>NW_026136719.1:8678454-9381787 GCF_905237075.1 Dicentrarchus labrax
TGTGTTGTCATTGTAGAAAACATAACAGTCCTGAGATCCAGGAGTGGTGGAGGCAATGAACTGGGGTTACTGTGTTCGACAAAATGTTTGGAAGGCAAGTGACAGGATATATTTTGAGCTTTGAAGTTCTGTTCTAGCCGAGAGCTTTCTTTTTTCTTTACAAATGATTAATACTGATGTGAAAAACACAAACACAGCCTGCTTGCATTCGATGGTTTACATCATCAGTGAGAAACTTCATCCAATGGCCCCTGCAGTAAAGCTCTGAGCTATTTCTCATAGTGAGCCACTCAGAGGCATGATAGATAGTCAGTTCTGTACATCTGGACCAGGAGGTGACAGAGAAAGAAAATGGTTTGTTCCAGCTGCTGTGCAGAGGTTATGACTCCCAGTTCAGCTGATGGAGGATTGGATCATTATGGTTTCTTTTTACTTTAAAAAAGGTAAATACAAGTTTATGTTCCTCCAGTTGGATCCTCCATTGGATTGTAATCGATTAGAGATCCAGTGTGTAACATTTAGGAGGACCTATTGGCAGAAATGGAATATAATATTCATAGGTATTTTTCTACAGTAGCCCAGAAGGGACAAACCAAATACTTGCTCTAGATGGGGGCACATTTTTCATGCGTTTTGTGGCCACCAGAGTTTCTCCTTTGCGCCAAATATTCACTGGTTGTGAGGATTTTGTGCTTTTCTTTGTCTATCAAATTGTGAGTGGCTTTTTGCACCAAAGTGCTGGAGATTCTGACTTTTATCATGATTTTTGGGAGTCACGGTTGACTTACCTCCCTAAGTTATGAATGGTATTGTTGAGAAAAAAAAAGAAATTGTAGGGTAAACACAAGTGTTACCGATGATACTAATTAAGGTTCCTTTCCATTTGGTGTATCAGAGCCTTTCCAGTGAGCCAACCATGCACAATGGCAGCACGCTGACTCTGTTTGACCTGAATGGAACAGAACCTTAAGTATCATTGGTAACATTGGCTTCTGTGAAGTCTATTGTTTTGCAAAAATGGGCATCTTGAGGATTTGAGTGACTTTGACGAGGGCCAAATTGTGATGGCTAGACAACTGGGTCAGAGCATCTCAAGAACTGCAGCTCTTGTGGGGTGTTCCCGGTCTGCAGTGGTCAGTACCTATCAAAAGTGATCCAAGGAAAGAAAGACGGTGAACCAGAGACAGGGTCATGGGTGGCCAAGGCTCACTGATGCACATAGGAAGCGAAAGCTGGCCCGTGTGGTCCGATCCAACAAATGAGCTTAAAAAATGAATGCTGGTTCTGATAGAAAGGTGTCAGAACACACAGTGCATCGCAGTTTGTTGTGTATGGGGCTATAACATTATGACCACCAGGGTGCCCAGGTGGTCATAATGTTATGGCTGATTCAGTTCCATCACTCACATTAACCACATTTTGTGTTTTTCAGCCAATAAGACACACAAAGCACCTCACCCACAAAGTTAGGTGGAGACCTAAACTGAGCTAAAAGGAAAGTGACCTCCAGATGAATGCTAACATTGCATTAGGAATTTCTATAGTGGGTAGGAAATTATGTCAGTAGCAAATTTACAGAGTAATGCAATGCCTGTAAGTTTGTTTTGGACTTGACCCAAAATGCTCCTTTAAATATCCAAATTCAGCCGGATGAAAATAGAAAGCTATTGGTTAGTAGTGATGATGGATAACACAATAGTTTAAAAATGGAAAACCTTTTGGTGGTTTTCGTTAAGTAATGAGTGAGCTGCTCATGAAATAACTTGTTTACTTCCTCCATTTTGTTAACAATCATCTCTTAAAAATATGCCCCCTGTGAAAATTCCCTCTTAACTACGTCTTCAGCAAAGAACTGATGAAAAATGGCAGCTGTGAAACTGCTTTGGAGTGCAGCTGTGACATCAAATGAAAGCAACGCATTACATTGTTATTTATGTTGTCTGCTGGAACAACTGTCTCCACTCTGCAATTCCACCAAACTCTGTCACTTAAGTGGAAATTCACTTACCGCTGTTTACTCCTGTACAAATGACGTCAGATTAACATTTAAATATTATTTCGTAACAATAAATCAAACCAAAAACAGTTGTATGTTTGATGCATGTATCAGCCGTGCAGCATATGACGGCTGATTGATTTCCAGCAGACGTGGCAGCTTCTCCGCCCTCCTCCTGTCCTTGTTGGCTCTCACAGCAGGTGTGACAATGTCTGACAAGTGTTAGAAAAAAAGGGTAACAGATAAAATGTGGCATCCAAATGGATAACCGGTGCTGTCACTCGCTAATAGGGCATTACAGATATTATTGGTTTAAAGTCTTTCAATAAAATCCCTCAGTGGAAGAAATCCTATTTCATACCCGTCATGTTGTTTGGGCTGAAAAGGACAGACCTTCATTAGCTTTAATGTATTCGTGAAGAGGGCTATTTATTGGACAAAGTATTCACGGAACGTCACAAATGCGTCCCACGCCTCCCTCGCTCAGTGTGTGGGTGAAAAAGCTTCCAAGTTTCCTAGGACCTCCAAATGGATGTTTGGCTGTACCACAGAGGACACGGAGAACACAAGCTAAGTGCTTTAGCAGCGGGTGATGCTAACACAGTAGGACAGGCTCAGTGTGGCGTGAAGCAGAAGAGTGCTGTGCGAGGTGACTTATGGGACAATGGGGCCGCTTTTCGCAAATAAAACATGAGGCTTATCCAGAGCTTCTGAGCTATACAGTCTCGGTTTCTGTCAGGTGTTTGTGGGTAGAAAGAGAGAGAGGGGGGGGGGGATCTGATTTAATGCTCCTGAACTGTTTGGATAATCTGACGGACACAATGACGGGTAATTCAGGGAAACATTTTTTTTTCTGGTAACATGCAGAATCCTATTAACTCCTTAAAATCCAGTTCTCCACTCCACTACAGCTTGTTTGGCTCAGATCATGGACATTTGCAACCAGTGACAAGCATTCATATGCGATATTTATTTTTATTTCTTTGTATTAAGGGGTTGAAGATGTTGGGAACCGCTGACAACTGAGCCTGCAAAAGAATATTACTGACTGAGTGATGACACTATTTAGTCCAATCTTTAGCAATCTACTTTACAGGGGCAGATCTAGGGGGGCATGGAGACGTATAAATATATATATATATGCTGATTTGATCACAAACAATCACATATACCTGTCTTTGCTTAGTAAAGCATCCAAAAAAACATTACATTGCTGCACCACATTACTAAATCGTTGAAAAGAAATATCTAAAGGTGGTATTAGAAATCAATCAGTTGTTAATTACATGTCTTTCTTTCTTTGAACTTAAGCCTATCACTTAGTCTAAAATGTGGTCAAAGCAGATCATCTAAACATGTTCTTTTTTTTTAAATTAATCTAAATTAATGTGTCCAAACTGGCAACAGGAATGTTGGAGACATGTGGGACTAGTTGTGATCTAAAGCCAGAAGACATCCATCCAGCATGTCCATTAAAAAAAAGACTCTTCTCCTGTTTCTTCAATTAATGAGAAGCCACAGCAATTTGAGTCCTAAAAGGCATCGACCTTCTGAAGCGATCTAAAAAAAATAATCTCTTGATAATTTCAACTATAAAAGTTTCAGCCCTCACTTATGTAATGCCTTTATGCTGACACTGACAAGGTCAGTGAATTTAGCTCCAAACAACGTCACAAACATTCCTTTAAATCCAACCGAAGAGACGTATAAATAAGACATAGTTTGCACAGTACATCTACGCAAAGCTATCTTTGGCTGTGACATCTTTGGGCATAAAAGGGTCAGTGATTTTTGCTTTTGAACTGTTTTTAAAAAGCTGATTATTTTTAAGGAATTTTAGACAGCTGCAATAAAGAGCTGTGGGAAGAGGAGAGGACAAGACACAAAACAAGGGCATCAAAAATCATTTTTCAGGCTGCCAATTTTGACAATGTGCTTCAAATAACAGTTTTAGTGAGTTAATAAATCGTCTCATTTGTTGGAAATAAGAGAGGATACAAAACAATTTTTTACATACATATTTTACTTTAACGTGTCTTCAAACAAGGGGGAATAATCTGCCTTTGTTTCAGGCAAATCCTTCAAGATGTAGGAAGGTATTAAGATAGACATGCAGCAAATAGAGCAGGATAAAATGTTTCAAATCATTACCCAGATATTAATAACGATATTTACTGATATCCAAATATGACAAATGTCTGCAATTATTAAATAATCAAGCTGATATTTAAAGCAACGGACTGTGTTTCACTGTTATTCATTACAAAACATTAAACTCTTTATATGAGTAAAAGCAAGAAAGCTCCAACTTTGTCAGTTTTTAATTGCTTCGACCTGGACAACAGAAATTTAGATAACGTAATAAGATCATATCATTATGAACTCGATGAAGAAAATATCACCCATCTTTACAAAACCGAGAGAGATGCAGTGTTATTATTATATCATGTGCATGTCTTTGTTTAGTAGATTGTTAGGAGAGTGGATGAGGTTTTGATGTAAGAGTCCTGAATCTATGGACGAGATATATAAAGATAGTGGCCTCCTGTGCATTAAGAGCTTGTGGTACAGACTGTACGAACTGTACGTGCTAAATAAATTAATGAACACTCACAGCACAGTCAATATTTCATAGGCAGCGAGTGTTACTAAACAGAGCGTAATATACGTCTTTCCTTAACATTTTCAAAACTGAAGTATAATCCAGCTGCCGACTGAAGGCAGTACAGGGAGTTCTGCATATTCTGGTTTAATCTTATAAAAATGTAGATCTGCACAACATACAATTTCAACTTTATTGTCCCCATGGGGAAAAAGTGCAGCCAGGTGAAACACATCACACGCTTGAACATAAAACATGACGAAATTTAAAACGTATAACTTATATATTCACTGTGCAATCTATTGCCCATGTGCAACTGCTGCTACTATTTATGTTATCTGTTGTTGTTGATTCTTACTGTTTTTTCTCTTGTACATAGTGTTTTTATTATTTCCCTACTCTTACTGTTTTTTATACTGTTTTTTCTCTATCCACTTTGCTGCTCTAACATTGGAGTGGGACAAATAAAGGAATATCTATCTATCTATCTATCTATCTATCTATCTATCTAAAAAATATGTAAAATGTGCTAAAAGCTGCCACACAAACTCACATGAAACAATCAAATGATAATATGAAAGCTGGAGTCATCCCAATTATCAATGGTTAAAACAACATCATCATCTTCCCCCACCTGACCTTTATTTTAAGCCTGTGGAACAGATTATAATACTTTAATTCAAACACCAGCGCACCGGCTCCTGAAAGAGGCTTCCCTTCAACATACAAACAAACATACAAAGCTCATTTTTAATTCTATTCTATTGATAATTTCCCACATTGAACAACCTCATTAAATTTATTAGACTGTATAATTCTAAAATCAGTTAAATTGATCTGGATGAGTTGCTATTTACTGTGATTTCACATACAGCTGAAAAAAAAAGATTAATTTTACTCATCGATTAATCTGCAGATATTTTCCTTAATTAATCTGCTATTTGCTTGGTCTAGAATTCTTCTTCATCTTGTTGTAAAAGTGTCTTATTTCTGTCTGACCAACAGTCCAAATCCTAGATATTCAGTTTACAATGAAATAAAAGAGAGAAAAGCAGCAAATATTTGCATTTGAGAGGCTCAAACTAATGAATGTTGGATATTTTCTCTTGAAAAATGACCTTAATTATTAATTGGTTATCAAAATAGCGAGTGGTTTGTGGATGATTTCTCTGTCAATCAGCTAACTGATTCATTGACTTTAATCATTTCAGCTCTTATTTCATTTCATGGGAAGAATTTTGATAAAATATAATGTAAAATATTAACGTAATCAATGCTTTAATCTACAAGGTGTAAAATTCCTGCTGCACTAAAATACAAAAACAGGTCACAAACAGCTAGAGAAAGACTTTTCACTATTTTATCTCTCATCTGTCACTGAAGCTTGGCTCTAATATCTGTTTTTGCATCTCCTCTCATCAACTGACTGGCTCTTTCTTTCTCTCTCTCTATATATGTATGTATGTATATATACTTACTACTTGGGTTCAGTGTGTACAGAAACACAGTGAAAACACAGTAGAGCTTCACTATTTTTAGATCAAATCCCTGAAGAAGTACAGCGAGAATACGTCCGTCCCCTCGGCCGCCCCCCTCCTCGCCCTGCAGGCCTGATTGTGTTCCTATACAAAGTCAGGAAGCTGTCTGGCCTTTGAGAGCTGCCTTGTTGTGAGGAAACGCACTGCATGCTGGGCTCACATCCAGGGCCGAGCCTCAGTACACAACACAGGCCGCCTCTCCGCCCACGCCACTCTTACATCGGCCTGGGTCCAAATGATTAAAACACATACAGGCATGATTTATTATTATTAATATTATTGTTTAATGTATTGGTTTACATTTATAGTGGCACAAATAAAGATTGTATATCTCTGTAAACCAGGTTTATCAAATTATTAATTTATTAATCCAGTAACTCAAATCAAATCCCAGTCAAATGAATGATGTGTTCTTTGCAGCTCTCCATCATCCGAGTGTGTGTGTGTGTGTGTGTGTGTGCGCGCACGTGTGTGTGTGTGTGTGTGTGTGTGTGTGGCTGCAATATTTCTTTAAGCATAAAAAAAGGGTTAAATCACAACTGGTTTAAGATTATCAGGGTGAAACTCTTCTCATATGAATTAAAATAGCTGCACAATATATTGCACTACAGATATAAGCAAGGCACAAAACGTCTTTATTTCACTCTGATATAAATTACCTTTAGAATAGCCCTTAAATTTTGTTTTATTAAGGATGAAATAAAAACATAAAGTAAAATAAATAGAATTTAATGTTTTGCCAGTATAAAGTCCTACTTTGAGAATCTGGTAAAGTGTCACAGAAACACCAAGATTATTGGAATATTATTGCTAGATTTATTCTGTGTTAAAACACGAGTAGCTACTTCTATATTTTGCCCTTTGGAGGTGAATGAAGCCACAGATACACACACACACACACACACACACACACACACACACACACACAAAAAACAAGAAAAGTTACGACAAAAATATTATAAAGTCATAATAATATTTTGTTATTCTAGGCTAATTTGATTGTAGAGGTTTGGGATAAATTACCATTGGCTCTCCGGGTCCCATAGAAACGGTGATGCAGCGGCGGAGGGGCCGGGTCTTCCTGCAACAGCTGAGGCGGATCTGCAGCTTGATTACGGCTCACAGCGGACTCCAACATAATTGATGACCTAATTGAAAAGCAGGAGGGAGGATGAGAGAGAGAGAGAGAGAGAGAGAGAGAGAGAGAGAGAGAGAGAGAGAGAGAGAGAGAGACACACACACACACACACACACAGAGAGAGAGAGAGAGAGAGAGAGAGAGAGAGAGAGAGAGAGAGAGGGGGGGGGGGGGGGCTCACTCACGGACAGGAGGAGAGAGAGACGCGCTCCAATGAGAAAAGTTTACTTGTTCTTTCTCCGCACAATCCCACAGCTGAGGGCATTGATGTGAGCGCAGAGGCTTTCGGTTTTTTACGCGCACTTCTTTCCCCCCATCTTTCACCCTCACACACGGAGCACCAAGTCCACCTTCTCACCTTTAGTTTAGCGCGTGTCTGTGTTTCTTTTCTTTCCTTTTCCTCCCTTTTATGAATGATTCTCAATCGCAGTACTACTCCTACTGCTAAGATATCCACGGATACCTCGCCGTCCTCGACCGCACGACCTCACCTCGGCACATCTCCCCTCAAGTTCAAACGCCACCAGGACTTTCACTGCAGCTTCAGGCGCACTTGGGGGAAATATCACTCCACGAAGAAAGACTTGATACTTTGTGCAGCTGCAGCCACGGAGGCGACCGTCAACATGAGTCTCAAAGCTGACGCAGAGCCGAATAACAACGTGTCCATCGAAGAGGAGGTGAGTTTAACTCAAGTTTTTTTTATTATTATTTCTCAGCTGCACCGGGACTTTGACATGTAAACTCACTAAAGTTGTGTCTCCGGTCACAGATTCAGACTTAGGTAAGTTTCTGCTCGCAAGCTGTGAGTTGGGTGGAAGTCCTTTTTAGCTCATAGTGGCTATTTCGCCCTCACTTGAAGTGCTGAAGCAGTTTATAAGGAAGCGAGGAAGGCGCGATTTAAAGGGGCGAAACCACTTCCAGAGGAGTATCAAAGTCAGCACATGAGACAGATAAATGTTTAGCAATATGTTCCAAAATGTGTTTTCAACATGCATTTATTTTTCATAACGTTTTCAGTCTTTCTTTTATTTTGTAGCCTAATTACAGCAAATAACCACTAAAATTAACCAATTAAGCTGTTAACTATTAATTGTTGTTTTAATATATAGGCTATATTATTAAAGACCTAATTGCCACCTTCATATTGTGTCTCTGTGACTTATACTGCAGGTTGCTGTAGGTTGAAAACCAGTGGATCAAATCCCAAAAATGACATTGTTTTAAAAGAAAAAAGCTTGAAATTAGAAAATCAGCGGCAGGTCTGGATTGGAAAAGGGGTTAAAAAAAAGTCTTATAAATAAAAATACAAAATCTAGTGATTCTTCTTATTTTTAAAATGCTCATTGATTTCTTTTTTTTTTTTTCTTCTCCACGCTCTTCCTCAGCATCCACAGTTAATTGCGGTGACATTAGTTGTTTGTTTGCGTTCAGGTGCCAAACTAAATAAGATGCGTCATACAAATGCTGCTGGTCTCAGTTAATCATTGAAGAGGCCCTCAGCTCATCATGAAACTGAAACCTTAAAATACATTTAACAGGTTCCAAGAGATCCTTATTTGCAGTTTGTGGGTCTAAATATATAGATTTAAAAAAAAAAAATCTGAATTGTAGCCTATTAAATCCAATAATATTTAAATCAATTAGGTTAATTGAATTGACTCAAATGATCCATGTTGACTTTTCTTTACAGCTGCCACTCTTCAGTTCTGTGTGGCCAGCTATATTTCCTCTTTAATGACTCCTTATGGAGAGACACTGAGGGGAGCGCTGGGCCTTTTGTTGGTCCTCCTTTGTTCCCATTATCTTACAACAAAGCCCCATGAGGCCACTTGACTTTTCTTAGCCTCTTGGTTTTTTTTTTTTTTTTTGTCGTCTTGTAATTAAAAGCAAAGAGTAAGCAAACAGGATAGAGATCTGTTTAGAAGCCAAAAAGTCTGTTTTTAGACTTGTTAAATCACCGAGATATATTATCTTGTCATCAACAGTTGTTCTGTTTTGTTTCTAGACATCCTCATACATATATGACTGATGCATTTCAGATTTTATTAAAACATACAGGGGACTCCTGGAGCCGCTCAGTCAACAAGAAGCCGGTGGACAAATTAAAACATCTCCATTGAGTTTGTGTCCAGCTGTGCCGGCCTTGAATATCTGTATGTGCTGACTTGTAAAGGGCTGAGAATTGCTGCTGTGCGGCACCTGAAAAATGCTGGAGGGCCGGCAGGGTCGGGGCCGCGGGTCAGAGGAAGGAAATGGTGTCACGCTGTGCACCGTTGTTCAGTGCTGTTTGTCTGGCAGCCACATTGTACTGAGGGCCTCCCCACCGGCTGGGAACTAATGGGCCTCGCACTGCACACTTTATTTCCCCGGCCACGCTGAACTGTACGCGGCATCGGTTCTCAATGCCTGGTCAGGGAATGTCCAGGGGTCCTTGAAGGGGATCCAGGGGTCCCCAGCAGGATGAAGACCATCTTATGTTCAAACGTTTAACTCAAAACATGTTGGAGGAAAGACAGGATGTTTTTGTTTTAATCATTCATAGATTGTTCAGATCTGACAATTGGACAAATGTTAAATTCTAAAGGGATTATTTTGAAATCCGTTTTATCAATTGGTTGTATGTTTTGGTCCTGACAAGGGTCCAAAACAGTGGTTCCCAACCTGAGGGTCAGGAGCCAGCCAAGAGGTCGCCTGATTAATCTGAGGGTGATAAGATGGTTTAAAGAATAGTAAAGCGAGGGGGGAAAAAAACATGGTTTATTTTTCAGACTTTCTTATTATCTTTGCTTTATTAACTACTGGATCATTTTACCTCTTTCTTTTTTTATCAATCGTAGTATCAATGCGTAAAGGCATCAGTTTTACTTGACAATAGGAAATATACATTGTTTTGCACAATTTATACCCTACCTCAGAAAATAAAGGACTCTTTGATAAAGAGGAGTAGTTTTTTTTTTTTTTTTTGTTTAAGAATCTTTTTTCACTCATTTGTCTTCAATCTGATTTTGTTAACAAGATGAGTGAAAATCGTATCGCGAGTTATATCGAATCGTGAGTCGAGTGTATCGTTCAGTATCCTACAGATGAGGGATTGCTTGAAGATGTGGTTTTGGTTTTAAAGGGTCACAAGACAAACATTCCTTGTCTTGCCTTAAAGGGCCAAATCACACACGCAGTATACAAAACAACTTTATTGTGCATTGTAGCTTGTAGGCTTCATCAGCGTCAAGAAAAAGGTTAAGAACACCTGACCAACAACTGAGTCATGAGTCGGTTCATATGTCCAGCTCAAGCTTTAGTCACATTGTGGGCTTTTTTTTTTTTTTTTTTTTTTATATTTCAGAAATAAAATTTTCTCTTTATTCCCTTTCTCATATTAACAGGACTTGATGGCCATGAACGTATACTGCATGTACACTTACAAGTTCCAGTAAATGCATATGTGTGGTGATTAAGGAGGAAATGAGAAATGTTGGGACCATGGCCAAGCATTTTTATATTTGTTTTGTGCAGCTTTCAGGGCGGCATGTGGTATAAGAACTATCTAAAGACACTGAATATTAATTAGATGGTCACTTCCAGTTCACAAAATGCTGCTTTGCTTCTTGTTTGCAGGTACGAACACTGTTTGTCAGTGGCCTTCCAGTCGATATCAAACCCCGGGAACTTTACCTTCTCTTCAGACCTTTTAAGGTAAGTTACAACATGATGTATTCCTAAGGAGGGTCTTGTGCTTTTGGGGTATATAAATGGAATAGACTAGACTTCCTACCCTCATTAGATATAAAGCAAAGGTAGGTGCTGTGCCAGGTGATGAAAGAGTCATGAAAAGTCTCTGAAATGAATATCTGCACACAGAGGACAACCTTTTTAAACATTTTATTAAAGTATTGAGGAAGCAACTGCAATCCAGTGTGCAGGTAATCTTTTTAACCCCCTTTTTATGATGCAGTAATATTACTGCCTGTAGCATTTGATGCTTCAGCTCACACAGAAGAAAGTTTTATCTGTGCTCCTTTTTTTTTAGTTTTTGTTTTGTCGTTTAATCAAACAATCCCCCTGTTAATGGAAGTCCAGATATTTGCATATATGGAAATGAGGCCACATCATTGTTTGTCCATTGCTCTGTTTTTTGACTGGACTCCGGTTCCATAAACACCCCTCCCACCCGTGTCCTAACTAACCAAATTGGAAGTGGTATCCCTCGCACATGGATGATCTTGTGGAATGTGTAAATGAGTAGCCCTCGCGATTGGCCAACGAACCCTCTCCGTGACCCAGCTCGCCCACAGTGTAGGGAAATTTTTATTTCCCCTCGTAACATTCACGAATTGTGACACCACTGAAATGTTTTCTTTTCATAATTCACTGTTAACACTTTTTGTCTTTTTTACTTCAGCAGTAGGCAAACACGGCACACTGTGGAAATGTGGTTAAATCTGATTCCTTGAAGGTTTACATTTAAATTAACCATTTTTTATTTAGAGAAACCCTTTTAAAATTGACTGTTCTACTCTTGTTTTTCAACTCTGTATTACTGAAGCTAAATCTGGTTTGGATTGTTGGTAAGGATTTATCACAGCCAGTGAAAGTTGTTTAATTTTCCATAGTTGTAAATCAGGATCAGGAGAGATCCCATCTATCAATACTATGGTCAGGCAAAATTCCCCTTCGTTTCTCAGGAATTTGCTCCTACTTTAACCAACCCTTGTGCTGTTTTTCACTTGGTTTAAAATCAGTGGCTTTATTTGGAAATCATGCTTAATCTGTTTTTAAACAAGTACAAAAGAGAGAACCTTCACATATCTGATATGTGCTTTCTCCCTTTTCAAACTAAACATGATCTTCATTTTAGCGTTGAGGATAAAATCATCTATATTGAATACTGCATTTGTTGGAAATGTGCATGTTTTGCCTTATTTTACCATAACAAATGCAATACTGCCACTAAAGGATCTGTGG
Source organism: Dicentrarchus labrax (assembly GCF_905237075.1). Taxonomy (NCBI): domain Eukaryota; kingdom Metazoa; phylum Chordata; class Actinopteri; family Moronidae; genus Dicentrarchus; species Dicentrarchus labrax. The sequence continues at coordinate 8,690,694 of NW_026136719.1, forward strand.
TGGCCTGCTCTCATGCTCAAAGTGAAGGTGCACACAAGCAGGTTACTCCTGATATAGCGAGAAGTGTTCATGCCTGACTTGCTGCATGTGACTCCTGGGTGGATAATTGGCTATCTTTCTTCCCTGCAGGGTTATGAAGGGTCACTGATTAAGTTAACATCAAAACAGGTGAGATGCCTTCCATCAGTGGTAGGAACTGCTTTTGATTCTATACTAAAATACTAAACAAATGGCGAGGCAGTGTTGGCTCGCTTTGTAATTTCAACATTGGCTTAAAATAAAAATATATTTCTACTTCAGCATGAATATAATGATTTTAAGATGATTACTGATTCAACAAAAATGCAGCCTCTTCTTGCATGTTGATGATCCTCCTTTTGGTCTCGATTGTCACAGTGTGTTTCTTCCCTTTTTTACCTTCCAGCCTGTCGGGTTTGTAACCTTTGACAGTCGGTCTGGAGCTGAAGCTGCAAAAAATGCACTAAATGTAAGCATAGTTTTATTTTTGTATTTCCTCTTTGTTTGATTTTTCCCTTTTTTAAATATGTTTCTTTGTATTTCTTAGATTTGTTCTAACCTTGCTTAAACCTAGAAAAAAAGTGAGTGATTGGGAGAATTCTTCTTTCCCATTAAAATTTCTCAAAGCCAACCCATTTTGTCTTTTATAATTCAATGGCAGGGCCATTTTTGGAAAGAGGCCAGAATCCCGTAGCCTTACGGTAGTTTACTTTGACCTTGATACACACCCCTTCTTAGTCTGGTATAGCTTTCCTTATTTTGCATATCACCGCTTTACTGTAATACTTGTTCTATAGCCACATGTTGTAGTGTTATTTGGACACATCTTCAGTAGTGTAACCTCCTTATTTTGTCACCCAGTAGCCCACATTGGCAGTATCTAACACTTCTCTCTCATAGCCTAGCCTTCCTTATGAGCATCACCTCTTAGACACACCAGCAGTCACACACACAGACACACACATACACCAAAATACTACTCACCTGCATGTGGGCACAACGCTTAGGGCACAAGAACACAAGCAGGGTTAAACCACCTAAAAGGAATTACACTCAAAGTCTCCATCGGCCCTTTTCCTCGTCTCTCCTTCTGGCTCGTGCGATGGGGTGAACTCCTCCTCCAGTTGCCTGTGCTCTTGATTTTGTCATGAGGAAAAAGAGATGCAAGCATGTTGAAATACTTCAGGAGTGTATCCTTCAGTCTGCCCCTTTTTTAAAGGTTTTGAAGACCTTTTCTTTTATGAGCAGCTTTAGTTCAGTGAAAGCAGTCAGGTGGAGGAGGGTGTTTTAACATCCCACACGAGGACAAGGACTGTTTGGCTCAGGGGAGGCTTGAAGGATACATCCTGAGTATTGACGCATGGCTTTAGGAAAGGAGGCCATGTGAGACTACTGAGCTACAGCCCCTCAAACTCAGCCCACCTCCCTTACGATACTATGTCCCCCTCCTCCCCTCCTCCATCTCTCCCCCCAGGGTATCCGTTTTGACCCCGAAAGTCCCCAGACCCTGCGCTTAGAGTTTGCTAAAGCCAACACGAAGATGGCAAAGAGTAAGCTGATGGCCACACCGAACCCCACAAATATCCACCCTGCTCTAGGAGCACACTTCATTGCACGGGACCCATGTAAGTTGTACGGCTGCACCACTCTAGGCTCTCTCATCCACTCTCACCATGGCAATGCCAGTACTCGATTGCCCTTTTTAAAATCTGTCTTAGGATATTGTGGCATTAAAGAGAAATGGGCAGGGGTTAAAAACAGTATCTAACAAATTAAGGACTAACTCACCTCCACATGCATGTGTCATCTCGACTTACGACAGCCGCTTTGCTTCTGTCCAGCTGGGAAATTCCACTCACAGGGTTTAGTCAGCAGTTGTGTCTCTGCTCTCTTTGCCTAAACACCTGCTGGATTCATTAGTTTTGAACAGGTGATGGTTGACAACGTTGTTGAGCTGCATTCAGACCAGATTTCCCCTGGAGAAATTTGCTGGTGTGGTGTATAAAAAGCAAGGAGGGAAGGAGGGGCAGGAAACTGTGGGTAGGGTGTAAACATGGCTAAACGGCTAAAAACAGCAATATTATAAATACAGCATTATATTAAACGTTTTATTGTCATTAACCTCTGTCTTTGTCTTACACTCACTGCAGCCAAACGGCATCCTTTCTCCTCTTGTATTTCGTCATGCCCTTATAAAACAAGAATAAAACAAATCAATTCTAATTGAGAGGTCAGTTCCACCCGCTCTCAAACTGACTGGACATTGAAAAGCCCGTTTCGTGTATCAAAGTCCAATCAGATTGAACTCAAAGGGAAAGAGGCGAGTCAATTTGCCACCAGAAGAAAATGTGTACCACCCAGTTCCACATAGAAATGAATGGGAAGTGAAATCTGGTCTTACTGCACCTTTATTTTTTTTGAGTTTTAAAGATATTAATATTCTTTTAGTGAGAGTAAAAGATATTACTATGTTTAATCCCTGGTCAATAGTAAACCAAAAAGCCACATAATGACACAAAGCAGTAAGAAACTATTTTTTTCAGCATGTATTGATTACACATTTTCTTCCTTATTTAAAGTTTGTGTACTGATTGCTTATATGATCCCATATGTTCAAGGGTAGGTCAGTCAGCCTTTTGTTTCCTCCCACCCTGTACTTCCCCAGATGATCTGACAGGGGCAGCACTGATCCCAGCATCTCCTGATGCCTGGACTCCTTACCCCCTGTACACCACGGAGCTGACCCCAGGCCTCCCTCACGCAGCCTTTACTTACCCAGCGGCTGCTGCCGCAGCTGCAGCCCTCCACGCCCAGGTGAGGGACCAACCGGTGTGTGTCTCTTTCTTTTATTCTAGTACACTTTTCTCTAGTACACACTCAGCTGATAATAGAGGGAGCCTTTTTATATACGTGAATAAAGGCCTGCGTTTGTATCATGCACGGCTGCCATAAAATGCATGAGTTTTAAAAGTTGCAGTGTGCATGTTTTCACATTGCTCAGTTAGTCCATCACAGCTACAAAGAAGTTGCTTATTGAGGGGAATAAAGTTTAATCCTAAAACTCAGTAGATAATTAAGGACACACCGCTGCAATTTCAAACTTCAAAACGTAGTGCACTATTAAAAGCAGAGATTCAGATTCTTGAAACAATCCCAGTGGTCCTGTGAGGTATTACAATAACCACATAAAGACCTGCTGAAGCCAACCCAGATATCAAGCCTTCAGGTTGCTGTTTGCTGCACAACTTGTGCCCAGTATTAATATTATGAAACGGGGGGCTGAATGGATGTTAAAACCATGAGTTATATTGTAATAAAAAGATTTGTCATTTTGAAATGGAAACTGTCTCGACTCCTGCGCCGCCATCAGTGGAAGTAATGTGTACATTCTTTGATGTAGTGTAACCTTACAATACACTTGCCTTAAATCCCTCTTTGTGGTTGTCATCTGGCTGTTTTTGGCTCATCGCTTCCTTTTTGTGGATGAGTCTCAGACGTGAAGGTATAAATCTTTACTTTAATGGAACTCCATGCGTCACCGTCCTGTCAGTGGGCTGAAGGATAAAAGCTTCTCTTACTGATAAAATATCCATGTTTTGGTCTGCAGCTTCAACTAATCATTTCAGAAAAACACTAATTCTGATACCAACTAAGATTCTGTGCTAGTTTGCATTTAGGCTGTAGCTTCACGCTGTCAGGGTTTCAGTCTGAAATCAATTTAAAAAGAATTGTATCTGGATCTGGTTTACAAATATTCATTCATGTCCATGTCGTCTGAAAATGTGATCAAACAAGATGGAGGAGAATGGGTGTACAAAATGTTTACATTATAAGGTAATGGCAGTCCAAATGGTACAGCACTAGTGCAGTGGGCAGGGCTTTAAGTAACAATAGCAATGGAAAATATTTCTCTTGTTGGGTCATTTAAAGTTCATTGTGATCAAACTTCCTCCTGCAATGTTGGAGCACAGGGGAGTGCTACACTGCAAAGTAGGCAGCTATTACATAGGCCATTTTGTCGGGCACAAGGGGCAGAGGAATGTAAGGTATTTGCTCGGAGAAATTGTCAGACCTGATGGCCTTCTCTGGAGGTGCCAACTTACTGTCCACGTTCCTGTTGGAACATAAGCTGACTGTAGCCACACAAAGGGGGCAAAAGCCTTTTTAATTGCAATCTGATGAGAGATCCCTAAAATGCTCCAGAGTTCTCTTCCCACTGACACAGCAATGTAACCTCAAGAGTCTCTAAACAACTGTCGATAACCTCCTGAGTATATTAAGCTGTTAGGGCCTGCAGTCGTGGCCTCTGTCCTGTTTAATTCAATGTGAGGCCTCATTCTGCCACAGGTTTTAGTCACAGGTGTGGAAAAGGTACGGGCATACCAGCTGTCACTGTGGAAATGTTTAACACACGGAGAGATTCAACGCTCCACATTTCCATGCCTGTTAATTACTCGGACTATTGTCCTCAATGAGCGGCTACGTGACCCACATTCCCTTGGCTTCAGTGACCAGGGCTTAAAGGGACAGTCCTCCTAAACCTGTTTTATAAAAGTACATTTTCAAAGTGTGTTCATGGATGAAATCTGCAGATGATTTCAAGGACTGAAGCCTGGTTTTGGTCTGGTGTATATGACTATGTTTGTGTTTCTTTAGATGCGCTGGTACCCTACACCCTCTGAGACTTCCCAGCCTGGATGGAAGTCCCGGCAGTTTTGTTAGATATTTAGTGAGTAACCTTTGGTCCAACAGTGTGTGTTCAGATTTGCCAACCCCCTCACCCACTGTCTCTATCATGCAAACTGAAAACTGCAGAATGTGTCATGTCAACATAATGAAAATGCCCCAAAACTGATTAAGTGTTAAAGGTTGAGGCTGGATCTTTTATTGTATAATCCAATGAAAACATAAAAACCAACAGTGTGTTGATCTTTCAGTACTTTGACTTTCCCAGTCGGTCTGTGGCACTCTGCCTCAAGCCAGTGTGTTCCTGCTAAAGACATAAATGCCATGAAATACTTAACTAGCACACCAAATGTGTATTAATCCACAGCTGGAAATGGTCCCCAACAAACCCGCTATTTACTTCTGAAACTATGTAATTGTGGCCTGTTTTTGTGATTTGTCTTCAAAAGGAACAAATTGGCTTGGGACTAAAAGCTGCTGACAGGCTATGGAAGTCCATGTATTGAGTCCATGTATATAATAATAATAATAATAATAATAATAATAATAATAATAATAAAAAAGAAGATCCAAGTTTTATTTTTTAATGAAGCTAACTGTTCTTCCTGTTTTCTTCAGGCCTCTGGAAACCACACCTTTGTCCAGCTGAAGTGAGGTTTGCCAAGCTCTTCATTAATTTAATCAGGTTTATTTAATGGACAAATGTGCATTACTATAAACAAACAGTATTTATATCTCCTCCCGATTGTCTATGGGGGGAGTGTGAGTTGAAACCATCTTGCTGTCGACAATCTGAGCTTATCCTTGGCAACTATTGCGGTACCATCTTAGCACTTCAAAAAAAAAACCCTCATGCAAAGCCTAGTCAAACTCCATGGATCATAATTGCAGAGGAAATTTGACGAATTGAAGTTACCGTTGTTAAGCTAGTCCTTCTATGGGTTTACCGCTGCTCCTGGGAGGTTTAGAAGCGTTAAGAGTCATTGCATGTTAGTCTTTTTGGCATGAATTTAGAACGCAGAGTTCTGTGTATCCTAATTTTCTTAGTGTTTGTGTTGCCTCTTTACCTTGGCCTAGACAGCTAAATGTTTTGTTTTCCCGTAGAACCTTGGTCTTACCTCTGTGAAAGCTAGGCTGTTGTGTAAATGGCTTATCTCGCATGGACCTTGTGAATGCATCCCTACGTTCTGACAACCCCAGTCCCTATGATCATATCAATGTCTGTCATTATTTGAGCAAAGGAAAGTACAAATATTTTTGTACTTTTTGCGTAATGTATATTTATGCATTTTTGTGCAACTAAATAATGAACCTGTATAAGTTGGATGTTTAGTCGTCTCTTGTGTTTTTGGTGTTACTTTTTGATCCTATAATCCCGTTGACGTAGTTTTAAAGAGGAAAAAAGTGCAATTTGTTTAAAGGGGAAGTGGGTATCTGTCAAATGGTATTCTGAACGTGGCTTGTGCCATTCTGCTAAAATGAGATTGCTGTAAAACGATCTTTCAGAATGTGAAACTGGACTACAAACGTAAAGGGTTGCTTTTTTTGGGGGGCCATTTTGAAATGGGAAGCAGGATTAGAGCGATGGAGGAATTTAGTTTGTGGTTTAGAACATGTGTCTTTGTATCTGCTGTGCATAAGATGTAAAAAATATTCCCATCTTATGAATAAAAGAAGTGAATGCATTTGTGTTTAAGCATCTGTTATTTTATCACTGCGGCCAATCAAAGCTAACAAAGGCTCTGACACTGGATGCTAACTCCAAAAATTGAACTGTGGACATCAGATGTTGACATCAATAATTCATGCCAACTTTTCATTTGTAATGCACCGTTGCATTAGTGTCTCTTTGCATCATCCGTGGAGCTGACCTCCACACTCTGCCCTCATAAGCTGGTAAGATGCTGCTCAACCAACCATGACGGCTCCTCGAGGGACTCTTAAGTGACTGTTCTCAATATGACCAGCTGCTTAATTGTAAGGTGGCGGTGCTGCTGGTTAACTGTAAACATTTGTCCATATTGTGCCAATTAAGTTGTCATATACGGGACTGATATTGCATCTGATGTTGCTTTTTACAAAAATGTATGCAATACCCAATGACAGACTTATGGTAAAGCTTTAGATCAGCATCCACTGAATGATAGCTGGGAGTTAAAGCTTTATAGAATAGAATAAGCGTCATTGTCATATATACAATCACATACAGCACAACATATAGAAAATTTGTTCTTTGCATTTAACCCGTCTTAAGTACTAGGAGCAGTGCCCAAGACCAACTCCAAGGCAGTGCAATATGCAAACTCCACACAGAAAGGCCCTGCTAATAATTGAGGCATTACATTACATTGAAATGTATTTAAATTCCATATTTCTAGTTTTTGAATGTTTTAAGCAAAAATCTGGATTTGAGAAGTGCTAGTGCAGGACTGATCAATTGAATGATTTTGATAATTTATCAAGCAAAACTGTGAAAAATGTATCCGTTCCTTAAATGTGATTTTGCTTTTATTGTAAACTGAGTAAATTTGGGTTTTTAGATTGTAGGTCAGACAAAAGACACTTAAAGGCATCTCCACAAGCTCTCAGAAACTGACTAAATCTGAAAAATTAAGATTAATAGATAATGAAAATAATTTGTTGCAGCCATAAGGGGATTTAATAATGCATCAATTGATGTTGTCTTATAGAGAACTGATCATTCAAATCTAGAGAAATAAAACCAAACGAACACTGTTCAGAGGAAGAAAATGTTTTTATCAGCCACTTGCCCTTCACAGAAAAACGGGTCATTTAACATCACTTTCTCTCAGAATATTTGGATTGACATGAAATCAATACAGAGTGTGAAGATGGGGATTCTGCAGATTGGAAGACAGAACATTTGCTTTTCTCTGCTGTTTTTATCCTTCAGGCACAAGCTGTATTCCAGGATCAGATATAAACCTAAACATACTGTATACTATCCCTTCTGTTACTGGCAGTAGTTGATATTTTTGTTCTCTCAGAAGCCTCTATAACTGGGGATTGTTAGAAGATGCTAGAAATGTTATGTATGAAACACAATTTCTATATTCTTTGTGCATTTATCCTACACTCATCTTCCGAGGCTGCAGTGGGTCAGTGAGGTTCGGGATCGACATTTTCCTTTAAAAACTAAAATTAAAATAAAGGTTACAGCAAAATCAGACAACAAAAGAGTAGCTATATTTATGCAAGCCAGAATGAATATGTTGGCATTTCCGTATTTCTTTGTTTCTGTAAGAAATAAATAGATAATAAATACATGGATGAATAAATACATAAATACACGAAGCCATCCATGTATTTATTGCATAGTGTAATATACAATAAAACCTTAAGCATCCATATTTTGTAGACTCTTAAAATGAAAATGCAGTTATGATTATAGTTTGCCCTTATGTTTCAGAGAAATGTGGGAGAAAAAAAGCCTTTATATTTAATTAATTTCACACATTCTCAAACAAATATTGTCAGACACAAATATATGTACAGTATGTGTACGTAGATGTACATGTACATTACTGCTTCTTGTGTAAACAATACATTGTAAACTAATTGCTTCATGTTGTTACAATAAAATAAAACAACACTGTATCTGAGCCACAAGGTTTATGGTTTATTATGCCAACGTATGTATTTGAATATGTAGAATATAAGAAGGAAAAATCTTCCTTTGGTTAAGCAATAAAACAACAGGAAGCTCAATCAAAAAGCATGGAGAGTTATTTTAATACAGGACTTTTTCGCCCTCTACTGGCCCAACATCCACACGACGAGATGGAGAGAGCAAGATGATGAAAATAAGGGCATCAACTGCAGATAAAGGTTCTTTTTTTCAGCTGTGCTCTCAGAAACATCAGGACTCACCTTTAGATTAAATATGTATTTTAACATATAATCAAACTGTATCACATTGTAATTAAATGAGCTCTGCTCATCCACAAATATATTCTGTTTTATATTTTTACAGCACATAATTCTAATTAATCAACCTAATTATCTAATTTAAACCCATATACCATATTTCATATACCATAGTTACAGATTTCCAAACCAACCCTGTGTGAATTATTAGTTTAAATAAGAAATGACAAGGCTTCTTCAAACTACATAACTCTTATCTATAACTGCATTTATTGCTAATTTGGTGTATTTTATTTGTGTGCTTGTGTTCTATTATTCTTTGCCCTCACTGAACTAATTCTTCTGCTGCTTGCATAGACTTTATTTCCCACGCAGCTAAATGACTTTCCATCTTACCCAGTCTTAAATTAAGTTAGGTGACAGCTCTTGCCTCTGATTACATTCTCACAAAGCCTTTTTTTTATCAAGTGTCAGTTCCACTTGAAGCACAAAGGTCATAACACAATCAATTAAATTTAAATCCTCTCACATTTTACCTACACTGCTGTTGTGAGTATCTACTGTGTGTACTTATCTTTTAACCTGAAATCAACCCCATTTCTTCAATAGGTCACCTTTTTGTGAATGGAAACCCCCTCAACATCTGAACCCTGGAGCGTCTTTGAACCTCAACATGAAGTGGAAGCTTTTCATCATAATCTCATGACCAACAGTGAACTGTAAACGTAACTGCATGAACTATGCTGTTATCGGGGATAGAAACCTCAGTTTAATATGCAAATTTTAAGGTTTTATGCTTTGTTGCATGTGTTTTATTTATACATGGTAAATGCACTGCACACATAGCACCTTTCAAACCACCTACCACTCAAAGCTTTTTACACTACAGGTCACAATCACCCATTCACACACATTTATAAACTGATGACAGAGGCAGCCATGCAGGGTATCAACAGCTTATCAGAAGCTAATTAACCCCATTCACTCTCACATACCGATAAGACAGCATCGAGAGTAATTTGGGGTTCAGTATCTTGCCTCGTGGACACACATTTTTCATCACTACTATATTGTTTGTTTTTGTCACCATATTTGTTGTATATATTACATGTCCTTGTGCTGCTTTTATGTTTTGGTGAGCTTAATATACGAGTTTTATGCAGCAGCAGTTGAAAGATTTACACAGTGTGGGGGGTCCTAAGGAAGCGGAAGCAGTAGGGTGAGTCAAAATGAGAAATTCATCCACCAGGAAAGATAGGAATGACCTTGTTGTGACCAGTTCTGGGCCTGAAAACTGCACAGCAAGACTGCACCGGTGGGTAAAACTGCTCAGCACATCACCAGACTGAGCTGCCATCCATGGAGGATTATTGTCAACGGGATCATTTTTGAGCTCAAACTGTGTCATTTTATGTGCATGCATGGTATTGATACATTTACACTTTATACTACTGCCTCACTTATTTCCTGACACTGTGCATTCATAATATACTGCAATGGTTCCACAGATTACTTACTGTTTACATCACAGTATATATATTTATTTATGTACCTACCTACCACCTGTTCTCATTATGTATATACATGTACTACATTACTGCACAACCTATTTACATACATACAGTTAATACATTGTACTGTTACTGTACAGCCATCCACCACAGTAGTCATTTTATTTTATATTATTAGGATTTATTCCTATATTTTGGCTTCTGCACTATTTTATGTCATAGAATCTAATTAGATTTTACTTAAATGACTTTTTTCTGTGCATATTTGTCCGTTTGTCTGTATTATCTGTACATTGTTAGGGCGCCTGAGATCTAAAAACCTGATTGCCAATGACTGCTTTAGTGTAATTGTTGTTCACTTAAAAGTGGCCAGCATGTGATCCAAATACAGGACAGGTCAATGCTCACTTTTCCTCCAGATAATGCAACTTCCATTTTCTACTGTTGGGTCAACAAATGTGGATGAAAGGGTTGTTTCTTAAGATATGCTTTTAAGGCTTGATGTAGGAACTTTCTCTGTCTGTAGAACTTTATATATGTGCACAGAACAAGGCTTAGAGAGCAAAGTAAAGTCCTGAACCTCCAACTGCTCCAGTGGAGTCACTCAGTGGCAAACAGATCAGACTGGGGTTGTACTGGGCAGCATCCAGTCTGATTATTACTTTTATTTAATTGGATTGTCTCATAGATAATAAGATCTGTCGTGCAAGAAAGACCTGAGTACAGCAGAAGAAATATGAGCACAGAGACACACAAACAAACATCAGAAACAATCATAATCATTTATGGGACTTCCAAGTTCACTATTCAGTTTTAACTTGGAAAAAGATGTGATATTCTGAGCCACCCTCATAACAAAGAATACAATATTTATCATCTGTAGTGAAACCACAGCACAGAGGTACTGTATCAAGCTGTTTTTAAGAGGAATGAGCAGCAGATATCATTAAGGTAAAGCTTTTCCATTACTTTAAATGTTATACTTATTTTATTTTATGTAGGCTCTGTTTCTTTGTTCTTATTTATGTTCATATTATTTATTATAAGTCACTTTTATCCTCTGCTGCAACTGATTAAAAAAGACAAGCATGGTCAAGGCTTCTAAGTCTCATTACAACAACTACTATTCATATGTTGCTTTGATATATCCAAACAACAAGTGATTGCTATGATCAATCTTAGCCCTCAGTGAAACCTTCTGAATATATAAAGGTTTAAAAACATGCTGCACACCAGTGATACGCCTCCATATTTCCTGTACTGAAATTAATCAGTTAGGAATCATAATAGTGAGACACAAAATTGTTTGCAGACCTCTGAACACATTTATCATGGCTACAAATGATAAAAAATACAGTCTCACGATCAGACTGGCCAGAATAATGTTTTAATAATATATTTTTAAGAATAATATAGTCAAGAAAAAGTATACCTGCAGTATTAGTACAGTATTTTATATTATTTGTTTTAAATACTGTAGGGCATATCCAAGAATGCATTGGGCAGGAAATTAACTAATTTCTGTTAAATAATTATTAATTATTTTCAAATTAAAATCTATATTGACACGTGACTTTCTTGCGGTCTCCCCTTTGATGTGGAGCACGTGAACAGAGTGAGGTCCTCGAGCCACAGTCATTCGCAGAGCACACGTTCACTAAATTGAGACTAATTAGCTGGCTAGCAGACTTCATAAATATGACCTTTTATTGCAGGCAGCGGTTGTTATTGTGACATTTCTCATAGGCTGTCAAGTACACATTATGGCGTTTTCCCTGGTGAGTTAAAAAAAACAAATTAAACTGTTGAATTAATTTAGTTTAGCCCCACGAATTACGACATTTGACCTTTTGTGTGTCACGAAACTAGCACCGACGTGTGAAAATGTTACTTCCTACCCCAAACTAGCTCGCCAGGAGTGTTTTTTAAATCTGTTTATGTGTCTTAACCTTTTAGTTTAACCTCTAGCAACGAATACAGAATTGTTTTACTCGTCTCTTCTGGTTTCCTCCTGCAGAGAAACGATCCCCGCAGGCCGGATAGCCCTGACTCCGAGTCTCCGGCCCTGTCTACCTGCAGCAACGCAGACATCTTCCGCAGGATGAACACCATGCTGGGCAACGCTCTGGATTTCACCGGTGTGTGCACCACACCCAACAACACCAAGGGAAAGCCAGACATGCTGTGTGGTAAAGTCTCATTTATGTCTCACTCTGCAGCAGGTGGACTGCAGGCTGCAAAAAGCAAGAAAAAGATCCGTGCTTGGTGTAGAAACACACTCTGGCCTCCAGCTAAGATTGTGGAAATACTGACTCGAATCAAAGTTCCTACACTAAACCAACCCCCTAAATCAATAATTAAGTTTGTAGTTTAATCTAAATGTTTATATATATATATATATATATTTTTTGTATTTTAATCATTTAACATTGTATTATATCCCTACACATTAAGAACTACATGCTGTTTCAAGGCCACACTGCCAGGATACAATTTTAGTTGGGAAATACTCTAAATTAAGTCAGTTAATTTCATTATTATTCAAACTAGATTAATCATTAAAGTCTTAAATGTAAGGAGAGAAAAAAAAGCTCAATTTCCATCTGCAGGTTTTGTCCAACAGTTCAAAACAAAGTAGCAACTTCATACATTTCAGAAGCTGAAAATGGAAAATGTTTGGCTTTTGTTTTTCTTAATAAAGGGATTAAGATTAGTTCCAATCTAAATGATTGGCAATTAATTTTCTGTTGATTTTCAGAGTAAAACAAAATGTGAATATATTGTTGTAAAAATTAGAGCTACAACAGTTGTCAATTATTAATTAATCCTAAAAATGTCTAAATGTCTTTTAAAGTCTAAATTATCGTATTTCAGCTTTTAAATTTTGATTCACAGGTTTCAATAAACTGAATATCTTTGGGTTGTGGATGAAACAAGACACTAAAGGATGTTTCCTTGGGACCTGAGAAACAGTGAAACATTTTTTTAAAGACCCAACAGCAGCTCAGTTAGGCTGCAACTAGATTCTTGATTAACTAAAATACACAAATAAGCTTGAAAATAACCACAATGTGTAAGTTTCAATTGTAGTTTCCTGAAAACCTCAAATACAGAAGATACGACCTCAGTGGCGGCTCTGCCACTGAATCTGATGTTGAATTCCTCTGTAGTCTGTTTTTTCTTTATAGCTACACATTTACACCAGAAAACCTTAAAATGACCCTGAATACAAGGTACAACAGCACTAGTTAACAGCATGTTTTTTTGTTTTGTTAATTTTTTTTGGGTTTCATCCCTTTCACTCACTCATCCAGAGTTGCCATCTGTTAAACCTCCTTCACCTTGTCATCATCATTTGGGTGCCAGCAGCTGATTCATGCTGCATTGCTGGTCTGCAGCATTGCAGCACTTCTAAGTGTTTTTTTTTTTTTCACCCCAAGAGTGAGATTTGCCAAGATTTAAGCTCAGCACAGTACCTGCGTCCTTTCCTTGCATTGTTAATTTGCCAGAGGCATGTCGGCACTTGTGACTTGCAGTCTTGCTCTAGATTATTATACAATGGTTTTACTTAGCTTGACTTATGCAGCAGTGCAACACTAATGTTCTGTAAGTTTCTAAGTGATACTTGTATTGTATCTTGATGCAAACTGAGCTAAACTTCCTCTGTGGCCTCTGCCCCACCGCCACAGCTTGGTGTTGCTGAATCAGGGCTGTAACTGGCAGCTGGATGCTTTCCAGGCCCGGAGAGGGAAGGGAGGAGCTGGCAGTGCAAATGGCTCCGTCCTCAACATCTGATCAGTCAGCTGCTTGTGCTACAGAGAGGCTCTGCATGCTCTTTTCTCCACTGTTTGTGTGCAACAAATCAGGAGAATGCACTACCGCTATGTGTGTGATGGCTATTTAAATCCATTTTACTGTTTTGGTTATTGAGCATCCTCCAGTATGAACTTCTCTTTTAAATTAAGTCTGCTGAGTCATTTGCTCCCATCTCCCATGCTGCCTCCCACCATGCCACGGTAGCTCTGCCTCTCGCCTCCCCCCCTCCCTTCCTCCTGCCTCTGTCAGCTCACCCAGGAAACAAGGCTAGACACAGAGTAAGCAGCAGCAGTAACAGTGGTAGCAGTGGCGGCTGTCTTCTCACCGACTCAGACGTGCTGTGCCTACCAGCAAGGGGAGTACTTCTATCAACAAGCCAATAGCTCCGACAGGAATTTTTCATTACACAGTTGTTAGGCAAGGAAGCAGGGAGGTGGGGGAAAGCTGATGTCATTAGCAGGGGTGTGCGAGTGCATCAGCAGCCATGTCACATGCTGCTAGGTGGGTCAGTGATGCGGACAGAGATGCATGGCAGTTTCACCGAGCACAGAGGCAGCAGGTTAGCCCCCCCGTCAGCCAGGGTAGGGGGAGATGTGATGATGTGGGAAGTTTTTTTTAAATGAGATTTCTCTTCACAGAAACAGTTTTGTGTGACGACTCTCTCCATGCCCTCTTCTATGTAACGCAGACTGAAACAACAGTTCTTTTTTAGCTGTCTAACGCTTCCTCTCCCCTCTTTTTCTGAATCTCTGAACTGGATCTTGGACCGAAAAGAGTCGGAGCTGGCTGCGGTGGGCAGCAGGAGGATGCTCTTCCCCAACTGTGGTGGCATGCCCGGCTCTCAGGAGATGCCGTCATCCAGGGGCCCACCGGGTGTCACAGACCTGGGCCTGGGCCTCCAGTCTCTCCGGCTGTCCGGCTGGGACAGACCCTGGAGCAGCCAGGAGACGGACACACACTCCTCCCCTTCCCAGGTTCAGACCAGCTCGCCCTCTAGTAAGTACACATCTTTTGTTTACTTGATTTATTTTAGGAACAACTGCCAAATCTAGTTGCCAGAGTGTGGTGGTAGTAGGTTTAGAGTTTATTAGCTCTCTGTGACCTTTTCTACATTACAGTAGATATTGTAACTGTATCTGTGAGGTTGTTCCTTGACTTGTGTAGCCCTCATTTCTATTAAAGTATTTGGTGGTTGGTTATTAAAAGCAGTCTGTGTGGGAACAGACTGTAGCGTCACCAGGGAGGATGATGTAGCAGTTTTGCTTTGCTGCATCTCTAGCAACCCAGCAGGCAGAAACAATCCAGTAAAGCTACTCTTTCTTTTCCCCAAACCAACAGGATGTAAGATTTTAACCAAGAAGTCTTTTTCTAAATATTTAAGTGTATAACCTGTTGATCAAACTGATGGTGCCATGTTATTCTTCAGGCAGTGCATAAGTTTGGTTGGGATACAAACCAGGAAACTGGAATAAATCACACATAACTGTTTAACATGCGCAAACATGGGAGATGTAAATGCTGACGTTTGGGCTCTCAGGCAGGGTCAGACAGGTCTGAGATGAGCGTCCATCTTTGGAAAGGTATCGCGACTATAACGATGCCCCACTTGTCGTGACCCATTTGTAGAGCAATAGTTTTATTGCCGTGTGTCCAAACCAACAAGGCATAACTTCATTTAGAGCTTTCTAAACTGGGCTCGCTACAAAGTGGGACAGAGCTTTGAATGCGGCCTACAGTTGAATAATCCCCTCAGAGCCGCATGTTCACTGTTACAGGCCATGCAGTACATATCTGTCACAGTTGCCAGCTGACTCACTTTGTTATCAATAGGAAGGAAGATGCTGGTTAATGGTTAAGGAATTGCTGCTTAGCAGTCACTGGGCTTTGTTTGGGAAAGGTGTCAGATGAGTTGTCCCCCCAGTAATAAAAAAAAAAGGGGAAGGTGTGTAGCTTCTGTGAAAAGATTTGGTTTCAGATTAGTAAAAGCCACATTAGAAAACATCGTGTGTAAAATTGAAAATGCTTCGAGCGTCGACTCAAGCGTTTCAGCTTGCTGTTGGCAGCCAGCTTGCACATCAAGTATCCTCTTCTACATGCAAATTTTGGATACTTGAGTTTGCAACGTAGCCTTTCAGACAGGTCTGCAGATTCAGCACACAAAACCAATTTTCTTAACTTTGCTCATTCAATTGCAAAGCAGATTCCTAGTTTAAAGCAAAGACAACATTTAGAAACTTGAAGTTGCAATTCAGCATGCCTCTTGACAAATCCATATGGCCCTGTAGATTCAGCACACACATCACATTTTCTTCGGTTTGCTCATGGCTACTAGTACAGGTCATTCTGAAATGGCAGTGAGTCATCACTACGAGACTGTAAATGGTGTAATTGTTCTGTTTCTCCAGTGCTGGGTCTGCTGAACAGTCCCTTCAGTAGCATCCTTGGGAAGCCCCCAGGCTACCTGCCCCCTGAGTCCATGAGCATGACTGCTGACTTCTTGGAGAAGTTCCCCAGCATGGCTCGCATGGCAAACCGTCTGGACTCAAGCTCTTTTTTGGACTCTCGCTCTAGTAGTCCTGAAGACTCGGAGACCAGCGGCTTCAGCTCTGGCTCAGACCACCTCTGTGACATGCTGGTAAGGCACATGCTACTTTTTTCCTGTAACACTTGTTTTATGTTGGTGGTTAGGGGCCAGGTCAGGTACATTTTGTCTCAAACCAAGGTGGGTTTCCCATTATTGCCTTTTTGCTTTTAACTTAATATTGAGGTCGGTTGGAAAGCCAGGTCACAATATGCTGACCTGTAGATGATACAATAAATGATCAAATAGTGGCTTGGGCCTTTTTTATTTGATCATTTAGCCTTAAATCAGGCGTAGAGATGGGGCCCATATTCTTAATTTTAGCTGTTAAATATATTTTGTAAGGCATCTTGCTCTTTTCTGATCTGCTCCAGTTTTAATTTTATGTTGATGCTGTTTGTTATTGCAAACTAACCATCTGTGTTCACCAGTTTTCTTGATACATTCAGGTTAATGTACATTTCTACAGCACTAATTTATCATTGCATATACTACATACAAGTGTGCCATGATTACCAAACTCACAAATTGTAAAAAATGTTTACCTACGATCAGTCAAACTGAATACTTCCCACACAGAAGTATAAACCCTCCCTTTCCTACTAGAATTTTAATGTGAAACATCTGCAGTAAGTCTTGAGTCATCCACATCACGTATAATGGATTATTATGTGAATGTAAAATATTTGGAGCGCTGACATTTTGCGTCAAGACTCTGACCTTATTGTTCCCCTCAAGAAAACACCAAGCTCAGGCTCCCAGGGGAAGCTAGACTCTAAGCCTATAGGTGGAGGTGGGGGATTATAAAATGCTATACAAGCAGTGTCCCTAGCAGCAAGTGTCAGCACAGCCCTGAGGTGAGCAGTGCAGCAAGAGTGACTGCATCAGTACACCTGATGGCAAAGGTGCATTTAATATTTGAGTGAGAGGACTGTCATGTCAGAGTAAGGGCAGATTCAAACTGGCTGCCTGAACCAGTTCACAGGCTTCGCCTCACTGGTGAATAAAATCTGTATTTCTGAGAAACTGAGCAGCAAACTGGAAAGTATGACAGGAATCTGTGCTGATGGAATCAGTGCTGTGGAAATGCACTGTATATTTACTGGTTCTTTATTTGTTTTTGCTGACTTTGTTTGAGAATTTGTAGTAGTTATGACTCAAACACTACACACACCTCATATTTTATATGCCTAAATCATGTCTGTCATGTGTCAGTAAGGTACTATTGTCTCTCTCCAGTCTACTTTGCGGATCTCCCCTCCCCTGCCTTATCTTGCATCAAACATGCAGAAGGATCTGATGCGACTGGGCTCCCGTCTGGACCCCCAGGACTCTGGCTCTCCTCTGACACCACCATCCAGTGCCAGCCCTGCCTCCTCAACCATTTCCCGCCGCTGGCGTACTGGATCTCCATGGCCTGGCGCAGACATGCTCGACCAGTCGGATGATGCGTTCAGTATTGAGAGGGAAGCCCGCCTGCACAGACAGGCTGCAGGTAAATCTGAAACACTTACAATGTATAGCATCAGTTCTACACTTTTTTGATAAGGGTATACATGGTGGTGTTTTTGGCTTTTTGGATAAAAGTGATTTTTGTTTTCCAGCTGTGAATGAGGCCACGTTCACCTGGAGTGGTCAGCTGCCTCCAAGAAACAACAAGGATCCTCTGTACTCCTGCAAGGTTTTTCTTGGTGGCGTGCCCTGGGACATCACAGAAGGTAACTGTTGCTTTTATTTTACAGTGTCGGACTTCTTCTCTTGGTTTTTATAGATGCTTATTAGAGGTACTGTGCAACGAAAGGGCATCTTGGGCTTAAATCCATACATGTTACATAAGCAGGAATAGTTTAAAAGCCTTTCTGAACAACCTTTTTGAATAATTTTGACCTGTCAAAAACATGGTCCCTCCCATGACCGTGGTCAATTTTAAAAGTTTAATTTTGTTTTGAAATGACAATCCATGTCTGCAAGTTAAACAAATGTAATTTTAGTACACAAATAAATTGAAGAATGAGGATTTACTTTTTAAATTAAAAAGGTACATGTCACAAAGTAAACATCCTTTCATTTGTTATATTGTAGCTTAACAGAATTTCTTAAATAAAAATCCTTTAACTGTTAAATCCTTCATTGAGATACTGGTTAACAAATATCTAGACATAAATTCCAACCAGTGAGAAGTTATAAGACTTGACATGCTGAAAGGTTATTATGCTCAAATGCTTATTTTTGGAGTATTTTGAAGCTGTCAACTTCCTTCACCCACAACCATTAAAACATTAAAAGAATTTTTATGGACAACTGAAATACTGGTTCTCTTTTACTGAAGACATCTGCTAAATGTACATTTTGTCCCCCTCACTCCTTGATGCTTTTTTCAGCCGGCCTGATCAACACCTTCAGTGGCTACGGCCCTCTGACTGTGGAATGGCCGGGTAAGGATGGAAAGCACCCTCGCTGTCCTCCCAAAGGTAATGTGGCTAAAGGTAACAACAAGCTGGTAGGCTATTTTTTTCTTCTTCATGGTTTTAGGGTGGCACTGTGGTGAACACGTGGCATGTTGGTGAGTTTGAGTGCTTCCCTCTAGAGCATCTTTGGATGGTGACACTGGGCTTAAATGTAGCATAAAACATGGTGGTAGATGGCAGGCTGTGAACAAAATGCCCCCCCCCCGAGGTATTCATTCAACTCACTGTTCTGTTCTTTTAGGCTGCTGAACTGAGATGTCTTTGTAATTTTAGACATTTCTACTTGTCCTAAACACATCTAGACAGATCACTGCCTGAAATGTCTGATTTTCTTTATCGTTTTTAACATTTATGCTTGATTAAAACATAATTCATGGATAATCAAAACTGTTTATATTATATTCCTTGATTGTCTGGACTTTTTAAAATTGACACATTGCAAATTGCTGTGAGTTAATGACTCACTTGGGTAATTTATCTTTGCTGCCTGAAACTAGTGAGTCATTGTGCCAGAGTCTAAATTCACACAATACTGTGGGGGGGGGCACATTTGTCTGTATCCTAAAGTATTCTGTGTTTTTAGGCTATGTTTACCTGGTGTTTGAGAATGACAAGTCTGTGCGGGCGTTGCTCCATGCCTGCTCTCAGGACCCGTTTCACCCCGAGGACAACCGAGAGTACTACTTCAAGATGTCCAGCCGCAGAATGCGATGCAAGGATGTGAGTAAAAACTAAACATGCAGGGCACAATAATGCACTGCAGTCAGCGGTGGAATGTAAACAAAGTACATAAAGTACAAGTCTCTCAAATGAATACTTGACTGGTACTGTATTCATGCTACTTTCTACTTCTACTGTACTACAATCCACATAATGTACTTTTTACACAATAATTTGGCAACTTTAGTTACTATACAAATTGATATATTGGCATACAAAACATGGGTATACATTTGAATTGCCATACATTGACGATGGTCTCAACAAAAGCCAAACATGAGCTTCACAAAGTTGTGAGCTGTATTGGATTGCGTTACTGTAGATTGGCGTAGCTTTAGTGTTTTTCTAAATAAACCCCTTCAACAGATTCTAAATAGTACTGCATCAAACTTAATCTGAGGGTTTCTGCACTTTCTGTATCTCGCATGCGAGTTGCTTCCCGATACGGCAGGGTGTCAAATACTCAGCAACTGACCAAAATGTCTGTACTGTAGCTCAGTCAAGCTGTCCAGTACTGAAAGCTGATCAGACTCATAATATCTCAGATCATGGACTCTGTATTGTAGATACTGATACTCGAGGACTCTGGGATTTGGGATCGGGGTCAAACAGGACATCCTCAATAAAAATAACTGGTATTGCAAACAATACCAAGCCCTACTTTCCTGCCGTCATCTTAAATTCCTCAGGTTTAGGAAACAAAGTATTCTGTAAACTGACTCCTGTGACTCGTCCCTTTCCCTGTTCAGGTGCAGGTGATCCCGTGGGTGATCTCCGACAGTAACTATGTGCGCTGCCCTGCCCAGCGTTTGGACCCCAGTAAGACGGTGTTTGTTGGTGCCCTGCATGGCATGCTGAACGCTGAAGCGCTGGCCAGCATCATGAACGACCTGTTTGGAGGAGTCATGTACGCTGGCATCGACACGGACAAGCACAAGTACCCCATAGGTGAGTCAGATCAAGTGAAACAGGTTAATGGCAAAACTCTGCTTCCGTATGCGCGTACAGTTTTGTAGACATCTTGTAAACTGAGTTGTTTGTATGGAATCTACTGCAGGGTTCAGTGAGGAATCAGATTCTTTCTGCTCACCTGTGCAGCTTCAGTAAATTCAGTGTTCAGGATTTCTTTAATCATTCAAGTTGTCAACTTGCGCTGCTTTTTAAAAATGAAATGGTGCATGACTGAAATCTCTGCTTCCAGAAACAGTTAGGACTACGGTCACATTCCTAACTAAATTTCAGACTGAAGCCAACCCATTCAATGGAGTTGCTGTGATCAGTGTATTCACTGTACTCATGGAGGCAGAATCTGTTTATTAAACCTTGACATGAGGATTTGAGCCATAAACCCGCTGCTAATCTTTTGTGGTGACTGTTGAGGAAACTGATAAATATCAAATATCTGTTTTATATCAATGTGTATAAACATGTTTTTTTGCCAAACAATCAGATCCAGACTGAATTATCTTGTTGCCTACAGGCTCTGGACGTGTCACTTTCAACAATCAGCGCAGTTACCTGAAGGCTGTGTGTGCAGCATTCGTGGAGATCAAAACCCCCAAGTTTACAAAGAAGGTAGGATTACTCTGTACTCAGTCTTTGTACTTGCTATAATTAATCATTAGTATCTGTTGTGGAGCGAGCCTTTGAGTGACTGTGATTAAATGTCTAACTGTGTATGGGGCTAAAGTCTGTATTTAATTCAAATTATAAAACATGAGTGGAAAATCGGATATTACAAATTTGCTTGCAAAGCACAGATGCTTTTTAAAGTTCTGTTTAAGTGGATCTTATTACTTTAAAATCCACTGGTGCTTAATCAGCAGGTTGTCACTGACTGTAGTGCAACTGGGCATTTTGCGCCTCACTTACTGTGACTGCTGTGAACTGAGTAACTGGCTTTGCCTTTTCCTTCAGGTCCAGATTGACCCCTACCTGGAAGACTCAATGTGTCAAGTTTGCCTTCGCCAACCTGGGCCTTTCTTTTGCAGAGACCAGGTCAGTAAAAACTTGTGTTCCAACAGTCTTTGTCTTGCTAGCGGTGGGGGATTTAAGATGGCTGGTGTCAGTCGGAGTGTCCAGTACTTTAGCCGGTAGTTTGTCATAGCTCTGGACCAGATTGGAGACGACAAATTTACATGGCAGAGTTTAAAATGTTTCAGTATTCCCACCTTAAATTATTTTTTTCCCCATTGTTGCTTGACAAGATGGAGAGGTGTGGTTTAAGATTTGTATAGCAGCTTTCAAGTATGTGGCAAATTTAAATTGCTTTTCATAAGGCATAGAACTGGATTAAAATGCCACCAGAGCAGTGCATTGCAGCTGCCACCCTGCTGCCCTGTTAACTACATTTCCATCAGTTTGTTCTGTGGTTTGATCATTTTGAGTCTTGGCTTGTAAATTTTACAGCCTGCCACGCTGTCGCTCTGGTCAGTGACGCAGCTAAAAACCACGAGTGCAGAGACTGACTGACAAAATGCAAGTCGACTGGGATGATTTGAATCAGTTTTCAGGGGCAGCTGTAGTTATAACTGATAACAGCAGCCAGAGGCTACAAAAATAAGATCCAAGTTGTAATAAACCACCTGTTAAATTATTTAGTGCTATTGTGCATGAATTCAGTTTGAAATGTTTTACCAACATCAGATATGTTATCAGTTAAAGTAGCCTACAATGTGCTCAATCCCTGTCTTGACGCCTAGGCCTGCTTCAAGTACTACTGCCGCTCTTGCTGGCACTGGCAGCACTCCATGGACATCTTGAGCAACCACCGGCCCCTCATGCGCAACCAGAAGAACAGGGACTCCAGCTAGAGCAGATGGATCCAAACACTCTGAAGGGTCAGAGGAAGAGCCCCTATCTACGGGGCGAGGCTGCCCGCCAAGGAGAGCACGTGTGCCAGACGTCCCTCAGTACGAGGGCACCATGGCACTCCACCAGGCACTGGGGATATCACTGTAGAAAATGTTCACTTTTGCACTTGCTACATTTTTGCTGTTGTTCACAGTGGCACTATGCACAGTGACCTTGTTGGGAGAGACAAGGGGCCCTTCACACTTATGCATTTTCCCAGACTTGTGGCCAGACAGAGAGATGGGAGTCAGCCTAAGGTTAAGAAGTGGATGAAAATGCCATTTCTTTTTTTCTTTTTGTTTACATGTGTTGCATAGTGAAGAGCAATCACGCAAGTCTCATTGCCGTTCATTGGCAAATGCCATACAGTGCCTTTAAATTTTTATTTTTTTCCCCTCCTCCCTCCCTCCCCTACCCCCAGTTGGCATCCGTTTTTCCTGTGCAAGCCAACTGGTGTTTCTTACTTTTGGGAGTTGAATGTTGGGCTTCATTTAACCAGTCGCATTTCAGACATTTTTACGCAGTTTTTTACTAATTTGTACACAAACGGTTTTAAGTCATGACATGAAAATTTTGAACAGAATTCTACCAGGCGGCTGTTTATGGGAGAACCCCCCTTTTATTTTTTCCTTTTTTTCTCATACATTTTTCTGTGGCTAATTTTTTTTCTTTTTTAATTTGCCCTCCCAAATTTCAACTGAATGGGCACAAAATGTTGGAAGTACTACTTTAACTTGCTTTGTTGATCCAGTTATATTAAATGTATGTAACAATACTGGATTCGCTTCAACTGGCGATCCATCACTTCTCAAGCAACTGATGGAGCCTGTTGAGACTAGAGTGAATGAACATGTGATTGTACATAGTTTTTGATTTTTGCACTTTTTAATTTGCACGTTTGGAGAGGTGGCAGTGGTTTTTAATCACTTTTTGTACATCAGCAGGGGGACACGCCTATGTTAGAACAGCTGCTTGTTTCCTGTTGAATGTAAGAACTTCCACTTAGCTGATGATAAATTTAATCTATCCAGAGCTTGAGTAGACCCCAGTAAATGATTCCACGCTTTCTTATCCCATTTTTGCCTTCCTGTTCCAGTTGGACATAAATGCATAATAAGCTGTGTGCCAAAGACAAAGTGTCTTTTCTTTATCCATTAAGTTTGTCATGCTGAGCTTGTTGTCCCTTTTAGCCCAGCTGCTTTTTAGAGTTTTGAAAGTCTACCTCATTGTGGTCTGCCAAGTTTGCTGCTACTTACAGTTGTGGAGTATGTTCAGATTGGGCACAATAAAGGTGTTTAAGCATTACCAGCCTTGTCTGGACTGTTAATTAATATGACTTGTATTTGGGAGTTGTTTGGAAAACGTGGCATAATTTACCACCCACAGGTTGTCGGTCATAATTTGTCTTCAATCTCATTTTGTTAAAAAATTAATTGAGTTGAGTGGTGTTGCATCCCTAGACAATTGTATTCAGTGACAGATCCTCTGTTACTCAGACAAAACCACAAAAGGTATTTTTCTTGACAAAATTATAGAAGCCGTATTTTAAGGGGGAAAACTGCAAACAATGCCGCTGTCCCTTTTCAACACTGTATTGCGATTTAACTGTCGTAATACGTTTTTACATTCCTACTATTGTATGCTAAGGAACTGACAAGTTTGATCCTGTCTAATATGATGTGTGAACTTATTTACCTACTTAACAGGGAAACGCACGCAGTGTGTGCCACTACATGCCCTATCCTAGTCATTGGGTTGTATAAACGTATTTTGCGTTCCTGGAGGAGCAAATGGTATCGCTTGAGTAATTGCAGTTTGGAAACTACACATCTTGTTTCTTTAACAAAGGAAAAAACCTACACTTGTGCAATTCATAGTCTTAGATCTGTGGTAAACTTCCCCTGTCTATAAATCTAGAAATTACAAATTTAATGTAAGTTCATTGCACAATTTATTAACCAATTAGTAAGCTGACTAAGCATGTGCAGATTCTATGGAAATGGTCTCTCTTTAAAGGTCCAGTTTGTAACATTTGGGAGGATCTACTGTCGGAAATTGAATATAATAGGTATGTTTTTGTGTGTGTGTGTGTGTGTGTGTGTGTAATCACCTGAAAATAAGAATTTTTCATTACGACAGAATGAGCTGTCTTTATCTACAGTCCGCCATGTTGAACTACAGTAGCCTGTAACGGGCAAACCAAACACTGGCTTTAGAGAGGGCCTGTTGTGTTTTTCATGGCAACCAGTTTCTCCTACACACTTCACATCCGGTCCTCATTCCCTGGTTGTCTTATACAGTCATACGATTAGCTGCAATCTGAAACTTCACCACTAGATTTCACTAAATCCTACAAACGTAAAGACCCTTTAATGCTAAGCTGTGGTTAGCCCACAGATGGGTCAAAGATCACCTTAACCTTAAGGTGAATTTTGGGAAATGTTGCCCTGTAATATTTAAATTCCATCAACGGGGTTTGGTTTGAGATGTTTGTTCCTGCAGATGCTGTTTGAATTCCTCCCTGCAGCAGTTCATTACAACACTGCAATTTAACCTGAATATTCCTGTAACCATTCAGCTTCCTAAAGTCGTCTCAGAACATGTAATTGTTTTGAAAGGTAGATAAATTCTAATATGCAGATTAACTAAAAGTAATTTAAAACTGTTGTACCAATTGTCTCTTAATGTAACTTGTATATATTAACACCCGCTTTGTCCTGTGCAGCTTTAACTATGCCACTGTAATTAGACTTTTACAGTTAATGAATATAGCACACATTTAAATTGCTTTATCAATTGATTACATTTTAATGAATTAACTAAAAATCATTACATTTGCCAATTAACTTATATTTTTTATAATTGAATTTAGAAACTGATAGCTTAAAATATTAGTTTGTAATTCCTTTTAATATTTGTGGTTTCTGTGTTCAATTTAAATCTAACATACACAGCAGCCCTGACAACTGATTATTAGATCTCTCACAAATGGAGAATGCAGAAAGTAAATAGACTATTTGATTAATGACTGAAGGAAATATAATCAATACACAATTATCTCCTATTAATGCACCATTGAAATCTCATTTCAAGCAGCTCATGTGTCACTATGTCTGATGAAAAACTGAATTGTGTTAGCTGTAACTTGGGTAAATTCAGATTGTGATAAATAACCAGTTCTATTTGAAAGCCTTTATATTCAAGATGACTTTAGGTTTCAACATATGTAAACATTTGACTCAGTAATACAGAAAGACAGTAAATCCCTTCCAGCTCTCACCAATAAGTGGATTTACCTTATTGTTCTAATAACTTTCTCACTCGGCTGTGTGTGTGTGTGTGTGTGTGTGTGTACCTTTCCTGGCTGTTGTGAAAATGTGTTGTTCCATTTTGCTGTTCACAAATCATAAGTTAAAAAGAGGGAGAGCTCATTAATAATTGTCTCTTTATTTAGAGGATTATTTCACATGATTTTACAGTCCTCGTGGTGTCTTGAAGTTCATTCCAATAGTTGGCTGAGTGACTTGAAGGTTGGAAAGGCCACCGAAATCCTACAAGAAGAAAATATTCATGATTTAGGTATAGCAGGAATATTATTCATCGCAAGCAGCCGAACAGGCATTTATATTCAATCTGAGGATTTCTAAAGAGCTGCTTTGTAATGCATGCAGTATGCAGTAATGTCTAAAATTAGATTTTCAAACTAGAAAAATATTCAGAGGATTGTAAAAGAGCACAGTCGTGTGTAAACTTTTTTCTGACAGGTGACATTTGAGTTATCAAACATAACATTAAATGTCTGCATTAGTTATTAACCCACGTATAGCTGCCAGGGCACTGGTGCAGTGAGCAACCAAAATGAAACAGCCATCATTAATGTGAATGTTTTTATCTGAATGTACCTAATCACCTTTGTAAAGCACTTTGATCAACAGTCTTTAAATGAGCTCAATAAATTAGACTCAGACTGTGTGTCAACAACAAAAACAGGAGAAATATGTTTCACACTTACGAGCATCTTGAGCATTTCCTTTGTGTCTGGGTCCACCTCGATGAGCTCCTGGTCCAGAGCAGAAATCTGGAGGATGAAGATACAGCAACAACCGGCAAGTTAAAAGGGTGTTCAGCTGTCTCTGTCAGTTACACCAAAGAGCTGTTTTGTTAAATGATTTATCAAACAACCAGAGCACAGAATAAAACTGAAAGATGTATTTGAGTCTCTAAACCAAAGCAACAAATGTCTTGCTTCATCAAACAGTTGCAGAGAAAGAAAAAAGAGTGAACAGACCTCTGGGACGTAGTTGTCCCTCCTCTCTCTCTCCTCCTCCTGCAGCTTGATGGAGATTCCTCTGACTGGACCACGCTGAATACGTTTCATCAGGTGTGTCACATACCTGAGAGACAGGAACACATGATTATTATACCAGTATAAGGACTATACAGTTATAGAGTCCCTGCATACATTAGTTGATTGTTGTTAATCTAATGATTGTAGCAAGCAAAAAAATAAGATTGTTACGGATTATTAATTATAAAATGCCAATTTTTCTCAGTTTTATTAGCAATTTTTAGACATTTGGTAATTTGTGATGAGCATTTGTCAACATTTCATTCTAAATAAATACAGAAATATTTTGCACTGTTAGTTGCAGCATTGAAACATTCCCTGAAGATAATATCACTTAATATAATTAAAACCATCAATTAGCCAAAACCTATTTTAAAACGACAACAAAAATCAATCAACTGAGCCACAACAATCACTTTGTGGTAAGCCGCAGTGTGAGTGTACGTAGAAACCCAAAACAGCTCAGTACAGCACATTTAATGTCTGCTGAGGATGCACATGACTGACCTCCAGAACAAGCACAATATTGTAAATTGTGGTCCACACAGCGTGGGAGCTTTAAGAACCAAAACACATTAATAACTGCAGCAAAACGAGAGGCCAGCGTCTCTGTTTCTTCAGCACAAGCACCAATTAAATGTAGTTTCTCAACAGAAAAAAAAAAAAACCTCTTCCATTCCAAGAATAACTCCATTAAAGTGGGGTGAAATGTTTAATTTAGATGAACAGCTGCAGGGCACTTCGGCAGTCTCGTCTCTGAGGAAATATACTGCCTGCTGACGCACCGTGAAATTTCTCTGCACTCACTTCCACCGACCACAAACAGTAGATTGAGAGTCTTCATTCTAACAACGCTGAAGGCCCGAGGCTACAGAAAGGAGAACATGTATGCCTACACACACACACACACACACACACACACACACACACAACACACTCACACACACTATCTTAAACTCAGGTCATTATCAGAGTGAGCAGAACACAGTTAACACATAGTTTATGGCTCATTATTTTGATGCAGTGATATTAACATAAACACACCTTGCAGCTTTTACACAAGCATCAGTGACTGCTATAGAGGATGTTATAGTTACTAAAAGAAACCACAGGAGCCCCTTATTCTCATATACCATATGAAACTGAATCCAGGAAAAGATTTCCTCCGATAAATTTCACCCCTGGCTGCGAAGGAGATGAGGTAGATACATATAGACAGAATTATGTATAATTTACATGTCAGAAACCCATAAAAAAAACAAACAAACACTTCCATCATTATTGCTACAAAGCCATTTTATCAAGAGACTGCTGCTCTCCTACTGCTACGACGATCAGATTCATATTTTTAACCAGGTTATGAGATTAAGTACATAAGATTAACCAAAGAATTGCCTTTACATAATAACTTACTGTAGCCACAGCACTGGCATCCACATAAATACACGCTCAGTGAAACACCATGTTAAAAGTCCTCCAGAATAACACATCCCATCATGCAATACAGCCCTGCTTAATGCTGCAGCTACTCAAGAGCACTTCCATCACATTTGAGGTGAACATAAAAAGGTGAACCAGCCTAGAAAACAACATTCAACTGATCAAACTGTAAACAAACACACAAAAACAGCAGCAAAATCCAACGTACCCTGCAATTTTGTTGCGCAGAGGCTTGCTGGGGATAATGGCGATCTCCTCGCACACCCTCTTGTTGGTGTGGAAGTCGCTGCCCAGGCGGGTGTAGTATTTCTCAATGATGACCCTGGCGGCCTTCTTGACGGTCTTGGTCCTGACGCGCCCCTGAAGAGCAACGACAACAGAGACAGAAATAGAGTTCAAAACAAACCACCAATACAACCAGAGGGATGTGGAAGTGTTGAGGGGAAACCACATGGAGTTGACTAGTGGAAATATTTTGGGATATTTTACAAAAATCATTCAGCAATAGCTCTTAGAAATGAGTACAGCTGCACAGCTCTGGGTACAGATATATATATATTGAGTTCACCACTGTAAACATAAACCTGTAATCAAGAGTGGCACATTTCTATTTATTTATACCAAATCAATAAACTTCCTCAGACCCTCCTGAACATGAAATCCCTGCACACACACACACTGCAGAGGGCATTTTACCGCAGTGTTGATCACCAGTGAACCTGCACTGTTTCATTAAGAGCTTAAAAGTTAACTAGGATGCAAATTAAAAGCCATTTAAATCAATGAATATTACAAAATAAAAGCACGCACAGTAACGCTTGACCTATAAATACGAAGTCTGCATGACCAGGAAATCACAGCACCGATATTTAATACCTAGTTCAGATAAATTGAGACAAAATGTGATTAAAAGTACTTCAGTTAACTGGTTATTGAGGTGATAAATCAATAAAATAATGTATTTCAGACAGACATTAAAACACTAACGGCTTTTAACGGGCCGTTATTAAGACGTCGCTTTCCTCCTTAACAACAAAGTGGAGGGAGATTTTAAAAGCTTCTTTAAAAAGAGAATTAAATCACAAACAGAGGTTGTTATTCGGTGTAAATACACGAGTACCGGTGACCGTCTGTCGGCCAGCGGACACCGGAGCATTCAGCCCGTAATAACATGTATTTTAACCCCACGGAAGAGCATCGAAACCCGGCGTTTATGAATCTCTGAGCCGTTTGTGTTCGGACTGGTGGTGTAAACCGCCGGGTGGGCAGACACACGGTGAGGATTGAAGAGGATTGTGAGGGCTGGAGGAGGAGTGTTTCTGTTGTGTTACCCACCATGTTGACTCGGACCGGTGGAAGAGAGGCACCGGATGTTCATACAGGAAGGTTATAGCTTACAACCGCCGCTGGCGCCCTCCTTCCTCCTCCTCCCCCCACCGCGGTGAAACAGCGACCACTAGCGGTGGGAGGTGAGAAGTGCAGGGACGAAATAACACGGTGAGTATTAATAGTGTTCACATTTGTTGACTTAAATCACTCATTTTACCAAACAACAACAACAACAACAACAACAACAACAACATAGAAGTATTAAGCTTCTGATTCTATGCATAACTTCTTTGCACAAACTTACCCTGCAATAACTGTACATGTACTGTTTAAATATTTTTGCACACCACATTTCTATACTGCATATATTTTCATTATAGTCTTAATATTTTCTTTTATATCTTTGTTATATTTTTATTTTATTATTCTTTATTGTATTTTTTTACTCTCTGTACTTAGGGAAATGTATGAAACTCCCACAGGGGATCAATAAAGGAATATCTTATCTTATTCTTTGAAATAATTTAGAACTTCTGTAATACTACAATCTTTAAAACTCATTTAGTTACTGCCAATCACATACTGTGGCATACATTTACTTTTGTCTATACTGTCATATATTGTATATATAGGCTATTGTATTAAAAGGTACATACTTACGCTCATACTATATTTTTACTTATATGTATATACCTATTTATATATTTTCTATTGTGTTAGATATTGTAATATAATAGTATTTATATTCTTTAACATCATGTGAGCAAAAAAAAGTATTTCTAAATTCAGATTTTTCCCCCAAAACCTCTGACTAAATGTTTTTTAATCACGTATTTGTACCTCTTTTATTTATGTAATCACATTTCAATGTGTTCTTTTTATGATCTTCATCTATGTAGCACATATATGCAGTTTGAATTTTAACAAACACCACTCGTATGTCCCATATAACTCCAATTCTCACCTCCCTTCGTTGGTTACCAGTTCAGTTCAGGGTTGATTATTAAATTCTTTTAATAACTTTTGAAGTCAGCCCCCAGTTACACCACAGAGCTCTTTAACTCCCAACACTCACAATCTGAGATCCTCAAGCCTCGTCAGCCGTCCCTAGATCACGGTTGGTGACTAAGGGTAACAGGGCTTTTGCCGTCAGGGCCCCTGGGCTCTGGAGTTCCCTGTCCGAGGAGACTAGGTGTGTCGGCACATCACCTGCTTTAATAATCATTGTTTAAAGCTGGAGAGCTTTTACAGGACGCCTGACTTGTAATTCTTGATGTTGCTGTGTTTTCTTTTATTCTCATATTTTAACTGTTTTGTAGGCTATGATTGCTTATATTTTTATCTTTGTTTGTTTTTATCTCATTTATTTTGTCAGGCACTTTGTAACCTTGTTTATATATTTAAAAAATCCATGTGTATTCCTAATAAAAGGGAAGACAGAAAAATCACGTTATCATCAACTCCATATACACACAGACAAAAAACAAAGTCACCTCCTCTTCCCGATTTATATACTGTGACCACACAATGAGAATCAAGAGTTTTCATTTAATTTGAAAACAGACAACGGTCCGAGGGGTCAGACTGAAATCCCGACACAAGCACTGAGCTAAAAGGAAGAGACAACTTCACATCCATGAACACAACCAAGTGTTCGGTGATGGATTTGGAATCTGAGGGTATAAATCTACTCCAACATTAACAAACTATCTGGATTTATACAGCAATCTGCAACAAAATGTACAAAATCATCTCACAAAAGACATTCCCACAAGGTGGAGAGATCTTTTATTTTACATAAAAAAGGGTGCAAACTGGAGTTTCCCTTTAGGTGTGGAGGGAATAAAAAGTGATTTCATAAGGTTCATGTGTGAAACATTTTATATGAATCCGAGGAGGAAAAAAAACAACCAAAAAAAAAAAAAATAGGCATCTCAGATAAAAAGGACCTTTAACTTTCTGTAAATTAAAAATATGAAACCATAAAAAGAAGAAATGTGGGTCCTTCATTCTTGAAGCCCTTGACTAACTCATTCAAATACATTTTTGAAGTGACATTCATATTTCAACACAATAATATTTATTTACAGTTTTAAGATTTCTCTTAATCATAGCTCTGGAAAAAAAAAAAAAAAAAAAACAATGCTGAGGGGAGGATAAACTCTTGGAGCTGTACAATTTGATTTTCTACAGTCTGAGAGGGAAAAAAATAATCAAAGAATACATATTTTATATGGAATCCCAACAGAAAGAACAAAGAGTATAATTGTGAACTCTGTACAATTTACAATTTTCAAATAAACATCACAATATTGCAGTAAATGTCACCCTAAACCTCTCCCTCAAAGAAAAATATACAGTAAATCCAAGACAATTCTACAGTACAGCAACAAGGAAAAAGTGCCAGAGAACCCAAAAAGACCTAAGCCATTCATTCACACTTTAACTGTCCTTTGCTTTGATTTACACAGCTTTGACACAGGAATGTGAGTTACACACAACCAAAGCCATAAACACAAGTCTGAATGACGTGAAGTATATCAGAAACAACGGGAACGGAAATGGAATGTCCTGTGAGAAGACATGAAAAAGTTATTTATTTTTTACATGAGGACTGGAAGCCATAACGTCTCACTGACCCAACAATATATGAGCCCTACAGGTGAGAAAATTCACTGGAGAGAGACCGCTCGCTGTCGTCTCCAGCTAAGCCATGCAGATACAAAGCATTCAGAGTACTCCTATATCACTCTGTATGAGGCCCAGAGAGTAAAAAGTAAATACATCAGAGTAATATATCTATATCTACCATTTCAGCCATGAGCTTAAGAGCTAGGCGACCCACAGTTTAAGGAAGAAGCCGATGTTAAAAGATGACCAGTCACAAATTGAACTCAATAAACTTGGTCGATAAAATGGTGTTGGTTTCTTTTGATTTACAACATGAAAGAAACCAACAGAAACGACTCATAAAAAAAAAATAAAACACTTTTTTTTCCATTCCGACCCTCTTTAAACATCTTCAACAACACTTCCTGGTACTGAACTGAGACGTTTTGCTCTGCGATTTCTCAAAATGACAGTGGACACGTCAAGGACACAAGGTGGAATGCGATGGTCAAAAAACATTCAACTTCATATTTTCCTGGCACAGGTAAAAGGCATGGGCTAGTAGTAGTCTCAGGAATGGCACTCGGGGAATTCAGGGGGAACATTAAAGGCTATATAGTCTGGATATCCATCTCAAACACAGAAATACTTTCAACTTTTCTCAGGTAGCTGGAATGAAACAGTCCGAATGCCGCTGATGCTTTGTGGGGAGAATCACAGGCAGCAGATGTCACAGGTTTGGCGTCTGAACAAACGAAGGCCGACACCAGATCTAAATACATTATGGCAAATGTTTTTACGTAGACAACAAACCAACATCTAACTGCGCCTCTTCCGGGTTAAAAACAATGAATCTCTCTCACTTACACCAGCTAGCACAGGACTCCACAGGCGAGTCTCTCAAACTCCACCTGTCCAACACACTCAAGAGGCACTAAGACATCTCAAACAAATGAATACCTGTCATTCAAACAGCCTGTTTTCCCTCAATTCCCCTCAAATCCTATGTGTGGAATTACTATGTTAATGACCAAGAAAAAAAAAGAACAAAAATAAAAAATAAAAAAAACAGAAAAGGTCCCGTAGATTTTCATATTCAAGTACTTTCAATAACACAATAACTTAGACCCCGGAGTAACTGACATGTCAGGGGTAAGAAGAAACCAAAAGCTATACAGTGTAAATACACGCAACAAGCAGGTTTACATACTGATTCATCGAGTTAGTTTTGCAACATCTACAACATTGTATCTCTAAAGATGATTGAGCAAGTCCACAAAACGGCAGAATCAAACACTCCACTGAGAGCTGATTCATATAGGACTTGTAATGTGTGTGTCTGTGGGTGTGTGTGCATGCGTGGGTGTGTGTGTGTGTGTGTGCAGAGAGAAAGGGAAGGGGGTGGGGTGTCATGGCACAAAAAAAAAAAGGAGCGGGCGGGGATGAAAATCAATTTAAAGTGTATTCCCTGCACCCTATAGGGAAGGCCTAGCACACGAGGCAGCTACAATTAAAGTAATAAGCACGTTTAAAGTACAGTATTAAAAAGGCAGGGTCTTGTCAGGGAAAGCCGGGGTCAACAAATGTAGTGCAGTCACGGTCTCAAGCTTTTTTTGTTACCCTCTCTTTCCCCATAAAACCATGGCTATTTGGAATGGAGAAAAAAAAAAAAAAAGAGAATTGCATTAAAAAAATTCACATTAGCAAGATATAAAATAAAAAAATAAAACAGCTATGTACGGTAATTCACTCTGTTAGGAGGATAGGCAAGGTGACATATCGAGGATATTGTTTCAAGGCAGTCCTCCATGACACTAAATTAAAATAAAAATGGTATGGACATGTTCACTTATACGCCCTCGCTCGCACCGACGTTAAGGTTTTCTCTCTCGGCGTCGAGGAGAGGGACCGAAAGGGTTTCAGCAGACCCGTCCAAACATAAAACATCGCTATTGCAGCACGAGGGGGGGGGGTCACGCAGGGGCAGGGACATCTTAACACCATTACAGATTATTACACCAAACCTTACATTTGGCATTGCTCTCTCAGGAATACATCATCAGTGTTACAAGGGAATTCATTAACTGCTCTGATACTAGCTGGGAACAGTCCGCAACTTTGGGCTTTATTATACAGGTGACCCCAAATATTGCGCTGCAAATCTCGCAACCATCATGCTGCCTACTTGTTTATCCAACTGGTGATGTGATGTGGTGGTCGACTGGTCGGTCGGTTGAGGGGAGGGGGGGCGGGGGTTAAGGCATTGGACAGTAGCGTCGAGAGGCTGTGATTCAATCTCCAAAGCACATCACGCCAGTTTCTCTTGTCACTCCAAAGCAACATCCCCCAGTGTCTACTGGTGTAGAGTCCATTATTAACCATCACATTATTAAGATCAAAAACATTTAAGACCCTCCCACCCTCTAAATCCACTTAATTTTGGACTTTTTTTCCCCCTCCTTTTTTAAACATTGGTCTTAACTCCTTAACTGCAATTTCCTTCCCATGCGCATGACAGATTATATAAATGCTCCAAAGTCATTTACTTTCCTGTCCATACATTCAGTGTGTATGTTTTTAGAATTAGTAAGAAAACTGGTGGCAACCAAGAGATAAATAGCATAAATAGCATTTTTTTTCCCCAGCCCCATCTATAAGTGTCAGGTTGCTGCTCATCATCACAAAGCCAACAGGAGCAAAACTGCATGAGAGTCAAAAGAGACTGTAGTGTGTTTTGACAGCAGCGTGGTTAAGGGGAGTGCTTTAACCAAGCAGCGTGAGCAGAAATCATCCTCAGAGAACACAGTGCAGGAGGCGTCTCTGGTCTTCTGTTCTCTCAGGCCCAGGTCCCAGTGCCAGGGTTGACCTCTTTGGAGGAAAAAAGTGCAGGGGCCAAATGGCAGACTGATGGTCTTTGTGCCTGTACGTGAAGATAGGCAGTTACACTCTTGGCTCCTCGTGTGTTCAGGTTTACATTCAGTCCCACGACAGGAAAGACCAAAAGGGCTTTGTGTCAAAATGAGTTAGCAAACTAACGATGGGCAAACCACTTTGAACTGGGACTCGACAGAGGGCAAATGAAAATATGATTCTGTGACTCAAACAGACACATTATGCAACAAGTTGAAGGTGGCAAAGATTCCACAGGAAGATCTGTCTCTTCCTTTGCAATACCACAGAAGAGAAATGGGAGCAAAAAAATTGCCAAAAATGAGGAGAGAAAAATACAAATGCTGGGTGTCTTGGGGAGAAAAAAAACAAAACAAGATTATCCTCTGCACAATTCCAACAAAAGGGTTTCCCATTTGGACGACTGGCCTGCAAAACATTCCCACAGATGTTGGAGGAAGAAAAAAAAGGAAAAGAGGAAAAACATAAAAAAAAAGGACTCCCATCAAAAGACACAAGCGTCTTGTACATCTCAACAAACCATTTTTAACTGGTCCCTCCAAAGAACAATTCAATCATGATCTTTCAGTTGTCTCCCTCTTGTTTTCTGAATGGGACCTTATTGATTTCTGAAATCACAAATCAACTGAGCCGGACACGTGGAACGTTTCAGACCGGCGGTGGATGATCATTTGTGCCTCGGTGTGTTCTTCTTCCGTTTTCGCTTGAAGAAACAGCAGCACCTGCAGACAGAGACAGACATTAAATCGAAATGTAGATGAGAGAGGCTTCAGATGCAGTAAACAAAACAACAAAACATGAGCGGACTTCTTAAAATTAGTGTGTTAAATATCACAAGAGCTTTAATTGAATTTGAGTCTTCCAAATCTGGACAGATAAAGGTTTTTTGGGGATCATAATGGTGAGAACTGCAGCTGGCGAAAGGTTTGATTAGTCAAATGTTAGCATCAAGGACAAGATGGATGCATAGCCATCCACCAAGTGTTTGCATGCTCATTCACCTCCCAAAAAAATGGCAGAGGGGACTAAAAACTGCTGCAGTGACTCTGAAGGCAGTATTGACTATGCAAAAAATGGAGCAGTGCACACAAAGAGCACAAGACACGGTGAGCTTGAGTGGTCAATAAAAACATACAGAGACAAGAAAAAAGCTGTGGATCAAGACATAGGACAGTGACTGGGTACTCTTAGATTAATTCATTAATAACAAATAATGGTGCACCATGCAACAAGAGTTTAAAGACCTTTAATCTGAAGCCAAATGTGCTGCTAAAAAGTGATATCACATTTCTTATAATTATTACAGGGGCCAACAAAAGAGACAATTTAGTTAACTTATAATCAAAGTTTATTCTTTCTGCCCTTATGTGCCCAAGTGTTAACTTAGTATGCTGCTCACATGGCAGCATGGTTTACTATCAATTCTCAACATCAGCGGTGGTTAAAAAAAGCATCAGAGAAGGGCAGAGAATGATAGTACACAGAGTAGACAATGTTCTCAGGGGTATATGACACTAGTGCACCAGTGAGAGTCTAGTTTAAATTTGTAAATAACAACTCCACTGGGCCCAGCCTAGGCTGGTCCACTCCCTGTCCCATGAGTCTGATGTGGACTAGCAGAGAGGGACTCACCACAGGTTGAGCATTTTCACGCAGCTACAGAAGAAGAAAGAGGAAAGAGTGTAAAGAGAAAAGTAAGATAGATTAATACAGCAAGACCAAGATGATGGACCTGGGCACATGCAACACAAACATGCACACAAACACACCAACAGGACACAGGTGGACACAGATAGGGAACGTTTGAGAGGGTTAAAAGGGGAAAAGATTGCAGAAAAGATTACAGAACATCTACTCTACAGCTATTTCATCCTGTGTTTCTCCCAGAATTTCTGGTTATGAGTATCAATATGTTGTGTGAAATGTGCTGCCCTACAGAGCAAAACCGCAGGAACTACAGTTTTGGTCCAAATTGAGTTATGAAAGAAAATGTCTGTTTTATCTTAGAACACATTTTCAAAGTTCAGTCTTCTATCTTCTTAGAGAAACAACTATGTAAAAATTACAGTAACTACAAAATCCAAACAAAAACCAAGGAAGAGAGCAGCCACAGGACTTTACCTGTTCTATCCCTGGGAAAGTTTCATTTATTGTATTTTAGAAATATATGAGAATGTTGTCAATGAACCAAAAAAAAATTTAGTGCTACTACTATATATATATATATACACTACTATATATAGCTGGAAGATGCATAAATGTATTTATATATATTTTAATAACTGTACATTATAGCATCACAGATGGAAACCAAAATCCAGAACAAGATGAACCTGATCCTGCACAAACTGAAAATTATTTCTTATTGTTTGGCACTCAAAGGCAGATTTTAGCCCATGAATGTAAATAAAAAGATGAAAGGGCCAAATATACATGTTGCATGGTTTCACCATGGAAACCAGTTATTCCCTCAAAAGGCAAAATAAATAATAATTGTTGAATTGCATCAAACGTATTATTTGAATTCATTACTTCATGTTCTTATATCAAACATCAACTTGTCTGACGAGGTATCAAAGAGACTGGCTGCAAACACACCAATCATCATATCAAACAATTGTGTGAATGGAGACAAGGAGGAAGGCCTGTCGTCTGGGCAGAAATAGAAACAAGCACAGATTAAAGTGAATGAACCTCTGGGAGATTCATGAGGATAATAGCAGAAGGGAATAATTTTTAACAGTGGCTTTGATGGATTCTGGTGGGAAGGATGGTTAATCCCTTCAATACAAATATGTAACCCAATAACTAAAGGAGCTGGACTGAAGCAAAATACACCTCTTCTCATGTTAAGATGTATTGGGATATATAGTGTAATAAATGTATTACAGTGTTACAGGATAAAATCCAATGTCTACTTTAGGATACAGGAAAAAAATAGTAAATAAATACCATTTAATAGAACACAAACTATATTATATATACACTTGCTATAATTAAAGAAATGTTTCACCGTTTTAATCATTTATTTACCAATTCCTGTGTTTTTCTAAACCAAATTTCCGTTGAAAAAAAATAATTTATATGCTCAAAGTTAAGTAGCATTCATACTACACATAATAATATTATTCATTCAGATTGAACACCACCACCAGGGATGCCAACCAGCTACACTACACAAAACCCCAACTAGGCTCACTTAGCTACAATTTTATAGTATAACTTATTCATCAAACAGAGTTTTTCCAATGCCAATGTCAGCTGCACCATAAACATACATTTTCCAACCACAAACTCAGAGTAAATTCGCTGCCCTGCCCTATTGTTGTTCTGCTTGCTAGCAAAGCTGGGCCAAATTAGGATGATCTCAATTTATCAACGTCAAGCCTTAAAATAAAATTATGGCACAACATAGGTGGTTGTGCTGGCGACTAGAGACGAAGCATCTCGGTGTGTGAAGCTCCCAATACTTTTGTAGCTTGTAACAAAATCTCTGTATTTTGGAGTTAAGTTTCAGTCCCACGTATTTTTATCAAGCAAAAACCTGCCTGTTTGCTGTAATATTCATTTTTCTACCTGCAAAGCACTTATTTTCTCCATTAATATATCTTTATGTCTCTAAGTTGTGTCTCAGAAGATCTCCACTCAGTTCTTCTCAGTCAGCTGAATCATGTGACATTCAGCTGGCAGCACAGTTTTTGCACAGTGGACGTCCAACCTTTCATTGTGGCACCATTCCAGCTTCTGGTGCTGAAGACTAGCACCAGAAGAACTGAATGAAACCACTGTTGTCAACAACAAAACGTTAACAACAGTGGTTTCCACGTTTCCCCGCCATGTTTGCAGAGAAGAAAAGGGACAGTTGCATACAACGACATCATGGGCATAATCTATATGCATGTGACCAAGTTACCACATGGACAATCTGGTGTGATCTCAAATGGCTGCTACCACAAGTCACTGAGAGATTCTGCACTCATCCTTATTACTGGCACTGTTAAAGACACGATGATTGGGCTGATCAACAGTGGAGTATTTGTTTAAGACGACCAGGCTGTGAGACAGTGAAGTGACAGTGACAGTGGCTGCCAGTGTAACCTATGTTAGTGGTTGACTGCTCAGGCAACAGGTATGAAAAGCTGTATTAGCTCCGACTGAGAAGTTAATCCGCACCAGTTTTCTTTCTTAAAATAAAAATAAAAAACCAGTTGAGAGAATAGCTTAGAGACAGGCAGCAGTAAAGATCAACAACCCACACAGTCAGACAGAAGATAAGAGGGGCAGGAGCAGGATGACAGCTGGAGGGGTGGGGGGGCTGTCACAATTCCACGGCATAGCAAAAAGTGAGAGAGAGAGAGAGACAGAGCAGGAAAGAGAGGAAGCGACAGATGGACACGGAGGAGTGGTGTGGCGGGTGTGTGACACATACTTGGCCTCGTCGACCACTTCCACCTCTGCCTGAGCTGTGATCGGAGCATTGGAATGAACTGCCAGTGGATCGTCTGCGTTCAGCTCCCCGTTGGTCGAGCTGACCACCTGCGGCACAGACGGGTGTTACTTCAAGAACAGTGAAGATGTTGGCTAGAATCAATGTCCTTCTGTGAATTCCCTTTACTCTTTCCTCCATGGAAACATGTCAAAGCAAACAACAACACGTCAATAACACAAAAGGTACATAATAACGTGTACGTGTTTTATGAACTACTTTTTCTTGCTTGCACTTTCCAGAGCGATTGCTATCAGTATGTACTGATATGTGTCTGGGTGTCTCTCTTTAATACTGGCGCAGGCGTTTAAAGCACATTTGTTTGCAAAAAGTTTGTCCCAAATGGCAAAAAAGATGCAGCAATTTTAGTTAAAAGCTAAATCTTTATCTTAACTCTTTCAATTTCTTCTGTTCATCACATAGTCTGGCTGGAGGTAAGTTGGTTTTGTCTTAAACTAATTCTTTTTTTTCTTGTGTACAGACAACAATTCTTGCCAGTGACCATAGCTGACAATAATAACTTCAGCAAAAATGTGGAATCTGCGGTGTTTCGGTTAAGTGCAGGTTTGCTGCAGCTCCACTTCTATCAGCATAAATTACATAGCCCAAACTTCAAGCTCAAATATGTTTGAAGGTATAATAAGGGAAGCTTTAGTGTACAGTACGTTTAAAATGTTTACGTATCCAGCTCATAGGCCAGCATAGAACAAAACTTCTTCAAATTGTAAAGACACAGATGAACAATCAGACATCACACAACAAAAAGACACGGCCAGCCAACACACAAATTGGTGGCTGTCCCATTAACCTGTAGAAGAAAATGCATTAGAATTATTGTAAAAAATGTGTATACAGTGTACACCTTTGTTGATCTCAGCCAACCAAAAGCCATTCACTTCCATTCATGTTGAAACAGTGCAGAAAAGTCTCCTGGAGATGAAGGTGCCGGACACAGGAAACAATATTGTTTAAAATGACTCGTTTTTGAAACTGCCATACTCCATTCAACTTCGCACAGATATGGGGGGGAGGGGGAGACGAGGTGCAAGATGAGGGTCACATGATTGCTGGAGGTAGTGAAGCTACTATGAGTGAGTTATTCTGTGTGCTTACTGCCAGTGGACCACAGTGTCTGTGTGAGCCACTGATATAGATCACCACCATCTGTGGGTTTGACTGAAGTGATGTGAATGACAAAGACCTTTGCTTTCTTTAGACTTACAGTATTATGCTTGAATATGTTTTCTTCATTTTCAGCTATTTCTCCAGCAAGAGTTGGTGTTCCAGTCTTTTTCTGGGTCTCCCCACACATATTAAAAGAATTTCAGGTAAAACTATGTGATGGTAGATGGAACAGTAACAGTGCATCTTTCAAAAGATAAATAAATAGTATATAAAAAAATAATAGTAGTAGCCTAAATAACCTATGGCCAACCTGGCCGGGTGGAAGACAAAATAGCTTGCACGTCTCTTGCAAGCAACCTGCGAAGAAAAAAACTTAAGACAGCAGGAGGAGCAGGGACAGAGTCAGAGGCCTTCACATCCCTACTCAGAGGTCTAGGTCTAGGGATACGATTCTCCCACAGAAGCTGTTTCTCCACCTTTCCATAACTCATCCTGCAGTGACAGTCCAATCAGAGCTGGAGAGACATATTTCTGCCAATGGAAAAAAGCAAGGCCCGCGTATAAAGTGAACATACAACAGTTTTTACATTGATGACATTTCTATACCGTTTCAACATGAATGGCAGTTAGTGGCATTCAGCAGAAAAGCCAGAGATCACCTAAAGCCTACACTGTACACACCTATGCAAACAGAGCTTGTTACAGACAAGGGTAATGGCAAGTTGTCAAAACTGCACCAGGATGTTCCTTAAAGCATAATGGCCCTTTACGACTTAAGAGCATGCACTTAAACGGATGAGCCAGGTCACCCTGCCATGCAAGAGGCTTCTTGATCTTGCAAGGAATGTCCAAGCACCATGAAGAGTTGTAGGACCTGAGATCAAAATGCCACAACCTGGGCTGCTGTTTATAAAGCTAAACCACATTTTCACCATCTGGGGTGGGTGGCACCAGATGACATGCATATGGTGGTGCAGAAAAAATAACATTTCCCAGCCAGGGGTAAAGGGGTGGGGGAGGTATATGGTTGTAGATCTGTCTCACACAAGACAAATGTCATGTCCTGGTAAAATGTCTGTTATACGCTATTGTACATTCAGTGGTGAACCAGAAGAGTAATATCAAATATCAATAGCATTCAGGAAATACCATTAATTAGTGAACAATTATAAGCCATAATTTCACACAGTTAATAACAAAAACTAAATGTTTATATGGTGAGAATGAAATTAAAGTATACTAGTGTATAATGCATGTCTGAAAGTGTATGAGAATAGCCTTAAATTAAAAATACCACCAAAATTAAGCAAAATTTGCTTCAGTTTTTCAATTTTTAAATTGCAAGCTGGTTCAAAATATTTTGAGCTGATTGAGTATTTCACTAAGTGTGATGCACTTGAGAATTGTTGTTGAAATTTTAATCTTGAAATATTATAATTTTTGGATTAATTTGGATTCAATCCTATGAGACAGATCTGACTCCATAGAGATTAGGTGGGGGCTGTTGGTTGATCAGGTGAGGGGTGTATACCTGCACTGAGCCCCCGTGCCTGTCCGCTGCCAGGTGGGAGGTCAGATAGGAGGAGTTTGCTTGGCGTGTGGGCTGCACCTCCCATGCTCCTCGTCGATCTGAGACCGCTGTCTGCTCAGGAGTCGAGGGGGGGTGGGGCATCGGTGATGGGAGGGGAAGAGGGATTGGGGGTGCGATGGGAGGGGAGGTGGGGGTGGGGGGTGATGGAATAATTGCATTAGGAAAGATGGGTAATTGGGTGTGCGAGGCCAGGTACCATGCAAAGCAGCATGAGAAATGGAGAAGAAAAAAAATGTAACAAAATAAAGGAGTGAATCAAATCAAAGCAAGGCTTCAGCCAGAGAACTGAACCAGAAACTACATGAGCCTGAAGCCAAATGGAGGTAAGCTCTTACATCTAAAACTTCGGCCTCGATCTCATTTCACTTAACACAAAAATACACCTAACTTATTGAACAGGTTTTTAACCTTCTTAAAACATTTTTTTTGTTATCAAACTAGCTAATCAAAGCACAATTGTTTATAAAAACCAAATGACAAGAACATTCAGCAGTGAAAAAAGTTTTTAAAATCCTCAATTGGTAGAAATGTTCAAAGGTACTTGGTCACCCAAACCTTAAATAGAAACTTTGCAAGGATTTGCACCATAGCTCTGAAACTTGCATTTAAGGCAACCACAAACACATGCAATCCCTTGGAAACGCTGGCCAGTAATACCATTAATGAAACACCTGCACTGACAAGTTCAGCACATTTTTTTCACACTAAAAGTTTCACCTGTTCTGATAAAAGAATCAAATAATTCCTCCCTTAACTATCTCTTAGTGTATCTCATGTCAATGCAGTACACTAAGTGAATGATGATAAAGCTTTATCTCAGTCATCATCTTCGTGAGTTGCTGCCAATCAGCAGAATTCATTTTAATTTCTGGTCTGTAATACTTCAACAGTCCACCCACAATAATTAAACTGCACACCAATATAGAGAGAACTGGGATTAATTGTTTGAAAACCATTCATCTGTTTTGCTTGGATTACAATGCAGGTGACATATGTGACTCTTATTGTAATCATCCTTCTTTAAAAACAAAAACAAATGCTTAACACTTATACTATATATCCCATCAGAAATTATAGCTGTTATATAAGCTTTGAAACTCTGCATGCACATTATAACATAATAATATAATATAAGATCCTGATAACGGAAGAATCCGGAGTTGCTGAAGATGTTGTGTTAGAGTTTCCTTCATCTGCAGGTCAGGTTAAAGGTCACTGAGACTAACTCTTTATGGACATCAGTATCAGGGGTGTGGTACATATGTGTGTGCCTTGTACATTTAACACACTGTTTTTCTTGCTTTCACTGGAACAAAAGCCTGATAAACACATAAACACACACACTCACTTTATAACATAATCGGCGTACCTGATTTCTAATTGGTGGGTGCTGTGAGGGTCTGTCTCTGTGAGGATGGCTCTCTCTCGTGACAGCAGATGCACCAGAGTCTATATGAACAGACCCCACTGGTGTGGGCTGAGGGGAAGAATAATTAGTTAAAAGCTGGGCTGTCAAGCAGCTTGCTAAAAACTGTTGACAGACTTAAAACGTATCTGTTAACAGGTTACGTGTTACTTACTATCTGCCTGCCAACCCAGTCGTAAGTGTAATCAAAGGTGTATCCTTTTCGCTCAAACAGTTCAGTGAACAGAGTCCTCAGATATTCATAGTCAGGCTTTTCAAAGAAGTCCAACCGTCTCACATATCGCAGGTAGGTGGCCATCTCCTCTGAATTACACACACAAAAAAGAGGAGGACTGGTTTAACCTTTAATATGGATACTATGACTCTAACTCTGCTGTAGGAGGACATTTCAACAACTATTTGGAAATAAACGGGTCAAATCACAGCACAATATCGAATTTTCAAGCTTTACAGCTTGATCCATAAGTATATTAGAGCCATCATCAGCACACCTGGGAAGTTCTCACAGAGGACCTCGATGGGAGTGTTTCGTTTTGTGTCTCCGATCTTCTGGTATCGTTCTTTCAACGTGTCGGCCTGTAAAATCCAAACAGAAATCATAGTTATATGAAAACAAATTCCTAATATGTTTCTTAAAACAGACAATCTTAAATCCTGACTGCACTGTCTACTCACATACAAATTAACAACTGGTTCATTTCCAGTTTGTTTCTTATAGAAAACCCTAATAACATACGCATTTGCTCACTTGTAATTATACAGATTTTGGACTTTAACAAAAAATTGACATTGAACAC
Source organism: Dicentrarchus labrax (assembly GCF_905237075.1). Taxonomy (NCBI): domain Eukaryota; kingdom Metazoa; phylum Chordata; class Actinopteri; family Moronidae; genus Dicentrarchus; species Dicentrarchus labrax. The sequence continues at coordinate 8,735,297 of NW_026136719.1, forward strand.
ATTTTAAAATTCTTCATAAATAACTACAAATAAAACAATGATACTGATCTGATTATCAGATTATGATTTCAAGGCTGCAGACTGTCATGAAATCACTTAATCAATTTTAATCAATTTTATTGATTGTTTTTCTGCATAGGATAAAACAGATTTTGTAACACACTCTTCCATGTACTTGGTATACCTTTAGTCCTTGCCACGGTAGACTGCCACGAAGGAAATACATGAACATGTGGCCTAAGGCCTCCAGGTCATCTCGCCGGCTTTGCTCTACATCAAAAGATTTGATACAATTTCACTGAGAAACATCAAGAATAAAGTGCTAAACACACATTACATAATAAACATTATGAACAATATTGAACAAAACCAAAGCTATGAAATGAATCTTACCTTTGCCTAAATGTGTATTGATGGACATGTATCGAGCAGTGCCAGTCAAGCTCTTATGCTCCCGGTATGGAATGTGTTTTTTGGTCTCGGGGTCGATGTACTCTTTGGCCAGACCAAAGTCAATGATGTGGATAATGTGTTCCTTTTTATTCCCTTGCCGTCCGATGAGAAAGTTTTCAGGTTTTACATCTCTATAGATGAGGTTTTTAGAGTGTACATACTCCATTCGAGAAATCTGGTGAGAAAGAAAACAGTGGACTCAGCAAACAGAAATATGGACACAAATCAGATATAATCAAATCACAAAGTCAGCAAAATGGGAATCAAGATGTCAAAATTACTCAAAAATGACATTTTAAGTGAAAGTTGACTGTTGCAATACATCAGTCTTTTGAAGAGCATTTTAATACAATATTTCCTGAGTAATTGACTTCAGCATTATTATACATTACAGGGGCACTTCAATGATTACATATGAAGGTCAGTTTACTAGTGATGGTTAGTACTGCGCTTTACTCGTCAGGGATGTAACTGAGCTGTAATATGGGAAATGTTAGATTGAGTGTTTCACCCATACTCAGGACTAGAAGTCTGCAACATGATAATTCTTTTTTTAATCCGTCTCTTGCAAGTCTCATGGAAGTACAATACTTATATGCTGCTTAAACCCATTTAAAACACATAACGGTAGGCTTAAATAAATGGATCATACAACCAAAAACACACAACCAGAGAGTAATACTAGCCATACATTACGACTGCAACTAATGATGATTTTCAGTTATCATTATAAATCGTTTTGAGTAATTTTACAATTACTTATAGCTGCGACTACAACATATTGACTGTAGTCCTTAATTAATTTATGCTGACTGACTAATGATTAATTTACTAATTGTTTCAGCACTATGCTGCACAGCTACCACTGTGCCCCATTACTATCACACAACAAAAGCCTCAATTAGTGGTTGGAAATTCTGGCTCAACATCAACAGAGATGCAAAACCATTCTGCTGGGATTTAGGACTACGAAAAGCACCAGCGATTAGGATCAGAACGACAATGTGTTTATAGAGAAGTAATTTTAATCAAGTGCTCATGGCTGTTGCCTTCCAAGAAGAGATTTGTAATGGAAGGAAGAATGACAGCTCAGACACAATGGGAAAATAAGTAATGGCATGAGTAATACGATCCTTCACTTGGGTTTGATCTTAAGGAATCCTGATACCCTGAAACAATCAAACAATGGGATCACTCATTTGTGCCAAAAAAATAAAGAGGAAGACCTACGTGATGAATACAGAAGAGATTGGCTGAGATGCAGGGTTTAGCAATTCTCTGTTCTGCAACACCATGCTTATGTTGTGCTGTTTTGTAGGTTTCCTTACAAATTTGCAGAGGCTATCATTACAAGAGCACTGCAGATTTTGTGCTGACAAAATGAAATGTTAGAAATTTTGAGATGTCTGAGGCGCCTAAAAGACTGGGCAAACCACCCTCTGAGCTGCTCAAAGTTAATGAGATTCAGTGATGGCTTTGCTCTTTTTGACAGCTCCTAGCCTACCAGATTGCCCAATGGTACATGTATACTGACAGATTGCTAATTTGCAGAATGTGTAATGGGAGACTGTGCACTGGTAGCGCACCTTCCCACCTGCACTATGGGCCTATGGTCAGTAAGCAGGACTTTGGGTGCATTGTGTTTATGTTATTTAAACAAAATACTGTACAACAGCTATATAGGCAGTGGAATTGAACCCCGGCTCCTGCGGTAAAGAGTCAGCCTTGATACATGGCACACAGTCTACCAGGTGAGTTAGTGGGGTGCCCCCAAAAGTTAATTCTTGAGTTTAAAAAAAACAATTTAAGAAAACACTCTGAACTCTAGGTCCATTTACCAGCCTTTTCCAGGGCTTTCAACCACATCTCATGGTCTGCTCAGTTGTCAAACTCAGCATAGTTGAGTTGTCAACTGAGCAAACCCCATCTGCTGAGAAAGATGTACTTGAAAGCTCCAGCAACAACATTACGACAGTAGACTAGGTGTTCAATTTTTTTGTCTTGGTCAAAGTGCCTCCATCAGTTTCAGGGGGCAGATTCACATCAAAGCTTTGCAAGGCTTTTGTTGCGAAACATATTACTAGGAACTATATATTTTTTTTAACAGCACATTACACCATCACCTTTGCAAATTAGTTCATCAGAACAAACGAAACAATGACTAATAATACCATTTCTGTGGGTAAACATTGTGTAATCAATGCCGAGGAACTGCACATTTCACAATTATTTTTAGCGTGGGCTTTACTTGTTTAATAGACAGCACTTAAAGCAATTTTAACATTACTTAAGAATTTACAGTCATTTCATCAGATATATTAAGTGAAACGAACTTATCTTAAAACTATTTCATGTGTCATATAATGCTCTGAACTCACCAGCTGAATTGCTATCATTAAGACGGTCTTCAGTGAAAAGGTCCTGTCACAAAGGTCAAAGAGGTCCTCTAGACTCGGGCCCAGCAACTCCAGAACCATTGCGTTGTACTTCCCACAGGGTCCAAAGTAAAACACCTGGGGCACACCTTCAGCTGAAACACAAGAACAAAGAAATTAGACTTACAAGAGACTAAATTCCCAGGCTGGTGGAAACAGCTGTACATCCTCAAATTTGTCTAAGTAATCACTAGTCTTTATTGATTAACCACGCATTTACAAGTGAATCAAACATATGAAAGATCACTGTTAATAGTTAAGATAATTAAAGGCAAACTGTAGTAAGAAAAACAAATACTAGTTACTAGATACTAAAAAGAAGAATATGCCTTCAATGTGTTGTATATACTCTTGGGACTTCTGAGAGAGAGAGGGTGGCAAATGTGTTTATTATTCCTGTCTCCCTTGACTAATGATATTTCTAAGTTGGCTCCAAGGTGAAGCAACAACAGGCCTCAAACTGGTCAGATAGGAGGAGGGGCAGCACAAGGTTACTGAGGACAGCGAGCAGAGAAAGCTGCTAGGTAAACATTAACCCTACAGAAAAAATACAACACAGTGCCTGCAAATAAAACTGTGTCACAGCTCTACTGCAGGCTGAAAACTAATCTTTTCACTGCCTCATATCACATCCTCCCAACTGAATCATATCCTCTCTGCTCTACTCACTCTAATTGCTCCAAAATCCCTTCCATCTGTCACCTTGGCTCTTATTTTATTTCTTGTCACAGTGCAGTTTAGTGTTGTGTGGCCAGTGTAATGCAACAGTAATAATGGTAGGGCTGGTGCTCTGACCCTTGTTCTTTTTTGTATGGGTTGATTGTAATACTAGTGATCTGGGAATTAAAGATACTTGTGTTGTTAAACTTGTAGAAAAGTGTGTGAGCTTAATGCTCTAAAATTGAAATGTCAAGAGCTGGCAGGATGTGAACCGTTTTAATCTCTCCTCTATTCCTGCAGTTTTTAATGACATATAAAAAAAGGGGGGATTTCTGAATTTTTAACACAAACCCCACCATCCACACACATGAAATCCCTAATTACAAGTTTTATGCACATACAGCTCTCATTAATTCCTAATTATTTGGTGATGTCTGTATTGTTTGTGGTATTCCTGACCACATCCTGAACTTTAGTTTCAAAGAACAGGAAATCAGGTCAAACTGTTAATTGCCTTCAGGGGAGCACGATTCAAAGTTAGACTGCAAGTCAGAGTCCTATTAAAAAGGTCCCCTCAAGAAACTTCAAAGAAATGCTGGCGCTTCAATCATGCAGACCTTGCTTTATCAGACTGCTTAAGCTGTGCTCAGTCCTTGGAAATATTATTATTGTACAGAAGTTGAAAAAAAAAAAAAAAAAAAGCAGGGATGTCCTGATTGCTTTTCATGTCCCAGATCCTAAAGTCAGTCCTTTAATATCAAGTATCTGCCGACTGCGACGTAGAAAAAAACTCTTTGGGAGATAGTATAACTGTATATACAGTACAGTAGCTTTGTTTGCTTTGTATGTATACTTAGAGATATGTTTATGCGGATATGCATTTACGCATATGTAGTTGTATACATATTTCCATTGTTCATCATATCTGAATGAATGTTTTCATTGTAAAATCTAAAATTTAAGTCTGCATTAATAAATTTTTGTGCCCACTTAGTTGGTAGAAAGACAACCTTGACATATTATCTTCTTTACACACTAACAGGTCATAGAGCAGCATTACCATGCATTTGGAGTCGTGTTTCACCTGGAATGGAAAAGTCCATTATTTACTTTTTTCTTTCTTTGTTTTGGTCTCCGCCAACTCATGAGCTGCTTAATGTTCCATTGTGTTCACCTGCTAGTTTATTCTGACTATGTCACTTAATGACATAGACTTGACTAGTCTATGCTGGAGAGTGAACAAATACTGTTAAGTTGCTGGCTATAAAATCAAAACAATGAGCTGACATTGTGAACATAAAAATACTGATCAGTGCCGCTCTAAGACTACATTTCTAACTCGTTTTAGTAACAGCCATCGACTAGATCAGTACATTTTGGTTCTGCCCTTAACATATGTACTAGATGTGTCTATGTACAAGTTTGAACATTAATTTAATTCTTCTGTGCACACACACAATCACACAAACAATCACACACACCCCACAGGTGAAAATGTTGGACAGGCTGCCAGCCCACACTATATTGGTTGTGTACAGAGTTCATTCATGTTTTGTGTACCACAACAAAGGAGACAGATGATGACAGAAGAAATGAGTGGGCACAATAAAGTTTAGTGAAGGGACCAAATTGCCGCCATAAACTTATCATTCTGCTCAAGTAGCTCAAGCAGAGTATAATAATCAGAAAGCTAAATACTAATACTACTACAAATTCATATTGAATATGCTGATGAAGACATCTGACTTGCCAGCTGGGTAATGGGAAATACACTGCAGCATGAAAGGTGGCGTAAATGCTGTCAGCTAGCATATGGGCATGTAGGAGTCATGCTGTGCTCCATCCTGTGTTTCTGGACACCATTATGCAGTTCTGTGGGTTGCTAATTGTACCATAGGAATGAGTGCCTTGAAACCCTGGGTGCCTGTGGGAGGCCTAAAAATGTGTCAGATTGGAGATGTGCTGTAAATAAATGGATAAACGGTTGTTCAATTGAAAACAAGGTTGGTCTAGCTTTTTAGTAGCAAAGGAAAAGCAGAGATTGTGGAACCATCATTATGTATAGAAAAACAGTCCTCATAAGAGATTGAATCTGTGTGTCCTGCAGTGCAAAGTATACTCTAATTGTACAGGAAGACTCAACCTTTGATGGAAGCTACCAATTTTCTAGGTACCACTTTTGACTTCTCTCATCCAATTTTCTTAAAAAATAATGAGAGCGATGCCTGGGTGAAGTACTGACTTGGTCTTGAAGACATTTCTACAGTGTTGCAAGTGAATGGCATGCAGCATAGACAAACAAACAGCAGTTTCAAAAGAACATACACACTGACATTATGCATCGGTGAGTGAAAGAGCAGAACAGTGCTGGTTAAAAAGGTGGATTTGCCTCTACTGGATCAGTATCTTGCAGGTACCATTCTTCAAAAAAGGCTTCTGACTGTTAAATAAGCTTTTGAACTTGAGTATGTAGTTCATGCTGGGGGTGATGTCTATTCAAATCCTGCTCAAACCTTACAGACTGACACTCCAGACCCCACAGACATAACAATATTTGACTGTAGAGTTAGCTTTAGTAATTTTAATGGACTTCATATGCTAAGAATATATACTATACAGTTATATATTTGATAAATATCATATATCACATATACTTATATCATCACTCAGAGTAGCAGGTCTGTGCTAAGATAAGAAAAACACATCAGTATAGAAATCATAACTACAAAAGGCTGTAACTGTAGACTCTCCCAAATGTACCAGTTCTGTCAGCTGAATAAAACCTGTATTGTATAAAAGCACAAATACATTTTCCTATGCATTACTATAATCTGATAGAGGTGCTGGCTGCAGTCCTTTACAACAAAAGGGGAACAAGATGAATGTGTGATGAATGAATAGAACTGAAAGGCACTCGCCCAAATCTCCCCACACACTTATTTCTATGTGTGCAATTTTTCAAGGCGCTGTCAAAGACCATATCTTTTTCTGGACTGTGATGAGAGCAGTCCTTCGCTAAGATGTTTTATTTTGACCATCTGGTAGCAGTTTTTCTGTTATTAATAATGTATCCATCACTGTGACGAAAGGGGTTGTAGAAAAATCACTCACTTTATTTTTACCTGTCATATTTGATTTCTTTTGTCTCAATACTTTGTAGGCTTATTTTATGTTGCATTTCCATATTATAACATGTTTAAGCCAGAGCAACACTACACCACATCACAAGTGCTATGCAGAAATATTAAAAACTGATTTCTTTGTGTATGGTGGCAACATTTTTTTTTTTTTAATAATGGACGAAAATGGCGTCTATTACAGAAATTATTACTGTATTCTGCCGTTCTGTGTGGAGTTTGCATGTTCTCCTCGTGCCTGTGTGGGTTTCCTCCCACAGTCCAAAGAAATGCAGGTTAGATGAAATCGTGACTCTAAATTGACTGTAGGTGTGACAGTCAATGTGTTTCTTACTCTATATATATATATACAGAGTAAGAAAAGTGGTTACCTGTGCAGGGTGGACCCCATTGTACCGCACTGTAAATTTATGACAGGTGTTTTTTTACTGAAGTGGAGACTAAGCAAAGACGGGCTACTCATGTTGGTTCTGCAGTGGCTCTATAGAATATTCTATGCCTCTTGTGGACTACAGCCAGCTCCTGCCTCACAGCATGTTTTGTGCACTGTGCAGATCCACTTCTGATTGCACGAGCCCTGCACGATCGCTCCAGCCTCTGATTGGTTACTCAAATTACACTTCTGACAGACATACAGAATTTACTGGCTTGCTTCAGTTCAGTGGCTGCTTTCCCTAAACCTGCTTTGTTGATTGTCAATCTGCTCATTTGTTGGATAATTTATTTGATTACTGCACCATTTTGTCACATTCATTTACATTCGACAGAACTACAGAACCAGCTATTCGGTTTTGTTGTTTCAAATATATATATTTTTTTTTATGAATTCTTTTACAATTTGGTAAAGGAGGGAAAATTCCCAACCACTGACCATATGACTAATTCACGCAATAAAACTTCAATGCAAAACTGTGTCCACAAATAAGTTTAAAGGTTTTTCTACTTGAAAACTAAATTGAAAAGAAATAAACATTAGTAATTATACTGTAACTCAGGTGTACAAACAAACATTGCATAAGATCATTCTATCGAGAGAGACATGTACAAAATGTTCAAGTGTCTGAACCAGTGCAATTTGTTTTTACAGACTAAATTTGTTTCTTCAGTGCCCATTAAAACTGGCTACTTGGCACAGGCGAATCCTTAAATCTCAATTTAAAGTGCATGTTTTAGAGTTCAGTCAATTAACAGCATGACCTCAGCTTTATGTAATGCACAAATATAAGCTTTCACGTTGTAAACTGTATGGCTGCAATGCCCGTCCATGTTTCACAAGGAAATGTACACGACAGACTGCTTAGTCATAATGACGTGATCGCAGCCAAAATAACAGAAGACAATGACATTGTTATGTAGCAATTGAAACATTGCAAACATTATCAATTCTGTAACCAGGGTGGAGATTATTTTCTCATTAAAAGGAAGTTTTTAATTAAAATAGGAGTTCTTTTTTTTTTTTTTTCATGTGCAGTCATCATGACAAGTCTGAGATTCATAAATGTCAAAGAATAAAGTAACATATCAGTGTCAAATACAACTGTACAAATATATTTTCTCTGTTGATGCAGTCGTTATAATTTTTGAAATCTATCCCCTAATAACTGATAAGACTACAGAGCTGTAAAAAAATTAAAGTCTACAAAAACACTCCTCCCTAGTTTCTCACCATGCCTGAGCTTTTCACTCGATGCAAACAGTGCAGTGGGAGAAGCTCTATTCTTATCAATGATCCATGTTTTCACATTAGTGGGAACAGATATCCCGGATAAGACCTCCGACCTTTCCTTTACATGTTTGTAAAATCTAGTAAGCTGTGTCGCTGTGGGAAATGTTTACTCCTTGGGATTGCAACAGTCACAGAGCTGGTGTAGTGTTTCATGATGAAGCCTGGCTGCCAATACCTTCGACAGCTCAATAGTGTCCAACCCACCCTTGAACAAACCCTCTTGATCTTCAAAACCATTCTTGTCCTTGGCACAATAATGTCTCATTGTCTGCTGTCTTGTAAAACCAAAGCTGCAATTAAACAGTTATTGACTACACTGAGAAATATTCTCACATAATATCTGGAATGAGATGCTTAATTCCTAATTGAATCATCCTCATTAATATCCAGTGACAGTTGGTTATGCACCAGATACAACACCTGATTGAGCAACTGAGTCAAACCACATTAATTCATAAAGACCCTGTCGCACAGACACTGTGACAACCACATTGGCTGAGAGGAATGTGGCACAGCACACAGCCAAGAAGAAATGAGGTCACGTTATCCCATCTGGAGGAGAGGACAGAGGCAGGTTAGTACTAAGAGAGGCAGACCCACTCTCTAAATATTTAATGAGTTTCCGCACAGTTGGCCTTTTCCAGCCCTTGCCTTTGCAAAACAATAGCCATTATATTCCCAGTCTGGTTATCATATATGCATGTAGAGCTCTAAAAAGAACATCAAGGACCATACATTACGCAAAGGTGGCTTTTATTTTCCATGCCAAACTGTGACGGAGGCCTCCCCTAAACTGCAACACTGTGACTTAACTGATTTGTGGGGAAAACCTTAATTAATAAATTAACAAGCAGCATGATCAAACTTTTCGCTTATAAATCACTGGCTACAATTGTGTATTTTGGTGTATTTAGTGTATTCATGTGACAACCAGCGCAATGCATACGGTATTATTTTAACCATTTTACCAGAAGAGCAACGAACATCTATTAAAAAAGATTTTTCTATTGTTCCATTGTTTCTAGTGTCCCCACCCATTTCCTCTGGTACCAAGAATAAAAAAAAAATGTGCCCTTCATTTATTTCTCTGTTGTAGTTATTTAATCCTCACAAGATTCTTGTCAGTCGTTGCTGTAACAGAGATGCGTCAGCAGACCTTGACTAATCTTTTATGACAAACCGAGAAATTCTCAAGGGAGCAGAATCAAGGGAAGAGAAGTTGAGAAGCAACTATTATTGAATTGTTCTCCATTATGAACATGGAATAACAAAGTTTAAAGGGCACGACTCCAGAAAATGAGGACCTGGAAAAAGACAAATACCGCCACGTCAGTGTTAATGTGTACCATTAGTTTTGACATCACTACGCAACAACAACATGAAGGGCAGAAACAGCTACCAATAGCCATTATGCGTGAACAATAGTAAATAAAATTTTGAACAATGATAAAAATAACCATTTAATGAACTGCAAGATATAATACTACAGGTCAGGTATCAGGAGAAAGTACATTTTCGAGTTAAAGTCATTTGGGCTTCACTGATTGCAGTAACCGAACATCAGAACCAATACATGAGCACTAGATACACATTAGTAATAGATTAATTTGAAAATCATCATTCAGCAGTGATATTGGCTGAATGACCACAGTTCCTTGGTATCTTAACGCATGCATATTAAATATATAAAATAATACCATAATAAGACCATCTGATGACATGGATTATCACTAACCTTTAACCACATGATCTAGCCTCATGCAGTGAAAGTAACCCAGTTCCTAGGTGTTTTAATAAGACAACAGAAATAAATAAATAAATTCCTTAGCTACCTGCAGCACCATAACAATGTATAAGCCTGCTTCATACTGGATATATGTATTTTTTGTGAGATATGTGCACAATAAGATCACAGCTCATGCTACATTTCCTTAATGCCACTATAATCAATAGTTTTATACGCGCTTTATAGCGTCTTTCAACTCATTGTTTTGGTTTTCCAGCCTACAACTTTTTGGTAAAAAAAAAAAAAAAAAGAATAAAGTTAACGACTAGCTGATGAAAACTGTGGAGCATTTAGTGTAAATCTCTCAGGATTTGGTGGAGACGAAAAAAATAGAACAGAGTTGAAAGGTGAGTGATTACTGGATGCATATTCACCAGGTTTCTAGAAACGTGACTCCAAATGAACAATAAGGTTGCTCTGCGACTGCTGGATGTGTAAATAAGCAACTGTATGTACTATGCCATCTTCAACATGGTGGTAATATGTCAGTGTTGTGTTCACAGCTTCTTTCCACAGCCACCAAGTAACAAATCATTGTAGATTTAAAAAAGAAAGGACAATTATTCACACTATTTAATACTAAGTCACTTAGTTATTCAGTATGCACATAGAGACATGTTCTAACACATTCAGATTTAGCCTATGGAGACCCACACTAAGCCAGGGTGACATACTGACACATTATGTTTAAGTTATTATTGGCTCAGTCACAACCGGAGATGTGAGTTAAGGCTACTGCAGACAAGACACCAATGACGGCAGAGACATAGAGCACTGAATATAAGTTACGACCTCAAATATATTCTGCAAAACCTCCTGCATATTCTGCCTAGACAACAACAAGGAAGTCTTTTCAGTGAATAGGGAAAAAAAGATCCGCTGCTACATCTGTTTTGTAAGCGTATAAGAAGCTTTATGTCAACACCTTTCATATTGAATTGCACCGCTGGTCAAAGTATCGTCAAGCAAGGTCACTGTTCAACACGCCCGCTATGCACGTAGCCATCCACGCACTCGTGTACACAAAGTCTTGGAGATTAAAATAAATTGCTGACCCAGCTTAATATCAATACGTAACCTGAGTGGAGTAATCACTTGTTGTGGAAATGATGCAATCTTCTGTGCTGATCTTCCAAAACAGTCAAATCATTGTCATGCAGCCACACACAAAAACACCACAAGGAGTGACAAATCTGTGACCTTACCTGTAGTTCCCAGTGTTTTGTAGAACCGGTACTCTAAATGCAACTGTGGTGCCCTCGACTTCACTGGTTCCTGCACAGTGGACACATCCAAACAAGAACTCAGATAATGACAATAACCTCACAAACAGACAAACCTCCTAAAACTGAATTTTACTTTATATGTTAAATCAAAGAAAAAACAAAGAATGGATTTTCCACACAGGACCAGTGTGTAGGATTTAGTGGCATCTAGTGGCGACGTTGCAGACTGCAACCAACTGTAACCGCTCGCCTCAACTAACTGGTAGGAGAAACTACGGTGGCCACAAAACCTGTGAAAGGCCTTATCAAGAGCCAGTGTTTGGTTTGTCCATTCTGGGCTCATTCTAAGGTAACAAAAACATAATTCTTATTTTCAGGTGATTATACACTAATTGAAACAATTAATTAAAAACCTTAATTTTACTTTTGTATTATATTCTGCCAGTAGATCCTCCTAAATGTTACACACTGGACCTTTTAGAAGTGAAACGGCTCTTCTGTGTCAACATTTTTTTGATGACTCATCTTCAGGGCATATACAAACATGCCAGCCAACATAATGTGATTACAGAATTTTTGATGATCCAGGAAAAGCCTCCCATCATGTAACACTAGTAGGTCAACCAAACATAATGGCACTATGTGTATTTGAGTGTCAGTTTCCACAAACATCGCTAGCAGCTCTCTCTTCTACCATAAGATCAAACAAATAAATCATGTCCTGTCACATGTCTCTCATCTGTACTCTGAAGACTCTGTTGGAGGAGATGGTGGACTCCTCCATTGTCTGAATCATCCATCAAACTTAAAAACATTCCACCATACTTCACCAAAACATCCCATTTAATGTGGGGAAATGCTAAATCTCATTAAAACTATTTGACAATAATTTAGTTAAATTCAACATTGCCTGGAAAATAAGTCATTTTCCGATCAAATGTTTGGGAAACTGGGCGCCCGGATAGCGCAGTGGGTAGAGCTGGCGACCCGTGTACCGAGGCTGAGTCCTTGCTGAAGCAGCCCAGGGTTCAATCCGACCTGCGGCCCTTTGCTGCGTGTCATCCCCTCTCTCTGCCCCCCTTTCCTGTCTATCTTCAGCTGTCACTACAATAAATGGCAATAAAAGCCCCCAAAAATATACTTTAAAAAAAATAAATGTTTGGGAAACTGACCCGAGTAGGAACTAAAGACACAACCCAGAGTGTCCAACAGTGCCCCCAAATTTGTCTTCCCAGTTAATTTCTCCCCAAAATATATATCTTAGTTGCATAAAAAGCACAACATCAGTGTCAGCACACACCTTACAGTAGTGCAAGCGGCGGAAAACATTTTGGCTTGATACTGTAGCTATCGTTTTTACTACTCTCTAGTGAGCAATAATAAAAGAATGAGTCAGGAGTCATGATTTCCAGTCCAGCAGCAACTGGAAAGACACACCTAGCCAAGGATCTACACCTCATTCACATTTGTCTCAGTCCGGTACAACCCAAGAGTCATATCTATGAAAATCAACAGCAAACAGTAATGAAAAATGTGCAGATTTTATAGCTAGTTGAACATTTTAGAAGTCTTTGCAAGTTCGCAAGACAGCTCAAGGTGCGATGCCAGAAGTACTTTAGTTTCACTTTCATATTCTGACAGAGCTATTACACCACAGACCACTGACTAGAGAGGAAAACAAACTAGCAAATACCAGTTAAAATAGCAGTTAGCCCTCTCCAAGGGTGTGTCTGACCCTGTTGGGACTGGAAAACCTGAAAAACTTCCTCTATAAACACCACAATGTTTTTGTGTGCAATAATCAGCATCACAAGGAGTCTAATAATGGTGGTTGGTTGGATGGTTTCTATAATATGCTGTATCAGGCCCCAGAGGTGAAGAATCAAGCAGAAAAAAAAAGTGTGCACTTACCAGTTTAATAGCTACATACTCGTTGGTGTAGAGATTTTTACCTGAAATAAGAAATGCGTAAGGTTATATTAGGCGGTTTCGAGAAATAAAGTACACCCCTTGAGGCTGTTTCACAAGGGAATAATCAACTCTATAAGTGATGTCAAGATTTTCCCCATTTAATTTTCCTGCACATTTTACAAGGTCCATATATAAAAAGGTCTATGACAGAATATTATCCAATCCAATCACCTTTTTTCCAGTTCTACTATGAATATACACTAATTTTCATGGTACACTTAACCACAGATAATACAGTCTAATACAGCCCCGCAAAAAAATGAATGAAATCCTTCATGAAAATTCTTTTGATTGACCGGATGATTTTTTGAGAGATTTTGGCTGAATATATGTTTATTTAATTTATAGTACCGTATTACATTACACTGAGAGATGTTTCCAATATTGAGTCTCTCTGTGAACCGACCGTGAGTCATTTAAATGGGATAGACAAGATATTAGAAACATCTCTCCATATAATGCAATACAATTCAACAAAACTACTGAGTACAGTTAGACACAGAACAATTAAGAACAGCAATAAAAACTCTGAAATTCACATCAATCAATTTTTCCGTTGTGTCTTGAACCATTTAATACAAGATTTAGTCTCAACTTACCAAGCTTCAATTCACCAAAGTTTCCACAGCCGATCTTCTTGCCCACACGAAAATTTGGCCCCACCATGAGAACCCCAGAAGAGCTGGAGGAGCCAGATGGTCGGGACGAGTGTCCACTGCGGTTACCCTGGGAAACTTTGGCGGCCCTAGTGGGCCGCTCGCCATATTTATCCCTCTGTTGATCCATGGTGTGAGCAGCACAGGTCAGCGGGAGCCAGGAGTGATGTACAAAAAGGCCTCCTGGGCCGGGCCCACCACAGCCACAGCCCTGGTCACTGACAGTGCCTGGATGGCACAGTCACTCTCATGAGACAAAACCTGGTAGAGCTAACAGACACTCCTCCCCGTCCTCACCCGTCACCTCTAACAGTTGCTGAACAGGCTGATCTCTGTTCTCAACATCTGTCACAGGAAGGAGAAGGTGGAAGACCTGTAACAAACACAATAAAACATGAGAAAGGAAGAAGACATTGACTTTCCACAGAGAGCAGCACATGGAACATGGTAGTGTAGTTCCTCGTGTAAATCTGATAAAATCCCACAACGAAATGTTGGCTTTCAGAATACAACTTCAAGAGGCAGGCTGATCTCTTTGTTTTAGCTTTAGTCCTTTTGGCTCTAAAAGCATAAAAAACACTAACCAGAAAATTATGACATTCAAAATTAGATTGAAAGGATCTGATATTTCCTCAGTCGGGTTCATAATAAAAACAACCAGGCCTCATGATAACACTGGCACTGCAGACCTTGTAAATGCCAATTTCCACACTAAGGACCTTTTAGTCACAATTTTTAAAAACATGCCTCCTTGCCTCAAGAAGGGAACAGACAACACAATAAAGTAAATTAAACCAGAAATTGCTGAAAATATTCAAAAATGATCAGGTGCTCCGGTTGAGTGTGAGGCAGATATTTTGTCATTTAAGTTTCACTACTGTTATGTGAAGAAATGTGCAGCAAAATCTGACAAAAAATGTCATTCATGCACTACACGGACAGTGAGGCATGGTGGGGCGGCTACATGGCCCTTTGGCTGGACATTCAATTTTAAGAGTTGAGGAAAAAGCTCCATTTGCTTATTTTAACTCTTACCAAAGGTTTCTAAAGCAAAGATAAATATTCAGGACCACATATGATGTCACCAGTAAGCTCTGCAGTTTCACATTTTAACAGCTGAATATATTCTAAATTTAAATTCACCATAACATAGCAGGTTTAATTTCATTTTTGAAGCTCATGAGTCATGTAAATGCATTAAATCACTGTTTACAAGTACACAATGCTAAACGAGGACAGGACTGGCTTACTGTAACAGCGCCGCGGGGCTAAAGAGATAGTCATCAAGTCACAGTGGTCACAGAAAACACAGCAACCAGTTTCAGCATCAACACAAGCCTTAAGTCATAGTTTGTGATCATGAAGGCATCTAAGACTCTCCACCACCCACAGCTATAGCCTGGCAGACAATGTCAGCAGGGGAATATTATGTAAACAATTATATAAAGCTACGTCTGCTCGCAAGGACACAATAGCTTAACTAAATGGACACCGGTCTGATTTTGTCAAGTGCTCAGCAAAATATTTTATGATTCAACCTACCCCCTTGTACCACAGGCAAGAAATGTGTAAATATTAAATGATGCGATTATAAGGGCACTTTGGTGTGCAACCAGTAAGACATATGATGTTTATCAACTGCAGGGCTCTCTGGGGACTTCGTATTCTTCAGCAAGTCGCTCTACTAAAGCTGCAGACAAAATGTTACTATAAATTAGGCAGATTACCAGTTACATGGATTATTCACCTCAATTATATATAATTTATTTAAAGAAACAATTTTCCATTAAAAAAAAACAACATTTTATGTTTTCAATAAAAAAAAAACAACAACAGCTATTAATGTTTTCATGACAATGCTGTAATTCCTGAGCATGGAAAGGCTGCTGTTGAAAAGTATTTGTGTGTGGGCTTCCGGATGACTCATGCTCAGTATTGCCTGCCACATCTCAGCATCAAAGACAGCTAGTTTGCTCTCAAGGGCAACTGTGCACTGTTGCTATTACATAAAACCAGGAACAGAACAACATGGCTATAAAACAGGTTTGCAGCAAAGACCAACGGTGAGCTGTAACAGTTTCCATTGTGCAAATAATCATTTGTAGGCCACTCTAATCCATCGTGCGCTGGTGTTCAGATTAGCTCAGCTATGTTTTTTCTCATGATGGAAGATGATGGATGCAGGATAATAAACACACACCCAACCTGCGTTCAGCCCTTCACACCAGACTACTATCACTGATTTCCTGGTCGTCACTGCTGCTCACGTAGCCCAGACTGCCACTGCAGATTCACATCACTGCTAAACTACAGCACTGTAGTCTTGATAAACAGAGCATTCAGCTTATTTAAATTGTTACTACAATATTAAGGTTACATTGAAAATTCAATAAGATTGTAATGTTTATTTGAGTATGGGATATGTTTTCAAGGGATGGGTCATATCCTTTAACTGTAACTGGCTTCAAATCGTTTGTATAGGTATTTTTGTAAAGTAAGACTGATCAAACATTTGAAAACTTTTCTCATTTCCACAATAATGACATAAAAATATATATCTATTTTGTTTTGAGACATGAGAGATAATTCATTGTTTAAAGATGACAAGGCCAGTTTTTGGTTCTTCTTTTGGTTTTAGTCTAGTTTGTTTGGAGCAAATTATATGCAAACTTCACTTTAAATAGTGTTTTTTCTCCTCACAGTCAGAGAGCTATTTTGATGTTGAATTGCACAGTAATACCTCTGTTACAGGTGCTGCCCTATCTGGCAAAAAATGTTGACAGACTTTGTACATGGTGTAAACTGAAAGGACGTTATTTTTTGGAGACAAAATAGAATGTACAGTTTCTTTTCCTGTTTTATGCATCTGCTTTACTAGAAGGCTAAGATCACCACAGCCTACGTGTATCTTGAACATGTTCAGACATGCCTAAACTGAGGATTAGGATGGAAAAATAAAGATGTGGGACAAGAACTTCATTCATACTATCTAAGGCAGCAAAACTGTACTTCATGAAGGATAGCAAAACATCTGCAACCTTTAATTACAAAAGGCGTATCACACTATAATGAGCCCCTAGGCATCGTTCATCTACTTGTGTATTGTTTCCTCTGGTGTTATGTGCTCATTATTAAATATGTGTTCATTTACTGAAAAAAGCCCAAACTAAACCAAATCAAAAGGAAGGTCTTGTCACCCCATTTCCAACACACATTTTAGAATAGGAGAGTCCAAATGAAATCTTGTTTTATTTACCTTACAGGGGTGGAGAAAGTAACATGCAATCCAATATAATAACCCCAAAATAACTACTGCCTTTGTAAATGTTCAAAGCTGAAACTATGTTGTAAATGTTGACCTAACCCTACCGTGTTGTTTCAGGGCCTACTAAGTGGCAGTAGGGGCAACTTATTTTAGAAGTTGCCCCTACAGAGTGTTTTTCACCTCGTGTGTATATCAGATATGCAAAATAAATATTATGCTGTAACTGCATAGAATTTCAGTATATTTAATTCAGACCTAATTAATATAGGAAAGACAAATTCAAGCAATACACTGGACTGTTACTGCGGAATAGAAAACGTCTGTCTGTACACATGGCTTCTTCAGTTTTGATGTAAGGTGGGGAATCCCCGGCCTTTATCCCTGTGGAGGTGCCATGTCTTCTGATATATGAGTTCGAGGATACACACCTTTTGGCATCCTATGAAAGTAATTTAGTTTGTCAGAAGGAGAAGTCATGAAAGGATTTTATAAATTCATATCCCATTGCAGATTTAGCTTATCGACCCTTAAGCCCAGTTCCAACCAAAGATTTGCGGCGAGGCGAGATGAAACTTGTCATGCTTTTTTCTTTTTCTTTTTGGTGCTGGATATATTTGCATATGCAATATGGATGAGGATAGTGATATCGAGTTACCTATTACATTTTATTGATGAAACGGCAAAAACATAAAGAACAAGAGGCTCTAGGGTCGTGTCAGTCATTCCTCAAATAAATGAATGAGATGCTGCTCTCTTTCCTCTGTCCGAAACTGCATTTTGACTAGCTGACAGTTTGTAACCGACTTGACCAGCTGACTTCGCTACGAGCTGTTGTGTGGTACGTTCTTAAACAAGCCTCTGGACATTTGACGAGCCGGGTCGCAGACAAATGCCATCAGTCGGCTTGAGTTGAGGTGTGACAGGTCTGAAACAGTTACGTCTCATTGTGAATCTTTGGTCTCAAACGGGCTTCATTGATTCGTTAAGCAATTCTTTTTTTGACGGTAATTCAAAATGTCATGTATAAATGTCACATATTTAAGTATATGTCTCACTTAAAATTGGTTCTGCAGATAAAGTGTTTAGTTCTCATCCAGCGTGGTAAAATGTGTCCATACATTCAAAAAAAACTTTCCTTTTTACAACGCTTTTGGTCTGACATTTAAACGCTTTGGTGCAAGCAATGTGTAAGCATAAATAAAAGGAACTGATATTGTCTGAGCTGCATGACCACCAGGAATCAGACAGTTCAGAAACAGTCTTAAATGAGAACTGATTCTCTGTGTCCATGCTTTGTATTTTGAACGTCATAGTAGAGTTTCAAAGTGAATGTGTTAGTTGGTTTTGTGCTAGGCTGGAGCAGATAAAGTGGTAAATGTGGCTGCCTGTTTGACGGTGGTATAGATTTATGATGGCACAGCCTGAAGCTTGATATAGTGCTCATCTGGCTAGTAGCATTTAATTTAATTCTAGCTTGGCCTGTATGAGTGCTTAAGGAATATTAACACCCTTAAGTGTATTGATTAAATTAACCAATTTAACATTAAATCCCAAAAAACAAACATTTTACATTCTTGGAATTTACACATTAGATTCTCACCAATTTTGCTTCCTAAAAAGTGCATTCATTATTTAATTGATAAGCTATTATACACTCTTTAATCTTCATTTCTCGTCTACTGTGACGATAACCCACTTTTGAATGAGCCTCACAGTGCGTGAACAAGAAATGTGTCATATTACTGAAGATGCTCTCAGAATTGAGACTGCAGACAGTAACTTCTGCTGACCTCATATCAGTGTCACATAGCCAATATTCTTCCAGCTGAAAATATGCATCAGACTATTTTATTTCATAGTTCTAGCCTGACTGGAATGATGAAGCAGGAATATGGTGTTTGTAGAAATATATAAACAGGGTATTATGACAGTATTGTTTGCACAATGATGTTACAATATTCTCGTGAGATGTGGAGACAGTATCAAAACAAAAAAACACAACTGTTTATTGTCTAACCACAGGCACAAAACCATAGTGGCGACACTTACTGACGAAAAGTGGTAAAAGGGTTTGTTGAAGGATACTGGTAATGACAGAATAAACATTACATGAGTTCAGGATAGTTGATATAATTGGTTAATAGCTAGTTTCAAAATCCAGCACTAATATATTTACAGCACTAGTATATTTCCTTCAGAAACACACTGAGGTGGCATTGAAAATGTATTTACGACTCCAAAAACCTTGATTACAGTCTACAAATTTGCCTGTCAAAATATCTTGAGAAACTGAGACGCTTCTAGCTGATTAGCATCTATTTAAAATGACTAATCTGTTGACATCTTTTCATTTTTACAGAAACAAAGGCTCTGAGTGGAGTGATTAACCTTCAGTGGAAAGATCAGCCTGAGAGGGGGGCCTGCCAATAGTGCAGACTCCTACTGTGGCAGTGCCAGCCAACAGCTGCCTCTCTCCTTAAAGCCAGCTCTTATGAACTGTAACTGGGGGGGAATTGAGATTATCTGTAGCTTTCCTTCTCCACAAATTCATAGAGACACACGAATAAATGACTGTTGTTGTGCGCACCCACATCCACATGACAATGATCTCATTTATCCACGTAAGCATTTGATCAACAAATCTTACAACTGCTGCATGAGCTGCAGAAACACATCTTCCATTTTGTAGCTTACTTGAACTTTACTGAGGTGGTCTACATTGTGTGGTAATTAACGGCTCTTATGACGAAGGGAAGCACATCTTTGTCAAGCAAATAACCTGCAAAATCTGCATTGATTAAAACATTTTCTAGACATAACTGAATGAAAATGCAAATGTATATTCGCATTTTGTTTTTACCTACATGTGGATTAATCCTAAATTGAGGCCAGTGAGTTTGCTGATGCTTGCACGTAGTGACTGTTCTACTTCATCATGACCTTTTCAGTAAATGCAACACAGAAACTATTTCATTTCAGCTTTTCCTTCAGAACACCTTTTGTTTTTTTAAAAAAGGATACTAAAGTTAATCCACCATAGAACCACACAGTCCTAGTTCGTGCAAAAGCCCAGCTACTAACATATATTTCAATAAAAATGTCAACTTCAGAACTGGTTTGCACTGCTCTGTTAAAGCACGCCACTGCACTGTGTTATTTAGTGGAAAATGGGATAATCAATTATTTTACTAGATGGAGGGTAACTGAATACTAGCCACACTGTATTGATTCAGTTATAGGCCATGTATGCAGTTCAGCAAGGGGGAAATGTACATTGACAGTGCTGTATCTACGCCTATCTGACAACGAGCCATGGAAATTTGCATTGTATCTACATGGGGAGGAACAATTTCACTAGACATTTACTCCCAACATCTGCACCTGGTAAACTTGCAACAGTTAGCTGAATGCTTCAACACAACTCTGCCCACAGTGACCAGGCTGAGGAAGGGGCCTTGGTTAAATTCACAAAATGTGATATTCTGCTGTCTTGGCATCCCTTTTATATCTTGCACGGAGAGGCAGTGGCAACACTTTATGTGTGAGAAAGTGTTTGGGTAGAAAAGGGAGCAGAGGCTAATACAAAGATGATCGATCCCTTTTTTTTTTTTTTTTTTTTTTAAAAAGCAAGGCCTCCGGTTGAGTCAAAACAAGGAAGCGAGTTGGCAGCTGTACACCAGCGTTTCATGGACAAAGCCTGCCTTGGTAGTGTAACATTAGTGATGGTCACGTCGATTTGGTAGGCGAACCATGCTAACCGTTAGCCCAGTTAGCTCCCCAGCTTGCAAACCTAAAAAGCCTGCTAACAAAGCTAACGTTAGCCAAACACATTATGTGATCTGGCTTACAACACATCCTGCAAACCCCTCGTCAATCACAACAACGTGTTTGTTAACAGGCAACACAGAATATAAAGCAACTACACACACTTGTTTGGTTTAGCAAACACCTTACTGATGGCTAGCTGACAGCTGGCCTCGTTAGCAACTAAAATATTAGCGAACAAACCCCCCCAAAAAAAAAAAAAAAAAAAAAAACAGAAACCTTACTATGAAATATTGGTTTGCTAGCTCGTCGCAAAACAAAACACAACAGGCTCACCTTCGCTGTGATAAATCCAGACGACCAGGGGACACAGCTTGGGTATTTTGTCACGCCCGAAACGTAGAAGAGGAGGAAAAAGCCCGGAGCTTGTAAACTGTAAGGTTTTTTTTTTTAAGTCTTTCTTTCCCCCCCCGGTGTTACTTGTTGTTACTGGTGTTTCTCGGTTAGCCGCTCTCTCTCTCTCTCTCTCTCTCTCTCCATCTCTCCCGCTGTTCGTCTGTCTCCGCTGCTCGTGAAAGGGTTCGAACACACCGGATGTAGAAACGCGGCACCGCCCGCTTCACCGCGCACACTTCCAGGTCAGACTGATACAGGGTTAATTAAGTGTCACACCGTTGGATGTAAGAGTAATGTTAAAAAAACGTCTGGGTGTCATTCTGCATCTTTAAAAATAAATAAAAATTAAAAATAAAAAAACTTTTTTATCTTAATGTTGTGCTCATACGATGCAGGTTGCTGTATGACTTTCCCCCCTGATTTTATGAAATTTGCTTATGAATGGGATTTTTGAATTGATGACAAGTCCTTTGCAGAATTGAGCATTACATTAAAAACCATTAAAAACTGGTTTTCACATGCTTTTATATCAATTATTGACAATTGACTAAACACAAATAAGTCTATTTGTGATTTCTGTTATTTGGAGTTTTTAAACAATTTGTGAGGTCTAACAGGGAGCTGACATCAGACATAATTAACATCACAAATGCAGGTGTACCCCTCTGTGAATGGCTTTTTTTTTGGTAAATATAAGGAGATTTGTTCATGCATAACCCATGTAACATATAAAACATGAGATCTTTTTTTCTGTTTGGTGTAATAGCAATGGTTTATTATTATTTCTGTATTTTGTCACCATGTTGACAAAACAATCTAACCTTAAAGTTCATTTTACTAGACACATGAACCTCATTAGCAGACGTAGTCATGGCATTATAAATGTAAAATTTTTCTGAACATTAAGGACTTTAGTTAGGTTTACATTTTAGTTTAGGGATTAATTTAATATTAAAAAATAAACTTATCTTTAAATCTTTTCTATTGCTTCCACTTGACCAGCATCTGAGGAGGTGCAGAGGATTGTGTGTTTAAATATGTTTGACACCAGAATAACTTTGCTTTAAGATATTACACTGTGTCACGAGCCCTATGTTAATTGCGTGTAGTGTCCTAGAGTTTGGGTACAACATGTGGATTTGCTGTGTCACAAAGTTTTGGGAATGTTTTGTAGACAGTTTATCTACAGTATGACCAGACTACTGATGTTCAAATAAAGTTTTCAATCAACAGCACATTCAATTGGAAAAATGGAAACAAACATGGAAACAGGGCCCAAAGATTAACCAATCATTTATTTTGTACATCTACCTGTAAAGCATTTCCAGGAAAATGTGTGTGTGCTAATGCAAAGTGGTTACAAAAATAAAGCACATTCTTACGTAAATATGACATGACAGTAAAACTACACTTACAAATGCTGAATAAGAAAATAAGGGACAGTATCACTTGAATGTCTGTGCCTTTCTGTCATTGTTAAACCAATTTATCAAAAAAGGTATGGTTACTAATACTATCGGACAGTGTTTGTGGGATTCAATTCAAGTACTGTACATGTGTACATACACGTCAACAGTCATTTACACGGGCAGTAAACAATCTCTGCAGCAGTTCCAAATGAGTTCCTTTGGGCCTCAATCTCTGACACCAAACATCTAAAGTACTTAAAACTGTCGTGGAAGAAATGGATTAATATAATAAAAATGATTATAGCAAATACATCATCGTAGAAAATACCAACAAAGCAGTGATTGCATTTTCTCAACTTACTCACTGTAACCTTACGTATCTGTTATCATTTTGTAATAACTCTGACAATTGTCAAATCTGAGTTTTAGATCAGGATTTCTCTGATCTAATATTTATTGTGTGATACAATGTAACAATGTGCTAATACTCCTGGTAAATGACTTCTGTCATCAATAGTGGTATTTCACTTTAAAAAAAACAGCTTTTCCAACTGTACAATGCATTTTAGTGCATTTAAAACATTATCTGACATGCATTCATCAACATAAGCTGTTAGAGACTGGAATGACTTACATACATCTATCTTCTAATGTAAACTATAGACAATGTTACTCTAGGGCAGTACCTCGGTGTTAACACTTTAATATACTGGTTTAAGCAAGAAACATAAATATATATCTCCACTGACAGACAGTGGGTTTTACAAATACTACGGCCAGGTTAATCTCTGTTGGATTCCTGCTTTATACCATCTTTAAGTCAAGAACATAAACAAGGATCTATGCCAAAGAAAGTGAGTGTAAATGTGGCAGCTTATTATATCAAAGGACTGTACAAAATAAGAGAATACACTATGATTAAAAAGACAAAAGAAAAAAAAATGGATGGAAGTTTGTGTATTTCAAAATTGTCCTCTCAGGTCCTTGTCAAGAGGTAAAGTGTTCAAAAAAGGCAGTTGGGGTCTTTAAAAAGTCTCCCTCTTCATTAAGCTATTGCCTTTGCCTCAGGCAGGAACGCCTCCCAAAACTTTATAAGCTGGAACAGAAGATGAGAGGAATAAAAAGTTAACTCAATATCTTTCAATAAATATCAATTATAACCAATATTTAAAAGTCATTATCATAATAAAAATAATCCAAATTAAATGTTATAGAACACCTTGGTAGCCATGAATAAAGTAAAGCATACTGAGTAAAGTGTACATGTTGAATATAACACTTGATATATAGCTAAATGATTACCCGTTGTTGAGACTGCAGCATTGCCTCCAAATATTTAATTATCTGGCTCTTGAAGTCCTTGGCTTTTTCTTTCTGAAAAGACAAAAGTGTTGTCACGTCTCAAGCCCATTTCTGACAGAACATTCAATCTAATTTGATCCAAACACAAACACTTTTGAGCAGCTACTGTAAATACACAAACATACCTCAAACCTGAGAACCTCCTTGCGTACAGTCATTCCAACCCTGTCGAAATCTCTCTCGTACTGAGTAACCCTCGCCTCCCACTGAGAACATACATGAGGAGGAGCAAAAACGATTAAGTAAGTATTCATATCTTGATGATGAAATATACTATATATCTACAATATAATACATGATATCCTTTTAAACACTAAACATAATCTGACATCATTTTTTATTGAACATAATACACTGATGGCCCTAGCCAAAATACCACAACAGGTACATCGGAGGCTCAGTATCGGACCTGATACTGGTATCGGTATCAGTGCATCCCTATAACAGACGAAACTAAAAATTCTCCTCTTTTGAAGAGGCTACAACTATAAGTCAGCTGGGTCCCTACTTCCCAAGTGAACCATATCCCTTACACAACTTTACATGGAGTTGAAAGCACTGGACTGGTCACTATGTCCATTACCTCAGTGATCTCATCTTTGGCCTGCTGCAGTTTGTCGGGCTTGTTGGCCCACAGCAGCTTGGCCTCGGCTTCCCTCTTCTTCTGGAGTGTGCTCTGAGCCTCCTGCCATCGCTGCCACGCCCGCATGCGCTGGTCAAAACACCCCTGTGGGCATCCATTGAGATTAGATGACAGTAATACAACACCTGATCATTCCACATCCCAAACAGAGAACAGGTAGCATGGCTGCAGTAAAGCAGTGACCTAGCACAATGTTAAAGGTTATTAATTAAATTGTGTCCTGCTATCTTTATGTTGCTCTGATAAAGTGCAGGGTTCAGAGAGAATAGCATCTACAGCACATTATTAAAAATATTGCACAATTGCAGCAATGAGTTTAATTTGAAGCATTAAAAACTTGCTCAACAGACAAAATTTTACTTTGGTATTAAAAAGGATTAAAAACACAAGTCACACAATAAAACACACCAACAGAGGCAGCAGTAGACCATATACTCCTGTGTTATGGAATAACTGTTTTTGTCAATGGAGTCTGGTGGGTTTAAACAAAGCGACATAACGGCTGTTTCTGGTTAAACAAAATCTTACTCATTGAACACAAAAGGTCCATCTCTGTAGGGATCCTTCCTATGATGTTGTCAGACACTTAAAATAACAATCTGAGGCGATCAGTAGCAAAAACAAGCAATTTTGCGGGAAGTTGCAGCTGCAGGCTACAACGCTCTCACTCAATACTGGGCCAATTTAAAAGATTGTTGTCCCCATTAGTCACTTAGACACAAAAACGTGGGAAAACAAGGTCCAGGTGGAAAAGTTTCCTTTTAAGTGATTCAGCTTTACAAGATAGCAGTGAAAGGGGGTTAGATTTAAATTTGTATGTTTTAGTCCCGGTATCAGGAACTACTCAGGCGTTACTTTTTAATGCCTCTCTGCCTCAGCAGAATCTTTACTACTTCCAACCGTATATCTACCATTCTGCAGCTGTGAGCTCACCCGCATAGCGCCCAGCAGGCGGATGTAGTCGGCCAGCAGCTCCTCAAAGATGAAGAAGTCACTGGCTGCCTGCTCTTGATGCAGCTGCTCCATCTTGTCCTCCACCTCTGCCAGTTGGGACAGGGCCCGGGACAGGGCTGTGTTGTCCTCAGAGTTTCCCAACATGGCCATACTTTTGGCAAATACTGCCGTGTTCCCACACAGCTCTGGTTTTGCAGGAGGAAACAAAAAACCTATTCAGTCTACTTGTTTCACCCTAAAAAACTAGGCAGCTGAACTGTACTCTTCTGTTTCCTCTGTTGAAACAATTTGATTAAAAAATTGGGCAGACAAAGGCAAGTCAAGAAGGGCAGATGTAGCTCACCCTTCCTGTGATTGACCAGGGAGTCGACCAAAGCATGAAGCTTCCTCAACTGCTGCTCCTCGTTCTCCACCTCCTGGAACTTGTCCTCAAACCACTGAGGCACGCAGCAAAAACAGGACAATATCATGAATAATCCTAATCACAACTTCATCACATCTAGAATTAAAGGATTTTTTTGTCTTGCTATTAGATTATATTTTCAAACTATTAATAATTAGTATAACTCCAATTCACACTTTGCCTCTGGTTACTCAAGATTTCTCTCTACGGTCATTAAAGACAGTCACATAATTTAGTAATGATAAGTTATCTTGCTCTGCAATCCTCTATATTAATTATAAAATGCAAATGGTTTAATTAAGATAGATTTATACTAAACACTTTGAGATTGAAAAATACTCTGAAATACCACAATAATTTCCCCACAATAGTCAATTTTTGTCTTTATCTACCTCTGAATATTACTGCATTATTTTTAAAATACTCTACAGATCCATCAGGGTTCATCAAACAATGGATTCTTCCAGTTCTATGATAGGGTTATAAAATGTGTCTCTATATGCAGGCCACATGTGCAACAGTCTCCTGAACAATATAAAACACTTCATCCAGGGTCCCCTTACAGTGTCAGACTCATTCATCTTGATGGTCATCTTGTTGACAGCATCTGATGCCTTATTGATCATTTTGAGGAAGCCAGCTCCACTCAGCGCCTGGGTGCTGACTGCTCTGGGTAGCTGAAAACACACACACACACACACACACAGACACACAGACAGACACACAGACAGACACACAGACAGACACACAGACAGACACACAGACAGACACACAGACACAGACACACACACACACAAATAGGCTAGTAAACACTAAGAAATTCCTTCTTAAGGCACATAACTAAATCTAAAATGGGAATTTTGTCATTATCTATCTTATTGCTACTAGAAAATCTTTTTATATCTTGAAATACCCACCTCTTCTCTCTCCAAGAACTCACGGACGTCAGGATCTTGTAGTAATGATGGGTGAGACACTACTCTCTGAAGATACCTACAAAAAAAGTGAGCAAGAAAATATAAAATATGCAAACAAAAGCATCGGTATGGGTAACTAAAAAGACCTTGGAGGGAACATGAACATATCTGCATTTAGAAAAACTGTCCCAGTATGAATATTATTCATCATCTCATTAATAATGTCCTTGTATGAAAAATGTATGGATCCTTGCCTCTCCAGAGCGGCTCTTCTTCTCTCAACAAACTCGACTGATGACGGGTCGTCCATTCCCACCTTCACTTTGGTCATTCCTGTTGATCCAAATGAGAGTCACAAAAAAAGGGGGAAAAAAGTGCAAAATAGACTTACACTTGAATAAAAAGGCCTGGGCACCCACCTACAACACTTTTCTCGGGTGGTGGCGGGATGATGCAGCCGAGGAGCGACTGCTTGACCGACAGCTTCTCGTAAAGACCAAGGAAGTCACTATAACGCCTCCTGACAGTGAAGGCTTTACTCCTGAACATGGGCAAGGAGGTCTGAAAGTAGAGACAGGGTCAGTACTCTAAGAAAGGGACAGAACTTGGATAAAATTAAAGAATAAAAACAACAGTGAAGATTTAAACATATTAGCAGTTTTATAAGTAAAAATACACAAAATATATGTATCATCACAAGCTTTACTACAGACCCTGGTGGATACTTTGTAGGCCACATATGCATTCATGCCATCTCCTAGGAGGACAGAAACATTGGAGATACATTGAAGGTGAGAATTAATTAGGTCTTAGTCTGAAATTAATGTGTCAGCGCATTTAAAGGATGTAAGTTGCTAAAATGAGCTACAACTGTAAAAGTGTTATAATTATTCAGCTATGTTCCAAATAATAACATCCTTAAATTGAACTGGGAATTACAGACAGCATGAAAAGAAAAGACACTGACCAACTTTCTCCGGGTTGGTGACAGCAACATCCACATCAAAACTATCCTTGGCCTCGTCCTCCTCCAACTGTAATTAACAAGAAGAATACACCTCTGAACATCTGGCTGTAACAGACAGAACTTGGCTCTTACAGAGTGGGCTTTACCTAAGGGCAGGCATGAAAATGAATTGTTTCTAGCTTGTACCTGCTCCAAGGAGGTGGGCTGCATGGCTGCAGGGCTCTGAGTGAACGAGGAAGCAGGACGGAGGCCAGAGGAGGAGGAAAGCTCTTTCCGATCTGAGCTGCCAGGCTTGTCTGTGCTCAGCTCCACATGTGCCTCTGGGGACAGAATATACTTTTGATTAATGTATGCTTCTCGTAATCCAGAAAGAAAACAGATGACTAATGTGTGCGTTAGACAGAATCAGACAACGCACATAGTGTCATACAATAGCACTACTCATGATTTATCCACAACAGTCCACTTGTTGGATAATAACTGGTTGCATAATGCAAGTTCAAAAACATCTTTCATTAGACTTCCCCTGCCTAGTAAATGTCAACATCTTTCAAACTCCAACCCTAAAGTTTATCATGAAGGCTTACTGTTATACATATGTAGTCTCAAACCTAGAGTTACAACTATTACTGTAGTTGAAAAAGAATAAAATAATAATCTGCAACAAGCATTTAAAGTAAAAATGTCAAACACTTTCTGGTTCCAGCTTCATAAATGTTAAGATTTGCTGCTTTTTCTATGGATGATACCGTTATAATATAATTATAAACTTAATATATCTGAGACAGTCGACCAACACTGCTCTCTTTTACGCTTTTTTCCCTATTTACTAACTGACTATGAATCAACAATTTTTAATGGTTTAATCGAAGATCAAAGTACTCTGTAGTTGCAGCCCCATCCAAATCCAAACTGATAAGACATCAATCGGTTCAGTGTTTACTATGCCACTGGTGGAAGAAGCACCCAAATCTTTTACTTAAGAAAAAGTAGCAACGCCTCAGTGTAAAAATACTAAAAGTAATAATTAAGTGATGCATTAATGCTGCAGCTGATTACAAATACTTATATTTTCTGCCAGGTAATCCATAATAATACATCATAATTTTTGCTTTATTTATATTTTTTATTAATTATATGCAAAGTAATGTTGTCGAATAAATCAAGTAATTAATACAATATTGGCTCCAAAGTGTGCAGTATAAAGTAGAACAAAATGGAAATAAACAAGTATCTCAATCTTGTATTTAAGTACTTGAGTAAATGCACATAGTTTGTGACCAATAAACTGAACTTGATGTGTAAAAAAATGAATGAAATGCACCTTTAAGATGTAAGTTAAAATTGTCCAGCAAGAGCGAAGCTTAAAATAAACCACCTCACAAGACTCTGAATTCTTTTTAGGACATGCAAGTACTGCAAAACCCCGAAACTAAGTGGGGTAAAATTGAGAGAAAATGTCTCCACACCAGCAAACAGGTCGTTGTCCTCATCAGAGTGAACTCCGTTGGATTTGGCAGGTGTGCTGCTGGCCTCCTCTTCCTCACTGAACAGGTCTGGAGGCTCCTCGTTGACACGGTCCGGCTGAGAGACTCCTCGACTCACAGCCACTGGGTTACTCTGCAGACAGGGAGGGACACGGGTTCCTCATTAATAAGCCACAGACACACTTTAATACACAAAACTGCAGGGATGACAGCAGAGGACTTGTCTTGTCTCATGACCCTTATAACGTTGTTTTTTTTTCCCCCCCAAACACAGTAAAGCAAGAATAATAGATAAACTTAAACGAAAAATAGAAATACCAGCTGTTTAACCTGGACACCGAAACTGGAAGAGCTTTAAATGAACAATTAAGCAGCAGAGCCAGCCGACAAAAAGCTTAAATATTAAGTTTTACTACATACAAAGTCTAAACTGCTCCATTTTGTGCTTGTGAACTAACTTCGGCTCACTTTAGGCGTCGATTTAGTCGCTTTTATACAACATTGTACAACATTTACCGCCTCTGAAGTCAGTGGCTCACAGTTATTTGTGATGCCATGAATCCAGGTGAGATCAGATAAAGAGGCTGACCTACTGGCTGGTTCACTGAGTGCACACACAACCGCCACTAACAGGGGTTTTAATTCATGAGAATCAGCTTTTAAACGTTACTGACGAAGATGTCCTCCCCCTCGTCGCTGTCTCCGTCTGCCATGTCCGACGGTCCAGCTCCAGGCTCCTCTGTTGCAGGGAAAGGAGGGGGATTCCGATCTGAGCTGGCCGCCATATTCCGTGTTGTGGGAGGAGGTAGACGTAGCGGAAGTTGAAGGAGCGAGGAAGGTGAACAGCTGCAGCGACACCTGCTGGTCGCCGAGCAGCACGGCACTTCTCAGATATCTACAGTCATGGAAAAACATTATTATTGTTTTCTTCAATTTCTTGTTCATTTTTAATGCCTGGTACCACTAAAGGTATATCACCTGAAGGATGAAATGAACACGACAAAAAAATGCAGCTGATTCCATAAAACTTTATGTCCTATTTGACGTGCTTAAGCTTAATTGTATTCCCAGAGGCCATTTCATGTCATAAGCAGCACTGCACATGCAAAGGCCTAGAGTGGTTTCCTGCTTACATTCAAGCCGTAGCACAACTCAGAAGTTGTCAGCTCTCACATAATGTCTTAAAAAAAAAAAAGAATTATGTGAAGCCACAAAGGCAGCCACCTTGCCACTGCTGGAAATTGGCATGAGTGAGAGACAGGTAACCAAAAAACTGAAGATCTTCAAGACAGCCGTTCATTACACCAAGAAAAAGCAAGCCGAACATTGGTACTACCAAATTGCAACTGGTCGAGGCAGGAAAGGTCTTTCTACCCCACGAGATGACGGTGCACTCATCCGTTCCTGTGTCAGGAATCACCGTCAGACCTCCAGAGACCTTAAAAATGAGCCGGCACTGTTGAGGAATATGACTTGTTCAGCAAGGACAGTTCGAAACCGACTTCTTGAAGCTGGTCTGAAGTCACACAGGGCACGGAAGAAGCCCTTCATCAACGAAAGGCAGAGGAACGCCCGGTTACTCTTTGCTAGGGATCACAAGGATTGGACTGTTGATGATTGGGCTAAGGTTCTCTTCAGTGATGAATCCAATTTTGAGTTGATGCCCACTCCAGCCAACTTACTGGTCAGGAGGAAGCCTGGAGAAGCCTACAAACCAGACTGTCTTGCCCCTACAGTAAATCTGTGATGATCTGGGGTTGTTTCAGTATGGGTGGAACAGGGCAAATGCAATTGTGTGAAGGGCGAATGAACCAGGTCACGTACAGGGCTACTCTTGAAAACAGTCTTCTTCCATAAGCTGATAAACTCTTTCCTGCCTTGAATGACCGGATTTTCCAACAAGACAATGCCCCTTGCCACACGGCAAGGTCAGTTAAAGCCTGGATGGAGAACCAGAACATTCGAACCATGTCTTGGCCTGCTCAATCACCAGATCTAAATCCAATTGAAAACCTGTGGAACATCATCAAACTCAAACTGGAGCAAAGCAAATTTGTTTGAATTTTTGCAACAGGAATGGGCTGCTATGACAGCAGAACAATGTCAGAAGCTGGTGGAGAGCATGCCAAGACGCGTGGCTGCAGTCATCAAAAACAATGGTTATACAATCAAGTACTAACTCCTGTGTGTATCATGTGACTAAAACAGACAGGAAAGAAAACATGGAATGCCTAAAAGCACTGTTTTTGGCAGTACAATGCCATAGCTATTGATGTAAGAACTTAAGTGATTTTGGTTATTATCAAGAAAACCATGGAAAATAGCTAGATATCAGCTCTTAAATTAAACTCTTATGAGCTATTTTTGTTGTTATCATTATATTTGTCCAAACAAATGTACCTTTAGTTGTACCAGGCATTGAAATGAACAAGAAACTGAAGAAACAAGGGTGGTCTAATATTTTTTTCCATGACTATATATAAAGGACAACCTTTGGTCTAAATTAAGTACCAGAAATGTATCCCCTTCAGTGTGAAGAATATTTTGAAACAATATTTAAACCCCCATAATACGGAAATATTATTGATAGAAAGAAAATGTATCTGTAAAAATATAAAACCTTCTGGTTTCTTTATTAATACCTGAACACTGTTTTATTTATATATCTTGTATTACTATTGAGTGTTGTATTCCGTTATTGGAAATTTTATTGTTTTTGTTTCAGAATCAGAAATACATTATATTATACTTTATTTTATAATATTTATCCTATTTTATATACTTTATTTTATCTTTATATATGTATATATATATATTATATTATATTAACTGTACATAGTAGTTTTCTGTCTGTTTTGTTGAGCTTGTTGTCCTGCTTATTTATGCTTAGTCTGTGTCTGTATGTACCATTGACAGTATATAGGTATGTACATAACGTCAGATTCCTTGTATGTGTGCACATACCTGGCCAGTCAAAACTATTCTGATTTTATTTTGGTATTATTTGCAGCCCTGAAATGCTTTTAATTCTGCTTCAATCCTGTAAATCTCTTTGTGACTTTGTTTTCAAAAGTGCTGTATAAATAAAGGTGATAACACACTAAAGGTAATACAAATAGTTTATTGGGGTATTTGTAACATTTCAACTGTTGTCTGCAGATGTTTAACAGATTATCCATAGAGTAACCTATATGCAACAATTCATGAACATAGACTAACCAAGATGTTTTTGTGCTTAAACCTAACCAAACCTTAACCACTTTGTTGTAATATTAGTTGAATCTCAACTAATACCTGTTTAAATGTTACAAATACTCTATAGCACTGAGTAGGCAGACCATTCAAATAAAGTGTTACCAGTGTTTATTGTTATTATCTGTATTATTATAGCACTCATAGCCCAGCTGGTAGTGGTGAAAAGCAAGCAAGCATATTTACTCAAGTACCTATATATAATAGTACGACACTTCTCCTGATTATTTAAATTTGATGCTACCTTATACTTATTCACCGCCACGTTCTACAGGAGAATATCGTTCCCTCTTCACAAAGCTGAACAACTGACCTACTGACCTTGCAAAGTGGCTGGTTCGCTGTTTGGTGATTAGTTTATGGTAATTTTATTCGGTACTATGCTAGCCTGGAATCAGACCTCTGAATCACCATCCACATCTCAGATGTGATTCAAATGGCATTGACTTTTCTAATGCTCTTCCTTATTTATTTCTACTTGTATACTTTTATATATTTTTTTATAGTATATATACTCATCTTTTTAAAATGTATTTATGGTGTAGTTATTTTTTTCTTGCCCTTTACTCTGCACAAAACCCCATTTATCAACCTGGGTATCAACAAGTGCCACTGTTTAAATTTTGTGTACTTTTAATACATCATTTTAATAATGCACTTTTCTAGGTCTTTGTAGGACTCAAAAGGGTTTGGTGTTGGTTGTAGTCAAAATTGTTTTGATGAGTTCCGTTAGTTGAAGTTGTTTTGATGAACACATTTTCGAAGGCAGTAAATCAGAGGATGTATTTGGTTAAATTTACTGTTAGTTCTTTGGCTGTGGAGGCTCAATTTAAGAGTCACATTTAAACATAGGAACGAGGAATAAGACTAAACTACGTTTTAATTAATCAAATTCCAGTAGAATTCAGTTTTAAAATAGAACTTACAGTAAATCAAGAACTGTAACACTGAAGGAAATGTTCTTTCATTAACTGACCTTACCTTTATTTGCAGACAGTTTCCTCCCAACTTAGCTGAAGAGACAGAGACAGTCGTAAGAATTTCTCTGAATGTAGAAAAGCTTTGCTTACGCTTCATTTGGATTATTTACTGTTCATTCTTCTCCGTTATAATAGTTCAGTGAAAGCTTGAAGGAGGCAGATCTACAGCTGAACATTAATTCAGATTTACATTTTATATTAAGGGGTGCTGAGCCTGAAATACTGCAATATTCATCTGAAACAGTGAAGTGAAGTCAAGTTGTGGTGAGATTATATGAGCTGTGGATAAAACTCTAATATTTAATTTATGGATTCTTTTCACAGTGTAGTGAGATGAAGATATCTCATAATAATATACTTTTTCAAATTCTTGACGTGGAGCCTGTACTGATTTTGAACAGCAACACTCTGCTCATGTGTGATTTTATATCTTACCTAAACAACAGAGTCGATACAGTAGTGACTCTTTTCAGTGAGAGGGTTTTTTTTTTTTTTTCAGCCATTCTGGATAAACAATAAAAACACTAACGCCCCTTTTTGTAATCACAAACACACTCATACGATCAAGTTTACTGACGTTTTCAGTTGATCCTTGCAGAATTATAGAAAACCTTGTTTTCGCACATGTCAGCGTTTCTGAATGTCACTGTTTATGTGTCATGCCACCCTTTTCAGCTACATCAACAGCCAAATGCTGAGTGACTCAGCTCCATCAGCCACTCCGGCAGGAAGCCAGTTTTTATCCAGTCTCACATGACTTACTATGATAAGAATACATCAAATAGAAAGCTGATCAAACCTTACCGTCATGCTGCAGTACTACAGCTAGTACAGAGGTTAGCCAATCAATGTGAGAGTAAGAACATAAAACAGAAGAAGTGAGGTTACATTGTAAACCACAATACTGAAATGGCCTTTTAAGAATTTGTGACTGTACAAATAATGGTTCATTAATTGAATACAGTCTTTATCAGGCTTCACATTCAAGGCAAATGTTTAAACGTAGAACAGCAATCCTTGACTTTAGGGCCTGACTAACAACTGGTGATATTTTCTAAATCAAATAATTAATAATTGTTTGATCTACAAAACATCACAATGTTTAAATTTCTCATTTTGTCTGAAAAACAGCCAATGATATTCAGTTTAATGTCAACTTGCTTATGTCAATAGATGCACATTAGACCACAGACCCCCCAATTTCAGGGGATTTTGTATTAAGGAATACCCTCTTAGTATTCTTTTATTTTCAGGTTGATTTCATAGTTAATCAAGGATTAAACTGAGATCACTATATAAATGATTTAATAAAAACGGCCAACCCTATTTCTTCCCTTGTTGTTCCAGCTTCCAAAACAATGTGACGAAAGTTAAAATATTATATTCCTCCTTTTGCTGGGGACCCTCTATAACACACTCAAAGACCTCTGCTGGTCCCAGAGCCCCAGTTTAACCACTGGATGACTGAGAAAACCAAGAAATATGGTCACATTAGGAGATGGACCCAGGGAAATGTCGTGAATTGTACTTTTGCCTTAAAAATGGCTGAAATTATTAGTTTTTCATGAAATTGTTGCTTGTAAGTTTTCTATTGATTCAACCTTTCCCTGCACTCATGGGGTACAGTAGATGGGTAATGTTGCTTTTGGATTGTATAATACTGCTAACAATCCATTTTAGTACACGTCAGTGATCAATGAATGTCACGTTAATACCCGACAGGCTTCCTGATCATGTTCGATGAAAAGAAGACGAGCAGAAACATTTACTTTGTTAGTATTCATAATAGTTTGTATACACAATGTATAGGAGCACCAATAAAAAAACATCTTTTTTTCCAAACATTTTTTCAACATTTTTTAAAAAGCCACAGATTTTTTTTCTACAGAAAGCAAAGAAAGCTCTGTACATGAACAAGCAACAACAGAATTCCTCATCATCATGAGCTGCGAAGTGAACAACTCGGCTGCTCAAATTCATATCATCTCTGAAGCAAAAAAAATAAACATAAAAAACAAGACCAGCTGCCTGCTGCTTACCTAGGACACTACGTTACACAAACAGCTTTTTGATATTTAAAACACAAGATATGTAAGAAATGTACTTTTCAAAAATTGTGAAAAAGTGCAATACAGGTTCAACTGTTTACAACTCAATAGATTATTTCCCAAATGGAGTCCGGTCCTTTTTCTCCCCCCAGTTTGTTCTCAATAATTTTTTCCCCAAAACTTGTTCCTTGTTTGTATCCATAGTTAAAATCTCTTACAGTTATATTGACATTCATGACGATGTACATTTATGAGAAACATGGTATTCACAAAAGTAGAGCAAATTACTATGATTGCAAATGACAAATTTCTTTGGGTAAGAGGGTAATGAAAAACTAGTTTCTTAGATGAACTTTTTTTTCCTTTTTACATCGGATTTGTGTATAGAACAAGCTTCTTTTTTTTCTTCTTCATACAAAAACTACCATGTAAAAAAAAATCTGGGAGTCCCATTCAAAAGGCCAACATCTTTGCATCTTATAAGATTTGTAAAAGAACCAGGGCATCAGATGAAGAACAGCAGGAAAATACAGCAAACACACTCCGCTGTGGGAAAATGCACACGTGGTTCAGCAGTACAGACGTCTGAAACCAAATATTGGTTTTTTGAAACGACACACATATTCGACCGAACTTCTCGTAAAAAAGATAACTCGTCTGTTGCAGGTGATTGATTGATTGGGTGGCATGTGAGTTTTTTTTTTGTTTGTTTTTTAGTAGGGGTGGGGGGGGGTCAGCGCCCTGAGTCCTGGGTACCCCTGACCTGTGAGGAGATACTGTCAAGTCCCACAGATTTATATAGAAACTGCCTGTCACTGGCAGTGAGTGACAGCACAACTCTGAGCGACATCCGCGGAGAGCCGAGTCATCTCGACTGTCCAACATACAAACACGTTGGTAAGGCTTTTAAAACGGAGCTCCCACAACAAACAAAAGACTGAAAAAGAAGACGTTTTAATGTACAAAGCGGGCAACACAATGCCAGAGAAGAATGTACTTGTAGAAACATATCAGGCTTCTCTCCCCTTTTGATATGAAAACTGAGCTTCAGGACTCATTTGTAATCCCACTTTCATCCCAAATAATAATAATGAAACATGGGAAACATCAAAAGAACGAGGCAGTTTAAAAAAAACACAACATATGTACATGTTTATAAGGATATGCGTGTAAAAAAATAATACAATAACATAGAAAATAATAAAAAGTCATGGCACAATATATGACACAAGGGGGTAAAAACAAAACAAAAATGACCACGTTTATGAATAATGTAGGCTTGTAAAGGGGGGGCTGATATCCAATGTTCACTTCACTGAAACGGCCCAATAGATATACAAAATGCACAAAGAAAACACTAATCAAACAAACACTGTGTGTAGACTGCGCCGCATGAGCACCAACATCAAAACCAGCATATTTTTGGACTTTCTCCTTTTGACTTGACATTGAATCAACCGTTGTCTCATCTTGAGTGAGCGTTAGCAACAAAAAAAACCTACCGTACGTATTTTTGCTGAGGAAAAAATTCACAATCTTCCGGTTGATAGCGACCAATGTTTTAAAGTTCATTGTCTCTGAGAATGGTTCTTCATAAAAAGATGAAGTGTGACACTTTTTCTTCCCTCTCATGGCAATCTCCTTCCTGAGACTGAGCAAGGTAAGCTGAAAAAAAGTTCCTAAGTTTCAGTCTGGAGTTTGTTTGTTTTTTTTTCTCTGCAGGGGGACATGAGAGTTTTTCTTGGGCACAAGAAGCCATTTTGTGTCCACCAGCCTCTGGTTCCCAAGGTTTATGTTTCGTTGCGTTTTGTTTGACTTTCGAGAGTGTGTCTTTCTGTATGTGTGTGTGTGTGTGTGTGGATGACAGAGAAAGTGTGTCTACATGTGTTGTGAAGGTGTGTGTGCATGCTCATGGCGCTGTGGTGATGGCGTTCAGGTCCTTCATCAGGCCCTCAAGGTGGGCCATCTCCTCGGTCAGCTCGTCGGGCTCGTAGCTCTGAGGGAGAGGAACAGGGTTACTGCGAGGGGCGGGGGAGGGGCAGGGGGGGAGGGAGGCAAGCACCTGGAGGGAGGGAGGAAGGGGGGGAGGGAAGGAGGAGAAGAGAGGAAAGGAGAGGAGGAGAGGGTCAGTCAGGGATCTTTCACAGAGGGCAGGGGGAGTTGTATGGGTGGGGTGAGGCGAGCTGGGGGATGGGTCAATGGGACTAAAGCGGCGAAAAAACGAGGCAGCAAACAAAAGCAAAAAACATCCAGAACCAAAGAGAAGCCGATGTCAACAGATGGTCAACAGCCAATCAAGGATTAAGACATAAAGTGATACAAATGAAATGGTAAAAATAAAATCATTCCGGTTGTGTTTTTTTTTTTGTTAAGATCGGTTGTTAAATGAATTGATTAAAAGGCAGCCAACAACAAAAAATGGTGAGATTGAAGTTGGAAAGAATAAAAAGAGAGAAAGAACAAACAGAAAATGTGGTTAAAACCAATGTCCAACTGTATAATCCAGTGCCCAAAGAAAACCTGACATGGATTTGGAAGGAATGTGTGACTGGTGTAATTTTACAAGACAAGACTGAATAAATATTACATTACCATCATTAGTCCTGACAAAAACAGACTGCATTGCTACGAGTAGCCAGTGTGGGGCGCTGTACTCACGCTGTCTACATCTTCCAGCATCTTGCTGGTCTCTGGCACATCAGGGGCGTTGGGCACGGTGACTATCATCGGTGTTCGTGTCCTTCCTAGTGTTCCAATAGAGGCTGTTTTAACAACGTGGGGGTGAGAGGGAGGCCCTGAATGTGACATGCACAAATATACAACAGTCAGTGAAGGCAACGGATGCCTGAAGTGGAAACCACTCCCTCTGAAGAGTGAACACATAAACCCGGGTCACTTTCTGCTATTTGAGTTTCTTAACTGGATCCACTCAAGTTGTGAATGAGTTTAAGAGTGAGGACTCTTAAACTGAGGTCTAAACCCCAACAATGAATTGATCGCTACTGACAAGTAAATAACTAAATGTGCCTATTTACTCCTGAGTAACTTTGAAAATGTTTTGCCTTTTTCAAAAGCAGAGGTATATGTGTGTGAGCTGTTTTTAAAGATTTACATCTTCAGTACAAACCAGAGTGCTTGGAGCTGATGCAAGTGTGTGTTTCTGCTCACCGGTCTGAGCCAGCAGGGGAGTGCTGGGCAGGGCAGGTGACTCGTACGATGGATGGCTGGTGGCTGGGATTGCAGGTACGGCGAAGCTCTTGAGTGGGTGGGCGTGGGCGTGCGGGTGGGCCGAGCGGTGAGGGGGCAGGTTGCTGGAGTAGCTGGGCTCCTCCTCTGTGGTGGTGGAGCCGTGGTAGCTGCCCTCGGGGTCGGCCATGATCTCCGAGGGGCAGGAGACCTGGGAGGAGGCGGTGGCTGGAGGGAGGGGCTCTGAACTGGGGGTATTCCTCACTGACTCTGGAGGAGGGGGCAGAGGGGAGTTGAGGTGAGACAATGAGCAGATGGGTTTACAGGCTTATTGCCAACCAGCTTTGCAAGGTTTTTAAATATATCTTCTGAAAGAACTTATTATGTAATGGATTGCTTTACAGATGATAACATTTTTGATATTGGGAAAGTGAAGTTGTCTCACACACTTTTTTTTTTTTACAGATGTCGGTAATCGAACAGAAAATTGTTTCTTTTCATTTAAACCTTTTAAGCAAAAAATTAGTAATTGGTTTCAGCTTCTCAAATGTAAGTATTTGCAAGGTTTCTTAGTATTCCATGGTAGTACACATAATATCTTTGAGTTTTGGACAAAACAAGCAAATAAAATTTTACTCTGCTCTTGCTCTGGGAAATTGAGCAAAACAATAATTAGCAGATTATTTAAAATAAAAATCCTTAACTGCAGCCCTACAATGCACATATACAGCATATTCTTTCTGTCCCTGTGAACTTGTTCATCAGAAATGACCACAATCACTGATTACTAATTTCTCAATTTACACAGATACATTTTTCCATAACATTCCCACAATAGTCAGTAGCCTTTTTTTTTTTTTTCATATTCTCCATTTGTCAAGCGGCTTTCATACCTTAATAGGGAGGTTACACAAAGTAATTTTACCCTAAGCAAAGGACCTAATTTAAAATATTTTATTGTCAATTATCAAAAATATTTCTGTAATGTCAAAATACTATCTATCCTATATTTAAACTAAAAACTGCATACTTACTGTGTAATATCTACACATGTAATGTTATATTATATAATTGATATATTATATAAATTATATAATTGATATAAAACTAATAAAAGTAAACAAATCTTAACATTCTTGAAGCTGCAACCAGCAAACTGTTAGTATTTTCTGTAAAAAGTTTAAATCATTGGCAAATCTGACCGCTTTCCAGGTGGCTTCAGTTTGTTTTGGTAAAAGTTGAGATGAGTGGAAAAGAGCATCAAAACATTATTTTATGAGGCAGGGAGGTTAGAAAAGAGTGGTTAGTAACACTAAAATACTACAATATGAACGTAGCAAGATGGCAGCTGCATGTGAATGAATGAGCAAATGACAAATCAATGAATGAATGACTGCCCTGCCCTTCTCTGTACGTCTCCTGCTGTCCAGCAGGTGGCAGTCTCTCACCTGTAGAGTCCACCCTGTCTAGATGGGAGATGGGGGTGGCGCAGGCGTGCGGGCGTGGATGCCCGCTGCCCTGGTGGTAGAGGTAGCTGCGTGTCGGCGACGCCAGGCTGCCCATGTGATAATGGTGGTGATGGTTATCAAGGGAATGGATGGGGTGAGCACTAATCACAGCTGTGAATGAAAATGGACATGGATACACACACACACACACAAACAAGATGAGATGTTTAACCAGCTGTAATAATGATGAAGGGTTTGGAAGTATTGCTGGTGAGATACACAAACATGCAATTTTCTGTAATAAACACACTTGAATATTTTCTCTGTTTGTCACTCAGTCACCAAATTCAGGAAGGAAGAAATTCAGAAAAACAACAATAAAAATGAACATTTGTGAGAAGAATGAAATGGGCGTATCTAGCATGAGATATATTTGAAACTGGTATGCGTCTTTGTGTTCTAATTTCCAAATTCAAAGTGAAGATTTTCAAAAACTGACTCCTCACTATCTTTAAATTATGACAAGTTCCACTTACCACTCACACACACACACACACACACAGGCACACAGGCACACACACACTTACGCTGAGGCGGCTGTGCGTCAAAAGGCATCATCATTTTAGGCCTCATCCCTCGTCGGCCTGCTAGTGTAGACATGCTGTCCTCTGATTCGTGGCCTAAAAGGTACGGTGGAAACCAGCCAATCAGAAAGATCTATTATTTTTTTGTTCTTTTTGTGTGATGATCAATCTGTAGATCTCAGGATCCTCAATCGGTTCTATACCATTGGGTTTTGGTTGCATTTCTAAATGTCACATTCACAACTGAGAGCTGTAGTGTTGGCAGTATGTGCCCGCCGCACTGCAATCATGACAAGTAATGGGCATAATGTATGAAAAGCATGAAATGTTTTGCGTGGTAATAAAATAATAATAAATAATAATAATAAAATAACAGCAAATGCAAGTGTTGACTTGTGAAACAAAAACACCACCAAACTCTCTTCCAGTTATGCTCCTGGAAGCAAACCTGATGGTATTAACACATTTCCTCCCTAAAAAACCAACTGTTTTCTTAGTCAACCTTCCAAAATGTACTTTCCTTTCCTGCCAGCCAAACTTTAAGAAGTTTGCTCAGTGTTATTATGCATGTAAGCTCAGGCAGTAAGGGTGACATTTCACTTTGATCTCTTTCCCATAACATCAAATTTTAAGTCTTCCCCCTGGGGCAAGACTGACCGCGGTAGGAGTTACGCCGCTGCTGCAGGTGGGGGTTGCTGTCCAGGGTGCTGTCAGCCGGCGTGATGTCCTGCGAGGTGCGGGGGATTGGCGTTTCGGTCATGACTGGGTTGGGGTCTGGCGACTTGTCCATGGGCTTGAGCTCCAGCCTCTCGTGGTGAATCCAAAGATCAGGTGGCTTCAGGTCTTTGGAGTTTCCCTTGTATTTGTGGGAGCCGTTTGAGGACTTTGAGGCAGCACGCTTTCTGCAGGGGAGAACACAGAGGTAATGATGAAAGACTGATCTTATTTACAGAGACGGTGACAAAGTGCCCAAAGTACAAGGAACAAAGAACACAGGAGGGAGCTGGGCTGTTGGTAACACAGTTAGCAGGTAGAAAGGAGCACTGAGAATTGAGAATTGAAAAAAAGAGGACAAGAAAGGTAACAGTGTGACTGAGCTCCTTACTTTTTCTGGTGGGACGTGGTGCGCCGTGTACACAGGAAGGCCCCAACCACCACCACGATGATGGTGAAGGCTCCCACTGAGACGATGATGACAATGACCAGGATGTGATTTTCAGTATTGCCTCCCACCCCTGGAGGAGAAAGACTGGATTAGACTGGGGTGCATTTATAAATACCTCTTTAAAGACACTGATGAGTCACTACCAAGAAAACACGCCACATTACGCTACATCAAAAATATTGACCCAAAAAGTTGGCTCAAATTGCCATTTTCAAAATAAAAAAGTGGGTGGGAGGAAAATCTTACCAACTGCATTTCCAGGGTCCTGTGGATGTTGGTTTCCTGAAGGCCCTGGCTTCGGTAGAAGATTTGAAGCTGATTTAAATGGAAAAAGTGTGTTACAATCAAACTCTCCTTACGTGTTTTTATGACCTCATCTACTATCATATTTAGTTCTCTGTCAAAAGTTCAAGAGATACATTATAATCTTCAACATTTCTACAAGCACAACTAGATTTCGCCGGCCATGCAGCCCAAGTTTTCATCAGCCTAGAAGGAGAAAATCTTTGGAAGAGAGATACACGAGGTGCAGAGTCAGCAGTGAAAGATAAAGTGTGGAGGGGGATTTTACCTTGGTCATTAGCCATTTTGTCAGAGGACTCAGCTTAACAGGCCAAAGGAGAGCAGGGAGGGAGAGACAATAAAAAGCAAAAAACAGGTTAGCTGAAAAGAGCAGCGAGGGAGACAAATAAAGCGAGAGATGGGGATTGTGAGGAGGAAAGTAGCAAAAACTAGAAGAATGAGAAATAGTGAGAAAACCAAACAGCAACAGTGTACTACAGACACAGCCAAGCTGACATTAAAAGCAGAGAATCTAAATGAAAAATGAAAAAATATTCTACAATTAAACACATTGATTATAAGTAAATAGTGCATACCATACCTGTCAAAATATTCAGACAAAAACAAAACAAGGTATACGCAGCACCGTCAAACTGAACCTAAAATAGCTTTTTTACATTTAGAGCTGGGTACAGATTTACTGACCAGACTTTGAAGTAATTTGATCATCCCCAAGCAATCAACAAGGCTTGGGAAACATCTCTGTCTCAGCTCTCAGGAGGCTTTCTCACAGCAAATTCCATCAGGAGAGTGTTAACTAGGAGATTTATTTAAGTCAGAACTGGCACATCATATGGGAGAAAGTTAATAGGGGAAAATGCATCCTTGGAGAGTAGCAGACTGTTGGGCATCATCAACTTGGGATATTGATGTGTTTTCAAAACAGGCCGTTTTATATGAAGACCTACTTTAACTACCGTTATGCAAACTGTTTATCAGATCACAATTCTTAAAGGATCTTTGTTGTGCCAGTGAAAGTCAAATCTTAAAGCTGCATTAATAGATTGTTTTGGTCACATCAAATGAGGGCAGAGTAACTGTTATAGTCCAACTTTAGCTCGACATGAAGTGTGGTGTCTGATAAACCTTTAAATGCATGTCACTAAAACTGGAGCTCCTGGATTGCTTTTCATCGCCTCAATGGTAAATTAAAGCAGCAACAAGGAACGGCCCCTATGGACAAAAGTGGTAGTGTTTCCACAACCTCATTTCATTGATTTCAAGGGGAATCTGACCTAGTGGCAGGCATTAAGAATAACTACATAGAAACATCTTCTCGCTGATGCTGTTGTTTATATATGCAGGTCATATAGAAGCATCAGAATTAAATTAAGGCTGTTTCATAATCCGTTAAAATCTTGTAGCAGGTTTAAACACCACAGCCCCCACCAACTCCGCCCCCTACGTTGTCTTAAAGCAGAGCTGTAGGATGTTTCAGCAAACAGTTGCCTGTTTACACATCCAGCAGACACGCAGTAAAATTAGCATTCATTTGGAGTCGTGTTTCTGGTGACCTGACTAATGTAAATCCAATATTCATTCTCTCTCCATTTAGCTCTTCAGGAGGCCCACCAACCTCCTGAGGAAAATAAATGACTCTTGAAGTGCAAGCTGGGATTATATACTTTTACATATCAAATAACACTTGAACTGGCGAAAGGGGTGGATGCAGTTTCATTGCACCACTGGTCCTTATCATGTTCTCATCTCGCCTCA
Source organism: Dicentrarchus labrax (assembly GCF_905237075.1). NCBI lineage: Eukaryota > Metazoa > Chordata > Actinopteri > Moronidae > Dicentrarchus > Dicentrarchus labrax. The sequence goes on from NW_026136719.1 coordinate 8,779,636, forward strand.
TCTCTCAAACTTACTCTTAGGAGTGCGGAAATGTACGGCCTCAGACATGGGGCCCATGCCCTTTGAGTTTCGGGCCTGGATCTTGAAATAGTAGGTGGTGTCCAGCGTAAGCTCCTGGATCTGGTGGGTCAGGCGGTTGCCCACGACTGGTTCAATAACCCAGTCGTGGACCTCAGCGTTTACATCTGTACTGTAGTAAATTATATAGCCTACAACAGGGAGGGGCAGAAAGAGAGAGACAAATATGTTAATGTTCATTGGCTTTATTGCTGTGACACTACAATACACAGTCATGTATCGCACTCTTTATTGGATTCATATAATTCACCGCATTACATCTACTTTTAGTAAAAGCCTGCAGTGCAGTGAACAGATGGAGATTGATGTTGCTCTCTGACCACTACTTGCACAAAATGTCTGAAAAGTGAAAGGAACATACATTTTCTTTGGCCATTTTACATGCGTAATCATTTAGTTTACATCAATTCTCTACCTAAATGTGATTTCATTAGTCAGCATGTAATGGAGAGTTGTTAGAAAGAGGTCTAAATGGTTCAAATCAAAGACAACAAGTTAGAAATATGACTTTATTTCAGTCCAGAATCCCACAATTTTAATGGCATATATTAGGATGAACTGGAGATTTATCTTATCTTTGAAAATGTGTAACACACAAGAGACTCACCAGTGATCTTTCCATTGGCCTCAGAGGGAGGTTGCCAGTTGACAATTATGGTGCGAGGCTTGTTCTCTTTGCTCACCACGGTCACGTCTTTGGGGGAGGAGCTGGGAACTGTGGGGGGGGGTTGAGACAGGACATTTATTGAGTTGTTGAACAGTTAGTGCACCACTCACTATTAACTTTTACTATGAGTAATCTGTGTGTGTGCATTTGTATATGTGTCATGTGCAGCTTAGCACATAGTCTTAGGATACTGTATCTGCATTTTATGTCTCTATGTGACTTTTGTTTGGATATCTTGTAAGTGCTCAAACTGCCCTCAAAAACCGATGACCTGAAGTTTATTACTTGTTTATGACCTTCCAATCACAAATCACTTGCACACACCGACAAACACTGGTTGGGCAGAAATGAAAACTGTCTATTCTGCTCTCTATAATAAACACAACTAAAACTTCTAGTTAATAGTCTAATAAATCTTCATACAATAATGCATATAAAAATGCAGGTGTTTTTAATGTCTGGTTTATTGTCAAGCAACTTCTAGCTCAGCAATTACAATTTACAATGAAGTATGGGCTCTGATACTTCACAGCTTGCAGATTTTAGTATCTTCAGTGTTAGGTACAGAGCACTGCAGGAATCTTATACAAATACTCAAGGGCTTGTATATTTTCAATACAGAATGGCCGACGGATTTAAAAGGACAACATGTTACTATGGTGACAGTACTGTGAGCAATTTTACCACTAACACAGTCAATTTACGCAGTTTTGATCCAGCTGACTCAGGCGAGAGAAATAATTAACCGTCATACTTCAGATATTGCGGCAAGCAAAAGGCAACATAACATTTGTCCCACAAAACTAAAACAAAATGAATTTTATTCTATAAGCTTGAACCCATTAAAAGGGCCAGGTCTTAGTTTGTGGCTCTACTGATTCTCAGGCTGAGACGCCAGGCCATTGGTCTGCAAATCAAGGAAAAACATGAAAAGAAATAATTTGTTTTAACAGGAAATTGTACTACTAACCAGAATTATATTCTGCAATCACCAAATTTGCAGCAGGTTTCCTCAATTTCACCTGCAGTTTATTTGAGGTCTACTGATAAATACCTGTCTTATTATTTGGATTATGTTATACTGTCTAGTGTCAGCTTGAATTTCCTCAGGAGTGTCCTCTCCTTCAATTCGGGCAGCAAAAAGTGAAATGTTACTCCCAGCCAGGGACTCGTTACACTGGACAAGTTGGTTTATGTTGTGTGTTTCTGCACAGTTATTTGTGTGTGTGTGTGTGTGTGTGTGTGTGTGTGTGTGTGTGTTCCTACTGGTCTCAAAGGTGGTGCCCTGTGCAGTCATGCTCCACGTGCTCAGGCGGCGGCCTTTGGTCACCATGACGGAGAACTCGTATAGTGTGTTGGGCTTCAATCCCGTCACCATGTGGTTCAGGCTAGTGGTGTTGGCCATCTGGGGAGAGACAGACAAACAAGAGAGAACACACACAGACACACAGAAACAAGAATTCAGTATGTTAGAAGGCAGATTACGTTCACTGAACGCTGATGAAGTCTGCAATGTTAGAATTTTTAACACACCAACAATTATTACTATCCATTAGTCTGTTAATCATTTTCTTAATTCATTGATTAATATTTTAGGGTATAAAATGGCAAAAAATACCAATCCCAAATTCCTAAACTTCAAGGTGACAGAACAAGTGAATGTCAATCAACTAATCAATCACTAGTAGTTGTGAGTGGAACCAGAACCTTTTACATTTGTGATACTCAGTCATGTTTAGTGTGAAATATCGTGCCACAAAAAGTGTAGCCATTACCAATGAGCTATAAAACCAAATAAAAAAGGGGGCGTTTCACATTTCTATGGCATTTCAGACTTCAAAAAGCTTGAGTTATGTAACCATTTATCTTGATCTTTGCTGGCCTGAGCTGGCAGGAGAAAAAGGAGGCCCAGCTTTAGCTTGCTGGGGGTCATAGCAGCAGCGAGTCAGGTCGCCAGGTCTCTAACAGCCCTATCTATAACATTGCGTGCTATGACAAAAGTACAGGTCTCCGGTGGGGGCTGTCAAACAGAGGGCACTGGGATAGGAAAAGAAAACACTCTGTGCTTTAGAAACATGCTGCCAGTTTGAGAGCAGTGGTCTCTTCAATAATGTACAAGCTTGTCTGGCTAGACTCGCTCTAAGAGAAGAGGGCACATGAAGAAGAGTAGCATTAAGGTGAAGCCATCGCTGTTGGTTAGACGGGTCTCTGGTACAGCTGTACTTGAAGTATATAGGATGTACAAGATGTGATCTACACTGCACTGATAAGAAACACTAGAAAAGACCTTTCTAATAGACTTGTTAATATATTGAATTTGGCTAATAAGACAGAAGCATAATGAGCCTGTGGAAGTCCTTAATTACTGTCACAGTGTGAGAATCAAACCAATTTGAGCATCCACTCATTGCAGCAAGACTCGGCTCTGTGTGTGTGTGTGTGTGTGTGTGTGTGTGTGTGTGTGTGTGTGTGTGTGTGTGTGTGTCGTCTGAGTTGGCTGTATGCTCTACAGATCTACACCCTCTTCTTCTACTTCTCAGTTTGTCTTGTCCTTGTTGAATAATTTATCAGTAAACGCAGGCCTTTATCTGAGCTCTGCCTGGTCACAGGTTTACACGCACACGCACACACACACACACACGCACACGCACGCACACACACACAAACACGCACACACACACACACACACACACACACACACACACACACACAGTGATCCAGTGTTCAGAGATAAGTAATCATCATAATTGAGCTGCAGGCCAAGAATCGGAAGCTGAATCTCAAACACCTTGTTTCAGGTTCAGCTCACTGTGACTCATAAATCATATAATACATTACACTCATGCGCATGACTTTACTCTGTATGCACTCTGCATCTGTATGACAATGAACACAGAAAATTAGTGTAATACTCCAGTGCTGCACTTGATTGTTTCATTGACCGTGAACTCTAGAGCTTCATGATCCACAGAAATGAATCGACTACTATCCAATTTATCATCATCATTTCATTTATCAAGCACAAATGTACCGGTTTTAATTGCTCAAATGTAAAGATTTGGGCTGTGGGAACATTGTATACTAAACTATTGATCAATCTATAAATACTATTAAAGTCAGATTCCTCAAAGTTGTGGATACTAGTTATTTTTTCTTTGCAATAGCCAGTCTGTGTATTTAAATTAAGCAATTTTCTCTCTACGTAGCAGTTTTTATTGTTAGTGTTGGGGTCCGCCATTCCCATTGCTGGATTCAAATTGCCTACTTATGCAAAGGCATAATTGAATACTTAAGTTCTTAACTGAAACAGCGTGAGTTTGTTTGGCTGCACGGTAAACACATACATTAGCTGCTCTTCTGTTGTAGTTTGTATTTCTATTTATTGTATAATATGCTATTTCTGCAGCTAGGGGCAAGTAAGAAACGGAACGTTGACTGAATAAAACTATGTATTTCTCTGGTTGTAAATGTTATTGGAAACATTTGGGATAATGTAAGTGCACATCTCAACACAATAAAAAACATGGGTCTAGTTGTTTTTGAGACAAAATCAAGGAAATTTTTACATATTATATGTTTAAAAATGTGTTTATTGAATTGTTTTAGCAGTTAAGAGTGAAGAGCAACCAGTGTTTGCTGTGGTACTAAACTGCACTGGCTGTTACCACTGTTACTATAGATGTTGCCAAATCAACCAGGATGGAAATTTAAGGTCTGTCTATCTATCTATCTGTCTATCTATCTATCTAAAATGAAACTCATCCAGACCTGCTACTGTACCATCATTGAAAAAGAAGCTTTAACTTTAATGAGGCCATTATCGGTTTAATGAAACCACTATATCTACAGCTACAGATAGCAATGAGCTGAGCTAACCTCTGAGCTATACAATCAGACAACCTTTAACAGGAATGCAGAGCCAAGAGAATTGTATTTAACCTACAGCCTTATGATTGACTGCAATACAGACCTGACCCCCCTGTGAACCATCTCTTACTCAACTTAAAACAATGTTGCTGGGAAGACTAATGTAACACAAAATTTTGAGGAAGAATTTCTCAGTTCAAGTGCAGAACGACATCTCTTTATAGTGCCTCGAATGTGGATGAAAATAAGATTATTGCTCGGTTACAAATGTCTGCATTATGCTGCCACTGTGCTTTGGAGCCGCTGTGGGAATAGATCATTGGATGACATTACTTTTTATTTTCAGCACATCAGTACATCTCTCTGGTAAGTGTAGGCGTGAAGAGATGCACAAAGTCCCTGTGCACCGAAGTACACAGAAATCTTACTGTATAAAATGAAGGCGTATTACCAAAGTTTGATCAGGCTGAAATGATTTGATTTGTACTGAATTACACCAACTTGTAAATAAGTTACTAGAGCGTAAAAAATGCTGAGCTAAACCAGAAAAAGGAGAGTTTAAAAATAACACTGGCGCTTCTTTTCTTGGAGAACTCATCTACAATGAAATTAACAGTAAAGACTTCAAAAAATGGACTTTTGAATCCAATAATAGTACTTCCTGAATTGAACAAACACACATACAATCAGGAAGTGAGTATCGAACAAGAACCCCTCACCTTCACTTTAGTGTTGGCAGGGATGTTGGTCTTCCAGCGCACTGTGTAGAAGCGGTTATCTGTGATCTTTTGGTTCTTGGGAAGCGAGTTGTCGGCCCAGGTCACCTTGATGGTGTCGTGACTCAGCACGGAGGCCTGAACACCCACAGGAGGCATCATGGGAGAGGGGTCTGGTACTGGGGTGTATGAAGCATGGAAGATTTCGTAGAGGTCAACATCGGGGTCTATGGGGTCTGCACGCCAGGCAGAAAAACCGCATGCATGCACACAAATTATAATGAACAAAATTAAAACATAAAAAGAAGCGTGGTGTGGTGAATCAGACAGTGGAGTCAAAACGGGAGGCAGGGAGGAATGAACAGGAGAAAATAATGTTAATGAGTTAAAATGAAGGACGTCAACGAGGGAGGAAGAAAAAGATAACATAAGTGCAACAAGGATGGGATTGGGAAGGGTGAAGAGAAAAGGAGAGAAGATTCTATTAGAAAAACAGTCTACAATAAGACGAATGTACAGACTTGGTTGCTATAAAGAAGCTAATGTAGACTATGTGGTGTTCTATCAATAAATACTGTAGCACTACAGAGAGAGAGGAAGAAATACTCTATTCACAAGAAAAGATTACAGTAAATGGAAAACTAGAGTGCAAGCAGAAACCTACAATCCTACAGCAAACTTTTCAAACTTGCAACATTGAAGTGTTGACCCACTCTTTTCAGAGGGAGTCAGTAGTGAAATGTGTCTAGAAAGGTTTACATCAAGGAGCTTTTCACAACTTTTTAATGTGAAGTGGATAAACAGAAGGACACTGAATGCACCGGAACATTTCCTTCCTTTCAGAGTAACGTTGACAAGGTGCATTATGTCCTTGAAAACTGTAGAAAGAATATAGGGGCTTTAAGTAACGGAGCCTGCAGGCAGAGAAGAGGGTCACGGACAAGTGGTGGCTGTGGTTGGATGTGCATGTGCCGAGTGCTGCTTCTGTTCTGAGGCTCAAAGGTGTTCTGAAAAACCTGCAGTAGAGCGTGGTCTCGACCACTTTCCACAGTCCTTGATTCAATACTAGAAAATAACCGTCATGCATCACTCCTATTGTGAACATGTAATGTTTTAACAGAGTTACAATCCTAATTCAGTTTGGGTTATAACAGATGCTTTTAATTGCGTTGCATGTTGTGTATTGTGTGTTCTGTGTTGCATGTTTTAAAAAATACATGTCCTGATATCTTTATACTAATATGAATATTCTCTTTTTTATTGCTATGAGTGTTTGTAATCTATTTGAATACATTTCTAGTTATTTTCTGTCACATCTGATTAAAATAATATTAACCTTTTGGCTAACTTGCAACTAGCAATTAAAATAATGTTTATTAATATGACTATCCCTGTTAAATAAACCAGAATGCAAACAGCATTATCATCAGTTCTCAAGTCTTGATTCTAGCCACATTATATCCTTTTATACTGTGATATCAGTTTACTGTATATTGTGATATAGTAAGGTTTTTGTCAATTTAATTGAGAAGCCTGAGAAGGCTAATGCAGAATAAAAGATACCTGAAAAACATCACATTGCACAAATTCTGTAAATCCAATAATACCAAAATTAATATAATCTGATTTGACATTGCCTGCAACACTAAAACAATCAGACAAAGTAAAGGAAAATCTACCTAAGTAGAAATAATATAAACATTTCTGATATACATTTCTATGAACTCCCTGCATTTATCATCATATTTATCTATTCAACAACTAAGTACTCTATTCAATTTAAAAATGTAGTGGTAGTGACCTTTAAGAATCCCATTCAAAGCGCAGTCCAGCACTTGGATAAGATAAATGGCATTTAGTAAGTTACGTAACAACACGTTGTTTAATTATATGTTTATGTAAGAGTGTGTATGTGTGTTTGCACAAAGAGCACTTGAGTGTGTTTGTACCTGCCTAAAGCCCAGTGAGTACGTGTGTGTTTGTGTGTCTATGAAAGGGAAAGAGGGGCTCAAAAAAGCAGCTTCTGGCCAACATACTGAAGGGTAAACACTTCAAGATGGCCTTCTGGTCGCTACTTTCTCTCCTCTTGGTTTAGTTGAGACGGAAGAAAAAAGCTTTGGTCAGTCACCCATGATGACACTCCCCCTCGACCACTTGTTGGTCTTCTCCTCGCCGCTTCACTCCATTTGACACCTCTTTGTGCAGAGCTGCCCTCATTATATTCTGACTGAGACTGAGTCAGTGTGTGTGTTTGTGTGCATGATGAAGATCCAAGCATTCATGTGGCTGTGGAGAGGCACTGTGGTTTTTGGAGTGGCATGCAAGCTGCATTTCTTTACCCAGCATGGAAGAATACAGTCTCCAGTGTTTGAGAATACACTGCAGGAAAGAGGCTGACTTGCCCTTGTAAGGTTTTTTTTTTTTAAAGCAGATGAGGGTGCAATCCCTCATTCCTGCTTTTCAGTTAAGACGTCATATTATTATAACATATTCAACCTAGCACACTCTCAGCAGCAAGTTCACCAAGTTTTCCTCAGTTTCTTCCAAAAGTAAAAGTACTATGTAGGTCAGCTCGTCTTTTTAATCCCGACTTGAACAAACTGGCAGGAACGGAACGTGCCCCTAAGGATTCAGCAGCAGACGATGGTGGTGGGCTTTGGTTCTGCTTTGAGAGGAAACGTTTGGATCTGACGTAGGGTTGCCAAAGCCACCACGGGGGGTCTGCGTGTGTGCAGCGCTGCGTGTGTGTGTGTGTGTGTGTGTGTGTGGCGAGGATATGAAGGAGCAAGATCTTCATAGAGAGAAGTGTACAGTATGACAGTGCGCGGGTGTGTGGAGACACTTAAACTGCCACCCCCCCTCGATGCATGTTGACGTGACTCGTCATCCAGCATCCCACCCCTCTCCTGCTCAGCTGTGCAATAGTGCTGCGGCAGAGACAAACTGGAGTGATCAAGGCTGAGCGGGGAGGTGGGAGGCTGGATGGAAGAGGAGGCGGGTGCAGCCCACATTCTGAGACACCCCAGGGAGGCATGGGCTGGCTGTCTTCTTACACTGTCACATAAACTGTATGAACTTAGCTGACATGCAGTCTAACTGGCAGTCTTTCACACTTTAAGATTTGTCTAGCACACTGTGTTGGGACTTAAGTTCTACTTCTAATTGTTAACGGGGTTGTGATCCGAGGCTTAAAGAGTTATTGATCGTCTGGCTGACAATTACACTGGATTGTACATACTGTTTGGCTGATGCAACTAAATTTGCTTCACTGTAAAGCACGCAGATAAATGGATCACAGGTGATAGTCCGACTGATGCTGGATTTTTAAAGCAAGTATTGATTTAAAAGAATAATCCAGTGTGTAGATACAGTCCCCCCCACCCCCCGCAAAATAATACCCATCTCTACTGAAATCTTAATATCGGGAAAACTGGTAATCTCAGGGCAAAATCTAATGGCTTGAACATTTGATTAAAAAGAGACTCAAATGTACTGGGGACCATTATGAAGGGAGTTAATTAGACACCCATGTCTGGACCCCCGAGTCCAGACACATTCTGGCTGGTAATGATCTCAGGTTAGAGAGAGCAAAGATACATGTCATTCAAAGTCTTTTTTTTTTTTTTTTTCTTGGCTGAGTGACTACATCTCTCCAATGTGAGTAGGTCCCATAATACTGTCTACGTTATCCGTTGCTAAAGGATTTAAGTTTCTACCACAGACAAACAGTATAAACTATATATAAACTATTGAATTCTTACTTTGTGTATCCAAGAAATTTCCCATTTTAAGGCAAGCAAGGGAGTAGATTTATATGTAGATCTTGATGTGTGTAGTTCATACCTGACTGTGGTCTGGTGATGGCGCTCTCATACACAGGAATCCCCTCACCCACGTTGTTAAAGGCCTTCAGTGTGATCACATAGTGAGAGCTGGGGTCTGAGAGAGAGAGAGAGAGAGAGAGAGAGAGAGAGAGAGAGAGAGAGAGAGAGAGAGAGAGCACACAGGTGTGAGAGAGAGGTTAAGACAGAGTGAAGAAGAGAAGAGAGAGAGAGAGAGAGAGAGAGAGAGAGAGAGAGAGAGGACGAGCGAGATAAATTGATGCAGCCATCTAATCAAGCCAAAAAACTACTCGAGAGTCTCGCCTCATAATTGTGATATTAGCTAGAATGAGTATTTGAATACAATCATTCCTCTTACTGTGATTGTAATGAAGGCCTCAATTATGCATATATAGATATTTTGCAACTATTCCTCCCTCAGACCTCTCCAGTTCTGAAAATTATTTTTTAAACTCATAATCCCATTCAAGACCCCTTCCTGAGGTTTTGATTACTGTAAAGTTATCGATGGTGATTAATGCCATTAATAAAAACCACCCAAAAGAGTATGACCTGCTTAATGGATACAGAAGGACAACAAATGATTTTCCTGTGGAACAAAATCTGTAATTGTAGGTCTTGGTTTTCAACACAATCACTGCTTATTACTGATATAAGAGCATCATCACAACAGTGCTTTCTTGCGTTTTATAGAGAAATGGTTTAATCTAATACCCCCAAAATCACACAATTGACAATGGTTGCAATTTTCTCAAAGGCTGGACTGATTGGCACTCACACCTAACAGTTTTGAGAGGTTAACTTTATGCTGGTGTTCATTTTTGCTTTAATGACAGCAAGAATTAAAATCAACAAAAACAAGTTTGTTTTATTTAAGCATTTTTGACCTTTAATTATCGTGTCCCCATTAGGGTAATCCGTGTAATTAGTGGCTCAGGCGCGTGGTGGAGAAGAGCTCATTAATTCTCTAAAATCTCACTATGAATTACAGTTGAACTGCTTCATATTGTTTGTGTGTGTTTACTCCTTAAAATGTTGGGATTTTTTTTCAAATTTAAGAATAGTTTCAGTGTCAGATATACCACAGTTATATTTTTAAGAAGGATAATTACTGAAATGTTTTAAAGGTCTAGTGTGTAACATTTAGGAGGATCTATTATCTATATGGAATATAATATTCACCGGTATGTTTCCATTACTGTATAATCACCTTCGTTACCTTAGAATAAGACTTTTATATCTATTGACGCCGCCAGTTTCTACAGTATGTTTCTACAGTAGGCCAGAAGGGACAAACCGAACACTAGCTCTAGACAGGGCTGTTCTTCACACTTAGAAGGGGAGGGCAAAGCAAGGGAGTTGCAATCTGCACCTCCACTGCCAGATGCCACTAAATCCTACACACTGGACCTTTAAATGCAGACATTTTGGGTGGTATTTGAAAAATCAGCTGAGATTCTTCAATGCAATTGTGCAATTATGTGGGTGACAAATAATCTAAGCCATCAGATTAATGTCTCAGTAAAAACAGAAGCATTACAAACAGAAGGAAACATCATGGTATACATGTACCAATACAGAAGGTAAGGTTCTTACCAAGGTTCTCGATGGTGTAGTAGCGCTGCTTGTAGTCCACTTTGATAGTCTGAGCATGGGGACTGCCGATGCCATAGCCGATGGTGTAACCGCGCACCACAATGTCCTGGTTCTCTGGCGGCGTCCAGCTCACCACGATGCTGTTGACCAGGGGTCGGACGTGGAGGGAGCTGGGCTGGTCTGGCACACGTGATTCTGGTGAGGGAAATGCAGATAAAACTTCAGCAGAGATCTTCAGTGAAATTCCAGTTAAACAATCAGTTAATTAAATGCATCATGAAAGCAACTGACTGGTTTCTGGTTTAGTCTGTATGAATTGAGTAAAACAGATGTTTTTTTTACCATCCAAGTCGCTCTCAAATGTCTCCGCTGTGGTCCACTCGGTGGCCGGTCCCGTGCCGTTCACCGTCATGGCCGACACCCGGAAGGCGTACTCTGTTCCACGCTCCAGACCTGGACAGGCAACACAAAAAGGTCAGATTCAAGGCATGGATATTTAAACTGAGCTGAGGCTGAACTGAATCTCAAGCTGCCATAAAAACTATTCCATTAAAACTTCTCTCTCTTTCTTAAACCTTCATTTTAAAATTTACTGGTGCTCTCCAGTTGGCTGGACAATTGGGCTTTGAGTTGCAGACGATAAATATTTTGAAAGCACAAATATCTTAACCAGATGCCCGATACTTCCCTGCACAAAAGGAGAAAATCTATAAGCCTGCCTAGGGACGGATCAAGTGAAGGTTTCTGCGGTGCAATTAACCTACTTTTCCACTCAATATCATGGAAGTGATTGAGATTTATTTCTCACCTTTAATTAATATGTTTTTGGTGGGTAAAGATTTATTTTCTGTTAAGAAGTGTTGAAAAGAAAAAGTGTGTAAAAGCAGCTGACACAAAAAGTATAACACTGAAAAGGGGGAGAACTTTCGGAGTGTGGATTCGTTCATATTTTAAAGCTATAGCTCCTTCAGAAAGAGCAGTTTCACCGCTGGGTGCCGGCTTTGGTATTCAGAAAAGACGGGAACGCCTGCTGACAAATGATGTGTTGCTGTATTAATTTTCGGTAACATTTTTCATCATCGTCACATTGTCCCATTTGCACGCAACATGCTAATCCTGTAGTCTTTTCTCTCTGTACCCACTATCCTGGGCTACCCTTGGGGGTAGCTTCTGAAGACTGCCTAACTATGTGTGCCTCCAAGGCTACAACATCTCCTTCTAAACGCTTTTGAACCAACAAACACCCCTCTGTTTCACCCCCCAGAATGTTCTCAAAAATCAACTTTTAAGTGTATATTCTCTTTGATGCAGCACACAGCGTGAGGCCGGGCCACTTGAAAGTTGCTGAGACAACATCTAATATTAATCACCATTGCTGTGTGTCTCTGGTGATATTGTGCATATTTTGGTAGTAGCAGCGGGTAACGCTGGGGTACAGTAAGACATGTTACTCCATCTCAAAGTATTTAGATACATTTTAGATGTTTACTGAATAAATGGGCTGACTATCAGACAGACCGCAAACAACAACTCAAGACACGCCTACGGTCTCAAGATCTCAAAATCAAGATTTTAAATATTGCAGCATGTCAGATATAGCTGACAGTATCGAAGATACATCCAGCAGAGTTAAAATGGAGTCTGATAACATAAAAGTTTTAATGTAGGACTTATCTAAAGCATTGAAAAGAATGATTTGTATGTACAAAGAAAAGGAAAAAAATACTTTTCTTTCTAGGTTCACCATTTTAAAAATATGTTTAACAATCACATCGAAATGTAGACCTGGAGACCATCTATGAACTTAAATGTAATACCGCAGTCAACAAGCTGTGTTTTTAAGTCACAAATCACTCACTGTGCTATCGCTATCTCGATGGTTCTGTTCACACTTCAAAACACACCCTCAGCGATCCAAGAAGACAGCTCGAAAACACAAGTGTGAACACACCCAAAGACATACTGAGGATACAGTAAAAAAAAAAAAAAAAGCTTCCAAACCATCTGTATAGATAAGAGTTGGTTAACACCCTCTTTTTCTCCTCATTTCTCTGCTCTGTCTCTTGTTCTATTAATCTATCCAGCACCCAAACAGTAACAATATTCATTTTCTGTAGCTATACATGGTTTTATGCTCTATTTAGCAGAAATCTAGCTTCCATCCTCCAAACCATCATCTCTACCCGCTTATCTGATGCAAGGTTGCAATCTATCACAGGGAGTCAAAGTTTACCCACAGATAAAACCAAATATGAGTTATATGAACTGAAATCTGACCACAAGAGCTGACTTGAGATGCATTTAAAATGTATTTTAATGCCAAGTGGGATCTGCTGTCGATCTCTGCTGGATCTAGACACAAGCTGGATGTAAATTACTAGGTAGGTCTGAACTGGGTCTGTAACTCGTCTTTATCTTACACATGCAGTAATAAATGCACCACATTCAAACCCACTTACAAGGGATCACTGCAAAATCTTTCTGAGAAACTGCAACGGAAGACAACAAAGCTGGTAGGTGTGATCTGAGCCTACCCAAAAAACTAAATACACAAAATCTCATAAAAGTCTTTTAGTTTTATTCTGACATTGGCTATTGTAGTTGTGCTAACTGCTGAGTCAGTGCCCATTACCGTCGATGAGCTTGAAAAGCTGGGTGCCTCCAGTGGTCTCGGCTGCTTCGCTCCTCCGGGATCCTTTCCGGTATCGGATCTTGTAGCCGGTGATCTCCCCATTCTGACCACTAAGGGGTGGGGGCTGCCACTGAAGCATGATGCTCTGAGGGGGGAAAGTGATGTTAGATGGGGAAAAGAAAACCCTACGCTTAGCACATGTGGGACCATCTGCTGTTGGGCCTGCAGCTGTAAAGGTGACCTCATAGTTTAGCAGGTAGCATCACACCTTTCCACACACCTTGGCAGACGCGTCTGCGTTAACGTAACTCTGCAGGTTTACTGTTCTGTTCGCCAGAAACACCGTCTTGCCTGCCCCTCCCTTCAACCTGACAGTGGTGCAAATGGGAGGGCCCCGCAAGAACAAACACCCCTCTGAGCATGGGCGACACAGTGCAGATTGACGCATTAGGAAGAAATAAACACATGAATAATAGAAGGTGGTGTCCTGATGAGCGGGGGGTTGCACGTGTGAGGGTGTGGACAGGTTAACCCTGCAGAGACACCGAGGCAAAGAGATGAATGCAGGACTCTTTGCTGGCGGGTCCATGCTGCACTGTTGTGGGATTCATGCATCGGAGTTTTTGTGTGTGTGTGTTTAAAAGAGATAGGTGGGGGGTAGCCCAGCGTGGGAGAAGAGTTAATTAACGCTTCCCCACTGTCACACTGATGCACAAAAGCCTGAATACATGTCGAGGGCACGCACACGCTCCTCCCCAGCAGAGTCAAGGGAATTGCACAAATTAAATTTGTGTTAAGTGTGTTCAATTATTCCATTTTTCTTATTACACTATCGGTCCTGACTCGTTATGTGTGTTGCTTTTCTCCCTTCTTCTCCCTAATCATGAAAACCTGTTTAATTGACTTTTGGAAACTCGCAGGGGAAGGTGAGATGGCAGATGCCAAAAGGAATAAAAAAGGTGCAAAATAAGATCATAAAAACATGATTTTCAGGTTGCCTTACAGGTAAAAGATGCAAGGTTCTGCTTGACAAGGCCCAAAGACGAGACTGAATATGAAATGCATGTTAATTAGGTTTTTTTCCCCCAGTTCCATTTGGTTGGGCGTATCAACCAGCTAATTGTATAAATGCTTTGTATCTATATACTTGTACCAGAATTATTGACTTAATGACTGTTTACATTCAGAATTAAGCACAATGACAACAAAGAAAAAAATAATTGACTAATTTCAATAATGTTTAGGAATAAAGGATGCCAGATGTTTATTCCATTGTTTTTGTAAATTGGTTGGCCCGGGCCTAATTGGGGAGGGACAGCTGGATGTACCGCTATCCATTCAAAAACAATTCTGCTACAATTTCTGTCCTTTCCACAGAGTGTCCCCTCTTCATTTCACTCTTAACATTAGCATAAGAGTGTTTTCTCTCCACAAATCTCAGCTGAGTATCCCTCAGCATGGGTGGCCAGTTCTCACTCAAGCTGGGAGTGTGTGATAGGATTGTCTACCCGTTTTTTTTTTCCTAGTTTGCTTTGACAGTTCTCTCTCACTCGGGCTGTGCATCGACCAGCAAAGGGCTAAAAGCGCTGGCTGCTGCTTTTGTAGTCAATGCACGCACCCTGAGGTTTTTCCGTATCTTCTTTTCTTTGCCGTTCTCTGTTTGCACTTGCTGTCTCACGTGTCCCAAGTGAGAAACATCTTTTATCAAATTTAATCCATCACTCGGGTGGAAATGTACAATAAACATGCCTACAGCTCTCTGTTTGAAGATCAAATGGTTAAACAGATAGACAGCTAAGGCCAGTTTCCTGTTTTAATCAGGACCCTGTTGTGAAGCCTGCAGCCACCTTAGCAGCCTTATCTAATCAAGAGTGTCACGCAAACCACCACAGTATCTGTAATAAATCTGATTTAACAATGACACTTAAAAAGTGTGTGAGACACCAGGAGTTGACGCCTTGGACTGTGAGAAATTTGATCCAGTTATCTCTGAAGAGAAATCCAATCCAGATAAAAGAAATCCCACTTTCAAACACTTATGTCTATTTATCCTGTCAAGTAAAAAGAATATGCTAACCAACAGGGTGAAATGGCTGTTAGCAGGGTAGCTTTGCATATAATGTCCCAATAAGCATTTATTTTACAGGTCAAAAGACATCTAGACATTTTTGTTAATTAATAATTTGGGCTAATTAAGTTAAGTTGAAAAGTAAACATTTTCTTAAATGTGTTTCAGTTTGAAGAAGAACCTACCTTTTTGTTGAAATACGGCAATGTAAAAGTTGTCTAAACTCCTTTAGACCTGAAAATCACCAAATCAATCGTTCCTTGGATACTGATACCGTTATTTTATTTTCTTCAGGATTATTTTTAGTGTGCCTACATCTCCCAGGCTCATATTTTTTTGTATCCTTGCATATCTGACCTGCAGGCTTTTTTGCCAGACACTGTATAGATGGAGAGTGATACCGAGGATAAAACCTTTTGAGAGGCGAGTCTCCTGCCGATGAGAGGATCGATGAGGGTTCACACACCCTCTTAAACAGCTGGGGCTACGGGCCCCTGACAAAGCTAATCACACAGAGAAACAAAGGTGTTCTGGACTGCAGGCTATGTATTTGTTCAAGCATTTCTGTGCTGTGAGTGTTTGTGGATTTGGTGAAGAGGCTACATACACTGCAAACTGAACAGTGAGGCTGGCATGCTGTTTGTCTGTATGTATGTTGCATCATCTGAGAAAGTGAGTGCAACAAATGTGAAAGCTTTTAATCCCTCAATTAGACAAATCAATAATCCAGACCAGTTAAAGGTCCAGTTGAGTTCAAGGCAACAAAGTATTACCTTTGAGTTCTGGGCCTCCAGGGTGAGGTTTTGAGGGGGAGCACTTGGTACTGTGAAGAAAAAAGAGAATTTATTTTAAGTGTGAAACAAAACCGAAAAATAGGATTTACTGTAGAGCTGAAACGATTAGCTGATTAATCAATAATTCAATTGACAGAAGTAAAATACGGGCCATGTCCTGTTTCCAGCAAGTATTTGCTGCTTTTCTTTGCTTTATGTAAAGTGAATATTTTAGGATTTGGAGCAGCTATTTGATATTGTCACCTTGGGCTAGTCCCAAAGCAAAAAAAACAACAAAAAAAAAAGTGTCTTGCTGGATCTATAATTAGAGCACACTGTAGATGACTCTGTTTTACATCCATCCATAACATTTTACACACACATACAGTGAAGTTAAAATGAATGAAGGCTTCAGCAGTGTTGGTAGATTTTCTCTTCATCAAACAACTGACCGTCAGACAGGGTGCGAACTACAATGTCCTCAGTGGAGACACCTGGACCGTGCTTGTTGTTGGCCACCACACGGAAACTGTACTCTGTGTTCTTCTTCAGCCCGGTCATGGTATATGACTGACTGTCGACGTCAACGTCCTGAAAGAGAGGGAGGGAAGAAGAGAGTTGCATCTCGTTCAATACAATATCACCAAAGAAATTATCGCGATGTGACATTTTTTAATATTTTCTTACACCCCTAAAAGATATTCCTTCTTTTCTTTTTTTATGAACTGGAAAATATGCTTGCTCACAATTCAACATGTAAATACAAGGTTAAAATTAAACAAATGGAAAACCAATGGATTAGTATTTCACTACTGACAGCATGTTGATAAATGCAAAAATATTACTGCTTTTAGTGTTCAACTTTTATACTGGCTTAAAGATGGTGTAAATAAGCAATCTCTCAAATATGGCAAAGCTGCTGTCATCATTTCATCAGACTAACATTTCTATTTGTAATTCTGAGTAAAAAAAATGGCATTTTCCACTGAGACACAAATTATGCTTTCTGTGATTACGACTTTTTGCTTTACAAATTGGGCACACTGGCACACGCCCAATTACTCCGAGCCAATTTGCATTCAGCTCTTAGCTTCTGACATTTTGAGTAAAAAGCGGAGACTTCGCGGAAATCTAATCTCGCTTTCCTGAGCGGTCCAATCACACTCTCTGAACCCGGGTCAGATGATCGGCTGTCACCACGTCACCCTTTAAGATGCATCAAAGGTTGTCCCTGACTTCTCTGCCCTTTAATATCTCATGTCCTTTCAACACTGTATCTTTCTAACTTCATCTCTGTTCTGTCCCTTGCCTTCACCTCTTCTTTCCTTCTTTTCATCCCTCTCTTCATCTCTTGCCTTCTTCACCTCATCTCTGGCTCTCCTCTCCCTGGAGCTGAGGCATCATTACTCAGTGCGCTGGCTGACGTTTCATCCATTATCATATTAAAGGCTTTTTAATGCCTCACTGGCTTGCACACTGCTACTGCTGGGGCTGACTCAATATCTAACCAACTAGATTCCACTCTTGTGACAGAGTTAGACCTGCAGAGAACTGGGTGAATCGTATCTGCTTTCATTTTGCACAACATGTGAGATGCGCAATCAAGAAAGAGTGTCAAAACAGCCAAAAAGCAGTACAACAAGTCTTTGGCAAATGATTAGGAACTCCTTAGCTCATCACAATTTACATTCAACTATACAGTCATATCCTCTTTTCTGTATCTAATGCACTCTGCAAAATATAAAGTATAAGCTACATACAGTACTTCTCCTCTTACAAGACAAAGTCTGGATAGAACTAGTTGTAGAATAATTCATTTCTAGTGACTTAAATAATAAATCAATAAAAAGGAAAAAACACACAAGGAAACATTAAAATGCAGGAAATGTTAAGACTCTTCTTTTAATAAAAATGTACATTCATCTGAAAGCATATCCAGATTTTACTCAATTTATTTGTTTATTTCATTTTTGAATAATGAATTTTTAATGTGTTTAATATCAAGCTTTTTATTACCTGTTGTTCTGTGTGAAAGTTAACTTCAAAAAGGTGATCTACAATGAAAGCTAAAGCTAAAAAAGCATTTCATTCTGGAGCGACTGACACTAAAACCTGTTTGGATATCATAAATTCAAGGTGACGTCGTATTGTCTGCTGCCTCCTACCTGTTCGGTGCCAACGCCTTTGTCTGTGTAGTACAACTTGTAGGTGAGGATCTCTCCGTTGCCAGTGACAGGTTTGTCCCAACTCAGAGACACCGAGGTTGGCATGTTCGACACCGCCTGCAGGTTAGGAGCAGGGCCCGGCACTTGGACTGGTGAACAAACAAAGCAGAAGGTGAGCAGAGATTAGAAAACCATCAAACCTATTTACTTCTCTTATCTTCAACCTTCTCCACTTTTGGTGCATTTTGTTACATTCTGGAAGACAGGAACTCGGTTTAGCAATGTCCATTTATTGCTGCCAAACACACATTCTTGGCTACTTCAAAGACACATTTCCCACGTGATAGCAAGAGACCACTAGACGACTCAGTCGCTGCAGCTCTGTGGAGACCAACCTGTCTCCTCTGGACTGGGCTGCCAGTCATGGTGATTCTACTGTTACTCCCTGACAAACGAACTAAAGGTGTGCCTTAACAAAAGCATCAATGCGCATCTTGCATTCCACCCAACATTTGCCTCTAGCTTATATTCAGTGTGGTAGACAGTTCATTTTATTACGTCTGGTTAGTCAAGATATAGAGCAGGATGTATTACAATGTGTCTACGTATCAGCTCGAGACGGCTGTATTTTTTGTAAAGATAAATAGAAGAGAGAAAGGCACAAGTGTGTAAAACCTTAACAAATGCGAACATGGACATAAACATATAGATGCAAGTTTATGTGAAGTTGTCGGATTACTTTATACCCGCTGACAATAGGGGACTATGGATAAATATAGCTCCTATTACTACACTGTTCATTTGACGTAAATGTAAACATACTTAAATTAAAGCTGACAGTCAGCACTTTAACCTCTAAGTACATATTTCATATGCTGTGCTGGAAGACAGAGCTAACATAACAAAATAAGTATCACTGCCCTAATAATTTGTGACTCTGCTTTATACAGGACGCTCTGTGTCAGTAAATATAAAGACGGCGACATTTCTTGTTGTCTCTGCACATGGATGTACAGAGACTGTATTGGATTTAAAATGGAACAATGACTATGAGGTTAAAGTGCCGGCTGTCGGACACAGATATATGTCTCTACTGTATATATCTTATAAGCTTTAGCTGCAGGTGCTGCTGACAGAAGAGAGAAGCTCCCATGTGACAGCGTGCACGGATGTTAGAGGTATGTGTGCAGGTGTATTAAGCCAGTCTCTGAGGAGACGTGATATGGGGCAGCGTTGTGTGCACATGCCTAGCACTCAGACGCAGGTCAACAGTTTAAGCTCCAATTCATAGCATGTTCTTACACTAAAAGTGCACACACACGACAGAAATATACTACACAGGTACAGCCCGCCCTCACTGTTATCCCCATGGGTGGCTAGGCGCCTGCTGGCAGGCATTAAGGTGTAGTGTGTGTGTTTGTGTGTGTCGATCCACCCGCCCTCCAACCAAGGACACAGGTAGAAAAACGGCGGCTGACCTACAAAGTGACAATGACTGAGCTGTAGCCGAGAGTGGAGGTGAGGGACGTCCACCTTGACAGTGTGCTGGGAAATCCCCTTCACAGTACTTTCAAACACGGGTGAAAGTGAGTGATTTCGGGCAGCGGCTATGGGGGAGGCTTACGCACTCAAACACAAAGAGAAAATACGAAGAGGAGAACCTCTTTGTCCCCTTCAATAATTCTGGTGTCCTCCAGTCAAAACATCCTAATGAGTGTCTGTATAGCATCTCTGTAAAGACTGGATGAGGGAAAAAATCTGGAATACTAATTTCAGACATTGCTTACTCAAGTAAGCATGGTTTAAAGAAACACACGCACACACACAGAGAGCTTATAGTAAATGTTGGGGGGTAAACAAGAAGTGGCTTATAAGAAGAAAACACTGCATTTCTCTGGTCTGCTGTTGGGTGGTCTGACTTAACGCACAGCACGAAACAGCCTCCTCTATGTGTGTGTGAGTGTGTGTGTGTGAGTGTGTGTGTGTGTGTGTGTGTGAGTGAGTGTGGGATGGGGTGGGGGGGTGGGTGAGAGGGGTTGTCTCTGTTTGAAGTGAGCATAGGCTGTATGTGAGTGAATATTTGTTTGTGTGAATGTTTATTTGCACTTCTGTGTGCTCCTTTTGAGTGCATCCTGTTTGCCTCAGTGTGCCAGTGTGAGCATGTTTCCAACAAACTGGCTGGAATTCGCCTTTATGTTTATGTGTCCTGTTTACTGAGTACATATAAATGAATGTGTGTGTGTGTGTGTGTGTGTGTGTGTGTGTGTGTGTGTGTGTGTGTGTGTGTGTGTGTGTGTGTGTGTGTGTGTGTGTGTGTGTGTGTGTGTGTGTCTTTACCTTCAGCCTGGGTGGCCACTTTGAGTGCTGCAGAGCTCTCTCCCTGGCCGTTGCTGTTGTGGGCCACAACCCTGAAGCGATATTTGGTGTCTGGCATGAGGTTCTGGATGGTGACCTGCATCTCGCCCGGACGGCTGGTATTCACTACTCGCTCCCTGATGTTGACACACAGACACACAAAGAGAATATAGTGTCAGTTTTGTTTGATTTGCATTGGACCAAAACTCAAAAGATATTCAATCAACAATGACAAAAAACGGCAAAAAGCTTAAAAACCTCACATTTGAGAAGCTGCAACCAGTGATGTGTGACCATGTTTGAATGTGAAATTTTGATTGATGTATGACCGAAATTACACATTTTCTATCAACTAATCAAGTAACTGACTTGCGTACTAGCACTCATCTGTCTACAGCAGAACAAGGACAGTTAGTTCCAGACAAAATAACTGGTTTGTGTAAATATTATTTCTATGCTCCAAGCATTTGCACATATAGTAATGTATGCATTTGCACCTAATGCTCTAGCACAGAGTAAAACACCTTTGTATAAGGACACTTCTGAAACTTGCTCAAAGCTATTTTACAGATAACTTAAAAAGCAGCCAAAAAGCTAAAGAGGAATTGTGGAAAATCCTCTCAGCTTCTTAAATTTACTTCTCAGTCATATACAGTAAATCCTCTACATAAGAAGCTGAAGAAGAAATTATCACAGGTCTACTTAAATACAGTGTTTGAACTGATTTATTTATTATTTTTGTTTATACTTCAATGTTAAAAGGCAAACCTTTGAGGAAAGAAGTTGGTTTTTAATTAATAAACACTATGATAAATGCTTTAACTGCTTTAATTAGATATCTTCAGAGTGGTGTGAGACTCCTGCACAGGAATGTATGTATATTAGTACCCTGCTGACTCCAGCAGTAATGTGTGTATTAGAACCTTCCTGGCAGTAGCACAGTACAGCTCAACGTGTGTACTACCTGCTAGTGCCCTCCTGGCTGTAGAAAACAGAGTAGGTTAACTCGTCTCCGTGGGGTTCGGCCGGCGGGCGCCAGGTCAGCTTGATGAAGCGAGTGGAAACCAACGAAGCCACGACGTCTCGGGGACCAGAGGGGGTGGGCCCTGCTGGACTGGCTACGCCTCCGGAGCCTGGCGTTACATGGTCAGTAGTGTTAGGAGTCAGTGAAGGGGGAGGGAAAGAGGGCAGGGCTACGTCTTTGGGTTGGGAGGAGGAGGAAGGAGGAGGGAGGGATGGCAGGATGGGTGTAGGGAGACAGGGAGGGGCAGGAGACAGCGGCAGCGTGGGAGGGGATGAGGGAAATATCACGCAGAGGCGTTCGGAAGGAACAGGTCGAGGAGAGGAAAGGAGTTGAAATGGAAATGACAGTGAAACGAAAGAAAGGAAGGAAACAAAAAAAAGAAGAAAAAACAAAATAACAACAACGTAACAAAAAAAGACTTTTGGTGTGACAAAGAACCACAGAAATAAAACACTTCTACTACATTCACAAAGCTGACATATACAAGCACAATACAAGGGGGGACTACACATGCAGATCTACACACAGCTCTCTAATGTAAGGGTTGTGGGAGCAGAACATAGCATCATACAGTTCATTTGTAACAGACGGTCTTCCCGCCAATCATTTGTCGTTAACAATGATTGGTTTGCATTTTTATGACATTTTTATGAACTAAAAATGGGCCAGCATTGGATTTAAAAAAAAATAGGTAGGCTTTGTTTTGACAGGGACAAAGCCACCTTCTAGCCTCTCAAATGCACACAAGAAAACCGTCCGCGTGTTCAGAGAATTAATTTTTTCAGTCAAACAACTGAAGACTAACCCTACCCCCCCAAGAAGGTGATTCAAAAGTCTAGATTCTCTCAACTGACACACCAGATGATGTTTTTTTTTAACGCTTTTGTCACATTCCACAGCCCAGCCACAGAAATGTTGGTGATTTCATTTGGTGTTTTTTTTGTTTTTTTTGTCTTCTTCTTTGGAGGAACAATCTGCGGTCAGACTCAGCGAGATCTGCTTTCCATTTGCCTGGCAAGTGGGCGAAACGAAACCATACGGAAAGAATGTCAGTCTGTATGACATTTCCATTTGTTTGCAGGTCAAGGAAAGTGACTGGAGGGCAAAGCTGAAATACAGAAAAGGAGCACGGCAAAGTCTAGTGTGCAAACGGTGTATTATAACTGGAGAAATTGTTTTGAAATGCAAAGCAGCTGCTGGCATATTTGTCTGTCATGGCGTGTGGACTAACCGCTAACCTGGCTTTCAATATTTGTTTACATTTCAAATTCCCAGAGTTCACTGAGTTTTGTGATTGGAGTGATATGAGGGATTTGCCGCTTTTATTTCTTCCAGAGAATGACATGGTCCACACACAGTTTTCTCTACATCAACACACACTCTTTCAACTCACACACACACTAAGATCAAGGCGTTTATCAAGAACTGACTTTCTGCATCTGCACAAACCCCTGAAGGAGCTTTATGTTTACATTACTGGCTTACACATTAGTGTTTGTGTGTATGTGCACACAGAGTACACTCAGTCTTTGGCCAGTGGAACTTTTCACCTAGAAATGAAAACAGTGATTATGAGGTTAAAGTGCTGACTATAATCTTTAATTTCAGATTCTTTGACACAAAACAAAAAATACTAAAAAACTGTTAATCACATATAACCTTTTGTTGCAAAAGTCGATGACTAGCTGAGGCTACAACTCAGAGGCGTTAGCAGACACTCGATATCCTCACTTCTAGCTGTTTCTAGGGGAATTGCTTTCCTTCAGTTTGGACTTCAGCAAGTAAGACACATGCTCAGATGGATTGAGTTCAGGTGACTGATGTGGCCGGTCAACATTTTCCACTGGTTGGGCCTTTAACCCATTAGTTGCCTTGCCTGTATAGTAAAGAACTGGGGGATTAATGTATAAAAAGTACTATACCTCAATCCATTATGGACGCCGACAACCACAAACAACTTGAAAGCTGGAAGTCAGCACTTTAACCTCAAAGCCACGGTTTCATTTCACATCCAGTTGGCTGGAATACGGCCAAAAATAAAAGGAAAACATATCATCGTCCTAATACTTTCTGACTGCAGTGTAAATTACCAGATGCTGAACAATTATCCTCGTTTAAAACGACACACACACACACACACACACACACACACACACACACACACACACACACACACACACGTCACACCAGTGATGGGGTTATCACAACATAACCATAAGCAGCGTGACAGGATAAACAAAAGCTTATATGTGGTGAGGATACACAGCATATTCTAATTCCCCTCGGCAATGGAGACAAAGGTCCACTTCTATTAGATGTAACAGTGCAAAAACAAAGACAAAACAAACTAAGGCAGATTACTGAAATCTAATGTTGGAAAGGGTTTACAGACAGGAAAAATAAGTGGGAGATAAAGGAAAAAAGAAAGATATCCATAACTGCAGTCAAAATATATAAAGAAATCCAGCTACTTTAGCTTGGATCAGCTGACCCAAACTATAACTAACTAACTGTTAAATCTATAACCAGGCAGCTGCGTCCAGACTGTGTAAAAAATACTCAAACTGTATGTACATATAAGAGGAGAGTCTGAATGAATGAATTGTTTCAAAAAAGAGAAAATAGACTCTCAGTGGAAAGTAAAAGTGAGCACTGGTGTGGCCTTCATGTGATGAAAGGCTCCTAAAATGGATATAACACTGAGTGACTTCTGCTTGTTTACTACTGAACATCTGCTGTAAAAAAAAAAAAAAACTAAACTAACAAGACTGACAGAATTAATCATTTTAATCAAATGTTCTAAATGATTAATTTCAGCATTCATTTGGCAGATAGGTATCGGTAAAACGCAGTCAGAAGGTAAAAAGATCCATAGTAAATCAGTTATTGCCTCTTTAAAATGAAGGTTACATAACATTGTTGCAGGCAAATTCAGCAAAAATAAATAAAAAAGGATGATATGTAAAAAAAATTAGATATTACCACATTAAGTAAACAGCAAAAACCCAGATTTCCCTTCAAATCCTGTTTTCTATCTCATGAATGAGTAAACAGTTTGAAATACTAAACTAGAAAAGTAGGACAGAATCCCATGTGTCCAAGATATGTTTCATGTTAGTCAGTTTTGCAACATCTGGAGTTGAGCCATCGCTTGTTGTTTGAGACAGAAGTTGAGCCAAGCTTTTAGACATGCATTTGTAGACATATTTAGAAAGAAACCCCAACTTTATTTCCCGTTGCTACAGGCATTATGTACTGTAGCAGAGGAGTCATTTTAGTGCACTGTTCAGTGAGAAAAAGAAAACGGATAAAGCTTGAGTGCTGCTATAGAGTCACAGGGGGGTTTCTTCAAATGGCACACACCTCACAGACACACTGGTCACTTCTTTGAGTATATTTGTCCATCAGTACCCTGAGTGAACGGAGATAAGAGGCTGGATGTCTCTCCTTTTTTTTTTGAAGAAGATATATACTTTATTAATCCCCTATTGGGGAAATTCTTCTTTTCACTCTTTTTTATTCACACACACACACACACACACACACACACACACACACAGTACACCTGCACATGCAACAGGGAGAGAGATGGTGGAGTGATGGGCTTGCCACATTAGCGGTGCCCATGAGCAGGGTTAGGTTGCCTTGCACAGGAGATGAAACTGACACCTGTCCAGCTACCAGCCACTCTCCATATTGTGGTCTGCGGGATTTGAACAGGCGACCCTCCGGTTCCCAAGCCAAGTCCCTACACACTGAGCAACTGCCGCAAATAAATTGAAGCAAATACAATCCATAATCCAGAAATCAGTGTCAGGTCAGACAAAGAGATACAGTAAAAGCCTGGAGAGAAATGCATTGTGGGATAGGCAAAGGGGGGGGGAGAGACGGACTATTAGATGTAGTTTCCATCTTCAGACTTGTCAGCTGTAGGTAATTGACATACTGGGCAGCCTTCTATGTCCTTTCCGACAATCTGTCTTGTACATGCATGGCTAGAATTGTTACAGTAAGAAGGTGTCAGCCTCCCACTTCCGCTGCAAGGCTCTATTCATAGCTGATTAATAGTGTCATTAGTCTCTGTGCCAGAGGTAATGAATGGCTGGCATTAAGGCTTAACGAGGAAGGTTACTCTAGATCTGCATAATAAATCTGGGTAACCAATACGCAAAACAGTCAAGACAAAGACATGCATAGCGAAGCATTCATCTTAATATCCAACGGAAGTCAAAACTGTTTCTGAAATTTAAACTAATTGAAGTAGCATTAAAGTTCTGATTAAAGCCGCGCAACTTAAACTTTTATCTTCTGTTGCTAACTCCATAATCCTTTGCTGTGTTCCCCATTGAGCGTAGCTGTAAAGTTACGCCAAGTACTTTTTTTTTTTTCCTCATCTGGTCTGAGTACACAGATAAGAGAGCCTACCTCACTGGTGCAGACTATGCACCTCCACCAAGAGAGCATAAATCTACTGAATGCAGATATCTACCAGAAGCACCCACAGCACTGTAACTACAGATAGCCTTTTCAGAGGGAATTCAGTGGGCCATGCCAGACTCTTGCAAAATGGATTTTCTCTGTACTAGTTTCCATGTCTAATGTGGTTCGGTAATGATGACTGCGTAAGAGACAGATCCGGCACAATGCTAATGGTCCATTACTGAGTCTCTACTTTTATCTGCCACAGAATGAACAGAGCGAGAATGAACAATATACTCAAAAAGCATAGTTCAGAGCCTTCAAAAACCCTCCACAAAGCACACTGTCAATTAAAACTGGCAGTCTTCATAATGTTTCATATGAGCATGCAGCACAATGAGAAAATGTATTACCATACACTGTACAGAACATATATGGGCTTGTAGTTGAAGTGCATGAAGGTGATTACAGAGAAATCATAGTTTCCTTCTGAAGGAAAGACAAAAATTCATGGAGAGATCCTTTCATTAAAATGTAAAGGTAATGTAAGCGACAACTGAACCCTTCGATTGCTGTTCTGTGTTAGAAAACTGCTGGTTGCTTTGAGCAACTGCTGATAACTATGGCTTCTATTTTCTCCAACAATCTTGTTCCCTTCGCTCTCTTTCAAGATAAGACTGGAAAGATGAGCAAGCCTGACAGCTCATGACATTTGAGCAGCTCCTTATTGCCCCGACAAAGGAAACTGAGTCAGAAAGAAAAGACAAAGTGAGAGGTGAAGAGAGAAATGGAGGAGTGCAAGAAAAAGGCTGACCAAGCTTGAGTTTTTTTGTTCTCTCCGTTTGCTCTTGAGCACCTTGTCGACAGCAATAATAAACTCAATTTCTAACACAATTCTCAACACTTAGAAAGTGCTTTACAAGCAATACAGCAATACATGAAAAGCAATTATATAAACAATCAAAAAATTGCTCATAAACAAAAGGATAAAAATGCGTCTTATATTGTGTGTATTTTATCACTGAACGAGGGGAAACAGATACAGATACAGAATCAGATTGGTGGAGCATATCAGTAACTGCACACATTCCCTCTCGCTGTGATAATCAGAGACAGTCAAGATTAAAGTGCAGCTCAAACCTCACAAAGGCTTAAACTGACGAGGTGTTCCAACTCACTGACATAATCCAAAACGAAAAAGTCTTTGTGTCTTAAACTGATTTTCCCAAAAATGTCAAACAGCAGCTCCTCCACATTCCTCCCTATCCATTTCTAGGGCATGTTCAGTACAATTGAAAAATGTCTGAAATGTGGCACGTTCCCCGGGAGATAAATAAGCTTCTATTAATTAAACAAAGTACACGGCAATCCCAAAAACTTATGAATTTTGTGCTCATTAAGTGTTGAGTGACTGAGATATTTTTCTGGAGCAATCTTTAGGTGTTAGCAGATGCTGATGGTGGGGCCAGAGGGGACACATCAAAGTCAAAGACTTTGAGAGGTGAGCACTCACATGATCATGTTCAGAATATTGAAAAAAAAATTTGAAGCTTTTGATGTTCCTGCCAACTAATACTATCGCTGCTGCATCACAATGCAGAAGGTGTATAGGTCAACAATCTGATAAACATGTTTAAAACAGCACAACACAGCTTCTCTGCCTTAATAATCACAGGTTAAAATGATGTTATAAAGGGTTCGGAGTGGGTCACAGATGTATTTATGTCTCCACACTCCCTTAACACTCCTGTGGTGGGTGGAGACATAAGAGACACAAGTGGGATGTGAGAGGACCCATCTGACAGATCCATTGGACTCCTGGATGCCATGTGGGGATGCTGCAAATACTTTGGGGAAGGATGGTCTCTCTATCAGGCAACTAAAACCTCAAAAAGCCTGCACATGTTCTTGTTTAGAGAAAAGCTGTCCCTTTGTAGCCCTGTAGCAATTTCCTCTTAAATGGCCCAGTTTGTTCAATTTCACATTTATCTTGCTTTTCACATCCATAATCAACATTCTCAAATTCCCTGTGGGCTTACATAAACAAGTAGAAGTAATTTGTATGGGATGTGTTGTGGATGGGATGATGGTATGTCTGTTTACATCCACTCTTGGCCCTCCGGCAGTTTACTTTCTGGTAATTTGGTTTTCATAAAAAAGTGTCAAACCCTGCTATGGCTTCTCAAAATAAACACGCAGGAGGGTTTAATGTGTGGGAATGCGTAAAAAAAACTCGCAGAGGATCCCAACACGCAGGGGAAAACAAACTCCCTTATTTGGAAATGACGACAGTAATTGAATGGGGTCGGGTGCATCAATAATTAATCATCCAGTGTGTACATACAGCGTCTCTTCACCATCAAACACATGTACCCCCATGATCCATGAGTCACTGGTGAGTTAATTTGGGTGTGATTGCTTTGTTCCCCCTGAACAACTCACTGTAACACACACACACACACACACACACACACACACACACACACACACACACACACACACACACACACACACACACACACACACACACACACACACACACACACACACACACACACACACACACACACACACACTCTCTCTCTCAGAAACATGCACGATCATGAGGCCAACAGCTGCTTGCCCAGACTCGGTATGCAAATGAAGACGTGCAACTATGGTATACAATGTAAACCCTCGCCCCTCCGCATCGCTTTCCACTTTGACAAATCTGCATCATATGCATCACGTGTTCCACATGCTGGCTGGGAGAGGAAAGCGAGGCCTCTTGGGTTTGCCTTTCAAGCAGATCAAAACAGCCAGTGAGGCTGCACATCTCCCGAGCATTTCACCACCAATGCCCAGGACTGGAAACAAGCTTTTCTTTCTGCACTGCCTGCCGTTGTATCTTATTACATTGGAGGTACAAGAATACAGTTCAACCTTTCCAGAGGAACAGAGCAAGCCTGGAATAAAGTAATTGATTTCAGGGAAAGCTTTCTGCAACAGTGTGTATACAACATGTGTGTATACATACACTTGCAACATTTAATGTATAAAGCGAGTGGAGCTGAACAACCAGGAAAGGACCGAAAAGGTCAAATAGGATGCTCGCAGAAGTAGGAGCAGCTGTACCCCTCTTGGGAGACTTGCTAACAAACAGTCCAGCTAATCAGACTCCCACCAATAAAGCGGCCTCCCTGGGTTAGACCAACTGAGAAGCGGCTATCGCACTATGCTTGCAGGCAGCGGGGTGCCCACAACCCACTGTGATGTTACTCACTATTCTACTTTTAGCTTATGGAAACTGGGAGGATCAGTGGAGAGAACGGGGGTGGGCGCTAACAGGAAAAATAAAAGCTCCAGCTTTTGTGGCGCCGCACAGGGGTCAGCTGCCTGCAGCTAAGGGAAGGGCGCGAAGAGAAACTGATGTTTTTGTGCCATGTGGTACTTCCAATTAGTGCACCCAGAGGACTGTCCACATCCAAAATAATCATATCGGCATCCTGGATGAGTGTGTGTTGGAGGGGGATGGTGTTATATCCTAAATAAGGGCACGGGTTAGTGAGGCGTGTAAAACAGACTGTCAGGAAAAAGTAGATCTTTCACACATACTTACGAAGCCAGGCCTAAAACTGGTATTGATAACAAGCTTGACCTTCAGAAAAACAGCACTGACGCAGGTACTGAGGACTATTTTAATCCTTTTTGTGCTTTTCTTTGCAAAACAAGAACAAAATAGGCACCCATAACATTTTGCAGTTAGCACTTAGGCGACAGACCATTTATAAATGAGGCAAAGCCTTTCACCACGGTTGAGTAAATACAACCCATAGAAAAGTTCAGTCCGTGCTGTGAAAGCCTCAGCTTGTAAACACACACATACACACTCAGCACCATCCCTGAGAGACAGAGCCACAACACAAACACTTTGCCATCAGCGCCCGTACAAACAGCAATTTGGTGGAGGCTGATTTCGGCTCTTCACAATCAATTTAGGCTACAGTCCCTCTGATCAGCTTCCTAGAGCCCACAGTGGGGGAACCATTTATTAATCACTATCACTAACACGGTGTGTGTGCACACCAAAGAGATTTTGTGTGTGTATTTCAGTTAAGACGCTGTGTGCACATTTTAGTGCTACATCCCCAAATTTGAATTTCAATATATTTTGCTATGAGGCAAAAATTGTGTGGAATATATTCACATTTACATATGATTAATATTCTCCATCAAATGCCCCTGATTTGCTTTTATATTGCCTTTTCATGATCACAGGCATTTATAAATATAACTACAATGTTCTAAATAAAACAACAATATTATCATATTTGTTTAATCAACCATAACCCACCAACAGCAAATGACACTCAACACTGTAAGTTAAGATAAGGCACTTATTATAACAGCAGTGTGTAATAGCACCTGCAGCTAGATTTGGTGAAAGAAACAGGTGGATTTGGTGTCTATTGATGTTTTTTAATGGAAAAGGATACAACTACTTTTTGGAGGCAATTTTATCCCCCAGTTGCACATAATTAGCTTACGCTTAGTGCTAACAACAGACTTCTCTCCCTGTTCAGGCTTCTTATCTCTGTTTCTACTGCAGCACTCTAATGGGATGTTTATTATAATATAATGTTGACTTTTGGAAATTGCAATTTTGAAAATAAACAGTGCCACAAACTGCTGCCTCAAAAACCACCGCATAGTGAGATCAACACCTCTCTGACAAAAATAAACACTAAAAAGTTGGTGAAAGTAGTAATTGTTGCAGGATGCAGAAAGGAAACAAAGAATGTCAAGCAAGAGCGGCATCGACAAGATAATTGCCGGCTTGAACGAACAATGAGAAACGGTTTTGTCGGATCAATCTGTAAACGCAATTAGTTTGTGTCCCTTTGACCTCACGATGGCAGTCACCATACAGGAAAACAAGTCTGGCCATATGTCTGCATGTACATGTGTCCCAGCAGTACGTGACATGTTGTTTAACTGTCACATTTTCACACTGGTGCCTGCTGTTGAAGGCAAACTTATGATGC
The DNA here is from genome assembly GCF_905237075.1 of Dicentrarchus labrax. Lineage (NCBI taxonomy): Eukaryota > Metazoa > Chordata > Actinopteri > Moronidae > Dicentrarchus > Dicentrarchus labrax. The sequence goes on from NW_026136719.1 coordinate 8,810,862, forward strand.
AGACAGTGCCAACAGAAACTGTGCTGACACATTCACATGCTCACAACGTTACACATTCGCTCCTGCTGGCCTGGCCATGACCCTGCTAGCAGATGATGGAGCGCACCGTATTCCCTGAAGTGGGCCCGAGCTTTTATTCAGTACTGGTAGAGTGTGGCTGGAGGGAAGGGTCTTTTAGCAGCCTATTCTCACTTCTTGATTTGAACAGGGAATAAGGGTGGTGCTCCGATGTAGTGGAAGGAACCTCCGTCTGTGGCTTGCCTGCTACAAATGTGTTGGGATTTTTTTTTTTTTTTTTACTGCCCCGAACTTGACTCTGTTTCCTTGTTGTTTAATCATGATCCAGTTACATTTTATATTACATGGATTCATAATAAAGTGAACGTCTCTACTCAACACGAGTTAGAGCCGCTACTGCAGTATACCACACTAACCGCAGTAGTGGGACAGCAGAGCCCTCCTTTTAAGTATCTCTCTTTATCTTTCTCTTTACTTTCAGTTCAATGGCAATTCAAGAAATTCTTTATTTGTATTAGAAGGGTACAACAATGAAGCTTCAGCATCAAGATATATTTGTTCATAAAACCCTTCCAGCTTACATGTCTCCACATATCCACAACAATGGATCTAGGCTGCTGTATTCCTGTCTCTCAAGTGTGTCAGCGGTCTGTGTGGAAATAATTACTTCTTGTGTTGGAACAATACAGTTTCAATATTTGAGATTCGCCTTGTGCTACAAATGTGCTGCAGATATCAGTTCTGCTTGGAAAACTCCTCTCTCTTAAGGCTAAGTTCAACATTTTGAACATAAGGTGGAAGAGTCTGGAGGTTTTTCTGTTTTTTGTTCTTCACAGTTCGAGCAGAATTGCTTCTGGCAACCGGTGCTGTCCATAACAGCTTTCTTTAGCCGGGTCGTGTTCAGTTTATAGTCAGCTGGCTACAATGTATTTATCTATATCTTTATGGTGTGGTTGTTGTTGCCCATGACTCTTTGACTCCAGACAGCTAACATGTAAGTGCTTTGATTCATTTTAAATAAGAGTAGTTGCTGTTTTCATGTTCCGCATGCATTGTTTAGTATTAATGTTCAAGCCTTAACAGAAATATGTAAATTAATTTTGTCTCGCTGGAAAGCCATTGTTATAAATATAGTTATAATAATAACAATACCATGCCCCATGCTGCCTCTAATTGGTTTGTCTTTAGATGCTTCACAGGCAAGGTAAAACTTCATTTGGTTTCATGTGTGGTAAATTTGCGACATCTAAATAAATCTTGCGTGGGTTTTCTTGACTTCTGGATATTTTCTGAAGAATAATCTTTATTAGGTGTCAAATGTCTGGGCCCAGATCAAAGCAAATAACATTCAGTGGTTTCAAATGGCGGTGCCAAGTCTTCTGCAAATACAGTAGGAGACTCTTGGTTTCTGTGTCATTTCACAGGGAGGTCTGGTGCTCAGGCCTGCCGGAATTAATTGATTTACTAATGAAGTTGCAGTTTGTGCGACTCTCTACATAGCCCTTCCAGTAATCTCCCTGTGCCTGTCAGTTTGTCAAGCTACATCTTTGGGGACAGCACGCATGTCAGTTTATCGTGCCAGCACTCCTGATGCCTGCACTCATAAATACACAGAGTGATGGAGGGAGAGGAAAACCAGGAGACACAGAGAGCACTCCGGCAGTGATGAGGCATCTCCATCTCTCAGTGGGGGTCTGGTACCTCTGATGGGAGGGGAGGACAGGATTCTTCTGTTGGCTGCCACAGGTCTAAGAAGGGGGGGGAACTAATGGCAGCATGGCTAAATAAAGCAGAAGATTAAGGGAGAGGAGGAGGGATAGAGGTAGTAAGAGAGAAGCAGGGAGAAAGAGATGAAAGAGAGGGAGGGACAGAGGAGGACTGCCTGTTTAAGCTTTGGATTTAACAAAAGCTTGAATAAATGTATTTGCATTAGAAATAGTGTGTCATCTTTCTTTCGTCATGAAAACACCTGAATGATAGCTGCTAGGCTACAGGACAAAGAAGCTACAATATATGTAGCGGTGTTGCACAGCATGGAGCATCAAGAGACTATGTTTTTAAATTGTGTTAGCTCTTACCTGACATTGGTTAGGAATTCATTGAAATGTCTCCATTTAATTTATCTAGGTAAAATTCACTCACAAAGTCGTGGCTAAAACAACATGAAAGCTCAGAGCTTGTACATCCAAACAAGCTTTCAGGCTCTCTAGTGAAGTACTTGGCTTGGGCACTAGGAGGCAAAATGTCAAAACATTATTCATGTGAGCAGTGGGGATGCAGAGGAGAAGAGAGGAGAGATGGAGAGACAGACAAACTCAGACAGAGGAGCATTTCCATATTGAAGCCAGCACAGCATATGGAAGGAGCAAAAATAAGTATTCACATGCAAATGGAAGTGCATCTCTTGAATTTATGCAAACATTAAAAAAAAACACACACTTAAGGGCAAACAGCAAAGTGAGTGCATCCACTTCTCTTTTGTTTGCCAACATTAAATGCAGATCTGTCTGCATTTTTCATATTAAGCTTTTAGGTGCTTGAGAATCTTAAACTTGCCATTTTTGACAAGTGGGCGCATCTAGTAAGAGTTCATAGCCTGGTAGGTGGCCTTGGGTTTGCGACTGTTAAAGTGAGAATACATAATGCTAAAAAACATGCAGTGGCTTTTCTTTTCTCTTATGCATGTCTGATTCTAAAATGTAAATGCTATATGCAGCTCTCCACTTCCAGAAGGAAACAACTTCAGCTAACCTAAAAATGAAATATATGTTTTGGCTCGGCTCTGAATCTTTAAGAACTACTCAAAAAGCAACCACACTACAAAACTCAGGTATACATTTTAATGTGCCACCTTATGAAACTTCAAACACAGTCCTAGTCTTTGTACTGTATATGGAAAGATGACAATCACATAAACAAGTGCTTTGTCTAGGCGTGGGTCACAGATGTCAACATCAAAGTTGAACAACGTGACCCATTTCCTTTTCAAGCTGTAATTGCCGCCTACCACGGTATCATGCATAAACGCGTCACATAATCATGTGCCTGGAAGAGACCGCAAATTGTTGCTGCTTATTGTCTATAGATGACATTTGACGATAATCCCTTAAATAGCATATCCTCTGCAGCTGACTAACCACCCTCACGATCATTTTGACAATAAGGTCTACATGTGGGCATATCGAAAATGCCAACAGGGAATCATTTGTGATGGCCATTAGTGATTGTATTTATAGTTTAGTGCGAGAAGGACGGGAAAATCTGCTGTGAATTTGACGAAACCTCTAAACCTCCATTATAGTATGCATGTGTCTAATCAAACTTAGTGAGAACATGTTCTGATCTTTATTGGTTCCAACTACAGCACATGTGGGCTGGAGTTAACACAATGCACTTAAATAAGCTTAAAATCTATCTTTTGTTTCTGAAAACAACAAAAAAACACCATATAATTATATGTTAGGAACTATTTTGCATTTGACAGTGGGAAAAGTCATAGCAAATTAAATAATTTATTTCCTTCTCTTTGGCAAAACATTGTGACTTACAACAGAAACTAGCACAAATACACAAACTTTCAGCATTACCAAAAGACAACAAGTCTGAATGTGGCAGTTTTACAAGGGACATTAGGAGGCACTTTGCCTGCATTATTCTGCATAATTAGGTCTCCTTGAGGTCCACTTTTGGCATTTGTGCTCCTATTTACCCACATCTGTTTGCAACTAGTTGACCCATATTGCACATGGCTGTGGAATGTCCAGGAAAATTGTTCGAGACTGCAATCTGTGGTCCTATTTTTGACCTCCACTCCCCCAAAAATCTGTTTGCCATGGTTCTAAGATTGCTGAAGCAAAGTAAAATAATGTGGACTGCAGCAGTTTGTCCACATATATACTGTCCATGTTATCTACTGGAGTTAAAAGCCAAGAGTATTGATACAGTACATATTGCTATAAATAACTATCAAGATACTATACATGGGCTAACAGCTGACCTTTTTTCCATTCCAAACACCCACAATGGGAATCATCAGTGGAGCCACATTTAACTGCAGCTGGCAGGGTCAAGATGCAAAGATTATGAGCACTAATGAATATTAGCCAACTTGCAGCCGCTGAGTGTTTAGATGCAGTTCACCCCCATTGATTTCTGTGCCGGGTGAAGACAACTTTATCCCCGTGGCAAGTCCCTGGCTTATCTCCCCCGACTGTAAGGCAGCCGACAGACAGACAGGGTGTTTTCTTGGCCCCGTTTCAGGACCATTCAAGCCTGGCAGGTGTGAGCGAGATACCTGACTGAGGCGAAACACACAGGGGCAGCAAAGAGCAGGAGGGATGTTTGAGTAAGAGTGGGATAGGAGTGGACAAAGATGCCCAGCAGTGTGGGGGCAGCCGTATAGGGGAAATATTCAAGGCAGCACAATTAACACAAAGCCCAGTGTGTTGGATTAACATAGAGAGCAGGTGGCTGTGAAAGACAAGGAGAGAGAAAGTGAGAAGAACTGGCGAGAAAGGTGGCAGATGGCTTTAGAATTGAATGTGTCCATACTGAGCAGCACAGGAGGAAAGAGAGAAGAATACAAGTAGGAGAGAGATACCACTGTAATTGAACTTAAAGAGATTCATTTCAACTTCACGTCACAGAGCCGTACCCAACAAAACACTAATAGCTGTAGAAAATGAGCAGATTTCAAATGTGTTCTCATTGATTCACCACTGCACCTTTGAGAGGAAATTACTTTGACACAGTGAAGCAAGAAAAAATAAACAGTGCCACTGCAACTTGGCTTATTTCTAGCTCCATAATTTAAGACTCCGATGATGACCGGATAATAAACTGATGAATAAACAGGAAACTAGAAAACTTTCTGGTGGTTAAGTGTGTTTGGATTAGCATTACTGTGACCAAGACAGAGGTACACACTCAGAAAAGAAAAGAAAGGAAAAGATTCTTTGTGATATTTATGGATTAAACAGAGATTAATTTCTTCAAAAGCCCCGCTTAGGGCAGACCCTGTGTACAAGGCCAGCTGCCTCAGTAATTCATCCCATTTATCATCAACTCAAACAACAAAGACGACGACTTGGGGCCATGTAAAGTGGCAAAGCCCTTATCAATGGTGTCAAACACAAATACACAATGAGCTGCAGGTCATCATTATTTCTGACTTCATGTCCTTCAATCAGAGGGGGTGACACAGCTGGGGGGCCACCGGTTGGACACTTCTATGCTAATCCATTAGCCACCTGCTTCAAGAGGGGAGTTCACGCTTGATTACATTTTGCCATCTCCCTCAATAAAGCGGGAGAGTCTGAGTCAACAGTAAAGTAATGATTTCTGCTGTGTTAGGATTGTTTACCTTCATTCCTCTTCACCGTTTTATTGTTTCTCCATTTTCCACCGTGTTGTTTTATTCAGATTATGCTTTTTCAGTTAAATTGTGTCTTGTTTATCATCTTGAATTCTTTGTTCCTTTCTTGTTTTGTGGAGAGGGTTTTACTTGCCCTGTGGGTTAGACTATGATTATTATGACTGTGCAAATGATCTTAAATCTATGTTGTATTACATTTTCTGTAACGATCAGAGGTAATGAAACAAAATTACCTCAAGAACTAGAATGTTAACACTGTTTTCCCACATTTGTTTCTATTTTCAGGCACTTTGTGTGCTTCTAGCCACTGTCCTTGGTGTCTGCTTTTGTTGTATTCTGCACTCAGCAGCTCCACGCTGGGAATTAGTGTTCAGACCTCTCGTTTGGCTATAAAGGGAAATGTACAACAAGAAAGACTATGCTGCAACTATACAGGCACTCTCACTTTACCAGCATATGGGTTCGCGCTTAGGTAAAATCCCTGCTAAAAGATGGGCCATTACATATCTAAGGGTGCTGCATCAAGGCACAGGCATTGTGTCCAGCAGCTCTCCTAGAACCTCACAACATTTCTGTAACACTAGATGTGGAATGGACTGTGTGCAAACCAAGCATCGTTTGCCCCAGATACAATTCTGTTCCCTTTGAGTCACCTCTGGTTTAACAAGATCCCAGTGGTTTCATTTCACTGTTCACTACACACTCTCACTCCTCACACCTTCACAGATGTGCACAGCCTCTAGGATCCATCTAGGTGTTTACAAATGGGGCAAACTGTATAGAGAGCAGAAGACCCACCCCAGTACCAAGCTAGCTCATGTTCTACAAGCCTTTGTTGAAAAAGAGATCTTTTTTTATCCTTCTTTCTAAAAAAGCTCAAACATTAAACTGGAATTTTCTGAGCGACAGGTATCTACTCCCGTACTCGATATTAACATTTAAGCATTTTGGCATGTTAACAGAGATAAAAAAAAAAAAAAAAGATTATGTTGTTCCCATTCAACAACTCCAGCTCCCAGAACTGTGATTCATATGAGGCTGTTAAAAGCTAAGTAATAATCACAAAGAGCATTGTGTTCAGACTGTTGTAATGTCTGATGTTCAAATGCCTGTGTGAACAGATGCTTGTATTTCCAAATATAGTGCCTGGCTGTCTGAGCAAAACTGATCAGAAATGGTTCATTTCTGAGTCATACTTGACATTTATTTCATCACTGAAATCAGTTTTATCTAGTTAAAGTAACAATCTCAAAGATCTCCACTTCATTCTTTTGGCTGCACCTATGGCGGTAAGCGATAATTGCAGGTGTGCTTTTGGACCTTAGTACCCAAAGATCCAAAGAGTGTCGCCTGTGTGATGTCGTCTGCAGTCATTCATCTTTTCTTCGTTTGTTCAACTACAGTACCCGTTAACTCACCACGCTAGCAAAGACGGGTAAAAGTACACTGTTTCACACACAAGCGAATTAAAGAGCGAGTCGGTTGGTTAGCTCCGCCCTCTCCGGTGGACCAACCGCTGCTGGACATGTCACTAACTGTGCGCTGCTTGTGATGTTCGCCGGGGAATGTCAGTGGGTCATAGGCTCAATCACGATTGTGTTACCTCTTCATTTATTTAATTGAAAATCTTTGAGATTATCACTTTCACTAACACATCTGACTGGAACACTTGTGTGTGGTCCTGGTGAGTGTCGTACCGTGATCTAAGATGATGAGCTGTGCGCTGGACTGGATGTTGCCTGCATCGTTTTCTGCAAGGCACTGATAGAAACCCTCATCTGACTTGACCAGACCCAGAACCTGCAAGTTGTGCTCCTTCTACAAAACAAGAAGAAAGGGAAAGAAATAGAAAAACAAAGACAAGGTGTTAACAATGTTACAAGAAGCATTTTAACCAATCTCAGACTCAGATTATGATCTAATGATACACTGTAATAATGCAGGTAATGATAGTACAGCTACAAAGGCACCACTTCAGTGCCAAATTAACTTACAATTATTTTGAAGTAGTCACTGGGGATGACAGCATCTCCATTCTTGACCCATTTGACAGTGGGAGCTGGTGAGCCTGAAACCTCACACTCAAAGACGATATCCATGGACTCATGGGCATAAATGTTGGCTGGCCGCTTGGCAAACTGGGGAGGAACTGTGGAATACAGATAAGAACGAGGAGTTTACATTTACATGAGAAGATTACATTTATTGTCAAAGTTCAGTGGGATTTACTAAAAAGAAAGAAGTAAGAGTCATATTTTGCTTACGAAATTCTGTAACCCATTTGTCAAAACTACCCAGCCAAATCAAACTCCAGCACTCTGGTCTCTGCCAGGAAATGAACAAGACCAAATGATGCCATGCCTCCCCTTCAACTGCCAAATTGCCAGTTAAGGGAGGGTGGAAAGAACAACAAACAGTATCATCTGACAACAACTTATCCAATTATCTTCTGCACCATTCACACAACTGTGACTTTTTTAGCAGATGGCAACACATGGAATATTTAATTTAAAGGTTCAATAACCTCTCTTCTTATTTATACAGGAATGGGTCAAAAACAACAGCCTCTGTGGTACCAATACAGTGTGTGAGCATGCTACACTAGCTAAGTCGAGCACTTGCAGATCTCCCCTAGTCCTGGTAATGAGGGCCAGAAAGGAGTTATTTGATCTGCTGGGGCGATACAGCGCCTCATCAATCTGTCCTGGAACAAGGTCACTGGGAGCGCAGGGCCCAGGCCTCGTCCTCTCTCTATAATTGGACTGTATGTGCATGTGAGGAGAGACAGAGCAAGACAGACTGTGCATGTTTGTGTGTGTGTGTGTGTGTGTGTGTGTTTCTGTGCCTTTGCTGCCTCTGTGCATTCTCTGATAAACGGCGACCTCGCTGACCGCCGTTTAAATGACTGTATTGTTAGTGTGTCGCAGTGTGTCAAGCTTCGCCATCAGCCTCGTGGGCTCTGTGATAGCAAGTTATTAGCATCTATTTTGCCGCTATTCACATGGGCTGATTGGATATTAGAAGCAGTGGGTGGATTAGGTCCTTTTCTGGCTTTATTCAGCAGAGTAGCTGGTTGTGAGGTCAAGTCCCCCTCATCTGCTTGATGTAACTGTGGCTAATTTATTCTAACATGAAATTGCTAGTTAACAGATTAGGCCTCATTCTGTTGGGACACACAGCAAGAAAACTAAGACTCTAAAATTATAGTTATTTGTAATTAAAACTACTAAAAAGGAACTATCCGTTGTATACACATTTCTCCACTCATAATAGCATCAAAATACCACAAAGCAGTGCAGCTACAGAACACATGTTTGCATTTTCCTGACCTCAAAATGCACTTTGCCCATCTGTTTGGTATCTTTATGACCTACACATAGCACACGGACCAAAGGTGGGAAGAGAGGTGCAACTCGACAGAAGTTGTACACACAAAGCCAGTCCAGGGGCAGCGCCTGGGTGCCCTCACTTTATTCCAACTCGTCTGGAAAAAGCAGTTTTAATTGCAAAATGTGATATAGCTGGACTGTACGTTATATGTTTTGTTGAATTTCATAAAAGATATTTCCACATCTCCCTCTGGACAGCCATGTAAACAAGATAATTGTGGAGAAATATCAGTGTATGCAATCATGTAAACAACTTAAGTTTTGGCAGCGTGATCATGTGAGTTATCAAAACAAAAACCTAACTGAATGCTACTTTATAAATTACATTAGCAACATCAAGAATACCATTTTGACATTGTGTACCCCACATTTTTGAAAATACTGAGTGCATTTCTTTGTGAATACACATGGCTCACTGTTCTTATCAAGTGGCCTTGCTAGCTATTTTTATATGCCCATAGGCTCAACTTTTTAATGACAGCTACAAATTCATGCATGTCACTCTGACTGTCAAAATTGTATTCTTCAGTAGACAATTCGATTCTTTTAAACTTCACAAATGAAACATATTTAACAGTGGAGGAATATCCCAGGGTGGAGTTTCCTTTGAGGTTTGATGCTATAAAATAAAAAAACAACCTTGCAGTGTTTCAAAGAAAAGCCTGCTGTACTGGATCTATTTTTCTATGACTTCCAAATGCTTTCCAGCTTTCCAACCGTACAATGTAGCAGAACAAGTCAAACACAAAACAACTGGATAGAGCCACAGAATACTGAAACCTTCCTTCGCCTTGCTTAATGAGTGTCTAGACTTTTCTGTGAGCTACTGTGGCGAATATTGACGACTGAGACAGGGATGGCAATGAGGATGGTGATGCTTTTAGACTGGATCACTGTATGATTGTCAAGACAGCCATCACCCTGCTCTGTGTGCACGCTTATGTATATGTTTGTGTGGATCTGTGTGTGTATCTGTGTGTGTGTGTGTGTGTGTGTGTGTGTGTGTGTGTGTGTGTGTGTGTGTCTACTGGTGTTCCCTGCAGGGGGCTGTGTGAGCTGTGAATAATGTGTTTCACAGTGTGGTGTCCCCTGGATATTTGCTTCCAGTAGCTGTGCAGCAGAGGCAGGTGGAATCCTTGGTTTACTTTGGTGTGTCAGGACACAGTGTTAAAACACCAGTGAGTCAGTGTGTGTGAGTGTGTGTATGAATAGTTGATCCATGTGTGAATATGAATAATTTTAAAATGTGCCTGGATACTTGTTTCGTCCCATTATTACTGGTGCTCTGTGCTGTACATAATTGTGTGTGCTTCCTCCCCTGCTGGCAATATGTGTATGGGTGGATTTTCTTTGCATAATACAAGTGTGCATGTGTGTGTCTCATCTTATGTATGCAAACATGTGTTTCTGTACGTCCATGTTGTCTCAATCTGTGTATGTATCCATATGGGTTTTTGCATTACATTGCACATTCTTTCTGTCAGTATATATATTGTATGTGTATGCGTGTGCACAGAGCCCCCTGGTGAGGTTTGCTGGTGACAGAACTTGATGGTGACTGGTACCCTACGGCTCTCTTTATCTCTCATCTCTCACTCTCTCTCTACACTTCACCACTCAGTCTCTCTCTCCCCCCCAACTCTTAATCTTCCTATAACTCGCTGTCTATCTCTCCATCTTCAGCCACCCCCTCCCTCTCTCTCTCTCTGAGCAGACATGCACCATTTCTCTAAATGGAGTTCAGACATTTGGAACCTATTGGACTGAGCAACGAGTAGAAACGCCTAAATATACCAATAACGCCTGGGCGGTGGGGGTGGAGGAAGCTTTCAGGAATCAACAGAGAGTGACATGTGTGGAGGAGTGCGTGTGTGGAGGGGCGATTCTGAATGCAACAAGTCTGATGACCTTCCTTAATTGGCTATTTGCAGCATTAAACAAGCACATGCAAAGGTGAACTTAGTCTCATTTGCAAAAGGATGTCGAGGAGCGTTACTAGATGCTAGCTGTCGGTCAGCACTGAAGATACTTTCAGAATATTCAACGGCTTTCAAAAAAATAGGTTGTTCATAACTAGGGCAATATAGATACTGGTGGTGTTTTAAATACTGGTAGTGCAGTAAAGCAATGTTTTTATTGGCAGGCTCCTGCATTCTTTGTGTATTTTGGTGTAAAAAAACATGCAATGCACATAAATGCCATGATCATGGGGGTTGACAGGATAAGCCTTTCTGCCAACAGCAGGGGGCCGTAACAGTGACAATAATGCACTATAAAAAGGTAGCAATATTCAAGCAGAAGGAATTCATGTTTCAACACCCAAGGCTTTCCAAAAAAAAAAATATCTTTAAAATATTATGAAGTAAGAAACATTCAAAATTTCTGTCAGACCATAATGATGCATACAGTGAGTTTTGCTGAAAATATATACATCCTGAACTACTAAATACCTAAAATTGTGTTTGTATATAATGGAAATTCCACATGGTACATTTAAGGGGGTAAAGAGGGTATGCTTGGGGTATGTTTGCTTGACAAGTTGTTTTAGCCCATCGCAATCTTTGCTTTTGCTGCTCACACATTTATCATCTACTCCACCCCAGCTGCAGCCCTCACCCAAATTTGGGTTTTCTGGATCCAGTAACTGACAAACATGGTGACGAGTGATCAATCCAAATCCGGGACTAAATATGTCCCTTCATAAACATATGGATGGCGCCAAGTCCATGTTTTCATATAGTTTACGGTTCACAGACACACAAATGCTCAACTCTACCATCTGGAATGTCTCCAAACAGGCTGACTTGTACGGGAACTTAAATAACACTCTCTAATAAAAGAGAAATCCAATAGAAACAGAAAAACAAAAGAAATGCAGATACACAAAAGGGAGAGAAAAAAAACATCGAGACAAATATAAAGGAGGGAGAATAGCCGAAAGAACTTCTTGGGGGCTGGACTCATCTCTCTAGCCTGTAGCTTAGTTAAAGAAGCTTTAATGCAGACTTACACCGACTCCAGTGAACTACTAAAAGAGGGCCACAAAAAGGTCATGTGTGTCTTACTGTGAGCTTGTTAAAACAAAACCCACTAGGATTCCTAAAGGGATTCTGGGCAGATTACTTTACTTAAAGCTTCACTGGCAGCCTGGAATATACTGAATAGTGACACACAGAGGGGGAAAATGTCTAGTCTCCATCTATTGGTACTAATAAAATTGTGAAATATTAAAGTCAAAAAGCTGAAGAAAGAAGATTTTGCAGTTAGTGTATTTTTGATTTGCTGGAGTCAAAAGCAGAAAAAAAAACAACTTTTGGACATACATTCCCAAACATTTAGGCTACAGCAGTCATTTATTAATGCATAATACAAGATTGTTGAAGCTAAAGGATCCAAATATGAAAGACATCTTCATATTGTTAGCTTGGCCGGACTCCAGATAGCTTCATAAAGTTAAACAATAGCTCTTGGGCATGCAGGTTTTACTCTGAGGGCAAATGGAGCTCGAACTGCACTAATTATCCATTCTGCTCTTCCAAAGATAACAGCTTTACTCTTAATCCTGGCCAAAACAAACAGCTTCAGCAGTAAGGCAAGAAAGATGCTTGCTGCTTTCTTTCCTAGTCATTCAGGAGAGCGCAATGTCCTGTTAGAGGCAGCGTCACAGAGAGGGAGTTCAATCTTTGGATGTTTTTGTGGACTCCCTCCAACAGTTCTAAAATTACTAGAATTGAGTGAAAGCTGAGGCCAGAGATTGTCCATGAAATGCTGAAACAAAGCTTGCTTGATGGTTTGGTTACGGCATATAAAGGAGTTCAAGGTGCTTCCTCTGTGCAGTGTGTTTATTTCAGAGCAAGACCAATTCTCAGCAGAGTAGAGCTCTAAAACCCATTGTTACTACTCAACCACTTACTGGAAGTACTGAAAACACGAAAAAAAGCAAAAAACACAACTAATGTGATGATTCTCTTATATTGCACAGCAGCATAGTATTCATAAAACTCCTTTATTTCCAAAAATGTTAACACAATTCTTGTGTTGTAATATTGTCAAGTATTAGGATAATAGCTCTTAAATGTGGTAGCTTTGCTTGGTTTCAGTAATGCTAGAAGAAGCAGGTTCAGTTTTATTTTGGATGTCCAAATCAGTGTTGATGGTAAATGTAGTCCAGTGAAGCAATAAATTCCTCACTGTGTGCTATATTGACCAAGAAATAGCTGCAAAATCTGTTCCTCTTCTTGACACATACAATGTAGTTGGTGTCGAGGAAGCACTACAGGCTATTGAAGCTTGGAGGTAACAATATAGCTATGTGTGAAAAAGAAATGGTCAAACGGCAGGAATTAATTTCGTTGGCAACGTTGTGTAACTTTAATTAGCACCCAGCAGCTAACTTAGCTTGCTCAGTGGGCGTGGGCGTCAGAAGCTTGCGCACAATGCATCCTGGTCTACGCAGGCACTGCTGGCACGGCTCCAGGAGCAGGAGAACTCTTTCTTGGTCAATAATGAGGAATTATTATCATTCCTTAAATTGACAACATTTACCATCAACACTGATTGAACATCCACATAACACATTGCAAATGTTCCCTTAAGCATCACAGAAGTGGGAATCTTTGTTTTACAGTGTGACAGGATGAGTAATGCTAGTCAGAAGCTGCTGCCCACTCAAACACCTGATAAGGTGGGCTGAGCTGGACTGGATTCCCCACAGCAGATGCAGCAATGTGGGACAGACTAACACGATGACTCTGGCAAAACGAATCGCTTATACTCAGTGTAACGAAACAGAAACACAGTACTTGCATGTTCCTGATCCATATGTGTCTAAATCTGTAATAACTAGCAGACTGTTTCCCCACAGATGAAGGCAGACACAAGGCGTAGACGGGAATCAGACACAAACTTCTCACCCCGCTGGTTGAGATAACACACGCCGTATGAAAAAGGGAAAATGTGTGCGCGCCTGTGGATGCTGCTCCTTATTAAATTAGTATTCTTTTAATAGCTAAATGGAAAGTTTCTTTTTATTTCGACCAGAAAATAATTGCTCTGTGACACTGGAGGGAGGGCAGGAAGGTGGTGAGCCAGAGCAAAAACAGACTAAAATATCCCCCAGATCTTATCAAATCTGTAATTCTTCCACGCGTCATTTACAACAACTATTCCTGTCACTAGCTGGAAAAAATACTTTTAGCACAGCTCGGGAAAAAAAAAAAATCCTCTACAGAATCTTCAACTGATATGTTAATAGACGTCTGCACTTGCTTTGACTTTTGTTAAAAATTACAGTCACGTGTCTTTTTTTCCCTGGTGGAACAATGTGTGCTGCACAAAGTATGTAGAAGTGATATACAATCAATGTCTCACTTTTTTCCTGGCTACAAAAGAGTAAAGAAGAAGGTGGAACTGCGAGCTGAAATCTGGCATATCTAAGTTTTTTTGATGTTTCTGTCTATTTTTGTCCATTTCTATAACAAGGTAAAAACACTCCTGCTGTCTGTGGTTATCAATCTCCTCAGCCCATAGGAAAAGGCATGGAACATTTACAGGGGGCAGGGATTTCCTGCATGCAAGCACAGCAAATGGAAAGAACAATTAAGTTGATGACATGATAGCATGGGGCCATGACTGAGCCCCATAAAACTGGAAACATACATGTTTGTGGAGAAACTATTTCTGTCTCGCAAACACGCGCATACAGGGTCCAGTTCTGGGTGGTGCCCCTGTCACACAAGACCATAATCAGAAGCTGCTGCCTCCTCTAGCCTCGTTTATTCTCTTGCCAGCTCTAATAGAGGGTGAGATGTCACAGCAAAGTCATACTGAACAGAACACACTCACAAACACACTCTGTGCATGTGCTCCCATCGGTGACGTGAGTGGAAGGGTGAGTTAAGCGTTGCCGTTACCGCTGTTGTTCAGAGCCAGACATTCTTCTTGTACTACAGAAGAACAAGTTTGCCAATAACTTCACCGCATTGCCATATTGTGCTTGTGTTTACACAAATAAAGACTCAAATCCTCTTTATCTTACTGGCACTTTGATTACATTTAATAAAAAGATACGGCACACACTGCTCTTGGATACCTATTGCTTATTTTTGACAGCTGCTGACATTATCTCTTCTGAGGCTGTCTGCAAATCATTTCACACTGTAAATAGGTATTCTTGTTTGTTCACTTGTTTAGATATAAGCTTTGCAGCCAGCACAACAAACACCAACTGTTTTCATAGAATGGAGTGTCATGGTGTCATTTTTCTGTCCAGATTTTTGTTGGAGCTTTGTGTAAATTCTTAAAAGGCTTTAAAAAAAATCTCTACCGTAATACGTGGTATGTGGTTCTGATCAGTAGGGTTCACTGCTAAGGTACTTAGTACTTACTTTCCTTAAGTAAATACCATGGTCATTTCTGGGAAACAGTTTGCACCTCATACACGATAATAGCCAATACTAATCAGATTCTTTTAGAGATTTGACTGGATTGTACTTTACTGATTCTTCGTAGAATCACATATCAAACCATGACATATATAATTTTCAGAATCAGTGTATTATCCTGTAAATCACATTTGTTAATGCAGTTTGAATCTATAAGTTCAATAATGTTGAAATATCTTGGCCCATTCTTCTTACAAACAGTACAACACTGTACAATTACCAAAGCCTATTGACTGAAAAAAAAAAAAGTACAAATGTACTCTAGGTGGGTTGTATCAACCAAGGAGGAGAACTACAGAGCCACCAAGGCAGGTTCAAAGTTTGAATAATGCCCGTGTAAATACACACATTTGCTACTGAATGCATACAGGTGTACAGAGTAAGTGCATAATTGACCTTGTGTGGCATCATTATGTATGCATGGTAGTGGGTTAGTGTGAGCACACACCTGCTGTAGCCCCGATGCATCTCTCCCTCCACAGATGAGCACCAGCTGCATCACAAACCCCCAAGCTATCTCCAGGCGAAACCTAACAATGTTTTACCATACCAAATCCCCGGCTGACTCTCTGCATCTTTTCCTAAGCACAAACTGTCCAGTGTTTATAAAAAGCCACTAGCCATAAACTCTCAATTTCTCCTTGTTACTGCAGTAAAATAAGCCCTAAGGTGTTTTAGAGAGAGTCAGTCATAGGAAACCATGTTTGGTTGTAAGTATGAATTCATACCACGCTGATTTATATACAGCGGAACTACTTTTTGAGGGAATCAATTGACCTTTCAAGTGTCACTTCTGTTGTCAAGGGAGCAAATCAATGCCACAATCTGGTTTCTTCATGAATCTGAATGAAGCAAATACAATTAGGCCTGTGAGTCTACAGCATGGGATCTAATCAAACTGTTTTATCGTATTACAATGACTGATGTCTTTCAACGATATTCCAAAAGTGCTGATCAATTCTCTACAGTCTTGTCACATTGGAGGTGGATGCTGGCAGGGGTCGGGTCAGAGACATGAGGGATTTCGGTGAGACAGACTTGAAGACTGAAAACGAGTGAAGTCAGATGTCCTCCTGTGACCTGATCCGATTTTCCATTACTGTCTCCTTTAATCACAGTGAGCGACGGGAAATGATGAAAGGGTGGTGGTGGTGCTGGGGGGTGAGGGGGTGATGAAGAGATGAAGGGATTTTGGGAAGAAAGGGAAGGAGTCATAGCATGATGTGGCTGCGTGTGAAATGCATGAACCCGAGAATGAGCCTCGGGGTGTTTCCCCATTCTAAAGTTACTTTCACAGCAAATCCTGTTGACTTGCTTTACCTGGGAAAAGCATACAAACACACTTGATGTGTTTGTGTTCATGTGAGTTTTTCTCACCAACACAAAGTTTGACAACAGTAATTAGACAAATACTGTGGGCGAGTCTGATGTGTAAGAATGATTTAACTTGAATCGGCAGGATTTCTTTTTATTTTCTAATGAATAGGTGTTAAATTGTTATGTATTAGTTAGATTTATTTATTTTTTTAGAGTTAGTTAGTTGAAAGATTTAGTGGATATATGAAACTATTTACTGACAACCAACTTTCTCAAAGGGATTTTCTCTTCTCTGATTGTCAACAGTCACATTACTTTTCACTTTTAGAGTTGGAGATGTAATTATATTAATTACTGTACCTTTAACTGCTGTACCACCAACACCATGACCTTTGCTTTATTTAAAAAAATATATTTCCTTAGGTGAACCATGGCTTAAAGTGACTTAGTAACAGATCCAATTTTATAAAGTTATTATTTGTGGGAGTGGAAAGCTCAAATGAAGACAGTAAATTAGTAGTGATGTATGCTTCCCTTTCAGCAAAACAGAAAATAAACAATGTGATGCAACTCTTATGGTTGTTGTGACTGTCACTCCTGCTCAGTGTGTTTGATTTGTTGTTTTATCCTTGGCAAATTTTCATATGGTTTGCTTATTGTCATTACATCAGGCAGGGGTGGATATGGTGTCTGAAATGGGTAACATCATTTTTTTGTGCGTTGGGAATGAGGGAATCTTCAAAGACCAGTTACTAATGTTTTGGGAAGAGGGAAGGAGAAAAAGAGAATGCGGTGAAGACAAATGAGGGAAAATAATTAACACCAGGCGATGAATCAGTTCAGTGCTTCAAGTTCTGATTATTGACAACTTGTTATGATTATAACCGACCTTGGTATGATGTCTGTGGGACACAAATGATGAGCTTCTTTATGTATTTATTATAGACCAGTCTTGCACAAATTAAGTTCCTACTTTGAAAGTAGGACTTTGAAAGTGAAGATTAGTCAGCATTCCCTTGAGAAATAGCAGCTGTTGCTTGTGAAAGTGTGATAATTAATACTCATTAATATGTCTCAAATCCAATATGTGTAGAATTCAAATTTGCTCATCAACACTGAATTTTGAGTGATAAATACTCAGCAGAACTGACCAAACATTAGATGAATGAACATCATTTCTACCTGAAGCCCATAAACAGAGTTATTTGTTGTTTTAAATTATAACAGGAAAAACCTTACAGTATATAAACAGGAATGTGTGTACTGCTGCGGTAATGTAACAGCAGGAAAAATAAAACAAATACAGCTAAAATGGCAATGCTGATTATTTTGTCCACTATTTACTTAATATTTAATTCTTCTAAGTGTGATTAGTCTGAATAAATGTGTTTGGTCACACACATAGTGTGGTGCTTTTATTGCAGAGGTGTACTGTGTTTGTGTTTGTGTGTGTGTGTGTGTGTGTGTGTGTGTGTGTGTGTGTGTGTGTGTGTGTGTGTCGTCGTCTCACTATGTTGTTTAGTACCAAAAAAAACTATGATGTTCAATCTCTTGTAATTCTAGTACTTGTCTTCCTGCTGCCAGCAATATGTGCAGCTCAAATCCTTCTGTTATTCCTGCGTGGGGTGGAGTTATATGAAATAGCAGATACAAACAGGTACAAACACTCCATATACTGCCTACTTATGCTGAATGCATTGCTCACTGTCAACACTATATCAATAAAACCATATCCCTTTTCATAATGTGCTGCATATCTCAACAGGCCCCAGCTACCTGCTTGTGCACCTCTACCTCTACTGTAGTTAGCAGGCTTTGTTTCAGGGTTGGGATAAGGGTCCTAAGGGAATTTAATATGGTAATTCAAAAAACTGTATTTGGTGAAATTAGACTTTTCAATGAGGAAGGTGGTCTGAGAGTTCGGTTGGACCTGGAATGACTCCACTCTCCACCAATGCACACTCCTCAGTACGTAATACATCCTCACTAATCTCCAATCCTAATTTTAGCCTAGCCACTTTGTTCCTAATTCAAGCCATGAGTATGTTCCCAGATTTGCTAAATTGTAACTATGAAAGCCTGATTACAATTATATGGTGCTTATGATTTTATACATTATACCCAGTTTTTTCCTCTGGCCCTACAAAAGAAAGCAGACCATGTCGGTTGTTGAGGGTACCTTGTAAGGTGAGTTGGGCCTGAGCTTCGATGGTTGCGTTGGCATTGTCCGCCATGCAGGTGTAGATGCCGGCATCCTCCTCTGTAAGGTTGGAGATCTGGATACTACCTCCTCCCAGCAGCTCCACACGACCCTCACTGGAGGCAGAAAGACACAAAGTGGTGGGAAAGGAAGAAAGAAAATGAGTTAGATCTGACAGTCTTTTCTCCGGATACCTTTTTCATAAAACAGTATTAATAACCTACGTACATGTAACTCTGTTAGCATCACATGCAGGAGACCTCAGGCTGCTGACCCTATCATCACCCGGTCTAGAGTGTAAACCAGTATTCTGTAAATCTGTTATGAAGTCATTAGAGCCCAATTTCCATTCAGACAACTGAGTGGTCCCATATTCCCTACTGGCCTGAAGTTAACTCTTTTCTTTGCGTCATCACCTTTTACTAACTCTTTGAATAAATAAATAAAATATGCTAAAAGCAAAGTCAGTTGCCCTGAAACAAAATGCAATTTATAATTCCTCTTTATTTATATTTAATATATTGATTTTAGACAGATCAGAAATCAGGTAAAATATACTAGAGCCTACAGTATTTGACAGAAATAAAGAGTCACATTTAGTGATCCTACTTGGGCATTAAGACATCCTTTCAATAATGCATGTACCAAGTCATGCAGAAGCTACAGCTGGGGCTTGTAGTTTGTACAGTGTCACTACCGCAGTTGTTACATCACCTTAATTAATGTTTTCATTTTCTTTCATCAGCTGTTAATTAACTGTGGTGACAGCAATCGAACATCAAGGAAAAGTGCTTCTGACTGCAAGATCTGCTGTTTCATTTCATTCAGTACGGACGGATGTGATTTGTATCAGGACAAAATTGAATATGATTTTGAGTGCTTTCCTTTTCTCATACAGGCTCCAAGTACTATTCACTCTGTGTTTTGCTCAGACTTGAAATTAAATATTTTCCCCACCAGTTAAATCACTATGAATCTTTTCATGTATAAAAGATATATTTACATACTGCAACACACAGTGCCACGAGATAGGACTAGCTCACTGAAAATGGAATAACAAGTGTAACATCAGAGTCATGCTTTGCATCAGGCATTTCAGACTGAGCAATCTTAAATATTTATTATTATAAACTATTTGCGCCTAATCCAAAAATACAACCACATCTATTTGTATAGCCTCTCTCTGAACCAGTGACCCTCCTCCATTTTAAACAGTCCCAACTTTGATTTTCCCAATAGGCCCAGGAGGAAGCAGTCTGTGGCCAAGTTCTGGCTTGATTCAACAACCACTGGAGCATGGGAGTAGGAGGAGGTTGAGAGGAAAGAAAACAGAAATCAATAGCTGACAGAGAGAACTCTGCATTCAGAAAGAGAGAAACAGAGAGGCGGGGAGAAAAGGAGCAGCAGGTCGACTGAGGAAGATAAGAATCCAAAGAGGGCCACAGCAAGAACGATGCATCTGAGGAAAGCGAGATCAGTGCATAATGGTTTTTGCACAGAGGAGTGAGGCTACATGCAGAGGTAAAGAGTGCACTGAAGAAAACAACCCTATGCTGCAAGCTGATTTAGTTTTAAACAAACTGCTGACTAGCTAGGGCTTCCACGCAAGCTCCTATTTCTCTCCCTGAGTACTTCTGGGTTTTGGCAGCATTGGCCTTTGAGACCATCTGCCTGTCTGTCTGTGCTGGAGTGGAGCATTCGAGTGGCACTCAACCTGCTGTCACCAAAATGACATCACTGTGGTATTGTCAGGATAAAATAGACTATTCCTTGCAGCATTAACCAAAACACACGCAGCTAACACTTCAGTTTTAGGTTAGCGAGACTTGCTGTTTTAGAGGACAGTGAAACTTAAGTGTCTGGGAAATGAGAAACTCGGATTGCAAAATGTGCTGAAGATTGAAATGCCATTACAGATTGTTGAACCTTTTTTTTACACTTCCATCACTGATGGTAGCGGGCCGCAGTAATGTGAAAATACCACTCTCACACAAAAGTCTGTTTGACGTAGATTAAATGAACATGCTTTCCAAATTCTAATGATAACAAGATTTGTTTACCTTACATTAATGCAGCAACTTACACTCAATGCTGAAATATCTAGATTGAGAATTGCAGAATATTTGGGTCCGATTTCACCAAATTCTCCTCCAGTCAAGTCACAGCAATACTTTCCACAGAAAACACAGCAAACCTATATTTACTGTACCCTTTTATAACAAACCTGAGCAGTGTGAGACCTGCTGTTTCAGCCAGGTCAGGGTCAGGTTTATGAATTCAGGTCAAAAAGGCCATTTTGACCTGTTCAGACTGACAGGAAACACAAGCAATCCCTGATCCCCATGTCAGTCCAAATGGAGTATCAAACAGCACACTGGGCCCATTCTGACAGCAGTAGATTGTATAATAAATAAAAACACACTCAAAAATATTGTACTCAGCAGAAAGCTTGACAGAGAATGCCCTGGGTCTACACGGTGGGAAAAAAGGAGACACATGAAGTAAGTAGCTGCCTTTTCTTTTGGTCCTGAGACTGCAGAACATAACACGGCAACAATGAAAATGCCAAATGTCTTGCTGTACATTGACTACTTCCTTGTGCACATTAGTCTGTCTGATTCTGCTGTAAGGCCCTGCATGTCAAATCCCTGCTGAATGAAATTCCCTCCGAAAGACGTCCTGAGTTAGTTGTGCCAGGCATTCCTGCAGTTAGTCTCACCAAGACAACTATTCAGACTCTTGGCCTTTCGTGCACATGCACCATAAAGGGCATTGACAGCTTCCTCTTGTACTTGAAAGATGAACATACTGCACATATCAAATCACCAGGCAATTTCTCATTCTGTTTAGAGCGAGCCAATCTCCCCTCTAACTGCCGCAGCTTAAGTGCTCGGTGGAACAAGGAATGTGCTACTGTTTATAGACCATGAGGGAGGGAGACGGAGTAAATTGGCTCGAGCTGAATGGGCTGAAGACACCTTGTGCTATTGTGTGGGAGCTCTCTCCACTTCATGTTCATTTAAATTAAGACAAGGTGCCTGCTGCAAGGATATGAAGGATATCTTGTGCATTAGCTGCAGGTCCTTGGTGGGAGATGGTAGTAAATGGGGCTCTAATTAAAACTGCAATATCTGTATTCACCTAAAAAGTGCTGTTAAATTAGCCCACTATTTCCACTGTCACTTCTTATCTCGTAACAAAACAGGAGATGATGCGTGCGTGTGTGCAGACATACAGTTCGAGCAAAGTAAAGACCACAGGGTAAATGTGTCAGGCAGAATAGGTGCAATAATGCTAACTGGCCTTGCTCTCAAGTTTTTACTAATTCCACTCCCAACAGCTAAAATTTGAGACACTCAAATGTGATTCAAATATAATTATTTTTTCTAGATTTTCACTTTCCTCATCATAACGTCATACATCCGTTTCAAAATATCAGACACAACATCGTCACCCTTCTTATCCTCTCTAGTGTGTAACCGGTCCAGAAACGGTGTCAACATGTAGAGGTCTCCAACACAATCCTGTCCCCTGTTCTGCCATTCAGCTTTGAAGGCATTGGCAGCCACAGAGACTTCAGAGAAGGGCTTGGGTGGGGGGGAGAACACATTTGGTATGTGTGAGTGGTGACTCAGCCTTCCGTAACACAGACTAGTGGCAAGGTCAGTAGACCTGGGCGAGGGGAAGCTGCAGATCACTGAAGAACTGTAGGCTTGTGTGCGTTGATGGAGGCAGTGCAGTACACTGTCACAGAGCAATCAGTGGTGCTGTGACAGTACTTGGGCATGGGTCACGCTATCTGCAGCACAAGGGGACAGCAGGTGGACTCACGACTGTCACAACAAAAAAAAATGGGATTCATTATAAATGGATAGAGTGGGAATCTGTAAACTTTTCTTTGTTTGGTCTCTCTTTCCTCTGATTAAATGTCTTTTTAACTTGCTGCTCTCCTCCTCTCTCTCAATAACTAGCAAACCCCTCCGCCGTCTCAACCATCTCTCTTTGCTCCGTCATGCACCACGAATGCCAACTATTGTGCAGTTTGCGGTGTCGTGGTTCAAAGTGAAGGCAAATTGAACTACCCCCCTTTTGACCAAAAAAAATAATCATAACAGTTCCATGAATTTGAAACATGTTCAAGGTGTGAAGAAAGCAGTGGGATTTCATTTTACAGCCAAGCAGGACGGACAGGGGATTAGAATGATTTTTCCCACTTCCAAAACACATTTTGTTCTTTACCAATTCAAGTCGAGTCTTGACTTGATTTACCTATTGCTGTTCAGATATGAGCTACGGTATATTGGGGAAACAAATATGAGAAACAAAAGAAGAGAGAAGTCAGACTAGCTAAAGCAATAAATGAATGAATAAACAAACAGAGATTAATGTAAGAAAGAACCTTGTGCCAATAGCACAGGCTGGGACTTCTCAAGTGACTCAGCCATGAAAACGTTTTTGTTTTCCTCTGGCTCGTAATGGAAAGCCGCAGGGCCCTCGGGACAAAAACAACTCTTGCATACCTGACTTTATTTGCTTTTTTTTTTACCCTACCAGGGTCCCCAAGAATAAACCGATCGTTTGATTAGTGCATATTACAATGAAGCCTGGAGCCCATAACGCACTTAATATACTTTTAGATGGATCTGGTGGGCCCTCCGGGGTGCTTGAAACCACGTGAACCCTGTGTGCCCCATACTGTGTCACGTCTAGAAAATTACAGGAGTCCAACGGATTATAAAGCCTTTAAATAGGACGTATACCCACATCATGTCGGGTGAAGAGCCACAGTAAAGCGCTGCAGGTGAGCTGTTTTATGCTGCGAAAGACAATATGCAGGTCCAGGCTGGAAGTGAATGAAGACCCATATTGTCGATTCTATTTCAGCTAATGATGCTTCACAGTTTTAACTCCGTAGGTAAATTACAGTATGCGCTAAAGTAGATTTTCTCAGCAGCTATTCTGGTGACTGTAGATTGATCCAATGGTCAAAAGCCAATGTATTCCTCTCATCCTCTATTCCTACTTGGCAATAAAAATTACATTGTGACCAGAATGCAAAGAAGAACAATGGATGCTGTGACAGGAGACATGCTTTGAAGTGAGCCAGTGAGATTGTGTGCGTTTGTGATGTGCTGGAGACCGAGAGACATCCTAAGAGGAGATGCCTGATGCGCCATTGCCAGAAAACCATGTTTGCTTGTCTTGTTTTTTCGGGCCATACATGCCAGCAAAACCACTCCATTACCTTAACCCACTCTGCTGCTGCCATTTATCATTTTACTGGTGTTTTCTGAGTTATAAGCAGAATTCTAACCATATGGGCCTCCTGTGTGTCTGAAAGAATGTGCTGTGAATACCTACATTTCAGCCTCTCTCAAAGAGGGAAACATGCAGGGCAGAATAGTTTAAGTTTCAATTCAGACTCATGTAGATCTTATTTCTTTCCCTGATTTGTTTTGATTTCTTGATACGTTCTTAATCTAAAATCTTAATAATCACAGAGAAACTTCACTTTTCGTCATTTTCGTCATTTTAAGTAAATTTAAGTTTCGTCAAGGAGTAATATGTGCAGAGCTGGTACTGGATTGCATAAGATTGCAGAGCTCTACCTAGTAAAGTGTCCAGAGAGTGTGCTTACCTACATTGTGACACTTAAAAGACAAGAAACTACTACTTTCCATTCATCCTCCTTAACAATAAGTTAGGCAGAAGTGGTCTGAGTATCTGTCGTATATGTCAGCCGAATCTATGCTTTTCAGTGACATCTGAAAACACTGCTAAGAACTGTATCATTTGCTGCTGCAGGATGAATAAGGGCTCTGTACGAGGCAGACATTTGATGTTAACCTCCCTAGTAGTTACTAAGAAAGGAGCAAGTGAAAATCATAGGCCGTTAACACTGATAGGTTGTATCTCTGACAGGCTCAAAGGTTCAGTTGTAATACCCGTCTTTTTATTGCAGTGGCCATTCTCTATGCCGTTTTAAAACAACGGAATGCAGAATGTCTTAAAATTGGTTTAAAAACTGAAACGGAGAATTAAAAAAAATCAACGAGTGCAGTTGATGGTGTGGGTGTTAACAGTGGAACTGCACTTAAAAGGATGTAGAGAACAAAGCAGGTTAAAGTTCTGAGTGTCACTTTGTGACTTCACTCAAAAATACAGACAATTACAGATGATTGCATCTGAAGGATTGTTAGCTTAGATGGAAATGTAAATGGCAGTGGCATTTGCTCAGCCATACTGTCCCTTCAAGAGCAATAGAACCAATTCTTCTGTGTGTGCATGCAACATTGCCAGAGCTATCACACAGCTTCAAACCATTATATACGTAGGTGCTACGGGTTTGAATTCCACATCATTTCAATTCATCTCGAGTTCCTAATGCAACATTGTTGTTGTGCATTGGCAATTTCACAATGATACAACACAATGCCGTTCATAAGTCGTTTTTTGATATGACTTTTTATGATCAATGGTTGTATCTTTTGAAATGCAACTCTGGGATCATAGTAACAGGTATCGTCAAATCAACCAGGACTGAAGTGGTATGGATTATAACATCAGATTAACAATAAACTTCCCATAGACAGAAGTGTGCCTATGCATTTGTGTGTGTGTGTGTGTGTGTGTGTGTGTGTGTGTGTGTGTGTGTGTGATTTCTTTTCTCCTCTCGCCCAGGAAACAGTCAAGTGAATAAGGTGATGTGTGCATGTTTGTATTTATGGGAGACATATGTATGAGAGGGTTACACTGCAGTCCAATTGCAAAGGAATTTCCCACATCATGCCTCTACCATCACGCACAAGAAAATGCAATACACACAATCATATTTAAATAAAGGCGAGAAGACAAGGAGGAGAGAAGACAGACGGCTCGGAGGCTTTGGAAGAGGGGTTGATTTACATGCTCTGGTAATTCCATGTTGCTGGCCGACATGCATAATTCATCCATTTTATTGACTGTTGGGGAATTCTATTAGGTGATAGAGTGATACAAAATATGACTGTCCTTTTTGAGCGTCATCAGGACCAGTATGTGGGAGACATTCAATGTCTTTTTCTGTCCATACCTGGGGATGCAATCGTCGACATGTGGGGAGTGTTACGTATTCTGTCAATAGACTTTCTCTGAGCCTAAATAAATTTGACGCTAGGATCTGGACAGCATGTTACAACAGAATAAGCTATAGTGTAAAAGTTATTGCAATATCAATCTTTCATTCAAGATATTGTTTACCTTGGTTAAATAATTTCAAACAAGAATGTATAACAGATATTCTGAGTAGTATCCCCTACTTTTCCATGAAGAACTATATTTACATATAAATAGATATAGATGACCAGTAATCTATTTGGTCACACTTCTCAATGAGACATAAACCATATTTTAAGTTACATCATTAAAATGTGGGGCATGAGGAACAAAAATGAGTCAAATTGCTTGTTTTATCCAGTATAAAGTGTCACAGTGGAAAAGAATTAACGCAGCATCTGGGGGGCCGAGCATGTCTGTTTCTTTGTCTTCTCTTTTGTGATATTGACCCACAGCAGGCTTACTCTTGCACTCTTCTGTGCACAACTGTGAATGGTGATGCAAAAAAGGACTTTTGTTTTATTTCATGTCAGTGAACTTGCAAGCATTCGACATCTTCCTCGAGTCAGGAGCACTGTGCCAAACGAATCGCCCCTGGGGGTGCAACGTTACCCTATGCACACTATATGTACACTGTACACTCACACAATCAAGGAATAGACTGAGCCCCTATCTGAGTTACGATGGATGATTACAGTTTTACTTTCATTAATAAAATTGTGTTTACATGCATTAAGATTCATTGTTGGTGTCAAGGAACGTCATCCCTGCCCCTGCTTCCCACTCACCATATCTCTGCCAACAGCAAGAATTTATGACCACGACTGCCTTATCTGACACTGTGACCATCTCAAAAGGCAAAAATAGTGTGTATATATATATAAAATAGTATGATCCAAGGATAGCAGACTTTTAAGAGACAATCAACAGAGAGAAATCAACTTCTCAGCAACTGAGAGTCAGACAACCACCTGTTCTAAATTTCCATTTCAGGTTTTTGTTCTGTTCCCATCTGTCATCACAGACATCAAAGAGTTTTATAGCAGCCGTTAAGGCCAACATGGCAATATGGGCAGGTGATACAAAAGAAACAGCAATGTCTGTCTTCTGTGAGGTTATGAATAACACATTAATGAGACTCTTCAAAGAAATCCAACTTAAGAAAGAAATCCTTTATATGGCACAAAAAAGTGGAAAGTATTTCACTGTCTTTAAAAGTATCTTAGAGTACTTCTGAGGAGTCAGTCAGCTAGTGCAACGACTAGCAGAGAATTACAGAGGAGAATAAGACATCCAAGAATCAGTATTGTGTAAAACTACCAACCAAGGTTTCATGTTGCACTAATTTTTAATCACCTACATTATCTGAGGCTCAGTAAAACGGTCTCTCTCTCATATTGTGAACAAAATACAAGAGAGAGACAGGAGGAAAACAAGATACACGATCAAGTTGAAGTATCAGCAGCAGAAGCTTAATGTGATAATCCCTGCTGTCAGCGAGTCACTCTGCCTTCAATTGTTAGTTTTGACACATCTTCATAAACTTTCATCTCATGTCTAGAGCTTCGGCATTGCCACTTTCAATGCCCCGTTTGTGCCGTGCACCAAAGACCAATTAGACACTCTTTGCAGACTACCCTTTCTCTCTCCCTTAAATGGCACGCCACACCAGTTTTTAATTGACAGCAGCTCTTCTATTCCTCATGTAATGCCTGAGAGGGACAGGAGACTCTAAAGGAGAAAAAAGGAAAGTTCCATTGCTATTCTTTTTAATTGTCAATGTCATATTAAAATCAAAAGAACAGCCTTGGTAATGTATTCGCTACACAATCCATTTCTGCTCTGAAGGCAGGAGCATGGGGGTCCACTTCAATATTATGAAGACTTCCCTGGTTGTTCAGAGTGTGCTTGCTAATTACCAAAGGAGACACCCTAGGGTGGGAGGTATGCACGCTGGATAGTGTTGTGTAATTAATACAAGGTAGATTAATAAGTACCTTTTTAAGCTACCTCCCACTGGATGTCAGAGGTACTCACGGACAATTCCATAGGTGTTTGAGACATTTCACATGCGCTTGGAACTAAAGATTGGAAAGACTAATGATATTCCAGCTCACACCACACTGGAGCCGTGTGGTTATCAATGTGATGACCTTACATTTAATTTCACTGAAGGTAGGAATCCCATTCTGGGGTTGGATTTAGATGAACAAGCCCTATTTCAGCTATTTTCTGTTGACCCCACAAGTTGCAAAGTTATTATTCTACACTACTGGTACACAGGGGTTAGGTAAACAAAGAGCTTCGTTAATTGGTGAGAATCAAACTTCCCTTGTCCAGTGCAATTCTCTCCAAGGGATTTGAGCTGCCCTGGCTGAGCTAATGAGAGCCAGAGGAGTGAGAGCACAGGCGCTGTGACACTCTCTCTTGGCTCTTAATTTGTGAACTTCCCCTCAGCTGGCAACCCTGCAGCCTTGTCTCCCAGCTGAAGTGGCTCCATTGGCACGTCCAGGTCCACCCCCCTAGGGCTCTCTGGGTAGCAGTGGCAGAAAAGCATTAACACCTTGGGGAGCAGGCGCCAGGACTAACAGGTTAGTTTTTAGAGGCCAGAGGCACTGGGTAAAAAGGAGTAGTACATTATGGTCTGTGTTGCTTTTCAAAAGCTAGGAATGTGTGAGAGCCAGGGGATGCTGAGCACAGCAATGTAATGCTTTAAAGTAACTATTGTTGACTTTGATGGGTAAAGGTGATTTGGAAAGGTGGGTTTGAATGAGGTATAGCACACCATTTTCTACACAAATAAGAGTGGACATATGTAGCACATGTAAGTGAATCAAAACAGAGTTCATGCTCATACCTTTCTTCTAGCAGCTTGTCTCCAAACATCCAACGGATGTGCGGCACTGGGTAACCGGTGGCCGCGCAGGGCAGAAGCACGCTGGCGCCCACCACCTTGGTCACAGACACAGGCTGCACCAGGAACTCCAGCTTCCTGTCTTCTCCAGTTTCTTAGATGGGAGGGAAAAAAAAGGTCAGGGATCAGGCTGAGGTTAAGGTTGGGGTGAGTAAGTGAAGCAGAGCCGCAACCTTCCACGTTAACGGGTGTCATCTGTCTTAAAAACTTCAAAAGAACTAAAGACTGATGGGTAGTTTTTCCTGACACCGACACCAAGAATGGTCAGATGAATAATGTCCATGTTGATGTCTGAGACAGATGAAGTCTCGGCTCTTTAGGAGTTCAGAGTGATCCCATATACATTCCAGCTGTAACTAACTGCTCGAGTGGCAGTCTGCAAGAACCAGTGTGACCCCAGCACATACACAGGACTCTAAGAAAATAAGTAAAAGCTTAATTGTTTTATCATTCTATGAGTTTAGCTTTGATAATAATTCAAAAAAATATAAATAATAATAATAATAATATAATAAAAAATAGAAATGAAGGCTTTTTTTCAACTTTCTCTGGAAACCCTCAAGTTTCTTTATCCTCAGGCTGATTTGTTACTTCAAAGAAACCAAATAACTATAAATGTATTTCTGTCGCTTAAACATCTGGCAGCATCCGAACAGCAAACAAAATTTCTTTCAATTTCCTCAAACAGCTTTATGAGTTTTCCTTCTGTATGCATTCAGCCTTTTGCCACTCTACCACACATCCTTGGAGGAGACACACAGAGATAAAGACCCCCACTGGGGTCTTGTTGAAGTCTGATTTATGACCTCTAATATCTTTTTCTGTGCTGCCAGGAGCCTGGTGCTTAACAACTCAGTAAATAAAACTTGTAGAAGGGCGAGGCGAGACACTGCCACAATGGAATTCAGCCCCCTTTTGAGCAACAACTGAGTTACCGTTAGCATCCCTGATATCCCCAGTGGGAGTCCTACCTCTCCTTTTGGCATTCAACCATCTCTCACAACAGTACAGATTTCGTCATGCTGAAGGTAATGAGCAACCCAGAGAGCACACCATGTACCACTGTAATCAAATAATACCCTGAACTACATTTTAATTTCAATTTGCTGCACAAGAGCTCCTACAATAGAAACATAATTGCACTACACTCAAGGATGTGAACAGGTAAAATTGAGGACAAGCAAAAAAATGCTTTGACTATTGGATAACAATGGAAGTGTAGTGCCCAACTAATCCAAAATCATCATCAGTATCATATGTTTGGGACAGAAATTATAACTTTAAAATCTGATATCTAGCAGTAAAATAAACTCACTGATTAAATTCTTACTGGACAACATTTCGCCCACCGTCTGATAAAACTTTCTTTCCTCAAATTACCTGGAACTATCTGGAGCTGAGCCTCATCGCTGGACTTGGACGGCCCCACATTTTCCACCAGACAGCGGTAAAGCCCAGCGTCGGCCTCCGAGGCGTTGCTGATCACCAGGGCTCCGCTGGGCAGCTGGACCAGCCTGGCGCTCAACTCCAGCGGCTGGCGGTCTTTCTCCCACCGAGTGAAGGGCACCAGATCAGAATTGACCTCACATGGCACCACATGGCTGTTCCCTTGATGCACAGTGGCCGGCGATGGCTGGCTGGCAAACCTGGGCATCCCTGAAAGACAACGACAAGACAAGGATGTAAAAATGGCCCTCACTTCAAACATGAAAAATTTCAGAGGTAAGAAAGAAAAGGTCACAAACAATGAGAATTAAAAAAGGTTCCCTTCATACAGTATACATACACACTGAGGGGTTTAAAGGCCCTGAACACGTTTGATCATCAACTTATTAGTATGAGCAATGAGATTCTACATGACACTATTTTCTAACTTGTATTTTACTTGAGATTTAAAACCAAGCTAAATTTGAAACTATGGAAAAAAAATCGAACCCTTTCAGACCAATTGTTGTATTTGTGACGCATTTTACTTTGAGGAAAAAGCAACTTAAATTTAACAAATAGTTATTTGTATAAAACATTTGGAAGCCACATTGGAAAAACAAATGATTCTGGACCTTTAACACAGCAGCCTAGGAAAGTTGTAAAAACTTGTTTTTAACTATGATTTAAAAAAAAGTATATTTGGTTTAATCTTTCTGGAAAGGGCCAAAAAATTTAACCCCCACCCACCCCCGACCTCTTGCGCACACTAATCTTTATGCACACACGTACAACCACCCACACACAGTTGTGTAGCACAATCACTTATCCTCGATGGTGGATGTTAATTTGCCACGCAGAGCAGGAGACACACAGCACTAATTAAAAAAGGCTGGATCCACAGGCTGTTTGTGCTGCTGTACCCCGACTTTCATCTCAACGCAAAATAATTATTTCCTGCGTTTGAAGCCATTGATCTGAAACCAACACTGCCGGGCCGCGTTCGAAACAATCGCACACAATGGCTTCAATTAAAAATAACTTACAATGTGTAAACTGCAAATGGTATTCTTGGGTTTATTAGGGAAGAAGGAAGAGTTGTTTTTAAAAAGTAAGAAGGCTACTGCATCTACAATAAAAAGAATATCATGCTGTTTCATTATCATGGTGGGCCTCTTGAGTTTTTGGGCTGACTGTGTTTGTCTCCTTGGTAATGTGTGTGTAAGAAAGAAGCACACAAAACAGAAAAAATATGTGTGACTAAGAATGAAAGAAGATGCCCATTTCAGTGCGTGTTTATCTATTTATGAATGCAAGTTTGCCCGCTGCAACTGTGTTCTTCAGGAAATGATGCTGAACACTTGCTGAGTGACAATTTGGTGTCTCTGCCCCCTCTCACCTACAGACAGCTCTTTAAATCCCCTGCCAAGAGTGTCTCCGCGGTAAATCACACTTTAAGATAAGGGCCCAACAGCTAGAGACTCTCCTCTGGCCCGGGCCAATGCACACAGCCTCTCCGAGGATATTTCAGCACAACAGTTCAGCTAATATGGGTTTAGCAGATCCCAGTACTGATATTTTTGTATCAAAGCTGCCAATCACCTACTGTATAATCATGCCAGGGTGGAAAAAATCCTCAGCTGAATCATTTAGATTAGACTCACTGAAGCTCTACACTGAATCAAATGATTAGCAGCTGTAGTGCAGCCTGAGTAATCAGGTAGGGGGAATTCTGGGATATATATCAGGCTTTCAAGGAAGACTTTATTAATCAAAAAAAATAGAATGAATGTTTAAAATAAATAAATTCCATTGCAGATTATGTAGCTGTAGCCAGGACATTATAATGGTAGTTATATGATGGTGGTGTTTACTGTAAAATCCACTGAATCTGAATGTTCTGTTACACTATAGATTGGAAGCTAATATATGCCTGCAGATGGTCTTTAATCTTTCCGGTTATGCTGATTAATATCATTATCTTGATGATATTAAGAAAGATGTACATTATCTGTTACGTATTATACTGTATTAACCAACGCACCAAAGCTTTACGAAGGGTGTGTGTTTGATGTTACTACAGTGCATCAGAAACTGTTTATTTGTGTGCATGTCTCTCTCAGCTTCAGTGGAGTGGTCCTAAGCATCCTATTTATTTTGCCTTATATGGTTTCTGTGCAAAGGAGTGACACTTTAATAAACTTTATTCACTTCTCAAAGTGGACAATATTAGGTCTGCTCCACATGCAGGCAAGCTGATACGTTTGTCTAATCTTACTCGACAAACACTGACGCACAAACAATGTCATTAGCACTCAAGATACTGAACGATTATGCACTCGAATCTTCATGGATCCACAAAGCACAATAAACACTTGTAGTTACTCCAAGCCAAAATCAAACAATGTAGCTGTCCTGGCTCACAGCCTAACTGTACCAATCTGATAACTAGAGGCCAGGACCGGCTGTAAGTGAAATGTTCAACTTTAGACAGCACTCTCTACAAAAGAAGGAGAATACTGGAGAATAATGGAGCAATGACATTTCAAAAGATGAGGTTGAAGACAATTCCCTGAGTTAATGCGCCCCAGGTCTAATAGCTAGAGATATACCCACAACTTTGTGTAACGGCTTGAGACTTGACATTTGGCCCAAAGAGGACACGGAGGAAAAAGCCCTGAAATTCATGAGACACCAGTTAAAGACATGACTAGAAATGATAGTTTTACAAAGACTGAACCTTTGCAAAGAGGAGAGAAAGCATTATACCCTCACAACTTCAGTTCCGATTGTTGGGAGCACTTTCTGATTCAGTCTGCAATGACTCTGCAGCTCTCAATCGACCAATCCTTTGTTCCTCCAGCCTCATCACCTCGCCAGGCTGAGTTCATCAGTTTGCTGGGAAGGATGTGTGTGTGTGAGTGTGTGTGTGTGTGTGTGTGTGTGTGTGTGTGGGGGAGAGAGAGAGTGTGTGTGAGTGTATGTGGGGATCCTAACTCACACAGGCATGACTTAAGATGTAGCTGTGCTATTTTGTAACAGCCAGTTAATGAAGGGGATGCTTCACGTTATGATGTCTCGAATATGCATGCGAGTGCCTATGCATGTGTGTTGTGTGGACTAACTGAAGTGTACACAAGCACATTAAGTGTGGGTCAAGGCAAAGCATTGTAGACGAGGAGTGATGTGTGTCGATGCCAACGCTATCGATTCCAATTAATCACAATTCTCCATTTAAATCGACTCGATGGGGGGGCTTCATTTTCCACACCCTTGCACAGCACCATCTATTGAACAGAAGTGTTATAGTGCCAATCTCAACACTTATTACCAGAGTGTGATAAGGCCAAATGATTCCAAGAGAGCAATAGTGTCTCAGTGGTCAAAGCACAAGAATGTAGCGAGTTTTATGCTAATGGGAAACATTTCCTTTGTTCATTTCATGCGGCATAAATGGGAGCAAAATGCGATTCCGCTGATTTTATTGTGCCTCCAAACAGCATTTTCCTAGAAAATAAAGCAGTTAACCAAGTGGTGGCACCAAATGCCTCCTCTCTGTGAAGAGTGGTTGGTAAGATTCACCAAACCCTACATCATCTGCTCAGCTTTGCCAGCGGAGCTTATAATCATATGAATGCTAATGAATGAATGTGTCCATCATTGGATGGAGATTAGCAGAGAAGAATTGTGCAGCAGAGAGCTACGAACAGGCGTAACGACTGTCTACCCTGCCTCAGAGCAAAACCGAGTATGCACACATGCACATACACAGACATACACTTAAATCACACAGTTGGGTTCCTACTATTCTTAATTAAAATCAGGTATAGAATAACAATGAGCAGCTTAATGAAATATGCACAAGGCTTTAAGGATCTCCCTCTAGATTTAGCTGAATTAGTAACTGACTGCAGAATGGCTGCCTTTCACCTTGGATCAAAAATACAACAGTGCTCTTTGTTACATATTTTCAAGCAGAGTCAGTTTAAGTAATTAAGGAAAAAAACTGACACTGGCTTTCATTTTGGAGCTGCCCAGAGGACTTATACCTCCTTATATGGCTCTGGCCTGACAAAATGCTGTGTTTGGACTGGTTACATGAAATAACACATTTTCCACTGAGAAATTTGGAATGTAATAAATAAATAAATAAATACAAAGATCAAAAAAGTGGAGCAAACTCATATTTTCCAAGCCATTTAGACTTTAACTGTTTAACAGACAAGATGTAACTTGAGTACATTATCTGAACAGGACACTTACTTGATGTTGTTTGGCACACAGCCGCTTTTTATTTTAAGCTTTAATTATTTACTTCCTAGCATTAGCATAGACATTACCCTATTTGACTACTGGTATTTTCGAAATAAATGTTTTTTTTCTGGAATAGTTTACCTTATTAATGCAATCTATATAAATATTTATTATTATGTGTTCTTCTACCAGCTCTAACTAGATTATGATTCAGAGGCAGTAAAATCCACGTATTGCATAACTGTCCAACTCAGTTCACATTTATCTCTGAAACAGCAACTGTATTCACAAAGAGGAAGGATAAACATTAAATGCTGGGGCTCTGGTACTCAAAGAATAGTCTATATGGTAATTCTTCAAAGACACAAATCTTTACACTGGCAACTGATGAAAAGGACAATTTCCACAATTCCTAATGCTAAACAAGATAACCACTTAAAAACTATGTTGCACAACAGCAGCCTTATTTGAATTCTCAATTAATTAATTAATTAATTAATACACTTAATACAAAAAAAACATCCAAACTTTGTGCTGAGCTAATGCCGTCATAAGACTCAATTTCAGTAAGAGAGACAGAAACAAAGCAAAACACATTGTGCCAATAGTGCACAAGTCATGCCTATGGGACTTATGGGATACTGACTAAATATTGCATCCACCTTGTTTCCTTGTATTAGACTAGACTGAGCAGTCACTTGGGCTGTTTTCCAGCTGTGGCTTATGCCCCCTGCTGGCACAGTAAAATATGAAGGGAACACACATAAAGATTAAGTATATTACAGTTTAACTTAAGTGCAATGCTGAAAAACATAAAGACAACTATTGAGGATTTATCTTGCATTGCTGAGTCAGATTTCTGTTTTAGTTGTGTACTTATTGGTAATAATGATTGTGCAAACAGATCTAGACAATGTGACACAATTTCTAGATCCTTCCAGCACATCTGCATTGAAGCTTGATAGCAGAAGATTGGCAATATTTGGTTTTGGCGTCAGTTCAAAGAACAGGGTCTTCTCTCTAGATTTGACATTTGGCAATCATGAACGATCAGAGGGAAGAAATGGATCACAAAAGAGACAGAGATTCCAATTTCTAGACCGATAGCAGAATCAGTAGACCAGAATGTACTGTGACATGGCCACAACTGGGATTTCCATTCTTATCATGCTATTATTTCCACTACTTCTCACTCTCTTTCTCCCTCTCTGAATTCAACAAGTTCACGCCCATTCTCTGGGGGTTGGTGAGAGTCATTCTGGGAAATGCGGGAAATCAATACCTGAAATTGAAGTACACAAGTCAGGTTGAAGGGAAGTAGGTACACTAAAAAATAAAATTGAAGGCCTTTGTGTTAGAATAATTCGTAGAATGCACTGACTGTTACAAATTGATATTTACTGGTGTATGACCACCCAAAGGGAGTTGAGTTTTCCTTTTAAAGCAAGATAATAACATCGTCATAGCTCCACCTTTCACTGCAACATTGTCATCCCTTATCAATACATCAATTACAGTTTTGCAACCCATACACACAAATACAGGAGAAAAAAAAATCACAATCCTATTGCTGGTGCATTTATGAATTTCACAAAACCAGACAAGCCAAATCAAGTTTGCTGAGCCAAAAAAGACCAATTTCAGGAAGCAATGTAACAGATACAACCCTGGATGAAGAGTAAATTGGACAGAGTGTGAAGACATCCAATCAATGGCAATGAAAATCTGAGACTCAGGGTGAATGGAGGACTGGCAGGGTAATCAAGTAGTCCAAAAAAAGACAATAATGTCTATAAGATGTACTGGCTTTGAGAAGTGTGTGCTTAGGCGAGGTCTTAATGTATTTCCCTGCTATAACATCTCCCTGTACAATATGTACTTTGCTTTATTCAGTTCAGTGCCTCCTTTCTGTTCATGCTTCCTTTAAGGCCAGCTGCAGCGTGAGTGATAATTAATTCCCTAATTGAAGGTTTCAGAACTTCAGGGGAGAATATTTCTAAGGGCTTCCTCCATTACAGCAAATCATGCCATTCAACCTACACACTTACATTCTGTTCTTATGGTAAAAACAGTGAAGTATTATAAAAACAGTAATGCCTATTTTGCACTTTGAGGGGATTTCAAATGTACAATCCACTCAGTCAAACACAAAAGGAAACTATGCAGATATCACTGAGTTACCAGTTTATTCGATACATCTGTATAATCTAATACAATTGTAGTAGTCGAAATTGCAATATATCCTTAACCTTTGTAAACACTGAATATTATAAGATCTAATGTAGTACTGTGTTTTTTTCTGTACAAGTTGTGAGCTTATGTGATATTTTTAGGTTGAAGGTTGAAGCCTTAAAAAAACTAGACATTTTACTTATTTGAGTGTTATGCATCCAATTACTGGGTTTACATTTTACTTTTAAAGATTCAATTATTATATAATTCCATCTGGGTTTCAGAAAAAGTGCCACTGGGCCAAAAAACTATGTTTAGCATGAAAAAATAAACGTCTCATCGGTAAATCACTGGTTATGTGTGATTTTAAATACATTATGGTATTCTGTATGTGTATAAAAGTTATGCACACAAGTGCAGGGAACACCATGGAAGCTGACGGTAGTTACATAAAAACTAAGAGCGATGAGTGGGTATATTTCTCTTTCTCTTCTCAAACTTTAATTGCATTGTACTGCAAAACCCACTCAAACACATTCCCTCCACACAACACAGAGACGACACTGTTCACCCCCATTATCACTCCTAATAAAGGCACTTCGGGGTTTATGGTACACAGAAAAAAATGATTATTCTATCTCTCTAATGCAGCCGAGATCATTGTGAAATTTGGCTTTGAGGGGTGGTGCTTTAGTGAAGTTCTTAAGTGGCTGTGCATGTTACATGAAAACCACAGCATGAATTCTTTATATCCTATGCCAAGAGGGAGTTTGCTTTTACTTCTTTTGGTTTAATACGAATATGGGATGTGGTCAGAAATGGGGTTGATTTAAGTATTTTACAAAGAAAACCTCAATGTTTAATCACAAAGTTAGTATGCCCTGATAGGGGAAGATATAATTGACGTATAGCCACCAATTTATGAGAAAGACTGTGGGTGTTAGTCTAAAAATACATATAAATTTGCAAGTTAAAGTCTGTACAACCAACCAGGAGGAAAGGAAAACAAAGTTTACTTCTTTCATACTGAAGTAAAGAGAAGTGATTGAAACAGAAACTTTGAAGGTCCTGTCAGCTCTGGGAAAGATGCTTGCTGATGTTCTTCACTTGCTCCACCGTAAAAGGTAACAACAACCTTCATCCTGTCGGGGGGTGACAGGTGGGAGGTCTCCCAAGATTGAAAAGAATGAAAACAGGATTAATTAATGAGTGTGTGTCAGAATCTAATAAAGAAGTCACAGAGGCACTTCATCATGTATGAAGCCTGACAAGCCTCACATACTGTGCAAATGATGAAATGCACAGTCTGGCTATGTCATCACAACATATTTGTCTTTTTCACCAACAGGGAGAGGTGACTGGGAGAGACTACCATTACAGAAACGATGTTAGATCATAAAAAACAGTCTAAATCTTCACTCATCAAATACATTTCATCAGATCCAAACAGCTGTCTGTTAACATAAACGAATAACAATGACACCAGTTTACAACTGAGCTAAACGTAGAGTGACTTACTCCAAATCAGAACCATGTAATGAACAATCAGGTAATCAGTGGAAAGACTGTGGCTTCAAGATGAATCAGTACTCTGTGACATGTTTTCAGAACAATGGCAACCACGAAAGCATACACACTCCCTAACACAGAACTGCTCTTGTGTTGTGTACACACTTCAGAAGGACAGACAGAAGATGGATGGGTGGTGTTCCACAGGAGTCGACCTCAGACAGGGCTTCTTATTTTATCTACTGGGCTGTAAAAATGCCTCTTGGGTGCAGGAGATGACAGAAAGAGCATATCCTGACCTTGTAACCAGCCAGTGCCTGAAGAGAGTACAGTAAAACTCTTACAAGACAACTGGTGTCCCAGGATGACACATCAGCCTACTGTTAAACTGCCAATATGACAACCTCAAGACAATGATAATGGCCGGAGGTCAGTTAAAAAAAAAAAATACATCATTTCATTTTTGAAAGATGCAAACAGAAGTCTATTGGAGTAGTAGTAGTGTACTGAAGGCATTGATCCACAGCCAGCAGACGCCTTTAAGAATGTTAAGCTAACTCTGCAGGGCTTAACATCTCTGATAGCTTTTAGCCAGGGGAAGGATATTTTTAACAGCTAAACCACTCTGGGTGCAGACCAGATGTTGCGCAAAGAACGCCCTTCTAAACATTTATGACTATCAGCGGATGGGCCCTGGGGCGCAGCTGCTGTTTAGAGTGCAACTGAGGCGAAGAAAAGTCACCTCCGCCTGATTACTACATTTCTCCCTCTTTAGAGAAGTGATTTCTTGCTTTGTTTTTACAACAACGCTCAGGAAGATAGGCAGTATAGCACACACTATAATATACAGGTCGACTCTGAACAAATGTTAGTAACCTTCCTCTCCACTGTGCATGGTGCTGTGACATGTTCCTTGTTTGAGCAGATCAGCCTACAATGAAATCATACACAATTAATTGTGTCTAGATGGGAAATGACACATCAGGATGAGACACAGTTGGTACCCTGACAGCTCCTGATTGCCTGTTGTGGGAACATACAGAGCAAAGACTACAAGGAGGCTCACGGATGGTGATGGATAGAGACGGACATGTGACGGAGGCCGGGTCAGTTGCCATGGGAACATCAACAAGAAAGAAATCAATCAAAAATCTTTGTTTAGAATTCCATAACTGTGATATATTGTTCTTTCTAAACATGTCAACCAGCTAAGTAATGTGTAGTAGTAAAATGTATTAAATCATTCTCACTGGAGTTGATTCAAATACAAGCAGCCTGTTAATTTGTGTGAGGAAGGATTATTATTGCACCAAGTCCAAGTCATGTCTTTAGTTTTTCCAGGTTATCAATACTAGCATGAGAATTACAATGGCCAAAACCACACCAAACAAAGGAAACAAGGCATTTATGTCCAATTGTTGTCCAAAGATATGAATCAAAGCATCTGTATGATTCAAATAGTTTCAATGAGAACAGTCCTGCTATTTGATTTAGACCATTACCACGTAATCAGTGGGACAGAAAAACACAGTACTCACCATCCAACACTAATTATTTTGTAAAAAGCTTTAATCAAACTACAACAAGCATGTATATATGTGCCTGCAATAACAAGCAAAACCATGAAACCAGATATGCAAAATGTATGAGTCTCTGTGCAATCCTTTCTTCTCCACACAGACAAAAAACTGTCAATAGTCGTTACGAGCCATCCGGCCAGCCACCGCACCCACACAGCAGGGGTCATTTGTCAGCTTTTGAGATTGTCACTGTGTGTAGCCTTTTTTTTTTCACATTAGTAACTCGGATCTAAGGCAGCAACTAATGATTATTTTCATTATCAATTAATATGCAGAATATATTCTCAATTCATTATGATGCTTAAAAATGACCAAAATAATTAATTTGTTTTGTTCTACTAGAATCAGCTCTAGTGGGATGTTTGTTGCATGCACATCTTTTTAACTGTAGCACAGGAAGCTGAGGGATGTGACTGTGCGTCTATGTTGCACTTAATAGTTGTGCGTAACCCTTAGTTTGTGAGTCAGCATGTAAGCGTTTAATCTCTCCTTCCAGGGTACCACGTGTCTCTTCTGCTTCCCATGTGCATTTCACCTGTTCACAGTTAGACCTCCAGCCAAGCTAACGCCCCACAGTATCTAGGGGGAAAAGAGCCCTCTTTCATTACAGGTAATTGAGTTGTAGCTGAAACAATACTGATTGCATTACGGTCCTTAATCATGTTAAGGTGTCTTATTTTATCACTGAGAATTTAGCTCATTCTTGGCCCATTTTGAGGCTAACCTTCTGCAGAGGTCGTTGCCACGGGAGACCATTGCTGCTCCCATTACCCGAGCACGGATAAATGTGTTGGCACTACAACCATACATCCCCTTTGCTCTATCTGTCTCACCTCCCCCCCTTTCCCCTCGCTCCCTTATCAGAGGGAAGAGGGGAGGAGGAGGTGAGAGGATGCAGAGAGAAGCTCAACAGAGCAGCCGCCAATGTCAGAGGAGTGTATGAAGGAGATGTCAATCAAATCCAACACAGGTGCCACAATGACCAGCTATCACTGGCCCGTCCTCACATCTTTCGTCAATTGCTTGTTTCCTTAAGGCCCCCCGAAGCAACGCCCCCCTCCACTGGAATGAAGGGCCCCTCCACCCTCCACTAGCCCAACAGGCGATCCAGATAAAGGAGCCAAACACACCCCTGTCCTGCTGTTGATGGACACATAGATAGGAGCTGAAGGGATAACCTCTCCATATTCACCTCTCTCCCCTTCATTTGCCCCGCGCTCTCTCTCTCTCCCTCCCTCCCTCCAGGACCATCCAGCTCTCCTTCCAATTTTTCAGCCTCTTTTCTGCCACTGTGCTGTCTCTTTCTCATTCCCTACATTACTCTCCGAGTCGCATTCATTCAGTCTCCACCCGTTCCTATCACCCCTCCCCTTTCCTCTTCATCTTCCCACCACACATTTCAGTGGGAGCTCTATTGTTTGCTAGAGAGGGGCATGCTGCTACTGGTTCTTATCTGGGGATGTTGGCGGCACATCTGTAGATGCTATCAGCAGCTCTGTTGCTCTGTTTATGCTCCAGCCCTGCAAGAGCGGCTAGTGGGGAAATGAGATGGATGGAGGATGGGGCCAAAGTAAAATGGAGCATCTTCCTCAGCAGAAATGATGGAGTAAGGGACAGAGAGGGGAGAAGAGAGGAGAGCCTCTGGAAGGCAGAAACTAGGACCTCAGCAGTGTAGCATTCAGTAGGAATTCAACCACATTGTCTTACAAACATTAAAATTATTAAGCGTATCTATTTATTTTTTTAAAAAAAAAGGTTGACATATAGTTTATCATCATATCACAATAATATAGGAGCAAACTGTTTTTCACAGAACCCTCTCGATCTATGGGAGATAAATGCAAATGTGTCAAACGCTAGATACAAGCACTGAGAAGACTTATTCTTCAGCATAATTTAGCACTTATCTTTAACACTGTGCGTGGGTGTGTGCTTCAAATTTAGTACAATGAAACTAAGGTAGAGCAAAAAAACATTTCCTGCATGAGGGAGATTAGAAGAGAGCTGTGTTTGAAAAAGGATTGTTAACGTGTACATTTGCACATACAGTAACATCATGTAGACGCACATTATTGTAAAGTATCTGCAGCTGCTATTTGGGAAATATCAGCATGGGTTTTGCAGTATTGTTGATAGTGACATGCGCTGCAGACACAATGAGGCAGCTCAGGCAGCCAACCATGCCATGCAAAGCATCAGCTTGACTCCTGAACTTAAAAGGAAATTGTCTTTCAAAGTGTGCGTTACACAGACAGGCAGAATGGCTGCTGACAATCTATTGTGAGATTGATGGGTTTCCCTTACAACCAATATCCTCAAATCAGGACTGTGCCTGTATTTGTGTGAGTGTATGCATGTGTATGAGTATGGGACTGGCAGTTTGGGAGCAGCAGATGTTTTTTTTTTTTTTTTTTTTTTTAGAAAACACAGATGTAGTGCAGGGTGATGTTGTCACTCAACCTGGCTAGGGGCATTTATCATCGTTTACCTCGTCGAGAGGTGTGATGGTGTGGCAAATTATCGTCAGTTAGCAGTCCCCCCCCCATTCCCCCTGTCCAACCGTACAAACACAACATCTCTAGCACTAATTCGGGATTCGAGATCAAAATATTACATTGTGTTTGTGATCATGTTGACAGGTTCAAGTTTAATGGAGAAAATGGAAAATAGACTTGGACATATGAGTGACAGATGATCAAGTATGAGGAGCTCAAAGTGGAGAGCTTAAATTAAAGCGAAAATATTGTAGAAAAATATAAAAAGAATAAAAAGCTGTATTATGTTCTTGCAAGCCAGTACACATTCAGCAACAGCTTATCAGTTGGAATTCTAAAGCCAAGTTTGTACCCTTGGATTTATATAATCAGTGGAAATAGCTGATTGATTGTGCCTGTCAAGAGCTAAAAGATCAGAATTCAGTTCAATTTTTTTCTCTCTTTTCCACACTCCGGTAAACATCTTTCTGAGATGCTCCAGTGAGCCTCAAAGTCAGGGCAAGAAGAGCTGCTCATATTTCAGCAAGGGATCTGACATGATGAGAAGACCAATCTCTTCTTGTAGACATAAAACACAACACAGTTGCAAAGTTCATTAGCCGTGTCTGGTAAGATGCAGATGCCATGTAAACGACAGCAAACACGAGATCAAATGCTGTGGAAACAAGCTGCAGGATTTGTATTAGAATGAGGATTATACAGTGTGCAGTATTTATACCGCCAGTGGCCAACTCTTTACACGTACTGATAGGTAAACTCTTTATTTATTGTGGTTAATTAAATTTGCAAATATGAACGGGAGATATTTACTGATGAGCAGCAGTGGCTTTGCTCCAAAGAGGGGAAAACAAAGCAGATGTATTGAAATGATCATATCAGGAACAGTGAGGAAGACAAAGTAACAATGAAGGCAATCTAATCAATCACTCAACCCTAATGGAAAAGGATGCAACAGATCTCTAGAACACCTGGACAGTCTGACAATGTGGCATCAGCAATTACTCCCGTCCATCTGCAGTGCATTGCCTTCAAATTGAGCAGATGCTATGCTGAATGCCTCTCAATAAAATCAACCTCTGATGAGTCTTAATTGTATATATGTGAGCATTTGTGTTGTCCTACATGGAAATAAAGCCTAAACTATGATAATGCCTGTGTCTCTGCTTGTGTAATCCACGTTGCACTGATAAAAATTGGTAGGCATTTTTCGGTTCTTTAAAAAGGACATCATTTCCTCGCCTCAGGGAAGATTTAATACGTATACCCCCAACATCAAAAAGACAAATGCTTTGATGCAATAGCTGTATCCAAGCTTGCTTTATGTTCTCTGGCTGTAAATGTAACAGAAACTGAGACCTGAGTGTTAAAATGCAGCACTGAGGTGCAGGAAAGCTGAAAGGTGAGGCAGAGAGAGGATAAAAGCAAAAGTGCTGGCAGTGTGTACAACACACAACGTGATGTGGTAGTGCAGTTTTGCCTTTTCTGTGCGTATGTGTGTGTGAATAAACAATAGGGGAGATGCTTATCACTGACCTTGGAGCACAAGTCATTCTACAGCTTAGAAGAATACACACACACACACACACTGATACTGAGGAGCCTCTGCGGATGACCGGAATCGTAGGGAGATCTTCTGCAGTTGATGTGAACAGTCTTTCCTACAATAAACTGAATGCCTCAAAGACAAAATAAATGTTCATAGACTTTCGCAGGAGACCTACTTGTCTTACTCCTGCTATCATTAAAGGGGAGCCTGTGACTGCAGTCTCGCCATACAAATACTTGGGAACCGTCCTGGATGATAAACTTACCTTTGATGCAGACACTGATTTTATTCACAAAAAGGAAAAACCAAAGATTGTTTTTCTTAAGGAAGCTCTTACGGTTGAATGTTGAAGGTGTTCTTTTTATTCTGTTTCAGTTGTTACATTTGCTGTGATCGGTTGGTTCGGTCTTTGCCACTTGTATCAAGCCAGAGCCATCCATAAACTTACTGGACTCCCAGCCCCGTACATAGTGAGTTTAATTGCTACCTTTTTACCTCCCTAGATGTGACACAACAGATACACAAGGGCTTTTGTTCCATCAGCTTGTGGCTTTTTAAACAATTTATGATTTGGCCTGTTGCTAGCTGTGGCTGTGATACTGTGTCCTCTGGTTTCTGCTGCTTTTGCTTCTTTCTCAGATGGTTTCGGTGATAAATGACAATGACAACAGTGAGGTTGGCATTAAACTACTAATTAATAA
Source organism: Dicentrarchus labrax (assembly GCF_905237075.1). Taxonomy (NCBI): domain Eukaryota; kingdom Metazoa; phylum Chordata; class Actinopteri; family Moronidae; genus Dicentrarchus; species Dicentrarchus labrax. The sequence goes on from NW_026136719.1 coordinate 8,855,294, forward strand.
TTAGCGTAAATGTTTATGTATGTATGGTTTTTTTCATTGTTGTATTGTTTTGGGATTTAATATTATTGACTGCTGCCAGTAAGTCAAATTGCCCTTTAGGGTCATTAAAGCTTTACTCGACTCTATGATAGAGCAGGATGCAGGCAGTTGTGCAAAAGGATATTCCATAATACCGCACATCAACACTAACAGCAGGGAGCCTCTACTCGAACACTTCAACCCCCCATTTTTTCTAAATCATCAATCAACTCTCATCAGACTCAACTCAGTGAGTCAAACACCTCCACGCCGCCCTGCAATCATGCATGTGCATGTGGGCGCTCATACATACACACAACCCTGAATCTGACACCTCCACAGCTTGCAACCACCAATCTAAAAGTGTGATGACGCTGCATGGTGTAGATATGAGAAGTCAAGACTCTCACTGTACACAAAGAGTTCAGGACAGCTCAGTCAAAGGAGGATGCACACATACACTTCCATAGTTTCTTTACATTCCCGGCACAGCTGAATTGCTCCATGAAACATCATATCACTTTCTTGCTTTCCATCTTCCTTGTTTATCACACTCTCTCCGTTTTCACACTTCGCTCTTGCTCACACAAGTCTTGCCTGCATCACACATGTCATGCCCCTGCACATTAAGACTCTGAGTCTGTGTTCAAGCAGGCCTGAACAGGCTCTGACAGCTCCCCAAACAGTCTTTATTCCAGATGAAGAACAAGATCGGTGCGCCATTCATTCCCAGCTTTTATTTTCATCCCTGTCGCTCTGCAGAATACATAGTAATACTTGGCAAGCGCCACCATCCTGCATCCTCAAAACCTGTGTCCCTTCACGATAGCTCTGAGTGACAGTGACTGAGGAATGCAGTCTGTCTTTGGCTCAAAAGCAACAAAATAAATGCAAATGAACTTTCCATTAAGGATTGTCAAGCAAAATGTGCACTTTCCCAGGACAAACCCCCTTTGTTTGTCACTAAAGAATGAATATCAATTAATTTACCACAATTAAGGGAAATGGGGAACTGGTTCTCAGTCTTATTTTTCCACTAGCATACAAAAGCATGTTAGAGAAAGTGGAACCCAGTCAGCTGGAAGAGAAAGCGTGGGATTTGTACTGAGTGGAAGCTGAGAGAAATGCTTTTTTGAGGTGTCACCTCTCACACCTTGAGTGTTCACCTTTCAGTTAAAGCTCCACCTCTCCACTGCCATCATAATACCGTCAATGCTTATGGACACCTGCTCAGATGGTGCAAAAAAGTCACTCCATAAATAATGTTGGTCTCTGAACCATAAGAAACCAAGATGCTCACCAACTGAGCACTTCACACTTTAGTTTCTTCAGTACACTCCATCTGTGCCCAAGGCGAGGCGTTCTTTCAGTGCAGAATATGCAATGAAACACTCACAGTTGCACCATATTTCTGCATCCTCAGCACAAGCCAAGTCGAGTAAAATATGCATTTCAAACATATTTTATTTACATCTAAAGCAGCAAAATCAAATCCCTTTTCTGTCACCCTGGAATCACACATTTTACTCAGAAAATAGAGTTTATTTCAAAGGATATCCCATAAAACAATATGATATGCCTGTCACCATGTAGTGACAATACTTCAGAATTTAGCCCAAAACAGGAAGACTTAAGGGCAAAGGGGCTCATGAGAGCATAGATATCGGAATGATTTTTGCTAAAGCCATTCTCTGTGAAAGTCTTTTCAGAGAACAGGTGTCAAGACAAGTGGCCTTGAATATCAAAACTCGAAACTAGCTGGACCGTATCAATCTGGAATAAAAACTTTCAGTCTCACTCTTTCTGCCCACCCCGTGTGTCTGATGAATACAGAGGTGCTTTTAAAAAGATTTCCCCGAGGCATGGGGAGCCATCAAAAAAAACTGTGCGAGTCAACTCTCTTTCAGGGTTCAAAAGCTCTATGAAGCCCAATTTAGCTTTGAAACATGGGGACGTTTTAATATGAAAACCCAAAAGTGCCTCATGCATGCTTACTTGGACGGGCATTGGGAGATGAAAGAGTGATGCGAATGAGCACTCTGGTCCCTAACTGTGAAGGTATCTCTATCTGTAGAACCACAAGGAAGGAGACATGGACAGTGAATGTCAATGAGGGAGGGGAGGATAAACAAGATGCTCTCAAGTGCAGTCTCGCCTCTTTTTTTGCAGAATAAGAGAAACCGCGAGAGTGATGGACTGTCCACTGCAAAGACTCTTCACTGCTTTGAATGAGGCACTCCCTAGGTGGTGAAATTCCCTGCACAAAGCATCTTTTACTTAAGTGTGAACTTTGCCAAACATGTCCACCTTGAGAGGTCTACACAGGGAGTACATACACCTCATATCCTCAGGGTAGGACTGAGCAATACACCCTGGCTTGTGGAATTAAAAAGCAACACTTTCCTGTGTAATCCTCCCCAGGAATATTTTACTCTTCCAAGGTACCAAAGGATTTATCACCAGAAGTTGTTAGACTTATAGACAGAAAATACCAATATTGTGTAAATTCTCATTTTTTGTGTTATTATTTTTATATAATCTTTAATAAGACTATGTAGGGTATAGTTTTTGAAACAAATACCAAAAAATAACGATAATACTCAATCTGTCTTTATACTATATTAAGGTCAAAACAAAACACAACACAATAGCAGCCATGCAGAATAGTAAGCTTCTGCTGCATAGTCTCATCTGTCAAAGTTGTTTTAGTAAGTGTATGGCCATCTGTCTTACTGCTGACCTGAGGTAGTTAAAGACTGCAGTGGCATGGAAGGAGAATCCACTGAAACAACCAGTTTGGTGGGTATTATGTCGTCTTGTTTGGAGCCCCTAATTCACTGGTTCATGTGCTGAACTCCCCTCTGCACTCTTTGATTGTGTGTCTGATAATATGAACTGGATCTGGTTTAATCAGACTCAACAACTGCAAGCAAACAATACAAGAAGTGACAAAACTAGATTTGTAAACACAACTATGAAAATGTAGCCTCATTTCCTTTTAAGCTAGTATTGTCATTACAGAATTATACGCTGCTTACACAAAAATCCAACCATCCCACCAACCCAACCAATACGTAAGTTCAGAATTAAAGCAAAATGGTAGAAATGTTTGGTAAGATCTGCATGCTGCAGTGGAAACTACTCTCCTTCAGGTCATCTGTTCTATCCTTGTGTTATTTTGAATGCAGAGCTGCTCATGTAGTGAACATTACATTCCAGTTTCCTGCCAAAACACATGAACACAAGCATCATTACCATGCAATTGTGCTCAGGACTGTGAATAACAAGAACCCAGGCCCTGTAGATAGAAAAGCTTGTGGAAGAATACAGTGTGTAGCAGTAAACCGCTGACTAATGGCTTCATAGTAAAGTATTTAAAGTAGCAGATGATGCACATAGGCATGGTTCTTAAGTTTGACTGTTAGATCCAACACCATGCAGGCTTAATGTTATGTCCTGTTTATATTATTGGTGTAAAGAATATATTCCGATGTGCTGTTTAACATGAGAAACACCACATCACTTTGGCACATATCTGAAGTAAATCCCACATGCAACTGTAGCTGCTGAGGGGCAATTTCTCCAAAATTATGCTACTCACGTATACGAAGATAGTTTAGAGCAGATGGTAGCAAGGCATCTATGAAAGACAAAACACTCAAGCTGATTAACATGTCATGCTAGCAGCCTCATTCTCACCGCCATGATTCTATCCTTCGGGTCCGAAGTGAAAATGAAAGTATTAAGGGGAAATCTCGGAGGTTGTGTATGCCGTGAGCCTTGAAAAATCATCAGTGGTGGGCAGATGCCTCACACATATTGGGAGATGCACTGTGTACAGCTGTGAATAGAAGTTCAGCTAGAGGGGGAGTGGAGGTGCAGGATGGGGAGCAGTGGGCTTGAAAACACAGATGAGTACAGCAAGTTGGGGAAGTCATTATGCACAAAGAGTTTATCTTGATCTGCTGACTCCAGCAGTCAATTATCCCACTCATTAGAACACAGTAATTGCACCAGCTAAAGCATAGTGCAGAAACAGGCTGAAAATGGTTCAAAAGTTCAATTGGACAGTACACTTTAATCTGAAATTCTAAATGAAGCTTCAGTGTAGTGAAGAAAATGTGCCTGCCTGCCCCCTGCCCCCCCCAACACTCTCTGAGTAGTAGCACATAATCTGGCACCAGCACAGTAACAAAAATAACTCTGAAGATATGTTTTCACTGCATACCATATAACAGTGTTAACAAATTCAGTCAGGGAATTATTGTCTATTCCCTGTCTGTATTCACTTAACAGGTATATTAATGGTAAAGTTGTCCTGGCACAGACACACCACTGCTCTGTTATACCCCTTTTCACATCAAGACACATCCTTCCTGGGTTTGTAGTTGGTGTGAAATGGTCAACACAGTAATCTGACCTGGGTCTGTAGCCCTGCTCACAACCTGAGTTTTACGCAGGTCTGACACTGCTTGCATTTGGTCCTACAGGGTCAACATTGGCTATTTTTTGCCCTCTTGGCCATTAATTTAACTAACTCTAAAATGTAAGGAATTATTATTGATCACAACTTCTTGTAATTAACCTTTAATATGGTCTCATATGGAAGAAATTAAATCCAGTAACGTTGCATCATATTGTCCACCATGGTGAATTTCCAGTCATCCGCTGTGTGAGTTAAAGTTACAGGGGCAATATTAGGCTGCAACAACTTAAAAACTCACAGCTTGTGTTGAACCGGTCACTTGCATTCATGCACAACTCTGTTACTTCCAATCAGAAAAAAAGCTTACATACTCAGATACAGCAGAGGAATTCTAAAAAAAACATACAAAGACAATTAGACTCATGGGTGTACATTCCCACGCACACACACACAAATACACACACCAGGCACTGAGGTGTCTGGAGAGAAGAGATAGGGCTGTCTCCATCAGCCTCTACACCTACCCAGAGGACCTAATCAGTCAGTGAATACACGTAAAATGGAAGCTGTCATCTACCTCCAGCCCAACTGACTCCCTGCCGACACTTTTCTCCTGCCACCGTCCTCCTGAGAGAAAAAAAGATGGATCTTTCCCTACAGCTCCATCCTCTACCAAGATTTCCCACATCATACTGTCTCAGTCAGCCATTGCGTTGGCGAGTCCTGTTCCTCTGTCTCCTTTATAGCCTCATCTCTGCTGCTTTTTTTCTCTCTTTTTTTAAAACAGTATTTTTCCTTTTTGTGCTACAAGGGTGAATGAATGTTTTCATTTTTTAGGATTATACTCCAGTGTGTAAAAGAGGAAGGACCCACATAGAAGAGGACCCGCTTCCTCTGTAGATAAAAACGGTTCATTCTAAGGTTACAAAAACACAATTTTTATTTTCAAATAATTATACACAAATGAAAACATACTTATGAACATTATATTCCATTTCTGCCAATAGATCCTCTTAAATGTACACACCGGACCCTTAATGCACCCCAGGAGAAGTAAAAGCTTGCAACAATCTCCTCTCTGCTTTATCGACAGCCTCTCCCATCTTGTTGCTTCCATCCCTCCTCACATGTGCCACAGACAGACTGAAATCAGGGTAATGGAACGCCACTGTGACCCTGACCCGGCTTCCAGGTCAGAGCCATTCGTCTTGGCAACGACCCCAGCACTCAGCAGCAAAGCAACACATAATTGGTCATAAGAGGGAAGTGCCTGCACCTGGAAATGTCCACACCAACATGGGCTTAGCTAAAGGCACTAAGAGTCATACTGTAAATCTAAAAAAACACTGTTCACGTTTGGAAACTACAAAGAAACTATGCTGACTTGTTGGGCTCATTTTGGAAAAGTTCTTTATCCAAAGTGAAATACCAAAGGACCAAAGGTTTCCTTTTCCTGTTTTGAGTAAAACAACTAAAAACTGTATTATAACAATCATTCAGTAGCAAGTGAGCCAGACAGCTCAGTTACTTGTCTTGGTTTCAGCAGGTTAAACCTACATTCAGTCATCTCCTCCTTTCCATAATCACTTATTATGTGTTTTCTATCCCAGCGTGTTTGTTCTTGGTTGTTTTACGTCAGCTGATAAGTGGGACCTGTTATCTAAGTCGAGCAATATTCTTGCTGATCAAATCCCCATTTATGCTCATGAGGATGTCTTGACTACATAAATATAAACACAGATCAGAGACCTGTGTTGTCCGACAGTTTAGAAGCATTCTAAATGCAGTCTCATTACATTGTCTTGACATTATTCCTAAATAGCACGTAGCGGTGTGCGAGCAGACACAAGTCATCAGTTTAAAAACATATTTACCTCATCCAAACTACAACAAATGAGAACAGTGTGCAGTGTAAAGCACAGTTTTTGGGTGCGTAAAATGTCAGCTTATTGTAGATGTCAAGTAAAAAGGGGCAGTTTTTTTTTTTTTAACCAGCTTGGTGGACATACTCTACACTTACAAACAAAAGATTACATTTCTAAGAGGAAAACAATGATATGGTTGATGTATTTCTTTCTGGGGGTTCCTTTGAGAATGAGGGAGGTGTTTTTGTTGTTTTTGAGATTTATTACTGTTTGTTTGCCATTTTGGCGCTTTATGACTTGGATGCAGCCACTGTGGAACTGCAAAATGGGGGAGTGCAAGAGTGTGTGTTTGCCAGTGGATGTGTTGGAGCAGTGGAGAGGTGGAGGACTGATAGGATAATAAAGAGAAAATGGAGGGCTGAGAGAGGTAGTAAAGAAGGTTAAAAAAAAGAAAGAACAGGAGGTTGATTAAGTGAGAGAAAGGAGAAAAAGAAAAAGACAAATGAAAAAGAATGAGAAATGACAGAATAGTAGGTAGGTAGTAGGTTTCTTTGGGCAGTGTTGGAAAGATACATTAAATAAGTAGATTGAATGCATGCAGTTCAGTGAGTGGTTAGAAGTCATCTGATTGGGCCATCATCTTTGTAGCTGGAACCAGATCAGCCTTTGAGATAACCGTTTCCCCTCGTCTGTGTGTATCTGTGTTTTTATCAGGGTGAGTTTAGCATACTGACACAAGGTGACATGGACTAGGTTATTTTTGGGTGTCAGGTGAAGGCAGAGAATCTGAGAACAGGTTCATATGCATTCAAAAATTTGGATTTAGCTGCCGTTGGTCAAAAATTAACATTTCTCTCCTATCCCCTTCCAAACTTAGGCACCAAGACCGGCTGATATTAAGTATAATAAAAGTCAACATTACATAGTGTAAGACACCACTGTCAGGACTTACTATGCTAAAGAGAGTTTTGGTTTGAGAATGTGAGAGTGGGAGATTTCTTTTAACATGTCTCGGTTTTAATTCTTCTGTACAGCAACAATATTATTTTGTAAAGGCACATTGTTGGTAGAATTTATTGCACAGATTACAAGTAGCAAGCAAAACATATTACACGGGCCACTCATATTATATATGCGCTTGTCAAGGCACTGAAGAGCAATGCAATCCTCATCAGTCTTCCTTAAAGGACTGATGAAACAAAATCATTGTTCATAGTTTAAAACTCGCTGCATTCACTTAATATCCAATAAAACACTTACAGATAACTGTATAGGGCATATTAGATTACATATGCATTAATGTTTAGGTTCTCTTGCAGCATTTTCATTTTGTTCATTGGAGTTACTTAAAGAAGAATCAAATGAGTGAGGCTGAATGTGTAGTCATGCTAAAAGGAGCCACAGATAAAGACAGATTTACAGAAAATCTTGCGAACCATAGCAACCTCAGTGCATGTGGACCATGGTATTTTACCCCCAAATGAACGTCTTTATCCACGTTTGGTTGAGATCCGTTTTATTTTTGTCACAACATAGCTGACGTTTCATTATTCACAAAAATATAAAGAAGCCAACTTAATTAATCGACTGTATGTCCTACAGAGTGTATCCGACAATACCACAAAGGGATATCCATGCAATAGTGACGCAATGATCGTTTTTCACATTTTCAAGCTGTCATGTCCTTGGGTGTGTGTACCCCTCCCCTCCCAAAAACAGATTAAAATACATCAAAAAAGGGATTAAAAGAATCTGCCGACACCCCTAAATCCTTCAAAGGGCGTCCGACTCTATCGAACGATGAGCATGCTTAAATATGAGGCGACACACATGACACATGAAGAGTGCTGGTTTACTGTTTATAATTTCTACTACTGTGGGGTGGGGGAAAATTAGATTTCAGTGAAACATGATATCAAAGCAAAGTGATAAGTGGCTTTGGTTATCTTTATATACCGCAGTAGCCTATAGGTGAGAGAGGAAAAACATTAGAAAGAACAGAGGAGCAGATATGGCGGAAACAGAGAAAAACTAATAACAAAAAAAGCTGATATATTTAAAGAGAAAATTGTCCCATCTACATATGGAGAGGTCAGCAAGGACACAAAACAAAGAGACTGCAAGATAGTGGGAGAGAGGGAGAAAGGGCAGAATGAACTCTCCATTTTTTTTTTCATTTGGGGGTTTCCCTATTAAGCGGCGGTGAGGTGGGGCTCACCTCAAGCAATTCTTAAGGAGGGCTGAGTTCAAAGCGTGCCGGTGGGAGGAGGGACGGCTGTGTGGGAGCACGGCAGACAGTTAAGATGGGATTTCTCATTACTCGCGTCTCGCTCTGTGTCCTGGCTATCAATGCTGTATACCGCTCGCTCACTCGCTCTCTGCCCTATAATTTTTCTCCCCCCTCCTTTTCTCTTACAGAGACTCAAACTGAATACATAAGATTGGGTTCCACTAGGCCACCTCTCTTTTTTCATAGTCTGCTTGTGTCTCCACAGTATCTGACTATCTGACACACACACACACACACACACACACACACACACACAAAAAAAAAAGGCTAAAACAGCTGGTAATAGTGGTAAATAATACATGTCTAAAAAACTATTTTAATAGTGGTTAACAGTATACGGTGTATATATATGTGTGATTAGTGAAATTTGACTGCACTAATGATTTTGTTTTCATAATCTATTGTTGTATCATTAATATTTTAATAATTTCTTTAACTAATTAATTAGATATGCAGTCGATGTAAAAGATAATCACAAATTACAGTCACAGTCACTAAAGTAATTTTAATTATCAATTAATCAGCTGATTATTTCCTGCATTCCGTAAAACATCAGAAAAAATGTGGTGGTCCGACCAACAGTCAAAACCCAAAGATATTCAATTTACTAGAATATACAATATACAATATATATATATAGATCTCAAGAAAAACGGGTCACATTTGAGGACCTGGAACCATCCAATTATTTCTTTAAATCTTCTTTAAAACTGACTAGAACAATTAATCAATTAATTTGAACATTATTAAAAAATAAAAACCTGGGGAGAGCGGGAGCCTGGTAAGACAAAGAGCCAAAGCTGAGGATCGAAGCGCCATGGCGGCGATGGTGATGATGTGTGGAAGTGGAGGTGTTTCCTTGAGAAGAATGAGCTGCACGTCTCCTAGCAATCAATCCCAGATATTGCCCTGGTATTTGTCAGATATGCTCTCTGCCACGCTAGCCACCCGTGACTCATTCCGTCATTACATCTGAGAGGTCACGCCCACTCCGCCCCTGCCTGCACAGTCGTTCCTGGGTCTGATGGCGGCCTAATGGCCTGCTCGCTCTACACCGCAATTAACCTTTTTATTGGCCACCTGCCAGCCAGCTGGAGATACATCAGTGGTTGTGCATGTGTGTGTATGTGTGTAAGTAGAACCATAAATGCAATAGCTTAATGTGTTCAACACTTGCATGTGCACAATGGTCGAAGCTTTAATGTCTATGAATTTCCATGTGACATGTGTGTAAGCGTGTGTGTGTGTGCGTTTGTGTGCCTATAATAGCTGACAGGTTTCACCTGCTCCACTCTTCAAGTAGAAATTGATTGAATCTAACATCCCATCATGGTTGACCCAGGCAGATCCCACTGGCTGTGAGGCTGCCTGATAGCAGAACTCTTCTTGGCACAGGGACTAAACAAGTCCCTTCTGCATGATACGTCGATGCAGCTTTAGTGACAGATATTGATGAAGCGCCGGAATAGATTGCCTACTGTCCAGCTATGGTTGAAAAGACTTAAAGATGCACACACATGTGCAAGCACACTGTCATTTATTCCTTTCATACAAAAAAAACCACACAGAAACTGTTGTGTTTCTGTTTTCTTCAGTTTACCTGACAATCTGTTTTATGATTAAAGCCAGGAGAATTGCCATAGCAACCATGAGGTCTACTGTTACTGCTATTACATCAACACTACAATAACTTGTGTGAAGGCTGAAAATGGCTTAAACGTGTTAACAGAAAGTAGTTAAGTATATATTTGCACATCCAAATGACACTAAAAAGACAGTACCCACCACAGCCTGTTCTGCTGCCGTACCACCAGACTTAAAGGCAGTGAGACATTATTCCTCAACAATTCATCATACAAGTTAGTATTTTTTGTATTTGTATGACTCATTTATCTATTTTTATTTTGTTTTTTTAGAAGTAGCATAAAGAGAACTATATCCAGATTTCATTCTACAGTACTGTGTAGTAAATGACAATAAAATAACCTTGAGTCCTTGAATTAGACTAAGCACATATCTGTCCCCTGTTGCTGCTGGATCAGCAATACGTGAGGCAGCAGAAAGAAAAATAAGTAAATATGTCTCCAAAATCCAACTCCAGGGTCTTCCAGATGTTAAAATTTTTAGCTAAGCACCTAATCAGGTGTTATAATACTACACTGCAGTCTTTTATTAATCAAAGCTGGACCACTGGTGTCAGAGACTTCGCAGATTAATACAGGCGCCTTATATTTGGCCATTCGCTACTGAAGCACCTTGTATCTACTGTATGCGTTTAAGTTTTGTCAAGACGAGTGGAGTCTGAGAGATCACGTTGCACATGCACAGTTAGACAACTAAACTCTTTGCGGCAGGGAGGAAAAATCTTCTCAATCTCTGCAATGGAAATATGCTGCCTCATTAACTTGTAATTCAAACGCCTATGAAAAGAAACCGAATCACAGTGAGACAGTAACTTCACACAGGCACTCAGTATCCGAGAGGCTTATACTGTACTATCCCATTGTCAACAAGAGGCCTCTCTCTCGAGCGTCTTAAAATCTGGCAGAGCACCGCTGAGCAGAAAGCACACAGTAAATGCATTCTGCGGCTCCTCCAGCTGCAAATTGAATTTCGGGGCATGACTTGACTCAAAACACCTAATAATCCCACGTCACTTGCTGTTCAGTGACTGTTCCCAAACCGAACAAGGTCACATAGTAGGACTAGTAATGAAAAAAAAACAGACCCTTTTGCAAGCATTTATCCAGTACGGCAATGCATTCAGGTTGCAGCGAAGTGAAGGAATTTATAGAAGAGAAAGCACAAATGGTTGAGCAATTAAAGGACAAAAAACACTCCGCAAGGGACAGCAACTACAGAACCTTTTCACACCTATAGATTTTATTGTGGTTCACCATTTGTAGCGTAGGCGTGTAGTCGCAAACATTATTAAGAACTGTTAAAGAAAGACAGCTTTTATATTACAAAACATACTTTGTCTTACATTGTTTCTTAAAAACTGAGGACACAATAATAAGGACATAATAAAGACTGACAGAGGGGTTTAGTGGTTCTTTACGTGGTATTTGTAGAATCTATGATATTCATGATGAAAAATGTGTGTTTTCCAACCACTTTTATTCCTCAATAAGCCAAATACTGTCCACATGGTCATTGAGAGATGTGTCATCAACCAGCACAAATGAAAACTTACTATCCCAATTCCCATAATCTGGGGGCGAATGTTGAATTGTCAAAACAATTTGCCACAAGCTACAACTGTATTTTTAACCATGGTGGTTAAGGAGTACAGGATATGGCAAAAACTGTGAACTAGGTGAATCTGGCAGCCCTTACCTGCTACGGAGAGACGGGCCGTGCGGCTGGAAATGGATCCCAGGTTGTCGATAGTGACAACGCACTGATAGGTGCCCTCGTCAGGCTTATTGTGCTTAGAGTGGACCACATGGTTGAAGAACAGCGAGCCATCGGGAAGAATGTGTCGTCTCTCATCTGAACCCAGGCTCATGAAGGTGCCGTCTTTCTTCCACTCTATGCGCGCCGTCGTAGCCGAGTCGCTGTGGGCCGAGCAGTTGAGCAATGCCGAGTTGCCCCGAATGGCCAGTGTGTCCTGGGGCTCCACTGTGAACCAGAAGGGGCTGAAGGGCTGCGCTGCTGAACCTGGGGGGGGGAGAACAAAGATCTTAGCTGGATGCTCTACACCGACACCAAGCACGTTGTGGAACAGGATCACCTGAGCAGTGAGGAGCAATAAATCAAATGAGAATCATGTTGCTGTTGAACAATTGATCTGTTCCATGGTCACTGCGGCTGATACCAATGCTGATATTATTGACTTCATTGTAATACCAGCAAGTGTCTACTTTCCAACAGTGGTGGAAGTGTAAATTTGATGCTTGCTGCAGATGCCGAAAAGCTTCATCATGACCTGCTGTGATGTATTAGTAAATATGAGCAAAATGTATGTAACTGCTGTAATAGATGAGTATAAATTACTGTGCAACATTTTTGTATTGTATACTTTTCAGATTCAACGGAGCTGTAAAATGCTGACCATCATCTGAAATACATGGAACTAAATACTGTAGCTGCCTTTTGAGCTCAACCACATAACAAGTGAAAACACATCTCCAAAGATGTCATCAACTTCAATAGCACATTTTAAAAGTCCCTCACACAAAATGTGCTGGTGGCTAAAATGAAAGGACACTACAGGAATCCAAGTGGCCCAAACACTCCATGAAATGTTTCCAAAGCAAAACATCTTTTGGTTCATTCTATCTTTTCAGCCACTGGGCCTCAGTCTATCCCAGAGACTCCAAGAGGCTTTTCATTATGAAACCACAAGCCCCACTGGAATTGGACGAGAGGAACTGACAAATTTAACCCAGTCTAGCCTTTCTGGCAAGTTAATATCACGTCTTGCTTTATTATAAGTAGAGAGTGCAGCGAAGGAGTAAACACTTTGGAACGCGGTTGCCATTTCCTTTCCTCGAGCATAAATGGTAACATCGCACTGACATGGATAGCGCCAAAGTCAGAGTAAGTGCAATTGCTTTGCATTTGTCCTCATCCATTATTCAAGTGCTCCCACCCTAAGAGTCACACAGTAGTATTGTTTAGATAAATAACACCAATTATCAGTTCTGCAGGGATGGAAGAGAGCTAGAAAAATAATTAAGAGGGTATGAAGGTATTTTAATAATGCAGCGAATGGAGTGAAATAAGTGGCTGAATGTTAAATGCAGTTTAAAATATGCCTGCTCTCTTCCAAGGAAATGGCAAGTCTCCAGGGGAGAGCGAGAGCAGAAAGAGGCAAAAAGAGAGGAAGACTGAACAGGAGAGGAAGGGGGGAGAGAAGAGGAGAGAAAGAGAGATGCTGTGTCAATGGTTCAGCTATTTAACTACTAGGAGGTAATTTCTCTACCTTGCGGCGCCAAGTCCCTAGTGTGAGATTCAGAGAGAAGCAATGTAATGCGTGGTCCATTACGGTGGCAATATGGTTGCTTGTCCTCTGTGCACTTAGTTCTCTTGAAAGCACAAACAATTACAGAAAATTACTGAATAGAAAGATATTTTCCACTTCCACATTAGGGAATAAAGGTAAGACAACACTGCATTCCAACTATGCTGTGCAATTGTCTCCATACTAATTCACTGTTGGAGAAGACTAGAAAAGAGAAAGGGGGAAGAAGTGCCTTTATCTGTCTTTAATGGACAATGTTGGATCTTGGTGACTCTGAAGCATTTTATTGAGGTGAATCTGGCAGGTTTCAAATCACATTTTGCTGCCAGTAATGTGCAGCTACAGACTGGACACGAGTAAAGCAGAATTTCAGGATACAAAAACTTGCTAGACTAGACTTGCTGAGACCGCACAAGTGCTCAGACATACGATATTTTACGCAGAAGTGGGTGTGAGATTCAAGTGAATGAAAAGAAGCAGGTAATAAAATATATGTAATAATAATAATAATAATATACTTTATCCTAAGCCAACGTCACACACCTCACAACTCTTAGCAGGAAGCAAGTGGTTTTATATTTGACTGAATTTAGCGGCTGATTTCAGGAAATCGATAAATTCAGAGCAGCTTAGTATACATATTGGGCAGAATGTGACAACACCAGCAAATGTATTTTTACTGATGGTGTACATGACAGATGGAGAGAGACCAGAGTGGAGTAGCAGTGGGGGGAATTTGTCAGTCCTGCAGACCAGAGGCACCATGGCATGCTTAATCATCTCTGCTTTACGCTGCTGGAACAGTGGGTGTGTGGGATGGGCAAAGCTTCCAGGCCCTAGCCTGGCTCTTATCCAGTCAAAAGACCATCTTCAGTCGCTCTCTATCTGAGGAGAAAACTGAATGGGCTTGAAGGTCTTGCGGCATTCTATCAGAGCCAAAACAGCCGCCTATAGCAGCTTTTTATCCCTATCGTAGGAGCAGTAGGGGAGGGCTTAGCTTCAGCTCTACTGTCGAACAAAATGGCGAACCATCTGCTTTCAGTTGCAGAGACAACATCCACAGTCAGCAGAGCAGGGCAGGGGGAACAGAAAAAGATGGGACTGGAGATGGGGATAAGCACATGGGGGAGTGAAGGGTTGATGGCAGGCTGAGGGGCTGGTTTGTGATCAACTACATTTAGCTTAACTTTATAATAACTTTTTCACAATATCTTCATCTGAAAATGACCTCAAAACCTCTATTTGATACCACTAATACCTGCAGACAGACAAACATACAACCAAGAAAGCAAAACAATGATGCCACTGGTAGTGACCAAAGTGCAAACTCCAATAACAGGAAGGAGGGACAGTGTAATCAATGCTCGACCTACTACGCACAGACTAAACAAATATTTTGATATGAAGAGTGGCATCAGCTGCCAAATATCTTTCAAAGCTTCAAAACTGTTGACCATTCTTTGTTTTCTATTCTTTGTAGCATATAGAGAGGCTACAAATCATAAGAAAAGCTTTCATAGATCAAAGTTAAACTTCAACTTTTGGTTCAAAGCCAAGGAAAAGTTTACTTCTGGCACCTAACAAGGTTGGGAGTTGCAGGCTATCTAATGAACACCTACAGAACAAGCTGTATTCTCTTGATGTATTCTGAAGTGTTCATTGACAGAAAACTCAACAGAGCGTATGTTCCCATACATCATTAAAGTGCAAAGAAAAAATCTAACCAAACCTCACTGAAACAAAAATAATGAAAAGAAGAGATGAGATGAATTTTACAACAATGGGGGATTCTGCCTCTTGTACAGAAACTTTTCTGTCTTGAGTGTATTAAACAATATGCATGGGTCCGGATGATCGTCATCGTTTTTATTAAGTAACACAAAAGTACACCGGCATCAAATTTATTTTCTCTTAAATAATTCTTACAGTTGGCGATGGAGAACATGCACATCTTTATGCCAGAATTTATTAGTAGTCAAACACTGCAGTCTTTTAACAACACAGCTGCAGAGTTAAAGGAGGGAGGGGGTGTCAGAAACCACATTAAAGTGTGGCCAAGCAGTGTGGGAGACCCCGTTTGTCTTTGAAAAATAGTTACCACCACACCAGGCAACCAGTGAGGACCAGGGAGAGGAGAGCAAGGGACTAGAAAATGAGGTTGTCTGCTTGATAAGTACGGGCTGTTACCTCTGTCCCAAATCCACTTTGCTCAGCAGTCATAAAAGGTTTGGGAGCCCAGCTTAAGGTGGTGCCCTGATATGCTGCCTTGCTCTCTCCCTCCCAGTTTCTCTCTCGCTCTGAGATGAGAGACAGAATGGAGACACAGAGCTAGCGCTGTATTTCCCATCTTGAGCCAGTGCTGAGAGCATATTTTTAGATGTTACAGGGCTTACTGTCAAGGTAAGGTGTAGCCTATGTGAATTAAGGTAATGTGTTCACAGAACAGTAACTTGTAAAAACTGGATAACTCACTTGTGGATGATTTTTTTTTTCCCTCTGTACCAACCCGCATTAGAATAAGTCAGTCTTTTAACGTTAGGTGTGATATCCCAGAAAAGGCAGTAAAAAGGAGTGGGTGAGGGTCTGCTCTCCACACAAAGACCCCCTGTTCTCTCCTATTCTACCCTTGGCTCAGCAGGAAGCCTCCTCCCTCATTGACCCACCATCTGAGAGCAGCCATATTGACTACCCTCCTTATTGAGTTGCTCTTGAGACAGAGCAGACCACTCTCAGAAACCAGTCGCATTTTCAACAACAGAGGCCCTTCTGTGGCTTGGATTTAGGGACAAGGAAATCCTGTACATCCTGAAAAATAAACACTTGACAGGCATTTTCAACCACTGGAAAAGGGTAAACTTTAAAGAGTGATACAGATATTATTATCATCACATTAGGTATATGATTATCACACTCTTTGCTCTGCATTCCTGTTCTATAATGTGACACTGGATCTCTCAGCTTTAGGACCTCTATAAAGGCACCAAGCTGAGAATATAATCATTAACAGCACACCAAGGATGAATGGAAACCTTCAACACAGGTAAAGATAGAGACAGGAGGGGGGGGGATGTTATTTCCATCCCTCCACTGTTTGTCCTTCCACCCTCAGCGTCAGGGTCGCTTTAATGACACTAATGGAAAAAGTTGCCTCTGCTTCTCTCCTCTTCCATTTCATCTTTATACCTCGATTCTGTGTCTCTTTCTCTGCAAGTCCTTCATCTCTCCAAACTCCCTTCTGAAGCCCATCTGTCAGCATGAAACACCTCAGGGAAATAACAATGATCTTGAGACTGAATGTGGAGGGACAAGGTGTCTTTAATAGAACAGGAAAGGGAGCTGCAGCTAACTTTCTTTATTTGAGGTATGTATGTATTTGGGGGTGGGGGAAAGGGGAAAAAGTGTCATTTTGTAATCAAAGGACAAGTACAGAGGACCCCTCAAGGATTGACTTGAAATTAATCAAAGAAGTGAGTGGCGACAGCCATTTCATTATCAGGTAACATAAAAGAAAGGAGAAGGGGGCACATTCATTATGACGGATTAGTGTTTTCAATGCAATGAAAGCCATTCATCTCTTAAAATTAGTCTTGAGAACTGTTGGTGTTGAGAAAAAACAAAATATCAGGCTGGAAAAGGGTTGGGTATCGTTTGGGTTATTTCTGATACCAGTGCTAAAGCGCTACCTGCGCCCCAAATGATTTAATTTCTTTTTAAAGAAGCACAAAATGATGTCATTGACATTAAATCGTGGCTTTTTTTATTTTATATAAATTTGAACAACACATAAACTGTTGTGTGCGTTGTGATTCCATCCGGTAGATACAGGTCGTAAGAACCGGTGCCATAGTGTTTCATTACCCAACCCGGGGCTGGAAGGATAAACATTAAAAGCAAACTAAAGGTTAAGAGTCACAATGACAAAGAGAACAAAGGAGAGGTTGGATGATAGAAAAATGCATCTCTTTTTCACTCTTTTCCTAATTTGTACCAGAACTTTGTCAGAGTGGCCACTCAAGTATTCTTTTAATACCTGATGCCAGGAACAGTGCCTGACATGCCCGAGGGGGGTAGCTATGATCTGGGATACCACAACCCACTGATTCTGGTATTCTCAGCGTTCCCCACAGCAGCTGATAAAATGAGGGGGGTTGAGGCCAAGCCATAAAGGGATGGACAAAATGATTGGGGTGCCTAGCGCACACTGGCTGTCCTGCGCTGGCACCCACTCAACTGGCAGATTAAAAGGGGAAGGGATCCAATTTTTTCAGCTCACACAGTTCTGTCATCCTGTCTGCTCGCTGCCATTGTAAAACTCTGGAGGCCTGAAGAAAACATGACAGGGTCACAGGCGAGGCTGAGTCACTGCAACGACATTAGCTTTGGTTTCACTTGAATACTGCCAGAAAACGGCATTCTAATACAAATGTCAGTCTCTCTTTAATCAGATGAAGATAGATCCTACTCAAATGATTTGCTGGTTAATAGGATTAGCAAATGCTTAGAGTCCGGCAAAATATAAAATTTAAACAACCATGTCCAATGTGCAGAACTGCAGACAGGATTTTTATTCTCCTTGTTATGTTGTAGTAATGGTGACATGCAATTGTATAAAGTGTAATGTATGCGTACCTAATCCTGTTTTTCCAACAACCACACACACTGGCCCTTGTTTCCTGTTCTGCAATGGGAGGCCAAGAAGACCTCGGAGACAGGACTCTTGCTGCAGCCCCTACCACAGTTATAAGCCTTTTAACAGGCAGTTTTTCCTTGCCCTTGTCGCCAAGTGCTTGCTCATGGTGGTACTGTTGGGTCTCTATAATTAATGTTTTAAAGAGTTCGGTCGAGACCTGCTCTATTTGAAAAGTGTCCTGAGATAACTTCTGTTATGAATTGGCGCTATACAAATAAAATTGAATTGAATTGAATTGAAACCAGTATGTAAAGTAAAACTGTTACCGGTCAGTGTGTAAGCTAAAAATATTCAACACTTCACTTCTTTGGCTGTTGTTTGGAAAAAAAGAGCAATCTGAAGGCATCACGTTAATTCTGAAAGTCTGTGATTGGCATTTAACAAACAATAAATAGAGAAACTGATTGATTAAAGTATTGTAGAAATAACTGTCAACTGGGCTGAGCTTCTGAGGCACCCACAGTGTGATGGTGTTCCAAGGCCATAACAGGGATTGTTTGGCCTTTGGTGAATTGTACCACTTCTCTTACCAAAGCATATTCAGTGAGACTCATAGCCTATGTATCCTATTGTAGGTCTCTGAATGCAGTTCGAATAGCATGCTGAATGTTGAGCAAACAAATGGCTCCTCTAAAAAGCAGGGAAATAGCCCTGCAATGCCAAGTGAGTCATGCTCTGCACTCATTAGTGTGGCATAAATGTTTCATTAACGTTTACAACAATTACATTTGGAGCCCATGTTTCTAAAATGTGCATATTTGTATTCCTCGGCCATGGCTGTGCATGTAAACAGGATATTTAATCAAAATGTGTCCTTAATAATGAAATAGTGACATTACAAACACATAACTCTTAATTAAACTTTTACTGACACCTGGTAACTGGGCTAATCCAGGCTACTGTCACTATTCAACCATTAAAACTGAAAGGACGTACAAAATATATATGAATAGGAAAAATTATACTATTCCCCCAAAAGCAAGGTATCATCTATGAACTCCATGCAACAAAATCGAAACAAAACAAATTATAAATCCACTGCTGACATGGGGGGTATAAACAATGATGTAAATTAATACATTAAAAAATAATCAAAGTGAAGGCCACCAAAATGTGTCAAATAATTAAACTCATCTTGAAAGTAAAAAAAAAACAATGGCTATTCCATTATCTTTAGTATGACTGAGCATAAATATATGGACACACCAAAATGGGGGAAATAACACTTGAACAATGGAATGAAAGAGAGCTTCCAACAGATGAGTATGTCTGAGAGGGAGACAGAGATCCAGGAGGGATTGGGTAGACAGGGAAACCTCTCTCACCTCCCCTGCTTGTGATAATTAACCAGCACTGATTGAGGCTCAAATTCCCCCTCTTATCAGACTCCCCATGGACCCACGGTGAAGGATTGGCCCGCTGAGACGACAGCAACCCAGACGAGCATACTGTGAGAGCTGGTTTAGAGATGGTGCGTGGGTACAGTGTGAGAGACCGTCAAAAATACCGCCTCGCGGTGAATAATTGGAAAGCAAAATAGCCAAAAACAGCATGTTTCTTGGGCTTAAAGGGATACCCACGGAGCAGTCAGACAAAAGGTTAAAACCATCACTTAATGTCAGTATTTGAGAATTGGACTAACCTTTTCCATTTGTTGGAGAAAGCCTCCTAAAAATCTCACTATGGCAGGAGATGCCATTATCTGCTGCTTTTGAGCCAAATGCTCTTTAAAATGAACCTTCAGGTTCTGTGACAAACTACACACTTAAAATACTGCCAGGAAACAACACACAGCGATGTTCAGTCTTAAAAACGCTGATGTGACACACTTGATGATAAGACATTATAGTATCATTCAAATAAATCAGAATTTGAATACCGTAAATAAGTTAAGTGATACCAGTAATCGATAGGAAAAATTGACTTTAGACCTTGTGATTGTTGACGTTTTTTTTTTTTTTTTTAGTTCTGCAATGCAAGGTTATCCGATATGGTTGTAAAATCAGAAAGCAGTGGGCAAACATGGCCAGGAAGTAGTCGACATACTGGGCAGATTGAGCCGAGTTCCTCCTTTCTCCATGAACAACAACAGATGAGATAGTCATCTAAGACAGGAAAGCACATTCATCTCGCCACCCACCAGCTCCACCCCGTCCCCACTAACCCCGATACTAAAGAAAATCATGTGGCTGTAATGAGATATCTTATAGATTTTTTAATGAAACACAATATTGCATTCTCTTTGCCCCTGGTTTTTTGCTATCACACTCACTCACACAAACACACATACACATACGGGGGGGAATCAATATAATCCAGCATGCCTTGCAAAGTCAAATACTCAGCAATTTATCAGCATTGGATTTCAAAGTCTGGGTCTTTGCCTATTTCAACCTTGACTGCTGTCATTTTGTCATTTTTGTGCCCCTTCTCTTTTAATCACAAGAGAAAAGAAGTGAATGGGTTGTGTACAGTACAATTTCCCACTCAGGGTGGTAACAGTTAAGTGCAGCATCCGGTGTGCTGCACTTAACTTTCAGAGCTGGGGATGAAAGTGCAGTGCACATTGGACTAGTCTACTAGAGGTCATCCAGCCATTCAGTAGATCACAGTCACTGGCTCAGCCTCCTTTGAGCGGTCAAGTGTGGCCAATCTGCCTCTGATAAGCTTGCTGCCAATTACCAGCCCCAGACACAAAAACATTTCAAACTATCTCAATTTCTCCCCTTGTTAAGATAAGCATCTGCATGCAAATTCTTCTAATTACAACAAGAAAGCTGAGTCACCCCCTTTCAAAGTCCCAATAAACATTTATAGACTATTACACTGGCCAATTATTGTCAAGTAAACATAAATTATTTTCCTCTGAAAAAGACGAAATCAGTCTCCAATTTGTATCCTATCCCTCACAAATCACTCGACAAGAGCTTTCTGCCTTTAACCTGAAACACAACACCTACTCTTACAAACAGACCTATATAAGGAGAACGTATATGCAGGACTTCTCATCCTTTGCTCTTTTTTGTTCTTTTCGGAGTAAGTTGTTTGTGGCTTCAAAGTGGTTGGTGAGGAGGTGCTGTTAGCGGGCTGCTGATAAAAGAGCAGCCAGTCGCTGCATGTTCTCAGCGATTTGGAGAAAACCATTTAACACTGGAGCACAGGAGATCAAAGCCTTCAAGCCAACACTGGGAGGGAGACTCAATTACTATTTTACTTGAAACCGGATGTTACTCGTCCAAAAAAAAAAAAAAAAAAAAAAAACTTAAAATAACTCTGGACAAAATATCCAGGGCAACTTGGAGAAGCAGGGGCTCAGGGGGGGAACGTGATCTGAAGGCAGTACAGTAATAATGGTGGAGTTAAGTGTGGTTACAGGGGTTAAGTGTTTGCACCAGGGGCATAGTTAGATTACAAAATGAAGAGGCTGTGTGCGGCATAAAGGAAGGTCTCTTAGATATTATTACTGTAGTGTACAAGACTGTCAAGCTCCCTTTGAAGTCATGAAAGCATCTTTTTTTCTGGAAGGAAGTACTCGGTTTGTAACAAAAGTCCACTTGCATCACCCTCCCACTTCCAGCCTGCAGACATAGGCCAATTCCCCGGTCAGTCCACTGATATTTCAGTTGCCAAACATTAATACCTTTAAACCATAACCAAGAAATGACTGACCAAAACTTGGGTTGGCAATGTAAACTAAAAAGCCATACCCTGGGTTCCAATTCAGAGTTTGAACCCTCACGTAATCTCTTTCTGTTCATGTGTCCTGTCAAACAACCCACAGAACAGGCAATTAAAAATCAATTTGGGTGAGGAGGAAGAATATTTTCTGCTCACTGCATTAAGTGCAGAAATGAGGGACCTACCTGTCTCTGTTCAACCCCAGAACTCACCAGGCTGGGGCAGACAGGCAGTGACTGGTGCCAAATGAGTGTGTAAAACTCACCCAAATCCGAGTTAAGAGCAGAATGACTCGCAGCAAGTTATTTGTGCTGTTGCTATCTTTTGATCCTCTCCCTTCCTTTTCACTCCCTCATTCCTTTGGGACCGTCTGCTGTTTCATTCAGCAGGTCTCACTTTTCACACATTCATTTTCACACAGCCCGTCCACTTCTGTTCAACCATTACACTTCTTTGTTTGCACCTTTGTTCCACTGCAACCGGCTTTTCTTTCCTTCGCGCTCCACCACAGAGTGTGAGGCCTGTGCCAGTCTCTAAGGGTGTTACTACAACAATAGAGCTTGGAGGATGTTGTGGTGCTGGTAGCATGAATGGGAGGTGAAGTATGGCATAAATATCACCCATTAACAAAGCATCGCATCGCCACACATCCTCAAAAAAACTGCATTCTTGGTCACAGAGACTGATTCTGACATAAATACATGCATGTGACCTGTGTTGATACCCATTTTACACTGCAGCATGAAAGGCCCTTTCTGTCTTTTTCCTGCCCAACAGAGGCTGCGCACTCATTACGGAGTGAGCTTATCTCTGCTCTCAGTCCTGTCGGCTCGGACAGCTGGAGCTGCCCGGGCTGTTGTGGATGCTAATGCGGATCATATTGCAGGTGAGGAAGAGGCGCAGTGATGTGGCAACAAGACAGAGTAATGGGTTTTTTGTTGTGCAGTCAAGACATCAGGAAGACACGGCGAGGTGAATGTCACTCACTGCGTTGTTTGTGTGCGCATCTCAAGAGAGAGAAGGGGAAAAAAATGGTCTCATTTGTTTACAACGAGAATTATGGCTATGTGGCCTCAATCAGTCTGGCTTAGATAAGGGCTGAATGAAAAGAAAAAAAAAAAAGCCTCGCATCTCAGCAGCCACAAAAGCACGGAGTGACTCAATCACAATGGGTATCATTTCTCACTGTCCAATCATTTTTCCAACAATATCGCAGTATGCAATATAGCGTGCGTGTTAATTCAAGCCTCCATTATCTATATTTACAGACAAAATGTTTCTGATGACATGATGTTAAAAGGCAAAACCAGCGATTGAACAGCTGAAAATGTCCCCTTGTCCTTTTCGCTAACAGACACTGACTGTAAGTCTTAGTGATGGTCTTGAGGCCAAAATCAAAGAGGACGTAGTGGGTGTGTGTCTATTTGGGAGCTCAGTTTTTATTTGTGAAGTAAATACCGGTTATGCCAAAGAAACTAGGTTCACTAACTAGCTGTAACTGCTTTAGATGTATTTATAGGTTTTAAGATACTGGGTTTGAGAGTTTGTGTTTGAACTTCTGAATGAGAGCAACAGAAGAAGATATTACTTGTTTCTTCGGTAGTGGCTCATTTGCCTGCTCCAATTATACCATATTATCAGAATCAATTTGGCGGTCCTCAACTGACAAAACAGTGCTATCTGTGCAACTCCCGGTGCGTCTCAGCGAGTTGTATAGACGAATCCCATTTCCTGTACACTGACGGATTGTATCTTAACTCTAGTGTGTGATGTGATCATTGCACGTGTGTTTCTGTGCGTGTGAGTGTGTGCGCGTATAACCGACCACAAAGGAAGAGATTTAGCCCATCAAAGAGAGCCCCCACCCTCCCACCTTTCTGTCTGTATCTATCTGTCCCCCTCACAATAAAAACACAGGAAGCAGAGACCATGAGCACTTGACACAGACTGCTGTGGCAGATTTGATCAGAGCGCAGCTGAAATTCCCTCTCAAGTGTCAGCCAAGGTGTGTAAACAGACAACCACTGAGCATGACCGGCTTGTGTGCAAGTGTTTACAGTATATCATAAGCAGACGTAATCTCTTCCAGAGCAATCTGCTCCGAGTTACCCCCCACCAGTCCTCACTTCTGAAGCAAACTTCACCAATAGGTTTGGGTGTAAGTTTCATCACTATTGGCTCAAATGTGGCAGTAAGATCTGCTTACTGACCTACATATTAACCTCTCTCTTATCAATCTTATCAGCTAGGCTTTCATCAAAGGAGCATCAATAAAAGATGAGAGGATTATGTATTTAATATGCTACATATAGCTTACGTGGTATAGCGGTCATAAATAATTCACCGGAGAGGTATTGGATAGGGGGCCCGTGTATCGCTGAAGCAACACTTTCCTGTCATGTCGAGGCTCACTTGACAGTCTTCTGCTAAATGAAAACTGCACACTGATATCAGTTGTGAAAACTTTATTGAGAACAGACTCTGAAGTTATGATGAATTTGTGTGTATTCAGCTCCAGCTATTGACCCATATCGACGCTCACAAAAAAAAAACCTCCCCAAACAATAGTGTTTCTCGATTTCTTCCCTACAAACCTGATGTATAATGAGGTATGTTTCGGTACAGTAAGTGTGTGTGCGTGTGTGTGTGTGTGTGTGTCTGTGTGTGTATCCACGTCTCAGCCAAACCAAGGCGTTGAGTAAATAAGTGGCTGAGTGGCAGCAACTGATGAGCAGTAATGATTTGTGTGCTGTGCAGTATTTCCCCCTGAGGGTTTCATGCACACCCCGCCAACCCACCCAAACACCACACTCAGGAGGGAGCTGCAACCAGAGGGGCACACTGGCCCTGAACCCATCTAATCCCTGACACAAGAATAAGGCCCCTGTGTGTGTGTGTGTGTGTGTGTGTGTGTGTGTGTGTGTGTGTGTGTGTGTGTGTGTGTGTGTGTGTGTGTGTGTGTGTGTGTGGGTGTGTATGTATGTATGGTTGTGTGTTTTTCATGGAGCATGCAGCAGCACCCTATGAATGTATAAATATACAAGTAGCTGCTGTCCGCTGTGTTTGTGTGGTGTTCGGGTGTGTGTGTGTGTGTGTGTGTGTGTGTGTGTGTGTGTGTGTGTGTGTGTGTTCAATACAGAACACATCTGTTGGGACATATTTGTTTCAGTAAAGCAGATTAGTTATGACCAGCACAGATAAAAACTGTAAACTAAAGTAAAAGATATTAACTGCAACTCTTAAATTTGGGGTAAAGTCAATGCGCAGCAGATGGAACCATGTAGGCCACGCAGTAATAGCAAACAGAGAGTCAATTTAGAACCAGACTGCAGTCACTTCCAGCCTAATCTGTTCTGATCAAACAATTTACCTTTCTCGCTGGCTGGGAGAAGAGATGCTACAGTACATGAGACTTTAAGCTCTAGGAAAACAAAAATACTATTAGTCACCACAAATAGTTTTCATATTTAATAGCCTCTCTCAACCAGAGTGCTTCTTCCTTGTCCGCTCCATCACGTCTGAGTGTTTGGTTAAATTATTAATGCTGCCCTTGCAGACTGCAGGTTAGCCAAAAGGCAGGACTGTAGTATGTAGTGCGCAGAGGCCACTACAGCCCTTGTTTACATGCTTGTGGGGATTGTGATTGAGTGTTCACCTGCTAATCGCCCACAGTGATGTCAGTTGTGCTGACATGGTTGCTATGGATTTACTCGTATACCCAAAGCATTTAATATACATACATGTTCCTGCATATAAACACAATACAGGCGTAAATCCACAAGCGGCACACACCCAAGTGGATTGGAAATTCATGGCAGTGGCTTGCAAAGGTTCTGTGATTAAACCAAGCACTGCAGGAAAGCTGGAAGTGCACATGCTGAGACCAGCTGTGGTGCAGCGATACGAGGAGCGGTCTGCCCATTGGAATTAGCTCAGAACATAGAGCATAATTATCTTCACAGGCAGGTAACAGCTCTACTCTGTGCTGCTGGTTTAGGCTACCCAGACAAAAGTAAACAAAAAGAAAAAAACAAATGCACAGGTAAGTGGTTTTTGAAGAATTACTAAAGAGCTGTCCACTGAGGCATCCCAGTACACCTTTCTAGGTTACCAATGGGGTCAAACCAGGTCGAACCTTTACTTTAAACAATCTACATTCCTCAAAGCATTGTTCTTGTCTTTTAAATCTCCCGCATGCTGACAAGCTTGTCTCCTCTTATTAGAATATCTAGTTGTGTGTGTGTGTGCAATAAGCAATAAATTGACATTTCACAGAGCGGTTAATTGACACTTTTTAGATATCTGTGTTACACTGAGGCCACGCAATTATTACAAAGAAAAACAGGGCATACCAGTATTTGTAAAAGAGTTCATTGAGTTGCGACAAGAGCTATGTGTCGCCTTCTCTGTGCAGGCGAGAACTCCATGCTGCACACAAAGGAAAAAAGTGAATGTCAGGGCAGTGGAAAAAGGGATTTTAATGGCTTCATTTGACTCCTGACGGGACTCTGGGTTGACTCCAACTCTGCCTTTGATGGGTGGTAGGGATCCAGGGGGCACCTTTGTTCAAGCGCTTAAGCTTTGGCACTTTAGAGAAAAGTGAAACTATGAGAGTAATTTGGTAAAGCTGTGTGTGTGTGTGTGTGTGTGTGTGTGTGTGTGTGTGTGTGTGTGTGTGTGTGTGTGTGTGTGTGTGTGTGTGTGTGTGTGTAAGTGTTGTAAGATGGGGAGGGTGGGGGCACGGGGACTACTTTTATCCACATCCATTTGGTTTCCTGTCATGAGCACAGACAGCACAAAGGGCGAATAGAAGACCCGCTCTGACGGGGGATTATGGTAATGGGAACCTAAGCAAAACGGAGCAAAGCCAACTGTCGTTACCATTACCCTGCATACAACTCGATTAACAGCATGCGGAAAAATTTAAAAACCTGCAAAATATAAAAAGATAAATATTCACAAACATCACCTGCAGGCACCGAATGCTTGTTTTCAGTTTTCTACACTTTTCGACTGCCTTAGAGCTTGCCACATTTTCTGTCATACGAACCTGTTTGTACATGCCTCTGGGACCGGGATAATTAGCTCTGACGCTCAATCTATTTTAGGGACTAGCCAAAGCGCTGGCAACTGTGCACCATCACTGCTTAATACTGTACATGAAAGGCCTGAATGAATGATGAATCCATCCATTAGCATGGGGCTTCTGGAGTGTTACAAGACGCCTGGGCTCTGCTCTCTCCTTTTCTTTCTACGTTTGCGGGGAGGGAGGAGGAGCGGCTGTCGTGTTGAAAGGCAGGGGTGATAATTGGTCCTGGCTCTTTTGATGTGCAGACAACGCCATAATCCGTCTTAATCATATTAAAAAGGGACCCTGCTTGGCCAGCAAGGGCCATCCAGCTATAGCCAAGATATAGGCAATACTCCTTGGCTTCAATCTGAACATGTAGTAAGAAGCAACAAGCTGTCCTTCTAATTGGCTGTGATTAGGAAAATTGCTCTCTCTATTCTGGCTCTTGGATACTTTTAATCTTCACATTACCCACAGGTGTATTGTATTCATGCATGACATCATTTCACTGTTAACCTTCCAGCATTTTATCTTTGTATTTGGGCAAGAAGAGCCAATCAAAGGAAAGACATCAATCCTAAAGGTGAAAGCCTTGATGAAAAGGTTCAAAAGACTTCTTAGAAGTATACAGCTTGTCATGTCAGCAGGAGGACAAAGGACCGAGACAGAGAATGAGGCAGTCTGGGACCATGTGTCCACACCCTGGGGGCCCAGCCAGTGATCTCACTGTCCTGGGAGGCCAATATGGCATTTCCTGCCCGTATCCTGGAGCTAGGCACTGGGCACACCATAGGATGTGTTGCAGGCATATGGCAGTAGTATTTTCTGTTTAGCATGCTCAATGTTTTCCCATTGATTTTCACAGCAGCAAATCTTTCAAATTAGTTGTTCGTCCCATTTTCTGAGAGCAAATTACCACTA
This sequence comes from Dicentrarchus labrax, assembly GCF_905237075.1. Lineage (NCBI taxonomy): Eukaryota > Metazoa > Chordata > Actinopteri > Moronidae > Dicentrarchus > Dicentrarchus labrax. Next base: position 8,883,222 of record NW_026136719.1, read on the forward strand.
GCAATTATGTTTCATCAGCTCACAAGGGGGATAAACATCTAACTGGCTTGATACAAGTAGTTAGTAGACATGTCATGTAAATGAATTTGGACACCTGGAAGACATCAAGCACTGCTTTATCAGCTGTTTAAAAACTGAAAGAGTACAATATGAAATGTTAGTCTTTCAAAATACAGTTGTAAAATTCAAATTTGTGTACAGAAGCACTGTGTGTGTCGACAAGGAATATAATTGTACAAGGCTAAGGCACAATAGCATTAATCCCTCAGCAGCCCTAGCATGTCTCTTAACAGTGAAACATGCAAACAAACACACTCACAGGCACTGCTAGGCAATGCAATCTCATGGCGAGAAATGACTGCTCTCGACGACATATAGTACACATGCTGTCTCAGACAATCAAGCGGCAAAGAGTACTTTTCCTCTATGTTCTTTATTCTGAGATAGGCACAGGAAGACACATACACAGCCTTTGTAAAAGGCAGACTTCATGTCTTGACATCTTTCTTCTCGCGGCCCTATCCACCAATAAACATTTATACTGTCAGTGGAATGACTGTCTCTGGTGTAACAGCCACAAAAAGATTCTCTCTCTCTCTCTCTCTCTCTCTCTCTCTCTCTCTCTCTCTCTCTCTCATCCCAAGCAGGCTAACATGTTACTAGCTGTGTTTTATTACAGTTCAAGGGTTTGGCGTGTGATTGAGCACCTGGCTTTATACTCCAATCAGCATCAGAGGAGAGCTTCTAAAAATATCCTTTTTGCTTAATCTGAAAGGAAGTGTAATAGTACTACTAGGAGACATTCATTAAAATAGTTTCAGGAGTAATTCTCTACAACAATTTAACAGCAAATCTAATCTATATTCTAATCTAATCTTTTATAGCAAATTCCTATTTGAGTTGGATGCCCATAAATAAACTACAGTATTTATTGTATGGCTCTAATTCAGCCAGAAAGTGCCTTGGTAACTGCCTCACTGCTGTACAATAAATCTTCATCAAGTTGTTGATCTGACAAGTACAAGAGGTTGCAATGTATCAGATATGCTCAACTTCTGTCCGATGTCATCTTCATTTCCATTAACACTGTTAAAGGATTCTCATCTTCCAATCATATAAAAATCCCAGTTTGGCCGAGATAAGAACAGAATCCATGCATTGTCTCAACGCAGTATCTTTGGTTTTTAATTCAATGATGGATAATAGATTATATTTATTATGATAATCAGGATTTATAATAATGGTATTAATTATGAGATTTTAATTCATTTACAGACAAAATGTTAATTACACATAAATTAGCTTTTAATTCACATGGGCATTGTTAGTCTCTTTTGAATCAACTACGGCTACGGCCACTTTGTCGTGATCCCCGACGTAATCTTCCAATCACAGAGGCCGCGATTGTAAATGTGTGTGCAGAGCTCAGAAATGGAGGAGGATGGAGGGGGGAGTGGTGCTCTGGCATTGTTGTAGGAATCAAATAGCGTTGCCATAGCGACCCTCTGGCAGTGGCAGCCTCTTTGCAGTAACCAGAGAGTAAAGACCCCTAGGGACCCCCTTACCTCCCTCCCCTCACCCCTCTGGCCTCCGGCACGTTTGTGGAGGGGTCGCTGGGATCCAACTGGGGGGTGTCTGGCGCTGGTGAAGGGGGTGTCCTTTGAACAAACATGCACACAAGCAACCAATAGACCCTCTGTCCATTTGAAAGCCCTCGTCATCTGAAAAACGAGTTTCCATTTTCATCTCCGAGTTTGCTTTCAAACATCAGTGTCCAACACAATGAGCCAAAACAAGAGCTGGAGCCTGTTGATAGACATTTGGAGAGCTAGAGGACGGAGAGTGGGGGGGGGGGGGGGGAGGAGCCACTGTGACTGTTTGAGCGCAAAATAACTAGCCACACACACACACACACACACACACACACACACACACACACACACACACACACACCAACCCCCTCCTCTGCCTAACACAGGTGGGTATTGTCTGCAGCGTGGGGCGCTCCTGGCAGCCGGCCAGCTCGGCTCAGTCACTGGGCTAGTCCTGCTTCAGTGGACTGGCTGCGCAGGTCCTCCATGGCAGACTAAACGCTCACTCTATAAGCAGCTTTTAACTGTTTCCTACCCATCAGGGCTTGATTGTAAAAGACTTTCGGGCTTGACTGGAACATTTGCAGTATTAGAATGGGAATCCCATGTTCACGCTGATAAAAAACACTGAGACAGCCGAGAGCACCGTTGTTGCTTCTGAAAATAATCATACATCTCCATGCACGATTTAACATTTTGACAATGGCCCCACAGTGCAATTTCAACATCTGTTGATGTATAAACAGTTTCCTTCCAGACAAGCGCTCAGACGGGTTACCTGGGCAGAGCCTTGTGCTCCCCAAGGAGTCTTGCTGGATCTTTTGATTCACCAGGCTGCAGAAAGAGCTCTAGATTTGTGAAAAGCATCTTCAATGCCCTTTTGTTCTCTTGTGGCGATGTCAGGTCAGTTAAAAAAGGCAGTCAGCGAAGGAGAATGTACAACACAAAAAGAAAGCTAGACGAAACAGGTCACTGATTAAACCATCCCAGCCTTTCTAATTGGTGGGAACTTTTCTCTGGAAGTGTACTTTTGAACCATTGCTTAAATGAGCAAAAGTCTGCATGAGGGAAGATGCCATGTCTTAGGAGCTCCGTGCAAATTAATGAAATAAACATGTCAGAGTCAAGGTGCAGTGAACAATGGTGTAGACTTTGATGTGGTTTTAGAGTGCCAGCAAGGACACAAAGATATTTGTGTAACTATGCTTCCCTGCTAACAGGCACATGAATTAAAAAAGGCTTCTTCTCTGAAACAGCACAAATACATTCATTAATTAAGCTCAGACTGAGACTTCAAGCACCAACAGACATTATGGAAAGTATCGCTATAGCACTGCAGTCTAGTAACTATTGTATCACAGGCTTCCATTGTCAAGTATTTGTGTTGAAAGTCTTTGGTGGGAGTATGAGTGAGTATCTATTCATCCAAACATCACTTCTGTTGTATGTGTTCTAATGTAATGTTGTAGCATAAAAAACTACATTATGCTGACACAGACAATTCAATTTGAAATAACTTCTGCTTGATGAAGTATTGTATGTATACTTTAAGTGTAATATTGTGTTTAGAAAGGCAAGTATGGAGTTTGAGAATGTAAAAGTGCCTACAAAAATCTCTCAGATCTTGGGAAATAAATAAAACAATTCAGGGAAACATAAATGGGTGTCAAAGGACCTTACCGCTAATATATTACTGAACCCAAAGACCTGCTAGCTGTAGCTCAGTAGCCTCAGGGTTTTTGGATGGAGGGATTATTGATGGAGGCATTGATTAGCTGTCAAATTTAAACGTAAAAGGCAGTCAGACCATAATTTCAGATCAATCAACAGGGTTTAATGTCAGTCTATAATGTGTAGTGGTATGTGGCCAACATGGTGATGACACAAACTGCTACACGAGTGTTCATGCATGAGATGCTTCAGGCTGAAGTCAGTTAAAAAAAACAGAAAAGGGGGGGAAAAGTCACTCTGGTGACATTTAACAGTGTTTTTCTTATCTAAATATTATCCCACTTAAAAGCAAATAACTTTTAGTTTATGATGTTTATTATGCACTAACAATGGTCCCTGGAGGTAAAGTCTGAAGTTGTAAGAGTGGGAGGCGTGGTGGGGGTGTAGAAGTGCGACAAGGAGACGGAAAAGCTTTTTCTTCCCTCAACTCTTCCAAAAAAATAGAGGAAGGAAAAAAAAAAAAAACTCTAGAAGGCAATTGGAGAGGGTTTTTTTCTCGGCTTTAATTACAGGCCTCTTGTCAGACAGATCTCTCTCCAAGAGCTATAAATTGGAGGGAGGTGGTTGGAATAGAGACTGAGCAACTCTTTCCCAGTCTCTAAGTCTCTTTCACTTTTCACTTCACAAACACGCAACAGGCAAAAGCACGCAGAAAGCCGTACGCACGCATGTATGACTTGAGAAATGTCCTAAATGTAAAGAACAGAAGTAACATAACAGATGGTACATAATACAAACATGGAGCTACTGCTTCATGCTCAAAGGGTTAATGTTGGTTCAGCACCAAGCTCAGATAACAAAAGCCGCCATGGAGCTTCCACTGAGCTCACACACACACACACACACACACACACACACACACACACACACACACACACACACACACACACACACACACACACACACACACACACACACAGACACACACACACACACACACACACACACACATTCACCCACACAACTAGATATTCTAATAATCATAATAATTAAAACATATTACACCTTTTAGTAGCTCAAAACACAATGGCCAATGTAGAGAGTGTAACCACGCACACATACCCCCCTAGCAAATGGAAAATAGGCACGATACTAAATAAGCATAAAATAGCAATATAGATCTCATTTAGATTCTCTCTATGGAACCAAACAACCACTCTTGACATTCACTCTGACACGGTCCAGATCAAGACAAATGTCCAGACTCCTGTGTAACATTTGCCCCACGGGACCCTCTGTGCTCTTCTGTTCCCTCCAATAAGGCTGCAAAATGAATAACAAATAGGTGTAAGTTGCAATTTTATGTTTCCACAATTTATGGCTGCACAATAGAGTGACACCGAACTGTGTCTGTTACATTTTCAATTACCCTAGACACCCCAGTGTAGCTTAACAATTTATTCTATTACATGTGTCCAGTGACATCTTTTGTACATTTATGTGACTGATATTGAGGTCAATATGGAAAGGCAGATGTAATGGGGGTAAAAAGAACATAAATCTCACAGAAGCAATTTTTGAGACAAGCAATGAGTGGAAAAGAATTGATTGACCCAATGCTGCGGAGGAACTGCTGTAAGAAGGTGTAGTATTTGCTTGTGGCTCAATTTGACCATAAATGAATTAGTCATGTTATTACCCGTATTTGTCTTCAAACCTTCAAACTGCTGCTGCTTTGAGAAACAATGCTATTGACAAATTAAAAAAAATATACAAACATCATGATTAAAATAGTCCAAAAATAAGAAATTTTTTTTTCTTCCAATAATCATCCAGACCAGTTTAAAAAATTAAAATCATCTGCAGGTGTAAAAGTAAAACTGTTGGCGACCAGAGAACAAAAAATCAGTGGCACTTTTAATCAGTCTTATGATACTGCTGTCAAGATGTCAGGCTAACTGTTCGATGGTTTATATGCAAAATTATGGCACATGTCTGCTAAGCTGGTAGGGGGCATTTTGGAGTCTATCACTAGATTATGGTTGACACAGCGTGCCACAGTCCATCCTCTGAATGCACCGTCTGCCACTATAGTAGGTCCCAAAGCACCAAGCTGCCATCCCGTTTCTACGCATGCATGATGATGGGTGACACTGAAAGCCAAAGGCCCTGTCGCACCATTACAGCCATTGTCTGGGAGATTAGACGAAGTTAACTTGTGAGCCCACACAACTGACACTTGAAAGTCAGTGTGTATAAACTCGAGCAAACAAAGAGGGTTTTCAACATGTTAACACTTCGCGCCTGCTTCAGTCTGAGTTCCCAAACGTCTGTACATGCATTTTTGTTACATCTGCCACTATAAAGGTGTTTTTATTTTATAAAATGAATAAAAAAATCTGTACTTAAACAACATTTTACATACACACTTCACATATAATGGTGTTTCCCTCTCTCCTCAATCACCCACTTCTTCATATGGGGAAAGTAGCACAGAAAACGCCAATATCCTACTTAGAACAACCTGTTAGCCTGCAGCTACTGTGTTACAAGTAAAGAAGGTGACAAGCCTTCTACTTGCTCATTACATCGACTGCCAAGGCTTTCATAGCTTTTCCTGTTTGTTCTTACCCCAAGCTACATCCTCAATACCACCAGGGAAGCAGGGGCCCAGCTATCCGCTGTTATAAAAGGTGTAGAAAGCCCCCGCTGCCATCATGCCTCCCAGTTTTCCACCAACAGACCGGTTGTGATATCCCGTTTTGGCATAACACCTTTGACACGTCGTGGTGTTCCCTACCGTGAAATCTGTTTGTCTGCTGGGTTTACCGGCTAAGAATGTCCCACCGTGCAAACACATGTGTCACATCCCTTCCCCCTACATCCTCTCCTGTGGCTTGGGGTCCCCAGATCCCCATGCATGATCATTTGCATCTCATTACCCGCTGCAAAACAAACACTGTGCATGGTGGCAAGTGTGTCTGGTGTACACGTCTAATATCTGTGTCCAAAAGCGTCACGTCTGAGAGCAAATTGCATATAGTGGTGTGTGTGTACAGGCGACTCTACCTGTGTCAATGAGGGTTAAAGCACCTGCTGCGCCATTGATTACAATGTCCAACTGCAGCTCAGCGGGGTGTAATCAGGGAGGTGGAGGATGGGTGTGCTGGTTGTCTTTCCTGGCTTCAGCCAAGACCCCATCTCCATTTCAAAATCTCTCTTTTACCTGGGTGTGTTCTTTGTCTTTCCACAGCTTGAATGCTCTCTTTGAAAACTGTCTGTCCGGCTCAGAGGCAGCATTATGCATACAAACACAGACATGCGGGCAATCAGACATAAAAACTACGTGTGCTGAATTCAGAACACAGGCAGACACAGACATAGCCATGTGCTAGGCAATAACGAAAGCAGGAAGAGATGGGGGCTCTGAAACGCAGGAACATATGTTCAATGGCTTTACATCCTTGACGGTACTCCTAACAAGGTCACCTCATGAGACATTCACAGACCTTCACTCCTGGCATTCTCTCTCCTAACCCAATGTTCAATCAGGAAAATGGTGTTGGACATTGTCCAGAGGGTCAATGAGACAAGGGTACTACGGAAGCAGGGTAGAACACGGCTGCCTGTACAAGAATGCCATGTGTGTAATATGCAGTTTTACCAAAGTGAGTTGGGTAAAGCATGGCAGGCATTGTTCCTTGCCACAAGGGAGCTATCCTGGCATCGGCATGCTGCATGCCAGTTACGCGCCAGACAATGAGAAAATGCAGAATGGCGTGTGGGGGAGATAATCCACCCTACGCACAAATAACGCCGCCCCTCTGGCTTCCGAGGCCTTCCTTTTGTTGACAGAGGCCACAATGTCGCTCAATATTCGACCTGACAAGCACAGCAAATCACCGCGACGGAGCTGAGTGTCAAAAGGAAGTGGGTTTGCTTGCTTATTGAGCTGGAGCAAGCAAGGTGGGAGGGAATGTGAGAAAAGAAACGAGGAGAGGAACCGATGGGAAAGTACAGTGAATGGGGTAGCAGATACTCGATAACACATACAAGGAGAAAGAAAAAAATCTAGTAGCAGACAAACAAACAAACAAAAGAACAAAGAGGATTAGGGAGAGTGCAGGGAGGGGTGTTCTGTAACTCAGAGGGTAGTTTGAGAGCCAGAGAATCGAGGGGGTAATAAAATCTCCACAGTGAGGTGGCGCTGATCTGAAGAGGAGCTGTGAGGAGGCGGCAGCTCCTGGAGAGCCCTGCCAATACCCAGGGAGATGCCTTAGACGCTGTTTTACAAGCTGTCTGTGCAAGAGTGGGCGTATATGTGCTTAAGAACAGGGACCATGGATTTCTTTGTCACTGCGCGGTCGGGAGCTCTACGTTTCATTTCCTGTGATGTGAAAAAGACAATCTCTTCAAATACTCTTCCTCCCTCACCTGAGAAAAGGGGATCAAGGAAGGAACTGCAAAGTGCAGGAGTCCCCTAGGCAGAGCAGTCCGTACTCTCTTTTGGGGGAAGTTTCTTTGTCTCCACCCGTCACACACAGTTGGCAGTTCAAGTCCCAGAGGGAGAAAGGGGGGAGGGTGGGGGTGGGGGTGCAAAGCCCAACGGGACGATTCTACACTCTGAGAGAGGACTCTAATCACCATACAAGAGTGTCAAGACATCCAAATGGCCCCTGATAGAGCAGTAATGACTGCCATGATCACAATCATAATCCTCTTTCTGCTTACAATAATTTTGATGGTGCCGTGGCATCAAGACCAAAATCAATAAGAGCAGAGTGACGTAATCACAGATGCTCTGGCTGGATTCTGCAGGCTGCTGCTGCTGCTGCTGCTCTTAACTGACTGTTATGGCAGCCCCTTACACAGTCAATTAACCAGATTCATTAACCAGCCGATATGTCTCGTTCAGAATCAATTTGGCCCACATCTCTCTGAGCCTTTTTCAAGCCAAATAAAACCAGCACGTAAAAAAAAAGCTGACACTAATCACACATAAATAAATGGCATGCATTAGGTGGACATTTCATGGTCTATGTCAAACCATTCATTTTCTCATTTCCTGGGCCGTTATCAGTTGCTTTTTTCCCCCCAAGTCTTCAGCTGGCTAGCCAAAGCAAAAGGGAAAAAGCTGTAGTTGTCGGTGGCTGGCTGGTAGGGATGCTCCAAAGTTTTACATAATTTAGGCTCCAAGTACATAAAAACATTCACATCATAGCTGAGGGTTTTAAGAGAGCAAGCTGATCGCCAAGAAAGGCCAATGTATTTCTATTCCAAACTGATTATACTATACATATATACAATATTACTACTTTCAGCACAAGTCGTGAATGCCAAAAAATGTTGCATGTATGGTTACATCCAGTTTTAAATTAAGGTTGGTCACACATTCATTGTACTTAAATTCCATACATGCTTTACTGAGAAAGAGCGTCAATAATAACACACTTCATTATTTCAAGGTAAAGGACACTATCTCCTACTACCACCCTCTAGCCTTCACTCCTTCCTCTGCAAGCATTTTTAAACTTGGCAGCCAGGACTGTGATGATGGAGCCTCTCCAGGCAGTAATGTGATGGTGGGAGACACTTCCAATTTGATAAGCATTCATCACCCCGGGTATCCTCAGCTCCTTCTCAGCACATTCACTGCATTCACTGAATGGGATAGCACACATGGCTAAAATTATCTTTAAAATATATTAAAAGCATCTTTCTAACAGAATAGTAAATAAACATTTTCTAAGAATAGAAAAATACAACTGAATTCACCTAAATAGCAACACAATCACTAGACCCGCGAACGTTACAGGATAATGTGCTAATGCAATAACACCCAGATTTGTAGCGTCACATTACAGTAACTCTGATTGTGCACCAGTGCAATCTGTTTAGTCCATATTACCTTGTTAAGGCTTAGAACAATCCTTTTTGAGGATTAAGTCAAGGCCTGTGGAATAGCATTAATCTGGCCTCAGGAACGGAGCTTCACACTGCAGACGGACATAGTGGGGTCAGAGATAGAAACAGCAGCAGACGATAATAAGAAGGGGAACAAACCCATGCCATTTCTCTGAACTCCATTCCACACTGGCCTGCAGGGCTGAGGCAGATTGCTTAGGTTATGCTGCCATCAGGATGAGAAAAGCCAAGTCTGTGACACTACATATGGCGGGTCTTTGTGCACAACAGGACACACAACTGGCCTACATGCAAGCCAGTTCTAGGCAAGTCAACTGAGCCAACGTGCTTGGGTTCTTGTTTCCCTTTGAATAGTAACAGGGTCACCTCAATAGCCCCACACCACCAGCATCCTATATTTAACCTGCTGCTAGCCGGTGGCCAATAACATATTAATATAACTCTGTTGAAAGCCGATTTGCTTAGGTGTTAAACTGATCCTCTGAGGGGCTGTTCGGTTTTCCTGTGACATCAAGGTGACTTACTGTCGTCCAGGGGGATTGTGGCAAAGGCTAGGATAAAAAGAAAGGGTTTAAATAGTTTAGATACAAGCATTTCTCTATCAGAAACTCAAACTTGGTGCATAAATTGGAGTTGCCGGCCAGTCCAACGTTCGACTGTCCAGCACTTCAAACCCAACATCATTGCCTGCTCATGCTTAAAGATCAAAAGCTAAGCTAAAAGGGTTCTTTAAAAGGCATATTTAACTACGTGAGAGGCTCTTCTGCTTGGGATCAACAGTGATTGTGGCCCCACTGGTGTGGAAATGTGTTCTTGGATAAGGGATAAGAGCAGACTGATGCAGAGATGCTGAGAACTAAGAGATTAAAAGTTTCCAGAACATTTTCAGACGAAAGCCTTTAACAAACTTGCTTAGCTTAGAGATCAAAGGGGATTGGCTCAAGTAGTCTACTGAAGATATATGGCGTATGTGTGTAATTTGCCTTCAACTGTTGAGGGTTGGCAAGGATAAGCTTCTTTCCCATGCAAATTAAATATGGAACACACACAGACACACACACAACACTTCAAGTAATCGGGTGTGAAAAGGTATATCTAATATGGCCTTTCACAGTCCCTGCAGATCCAACAATACCATAGAGCGGGCACAGCAGTAGCACAAAAGGTAGTATCCCTCTACTACGCCAAGATAGCCTTTCCCCTTACACACACTGAATGCTTAACAACAGTAATGCCCACCATTATTATAGCTGTAAACATCAACCTACATCCTGCTAGCAATGGAAACATCACGCCCATTATCCTTTCCTATGACAGAGACAATAGTGCACAGGAGGGGAGCAAGGATCGAGCATCCTATTTTCTGGCAGCCTATTACAGGGGACTGTTTGGAGCTTGATGATGAATAAATCATTTCAATATGGCTTTGGTGGAAGGGGCAATTAGACGCTGCAGCTTGAGGCTAATCAAATCCAAGTCTCTTTCTCCTTCCTTGGCATCCATTAGAATGGGTAGAGGGTGAAGATGAGATGCTAAACATTAGTGGCCTCTGCCTTCCTGCAGCCATAGTGCAAGTCAGTTCTTCCTATTTCCACATTTGTTTACAGAAGCTCTGTGGTGTGAGTGGGCCTGTACTGTATGTGTGTGTTTTACTAGAGCAGTACTCATTCATGCTTCAGACAAACAAGAAAGCCCTATTGTTAGAACAAACAACTGGGCCAGATAGTGGTGAGGATCTTGAGCAAACACGGGTTGTTGTAACAGAATCAAAATCTGAGATTGCAGGCATGGTTGCAGGCTTGGTACAGAAATCACTATAAATCATTTCTTTAAGGGGGGGCACACTGCCGAGGGGATGAAGTTGTGCAGCTGTCATGATGCTGTCATGACTATTTGTCAGGTCTTATCAAAACTGAACTCACTAGCTTTAATAAAGACAAAAAGTTTCAAGTGATCCAGCGTCAAAGGAAACACACCCACTTTGATAATAAAAGTGATTATGGCAAGAGCAGAGCTTTATTGAGAAGCACTTGGTTATGCACTTGGTAAACGATGGGCTTCACAAACTGGAGACAAGGTCAGTTTAATTGGGAAAAAAATTAACCACCCCGCTTGTTACATTGAGACCGGGTGAGTAAACAAATTAACATGTGTATAAGAAGCACCTGACAAGACAGAGTATTACAAAGAATAAATACTGCTAGAGGTAACACAGAACCTCCCCATATGACAGAGGCAGACATGAGGATGCACACACATATACTATTAGTCATACAGGCTGACAGAAAACACAGTTTCACTGACTATATTCCTTCTCAATCTGTCACTCATCTTCCCTTACACTATCATCTTGCATCCCCCTAAAGTAAAAAATCTAACTACCAAAATGAAAAGTGTCTGTCAGTGTTTGCCAACTCACACCAGAATTTGTCTGACGCCAACTGGTGTTGATTTCCCACTCTTGAGTCAAAGCTTCCACAAAAGCCCACTCGCTGTCTCCTCCACTGTCTGCCTCTTTCCGCCTCTCGGCCCTCAGATAACTGGGAGCCTCGGTGCTCATGCCTGCTCAGTAAGCGGAGGGGAGGCGATTGGCATTAATAATCCCAAGCATCATCAATAAATCAGGGAGGCAGTACTTTAAGAGGACAGGTGATGGTCCGTGCACAATCCGCCAGATCAACCTAATTCACCATGCTGTGAACGATGCTGGAAGACCGAGGGAAAGAGGTGTGTGTGTGGGGGGGGGGGGGAGCGAGAAAGAGCAGGTCTTTGGGGTTGTGGTGGGTTGGGGTGGTGGGATGTTGGGTTATCACTGGCGAAGACAGAGGTAATGTATGTATAGGAGAAGTGGACAGAAGATCAAATGGATGAGCGAGAAAAGAGGTTTTAGTTTGCTTGACCACTGGCCAGGGAGGGGAGCTCAAAGCCGAGGACTGATGTAGTCTACACTCTCTGCTACACTACTTCAATTCTTTATATAAAGTGAATTGTGTGTCAGTATGCAGTATATGTTGACTCAATATGTGTGTGTATTATCACCACCTTGCAACCCCCCACAGCAAGCCCCTCCATCCTAACATACACACACTCATGCTGAATTCCTAAGCAGGGGAGTCTGCCTGCCCTGCACCAAGGGAGTGAATTATTTATTGTAGGCCCTTTGCAGCGTGTCAGCGGCTCCACGGGATGAAATGATATTTATGGAGCCCCCTGGGCAAGGGTGGGGAGGACAGAGAGAGATACAGAATTAGGGGTGGGGATGGGGGAAGAAGGGATGAAGGTACTAAAACACACATGTATACATACATATGTAGCACACAGAAGGTGAATGGTGGCTGATTGTGAATGAGAATGGTTAAGTTGGAGAGAAAAAAAAGATGTAATAGAGAAAACAGCAAGTGCAAAGGCATGCTAGGAAGTACCACTGATTGGGGCACATAAGAAGGGGATATAGCGACAGGGGGGACCCGCTGGCATGCTGGGATATTACACATGTTAGACCCATATGAGTAAGCATGTATTAAGGGATGCTTTCAAGTGCCCTATAAGTCATATCACACTGAAAGTAGTGCACATTTGCCATCAACGTCTCCTCTAAATCATTTAAGGGTCACGTTTAACAAAATTCTTATTCTCTTGCATGTCATTTTGCTTTCATCCTAATATTGTGACACTCATTTCAACTAAATCCAACATTCCCGAAATGTAGTATTTGGTTTAACACAGACAAGTGGAAGACAGAGGGGGGAGACATGCAACAGACGTCCTGGGTTGGATTCAAACACTGGGGGTCTCAGGGAATATGTACAAGCCTGAGCCAAAAGCACCAGCAGGATAATGCTGGCGTGCATTGTACTACTTCCAGTATGATGCAGGGATAATCTAAACAGCATTGTAAGATGTGAACCAGACTCAAACCCATAAACCAGGCGCATACAGTACCCGACCCACACAGCTCCTCAAAACTGCAGAATGCACCGCAAGCAAATTTTATTTGCAAGGGGACAGAGAGTAGGAAAGAAAACAGAAGTCTTATGTAAGACATGGAGAACCAACTCGCTGGGGCCAGTGGAAAAAAAAAACACAAGCAGAATGGCAGTGGAACATCAATTAGTTACTCCAGAACAATAACAAAATCTGCATTATTTGGAATTCAAACTCCGGAAGTTTGAATTCCCCCAGAAAGGGAATCTGTCCCTTTCTGCCCCCAAGCCAAGATCACTTTCTCCACGAGTCAGAAAGTCATAACAAGACCACTAGGGTTTCAAAATGGAGTCGGGTTACTCTGCACCGCAGCCTGCTGTGGCAGAGATCATTGTGGCGAGAGAGGGAGAGAGCTACAGAGACAGACATGGGTGAGCAGCAGGAGGGAAATCGGTATCAGGCATGAGAGGGGCTGGGCCACAAGCGGTTCCCTCGAAAGAAAAATGAGCTGGTGAGTCTAGTAAACAGCTTCGCCACTGGTCCCCGTGTAGCCCAGGGGCTGCAGCAACACATCAGGTTGTGAGGAGGTTAAAAACAAAATATAAAACAACAACAAATGGAGATGTGTGAGGATTCCAGCTCCATGTCTCTCATCTCGTCTCTCTGCGAAATGAGCTTTCCTATTACTTAATAACCCCCTTGCTTCTCTTTTCTTCATCCTCATCTGTTCTTCCTCACCGTGGCTGTCTGCATCCCTATCCACCACGCCTCCCCTCTCATCCCTCTCTATCTGGTGGCAGATAGGCTGCACAGACCTGAATGTGCTCACAGTGACTAGCAAGGAGGGGTGAAAGGTCACATGATTGCACGGGGGGGGATTTACTTCCATCATTAGGATGTAAATGGAAGGATGGAATTGGCATCTGTATGTGCTATGCTCTGTGTGTGTGTGTGTGTGTGTGTGTGTGTGTGTGTGTGTGTGTGTGTGTGTGTGTGTGTGTGTGTGTGTGCGTGTGTGTGCGTGTGTGTGTGTGTGAGAGAGACAGCATAATACGTGTGTTGACGGTGTCTTCCGTCCATGAGACGTCATGCCATTGCAACGGCAGTGGGAGTAATGGGATTCAGTTAATGACAAAATTAATTGAGGGTCTGACACCACCAGGCAGTGATAAGGCTTCTCTCACTCTGTGTGTTTATACTGTATCTGCGTTATAGTGTGTTTGTGTGTGTGCGTGCGTGCGTGTGTGGTCGGGCTGCATTAGCCTAGCCAAGGAGAGGATGGTTCCTTGGTGATAATACTCTCCACCGCCTTTGGAAGGCAGAGAAGAGAGAGGGAGAGGAGGGAGGGCAGGAAAGGTAAAGCGAAGGGAGAGCCAGAGAGATAAATAAGAGGTGCAGCCAGGAGAGAGAGAGAGGAGGGGGGGGGATTAAGAGAGTGGGACACACTGTGTACATGCATGCCTGTGAGAGGCTGAGCACTGATAGCGCCTGTGGGATGAGTCGGTGGGTGACAGACATGCTAGAATTCGCCGCCGTGCCACAGAGGATAATGCATCCCTCAGCAGGAATGTCTAGAATAACAACAACCACTGCCTGTATCACTAACTGGACCTACTGTATACAGCCAATGAATTGCAAGAGTCTGAAAGGTAACAATGGTAGAAGAGTGAAGTCTAAATGCCGTTTGGTTAATGTAGAGAGTCTGTGCAAAAGTCTAAAACATTAAAAAGGCTTTGTGAAGACATATTTCCAATTGACCAGTGAATGCATTCAGAGTTCGGATATTCCTATATTAAAAGACTGCTTTCAGCTTCCAAACTGTCAAAAGGTCTGTTCTGTTATGTTCTGCAGTCGTTTAGCAGCTGTTTTATAAAACGAAATCCACACATTTTTTTTGGCAGGATGAATCACGACATGCTGACCTTGATGATTTGAGCAACAGAGATGTGTGTGATGTTCAAAACTGAAATATTAGATCTAAAAAGGACCGATCAATCATTTCAAGCATATTATACACTGTTTCACACGTTATACATACATTTGTATGTTTCCCAAATGAACATAGTTAATAATATTGTTGTTTTGCTCTAATTTGACAAGCATTACTGATGTAAACAAACCATAATACATCTAATGCTTTCAGCTTTTAAAGCACGTTCATTCAGTCGCTTAATTCTTATCTACCAGTCAATCAATTTTAGTGAGTGAGAACAGGTTACAATGTAGTGTTTTTATCTGTAGGTTGGATTTCATTTGTTTATAGACAGTACCTTTAGCTACAATGAATTTTACAATATACCAACTTTCTATGGTAATAAAAAGTTAAATGGAAGTCTGAAAATTGACACTATATGCAGAAATGTTATGTTTTTTACTATATACGGGGGTTGTAAATACTTCCCAAGTGCAACTACCAGCATACCTGCCAACATAATTGTCATCCATCCTGTCAAAATTATAGCCATGCCACAACTCATCACAACGTGACATGTCTACACGAGAGCATGAAATACCTAAAAGAAGTTTTATATAAATGCAGCACACAGCTTTTAGGGCTTTATGTCTCTAGAACAATTTGTCAGGCGAGAATAAAATCGTTGCCATCAAATGTTTGATACCGTGTCTCACACAAATCTGTGTACTTCAAAAACACCAGGCAATTAAACACTGTCGCAATCACATCCCTACCTTCGCCTGGATATCAAACTGGCAAAATTCCTCTTAATCTGTCCAGTGTGTCTGTGTGATAAAGGTGTGGTGTCAGTGCTGTGTATGTGGGTTGTGAGCCCAGACTGAGGGAGCACACACAGGAAGAGCTTGTCAGGAAAGAGCAGAACTGGCCCTTACTGAATGGTGTGGCAACAATCTTTGTCTGTGTGCCACCGATTGTTCTGATCTGTGTGTGTGCTGTGTGCTGTGCGCGTGTGTGTGCGCGTGTGTTTGTGTGCCATGTTATTGTCTATGCCCGTCAGCATGCTTAAACATGGGCATCTGTGTGGCATTTTTATATGCCCACAGAATTGCTTTTGTGTCTGAGTGTATGCACATTTGGTTGTGCAGCTTGGAAAGGAGCTATCTGCTTGAGGAGAGAGGGGGAAGATGGGTAGTTTGTTCTGCCGGCACTTCAAAGCCGCTGTGGCTGGTTGATTGGCTGCCTGGCTTGCTGGTTGACTAAAAATCCCCTAAGGGCAAGCAGACCTCAGATTTGATTACAAACCCAATAATGTGAGCTTCATATTTGCAATGTGAACAGCGCTCATAACTCGATTAGACAAGTGATTATCTTAGCACGGCCAGATAGACACCAGTCAAAGGTGTCGAATGAGCAAAAGGGTGAAAGAGGCGCGTTCTTGTCAATTATTCTGTCCTTGAATAACAGGAGACAAGACGTATATGTACAGGGATGCTTATGCAAATGGAAACTATTATTTCCTCGCACACAATCTCTCCCATCCAATCTGACCATAAATCACTTTCACATCCATCACTGTCTCCCCCTTGTGCAACGTTATAGCTTTTCATGGCATCCTGTCACAACAAAACCCGTCTCAGCCTCCCTCTCCAGTCCTCAGACATATTTCTTGCCACTGTGACATTTGCTCTCAACGAGTGAGCTGTGTGTCTGTTTTTCTCCGGGCCCTGATTTTGAGCCAGTGGGATGATCATTAATTATCATGGAATGGGCTGCTAATGGTTGTCTGCACCGCTCTCCAACTCCCGACCCCCACCCTACTCTCCGCTCCCTGTCCTGGGTCTCCATGACGACCTGTAGCTGAGTGGCTAGGGGCCTTTTACAAGGAAGTGGATGAGGTATAATGATTGGAAGGCGGGCCTGACCCCTATGTTTCCTGTGCCACTTGACTAGGCATAGTACTTATTAATGGACAATTTCTCTGGCACCTCACAATGGCCTTGATTTACTAACAAGTTCAGGAGGGGCTGAATGGAGAGGTTATTGCCAGACCATCCCAGGTTAAAGAGAAGCTTGAGAGTATTTTGGGCAGGCCGGGTAAACTTTGCTGTAAATCACTGTGCAAGATTGTGCCAGTGCTGTCTGGCAAACGCCTTGGACTGAGTCTCCAAGGACATTTCATTGTCCATCAAAACATAATTTTCACCACTCATTTACAGTGAATACATGCAGAGAGATTTACTGACAAGCTTCAGTTGCTCATTCTGCATGCAGACTGTTTCTTCTGAAAGACCACAATCTCTCAATAATGTATTGGTGCAACATGACATTGAAGGAGAACCGGTTGGGTGCTTATATATGTCAAACTGATATGCAACAGTGGACAATGTTAACATCTTGGTTTTATCTAACATTTGCCCGCTGCCTGGGGAAGGACTTTTCCAGTCCTTATCTCATCACTTAAAACAAATACAAATGAATGTGCTCAGCTGCCTCCAAAACGGAAATGATGAGCCTGGCCTGTATCCCATGACAACGTCAGGGAGCATATGGCGCACAAAAAATTCAATATGAATGTAAATGAAGCTCAAATTAAAATACAACATTGGATGGGAAAAATAAAGAAAAAAGAAAAATCACATGTTGTTTTCTGAGTGGATTTGAGACATGTTCAATTTTCAGCTGACCAAACAATTCAACATGCATCTGAAGCCGGCACCCACTCCTGTTTGGTAAGCAAACCGCAAAGGAAGAGTGTCTGCAGCTAGACAGCAAGCTGACATTCTCAGCAAGGCCACTTGATGCTAGGAGATTAAAATCCCTTGTTTCTATGTATTCCCCTCTTGAAAGGGGTTTGCTGTCCATGTGCACAAGGTCAAACACTTCCAACACACGGCTGGCTGTGGAGAGATGATGTTGCAGCTTTATTTACATTCTAAAAAATTGGCTGCCTGAGTATAGAGGGTAGCGTACGCACTGCCACACGCCCATCGAACTGAGTGGCAAAAAATCGCCCACAATATGTCAAAGGATACAAACTAAATAAAATGGATCATAAAAACAAATTAACGGCAGTTGGACCAAATGATCCATTCGAGCCCCCAAAACCATCTGGTCCACGGACATTGATATGTGGCCAGATATCGGATATCCGGACATTTATATGTACCTGATTTGTACGCCAGGTAAATATACCGGCAAAGCCTAAAGGCAACAAAAGCCTTGATGCTTGGTCATACTCAAGGCGGGATTTGTCGGCGAAATTAAAGTGATGAGAACACGATGGATATTCTGGTGGTCTGTGGACAGGTTTGTATACAAGTTATATATATTTATGTTTTTATAAACTGAGTTAGCTACTGTCAGGCATTATTTGTCAGTCCCTCCAAAAACACGAATAAACGCTTGCATGATTTTATAACCCCGCATTTTCGTCAAAAAGTCACATATATCTATATATCTTAGTAGAAAGTTGAAAAAGTTGCATTTACTTCACAGAAGAGCAACCATTTTCCCGTGCCATGGGAACGTTATGAAATGACGTAATTATACGACGTGAACGTCACTGGAAAGCTGCAAACCCGCGATTGCACTTTTTGTTTCCAGTGGGTTAAATCATACTAGTTTCAAAAACCTTACAGTTGTAAATATTAGCAGTGGTACATTTGCGTTACAGTAAGAGACTGCACTTGTGCATTGGAAGCACTTATTTTAACAGAAGATGTCTACCTCTGCAAAACAGGAAGCACATTTTATTTTTTATATTGTATTTATCCATTTTTACAGTTGTCAAGTTGTAGCATATTCCTTGTAAAGCTACAGACCTTGTTGACTCATCAATGTTTGTAAGTCTGAAATAAAACCAGATGAGAACTTATGTTTGCTTATCAAGGAAGTAATAAAAAATTACTCTACATTAAGGTTGTAGCCTAGTGAGAACAGGGTGTTGGGGGAATCACTTTTATTCTCTTTACATCAAACCGCAGTTTTGCAGCAGTTCCCACAATTTTATCGCATAAAATTATCCTGCTTATATTAAAAAACATGCTGCATAATTAAGGATTTTTCCTGCAACAACCACAAAAAAATCGTATTTTCTGGAAGGACTGATTTGTTTGTAACTGACACTGCCACTCGCAATTGTACAGGGAAACACGCCAGAGAATGAATGAGCCACCCTGAAAACTGGATAGCGCAGAAACAGGGACAGTTGTGACAGCACATTGTACATGCATGGCAGGACTGAGACATGTTCACATGCAGCAGCGTTGATGTTTGCAGTAATGTCTGGTGTGAGGCTGCGTGATGACACGCCGGACTTCACTGCCATGTCAGTGGCTTCAGCCAACACAAAAAAGAAAAGCCTGCTCTGAACTGTCCCTATAGATATGACATGTCCCAGAACGCAAGTAGAAAGGTTTTAGGTCAAGTTGACATGAGTGGGTCAATGAAACTACATCAAGGAAGTCAGGGCCCGGATCTACGTCCAAACCTACAGGAGATGAAGTTGCAGGCTTCGAATAAGCTGAAGTATGCAAACCCAAGAGCTGCTGTGCTCTCTGTAGCCCAAACCACCAAAGATTTTGTCCCAATGGCCGAGAGATGGCTATCCACACCACTGGGACAACTTATGATGCTGAGAATGCTTCTTTGACATACAATGAACTTATTGAAAAATGTACAAGGTGTTTGAAGAATAAAATACAGATGAGCAATGTAAGCTTGTGAACAGGAACAAAGGACAGGCTTCATCAAGGATGTGGATACCTACAGATGTGGCAGAGTAACAGCTCCAAGTTGGTGCAGTTATCAAAAGCAATGAAAATCAGCCCCAAAATCACTTGGAAAGCTGTATGCTACCCAGAATCAGCAAAGTTTACCACTGCAGCAACAAGGTATTATTTATTGCTTTAACAACATAGTAAATTTATGAAATTTCAAAGTTGTTCTCTTCAGAAGGAAGAACTAGTGAATGATAAAATCCTTACAAAACCGATGAAAGTAATGTGGACATGGTATATGTATGCCCTAATTTAAAAGTAACATGTTTTCCTCAAATATTTTCAGGTGGGGCATTCATCAGGAAAACAAGGCAAAGGAGAAAACACTGAAACCATGTCATCAAGACATGTCAATTTTGATGTGACCACCACTGGACTCAATATTTCCTCACATTACCCTCACCAGGCGCTTCCCCGGATGGGAAGGTGTCTTGTGACTGTTGTGGCTCAGGCTGCCTGGAAATCAAATGTCCCTACTTGGCAAAAACAAGACACTGCTTGAACTGTCAAAAAAAAGACTCCCTTGGTCACATCTTCATCCTCAGATGACGCGACACTAACAACAGCACAACTACTACTTTCAAGTGCAGTGCCAGATTCATGTCACAAAATCTCTGTACTGTGACTTTGTGTGTGGACGCCTTCAGAATTGTATATTGAAAGAATAACCCCAGATGTAAATTTGAAAGACATGTTAGAAGGCCACAACGTTTTCAAGTATGGAGTGCGCCAGAATTATGGGAAAATGGTCACCAAAAATGCAGTACTGAATCCTGGTGCAACATCTCATCTGTAGGACTGTTATTGTGTTAAGCCCTTCACCTTAGGGATGATGTTACAGCTTGCACTTAACTTGTACATATTTATACGTAAGGACACTTTGCCTACAGAGAAAAGAGATATATAAAGTTATTTTATGATGGGGGAACTACTGAACATTTTGAAAAGCCCCAAATTACGACTGATGCTTGGAACTGTTTCCGCCCCCATTCAAAGGAGCAGTTGGTGACACATTTCACATTTGTAAATATGTTACATTATTATTCAAAACCAAAGTTTTTACAGCATTTTGGCGTAATCTTTTCTTATTAGTCCTATCATTGTATATAAAAGTAACTATTTAGACTGTAAGTCTGGGGTTATTTCCACACACTGTTTACATGTCTAAGGTTGGAAAGTGACATATTAGCATATCTAGACTGACCTGACAGTTGTGTCAAAACTATTACAATTATTTTCAATAAATAAATAATAAACTTTAAAAGCCTATTCTCCTTTTATAGGTAACAAAACAATAACAGTATAAAAGTAATAGGTATACTAAACAATAACATATATACATACTAAATATGATAACACAAAACAGAATATAAACGTACTCATATGTTACTGGAAATAACTTAGAGTAAATACATAACAGATACATCACAGAGTAAATATTTACAAAATGTAACCCTTACGGGCTTATCAATGAAAATCACGCAAAAGTTTTAAAATTAATATTTACACTTATCATCCAATACATATGATACCAACTATTAAGACAAAAGGTTTGAACTAATGTTCACCTCAATCTGAAGGCACTATGGACTCACACATATTGCATAAAGCACAGCATGTTAACACAATCTTATCTATAAGGCTGTCCTCCACTTGCCATTTTGCTCCACTCTAATGAGACTACAGGCAGCGTTGAGCCCAGAATTGTGTATTTCTGCCTCAACATTCCAATCACTCTTCGACGTGGATTCTCACACGAGAAATTCACGAGCCGATTCAATTTCTTTCGGCTAAGCTGTTTCTTCCGTGGAATGGAGGCGTAAATTCTGCAAAATAGGCCAACACTATCCTCAATTGTGAAACCTCGGTCAGCCAGTACCAAGTCCCCGGAGGAGCTTGTCAAGGAACCCACTGTGTTCTGTCAGGTGTTTGTCGTAACACGTCCACCCCAGGCCTTGGACAGAAAAATGCCCTGTGGGGTGATTGAAAGAGAAATTTATAGTGTTGTGTTGTTTGTAGTTGCTCCAAGTTTGAGCTCGAGCTTTAAGTCAGAAGGACGCCATGAACACTTCAAAGCAGTCGATTATGCTTACACAGTTCTTAAAAATGTACAAAACACATTGGTAAGCGCGTCTAAGGTCTTCTCGGCCAAATATCAGAGGATGAAGCCGCTTGCCAAACATGTATCCAACGGTGAAAGACCTGGATACTGTTGACGGGAATCCCAAAGAGGTAACCTAAAAATCCCTGACAGATTGAGGCGCAGCCATCAGTGTAAGGTAGTTCCGAGCAGGCTGAGGGACGCTTGAGTAGCAGGAAAACACAACACAAAGCAAACAATAACAGAAAGTCTGTAAATTGGGAAGTCCTGTGAAAAATTTCATTTCTGTCATCAAATTGGAAGGGTCAAGGGTACGATGCTTCAACTCACTTCTAGTCCATGAATTTTATCTCTCAGTGATTGACATTCGATGTTTAAAGATTCAATTGTTTATATAATGAGGCAATGTCATTGTGTGTCTCCTCTGTCTGGACCTCAGTGCCTTGGACTCCAGTTTCAGTTTGTACCTGTTGTGAAGAAATAGCGAAGTCAATGGTCAGGAGTTCAGAAAGTGTTCAGGAGACTCTGATGTCTTATGCTGTAAAATGTATTGTATTGTGTTATTATCTCCTTGATCTACCTGTAATTCTTGCTCTGACGCAGTACTTCTGTCTGTTGCAGTTAGCCCATCATGTCTTTGCCAGAAACGTTTGAGTTCGCACATATCTCTCCAGGTGGTACAGCCCGAGTCCGATCAGCAGTAGAGGTGAAGCTGAATAAACTCGGCACATAGTCAGGGTGTAGAGGATCATCACTCTTTTTCCTGAAAAAACAAATATACATGGTTGGTAGCAGCGAATATATACATATAACGATTTCTATATGAATCAGAGCCAGGTTAGCACATTTAAAAATCTATTTATTCAATCAGCCATTAGATTTAAACAGAATCCAAAACTAAACATCATAGCAGAAAATAAGCGATAAAGTCAGTTTACAGTAACCTATACAGTGTATTGACACAAGTAAATAATTACTTGTACTTGATTTTAAGTACAGCCAACATCAGATACTTGAGACTTTTACCCAAGTACTATTTATTTAGGTGACTTTCACTTTTACCAGAGTAATACTATAACACGATATCTTTCTTTGTACAAAAGTATGACCTTTGGGTCCTTCAGTTACCTTAAACTAGCTAGGATTATTAACATTACTGAATACAGAATACAGAAGCTAACGTTAGCTAAATGAAAGATGCTAACGTTAAGAGCTTTACTGAAGTAACGTTAGCAATATATTATGTAATTTAATGATATGATTTTGTCTGAAAATACAGCATAATTTAACGTTACCTGACACAAAATGTGAACCGCAGATCCAGGTCTCGGTGCCTGGATACCAGCTGTCTCTCCGGATCGCAGTGATCCATCGCCGTCTCTTTTCTGCTGCTTTCGGTAGCCTATAGAAACTTTGCTCCGACCCCTTTGCAAATCTATTAGTGCAGTCGATAGCACAGCAGCTCTTCCCCATGTTGAATATAAAATCTTGCCGGCTCTTCTTCTTTTCTTATAGGATTCTGGCAGTGTTGACGCTGTTAAACGTTACGGCGCTCTACTTGCCACTCGTCTTTTGCCACTCAGTGGACGTAACCGCAGCGACTTCCGGGTACCGTGACGTCACGTGCATACCCTCTATAGGGCTTTTATAAAAGCCTGCTCTTCCCTCTGAGCCAGACATTTTCTAAGTGGCGATGGAAGGTATCCCAGCTCAGAGAATATAGTTCTGGGCTAGATGAATCAGTCCCCTTATTCTATTTACACACCTTCTCAATGTCAAACAGCAGCCACCAGCCTCCCATCGTGGGCTCAATGGCCTTTTCCCCCCATATCAATGAGCGTTGTAGGAGATCAATAGGATGACAGGAAGACAGATCGCCTCAGGTGGAGAGGGGAGGACACTCCCGTGAGGAAAAGGAAAACAAATTCCGATGGGCAATGCTTCTAACTAAAGCCTGACTCTCCCCCCCCGCCCACATCTGCCACGCCGCATCTTCACAGCATGTGTGGTGTTAACTCACTTTAGCATTCTTCAGGCTCATACACACATCTGTTAATCTGATAGATACACAGAGGTTTGGTCTCCAACGCAGTCCTGTGAACCTCAGTTAAGAAAAGGTCACCAATTATTCAATAGCAATTGAGCAATTGTTTGTTCATAGCACGCATGCCTGATCTGTGCATCACACAGATACAGTGAGGTTCCATATGGCTAACAGAATGTGAGACCTCTGACTGAACCTAAAACTATTAAGGTCACAGTTATATTCCCTTCCCTATGCAACTCATCACTTCAGTGTTAACAGTATCGCACTACTCAGCAGCAAGTCAGCATGTAGTGCTTCAAACCACATTAACGATATCACAAATAGAGTCGAGGACATTTACAGTTATAGCAGATAAGGATAATCCCACAGAAGTGGACAGGAAATATGATTTCTCCTCTGTGAGTGTTGTAAACCTGTCCTTAATCTGTCAACTGGGAGTCTTACTACCATCCACCCCCTTTTTTCATTGATTTTTCTTTTTTATTGTAGTCTGGTTTGACCGTGACAATCCATGACAGGGGGGGGGTCCAACCAGTTCCGATTTGTGGTGTTATGAGCCTGATGTGTTTGGTGGTGTCTTTGAAATGAAATATACTACCTGCCACGGATACACTCAAAACAGTGTCAGAGCAACCGCACCACAACCTACAATCAGTCAGATAAATCATCAAACATTGAATGGATGGAGCTCATTGGAGCCTGCATTAAATAGAGAGACTGAAAAGGATTTATGTTCCTTGCATAACAGACATGTCTGCTCACACCTTTCCATCATGAATAGAAACTACTTTTATACTGTTAATGTCTAATGTAAACTGAGATAATAACACTGTCAATCTCCAGATTGAGCACAGCAGAGAACTACTGTGCTACACATCTAGGTCCCATTTGCTTACGCACACATTTCTTTAAAATCATGGTGAGAGGATCAGTATGGCATTAGTGCGTTTCAAATGCCAAATGTACTGTGTTTATGATATTATCCATGATCAGCCCATACACGTGATTAACAGTGTCACATGTATGTGCACTTTTAAGACGGCTATACAACGTGGGAACTGTGGTGCTACATTGTGCATTAACAACACTTCGGCATTCGTATTTTTCATTTCATGCTAAAGTCACTTAAACCAGATTACTTTGTTCGGTGTTATTCTTTGGGTTGTAAATTCTCCATATTGTTTGTTCTACTGGTTTTAGCCCTCTGCTTAAAGATCAACATGATTCTATAGTCTATATCAAAATAAAATTGGGGGGGGGGAGTAGACTGTTAGATGATAATGTTTCTGCATTTTAGATAAAGTAGCCTTGCTACTCGCAACAATAAACAGGCTGACTGACATACCCTGGCAATTTTAAATGGACCGACAACGCAGGATATCTGGATTCAGTCAAGGCGGCTGACTGCTGTGAAACAGTGTCTATACCGATTGTGCACTGTGGTGTAGTTGTTGATTTTTCTCTTCTTTTTGTGTGGATTCCTGGGCTTATAGATAAATCTTATGATAAACTATAAATGTTGGGTATTGCATCTTAACACTGTAGTTTGAGGGGGGGAAAAAAACATTAAAGGGTTACGCTCGAGAAGATTGTGTTTAGGGACCGTTATCTCGGATCAAATGACAGATGCAATCCTGAAGTGACAATCAAACAGGAAATAATATTAATAAAACAAGCCTTTTCCCCATTGTGCATGCAGAGGAGTGTCAAGAAAAGCTTGTATGCACTGTGCTGTATTCTCAATGTCTCTACAGAATGAGTTTGTCATTCATTTGTCATTGTCTGTAGGTTTTTGTCAGGAGAAACAAAACAAGCTAATGTCCACATCCAAACCCAGATGATACCAACTGCTACAAAAGACACTCAACTATTCAACAATGTTCTTTCTCAGGCAGGTGGATCTGTCTGTCTGATGATGACTGTTTGGGCGCTGCAGGCTGTGTGGCCAGCACCGTGATGATGTATGCACACCTGCCATGGCTCCTGGCTTGCAGTCTCACAGCTGAAACAGTGGGGGGAAGGGGGAAAAGGGAAGGGTAGGACAGGATGGTGGTAGCGAAGAGGGGGACAGTGAGCGAGGGGTAGACGCCTTGAGGGGCAATGCTGGGGGGAGGGGAAGAGAAAGCAAAAGAGCTAGAGAGCTGTATCCATTATTAATGGTAGTTTGGTGTATGGAGAAAGAGATCTAATGTGGCCTTCAAGGTTGTAGTGCGTGTGTGTAATCGACAAAGACAGATTCTCTCAGTGTGCCTCTTAAGTCTTTCCTATTCCCCATACCCCACTGCAGACCATCCTTCTCTTCCAGTCTCTCACTGTACATCCTCCCACTGTTCTCAAAAACAAGAAATGCATTCTGCCAGAGATTATCCTCACACAACAGGTTGTACAGAAGAGCCTCGCAAAAAGGAAATTAGCACTCAGTTGATGAAGGGATTAGATGAGACAAAGGTGAATACAATAAAATGGAATTGGAGCTTCATTGGTAATGTTGCCAAGGCAGCTCTGAATCCAAGGTCTTCATTACATTGATCTTTATATCCAACACACCATACTTGCTTAGGTCTGAATTTAAAAAATGTAACTTGTTCAGATTCACACACCTAAAAACAGATATTCAGTCACTAATGCCAGTTTTTCTTGTTGGGGTAATAAAAACTGTTACTGTCAAATATATTCACACTGAGTACATTCTTCCAGAAATAAGCTGCTAATGAGCACAAGTGGCAAATACGTCCAATACATTTTTCAAGGAATATTTCACAGTGTGACAATGATGCAGGCATCTTCACTGTCTGTCTGAGCGTGTTTATGTGTAAGATTCGTTTTTTTCCATGATTTCCAGTCATCCTCACAGGCCTATTGTGAGTTTTTGATTTTTAATGTAAGCTCAACACTTAACGCCTCGCTGCCTGGTAAGAAGAGAACAATGCTGGGAACAATGGGAATCCGGAAAAGGAAAATGGTCTTTAATAAAGGACGTAATGTACCTTAGAGTACTGGGGAACCCACTGAACCACAACTGTGCAACGGCATACAGAAATAAATTAAACACTAAATATACTTAAAACGAATGTCTTGGGTTGCAGGTACACGGTAAGAAGAACTATGGCCCAATACCAGCCGGGGCGGGCCAAATAATCGCGCCACCATGACGAATCTAATACAATTACACACATCGAGGTGTTGGGGGGTTGACAGAGAATGATGAAGCCAACATCAAACACTGTGTTGATAAATGGAAAGCAGGGAGCGGCTGACCAGAGGAGGAGTCGGAGGGGGGGAGGGCGGTGGAAAGAGAAGGAGGGTAAGGCTGTTATTGATTGTACTGCCTGTGTTCTTGTTGTGAGGAGGATGACGAGGGGAGGGAGGGCAATGTGTGAAGAATGGAGGGTAGGGTTCGCCCCGCGGGCAACGGTTAAAGCCTTGTGCCCCCTGAGAACACACCAACTAGCCTCCAATGGGCTACGCATTGGTCACACTGAATATTTGATTGACACACACAACCAGTTACTACTACTAACACCCTATCCGACCCATCCCCCTCAAATAAACACAATGAATCCAGGGCTGATTGAAATTCAAAAGCGAGCCGTGACGCCACAGGCATAGACAGAGATGGGCAGAAGGGGGGTGGCAGTTGTGGCTCACTGGGGTCCTATAAAAAACAGATGCTAAATCACTTAACAACTCCTAAATTAGTTGCTTGCAATTCTTCTGGGACATGGGGAACCTAACAGTCTGTGGACACTGCGTGAATGGGCAGCGTAGTGCAAAGGCTCTTAGTGTGAAATGTAACATATCACTTGAGGTTAAATGGACTACAACAAAGGGAAGATAGGCTCACTGGAGCACATTTCTTGCCACAATGCAAATAAGTCACTGCAAAGCTGCATCAAATATTGTTACAGACTAGAAAGCCAATAAAGGAAATGCATGGCCAAACTGTCAGTGGCATTGCTCGACAAAGCTCCACTCTGAAGGACTCACCTCTCATAACCTGCGCACCCAAAATCAATTTATTGGAAACGAGGACATGAGCGGCTGGTGACTGACGATGCCATGTGTGCATCTCATTTTCTCTGAGGGAGGCTTTGCTGCAGGATTTATCACCACCTCTGATCTCATTTCCTTTTCATATGCTAGTAAATCCCAGGTAAAGCAGACGTTTGGGATGATACAGGGAGAGTGGCCAGCCCACTCAGATTGGACTCCTAGAATTAATCTGGGAAAATCCTCAATGCTAACCTGCTTAGTTGTCACTTAATCTAGGGTAAACCAAATATCAATTACACTAAGCACAAAATGTGGGCCAGATAACCACTGATCCTTTACCCAACAATGACACAAGAATTGCAATTTGGAAACGGGTTAATTTAATTCTTGGCGTATAAGTGCCATACTTTACCTTAAAGCAGATGCCCATGGAGGAAAAAGCTAATGGCTCACAGGAAAAGTGGGCGTTACTGCAACACACTGAATTTTGTCTACTGAGAAGTAGGATTGGTAGTGGACAAAACCTAAATCCCAACTATATTACCAATCTGCTCTGAATGCAGGTCAGCTCAAATACGCTTATGGTCTACACTCAAGGACAAAACAACTTTCCCCTGGAGGGATTCTCAGGTGACAACTTAAGTAACTGTCTGGCTGTGAGTCACGCCTGCATTCCACAGAGAAAAAAAAGAGCATGTTGTAGCCAGGTGAGGTTAGCAAATAGTAAACAGGTCGGCACTAAGGACTGTCATTGGTTTAACACAGCATGCTTGTTTTCCTCATGCACTCATTTTCACACAAGGACCAGTGTGCTATAGGTTTCGTGTAAGAAATGTAAGCCTGCATTAGACAGCCATGGATTTAAACTGAACTCCAATTTCACACAAACTGGGTCAGTTATAACATGACCAAAACAGCCCCACAAAAAAAATCTAAAATTATGCAATGAAATACTGCCTCATTAGCTGCTTTTGGACCACACCTACTGTTTGCTGCTACCTTTGAGCTATTTTCAACTAACCAAGAGAAAAAGTCTGCTTTTATAACTCAACCTAGTTTGGTCAATTAGGAACACAATGAGCATCCTGCACGCTCCTGTGTGAGTACAGTTCATTTCCTGCCTTTATTGTTACAAGTGCTGGGCTCATTCAAAAGTGGATGAAATGGGGGGAGGCCCAGACACTATTTACTCAGCAGGGAGAGACATGAGTCCCTGGCTTCCTAATGGCTTCCTGCATTTCACACAATTGTTTCCCCTCAGGAAATCTTATCGATACAGACTGCCGCCGCGTTGACCAGAAAACCCACAACACACGGATACGGCGCTTTAATTAAGTATCTTTGAATGGGAAGATGACTTTTTTTGGTTCCTTTAACTAAATACAGATAAACAAAACAGGACATTATATTTAAAAGAGCAGTTCGCTTACACGCTGTAACTACTTTTTCCACCGACAACAATCGGGCCTAGAGGCTACACACAGCATCCGAGAAGTCGCGTCGTGCCTGTGAATTTGCCAACTTCTGCACATTTCAGTGCTAATCCAGCTGACTCTTTGATGTACTGGTGACTAGCTGTCTTGCTAAAAATATACAATGCACTGGTAAACAAGACAGTATTAGAGTTGCTGGGTAGCTAATCCTTTTTACTTTTGAGAGAGACTTACCATTTCCCCCTGCTTCTAGCCTCTGATAAGCTACGCTAAATGCATCAAAACGCTATTTCCATATTAAATGCATGGAGATGAAATTGTTATTGATCTTCAAACTCAAACTCTAGGTAAGACAACATGTAAGTGAATTTCCCAAAATGTCAGAATTCCTTTAAGAGCATTTGAATGGCCCGGTAAATTAGATGAGGTCTATAAGCACAGGATGATAATGGAACAAAATTCTACTGTAGATAAAACTGCCCAAACACAGGGTGATACAGTGTCTTTATCAAGGATGAGAAGCTCTCGCATCTTCAAAACCTCCAGTTGTATTTCTGATGATACGTATGAGAAGGGGTTAACCCCGTTAAGCTTCTACAGCATGCATATGAACCACAGGTATGTGTGCGACTAGCAGAAACACAGCCCATAAAATCCACACTCAACCTCTGTCTAGCACGCGAGGAATGTTCTCTGAGTGCTTCACTATCAGCGTTGAGCCAGGAGGGGCTATCCTCGCCTCTCCTTTGATGTCTGTGTGGGAGAAAGGCAAAATGAGAAAGGGGCAGTAATAGTGAGCTAGAGCCAAGAGGCTAGCTATTGCGAGGTCAGCCAATTTCTTTCTCATTAGAAATTAATTACCGACGTAGCCAGTGCAGGGGCCGAGCCACTGCGTCGCTAGGCATCCCATGCATCGCCCCACGGGGAGCACTTGAACCCCTGACCCCCCCACCACGGTCGTTTGGGGCCAAAAGGGGTGCGTGACATGGCCCTGGCCCAGAGACACTGCCCCGCCAGGCTGGGAATGCAGTGGCACTGTGGGGGGAATGGGAGAGGGACAAAGAAGGCAGAGAGGGGCTCCACTGATTCAGGGCTCATTGGGTTAGAGAGCTTCATTATTAAGTCCCCTGTCACTCTGCAACAAAAAGCACCCCACAGGCTAGCGGTGGCTAATAAAACCACCAACCTTTATAACTCAAGACCACTTCTGACATCTTCTTTTGAGGAGAAATGAAAGTGTGCAACTTGGTCCCCGGCTTAATGAAAGTATTCACATCTTTCAGCTGAATGAACTGTTGCTTCACGCTGAACATGGACCGGTGAATAGTGCCAAAACCGACTTGAATTAAGCTGCTTTCACACCTGCTTAATTAGATAATGTTGGGTGAATTTTCATTTAGACTTGCTACACTTCACTACAATATTACACGGCATATGGCACAAACAGACTGCAGGACATATTTGAGGCTCTTGCTCTGTGTGTGTGCGGGTGTGTGTCTGTGTGCTCTTTGGGTGAATTTGTTCAGCAGGTGTCCTGAAAGCTTGAATGACATGCTTGTGCACTCAGGACTAATTCAGACCACTCCAGGTAAATGAAGTATGAAAGCAGAAAAAGCATTTTGCTTTTCTACAAAACCAGTAATTCAAGCGCTTGGAATGTTGGTTGCAGACAAAAGGTTATACAAAAACTCACTGTCCTTCACAAGTGAAACATACATTCACATTCTGAATAATGGTTCAACCTAATGGTTATTACAAAGCTTGAAGGCCTGTTATTCGTGTTGAAAAGGACAAGCAGAGTTTCACATTTTATTTAGGAAAAAAAAATACTTTTGCTGAATCTAGGATCCTACAAAATAAATACTGTGATTTCATTGGCTGTTACTTCACTCATCAAGGTTTCTAAAAGATTCTAATTGTGTACATTCACACACAACCTGATTATGACAATGAAAAATCTCCCATGCATCCACACTGCACCACCTGTCAACACTCCAAAGTCTTTGCATTCTCCAGTTGGCTGGATTGTTTACTGACAAGCGCTGAAACAATTTGGAAATTAACTAATTAGTCGACACCAATTTCGATAATCAATTGATGATTTGAGTAATTAACCGAGCGAAAAAAGCAAACGCAAAAATCCATTTGCTGGTTCCACATTCTGAAAAGTGAGGATGTGCCACTTTTCTCTGTTATATACCATTTTAAATTGAATATCTTTGGGTGTTTCTCTTACTGTTGGTCACACAAAACAATCTATGAAAGATGTCACCTTGGGCTCTAACCAATTAAGACTTTATACCCTCAACAGTTAATCAACCAACCAATCAAAAAAATAATAGACAGATAAATCAAAAATGAAAATACATGTGTACTAGCTGCAGCCTATTACAGAAAATATATTCAAATCAAGCTTGGATAAAAAAAAAAAAACAATTACTATGTGGCCAAACATGTCACGCACCTCATCCTAACATGACTGAAAAGGGGGCAATGAATGAACAGACGAGTTTAGCAGTAGTCATTAATGTTCATCTCCCTGTGTTCTTGATGGGATACCTCATTAGGAATCTGTTGGTAGCAGCTGGCTTGCTATCCCACCCCATTACTGCCCCACCATGCCAAAACCTCTGCCATTGGCCCTCCCACTCCATCCCCCACTCAAACATGTCCCTCGTGTCTCATATGACATCTGTGTCTCGAGGTCCTGTGATGGAATGCTGCTCGCCTGCTATTCCTCCGCAGGTGCTCTCTGCTTGCCGCCATCCATTTTGCAGCCATGCTGGTGCTGTGGCTGAGTGACCTGTCATAGGCTGAGAAGTACAGGGGGGCGAGTGGAGTCAAGGTTCAAGGGACAATGGTTAAGGAATCAGAGGGAATTGATGCAGCTGCTTTCCGCCACTGCCCGTTGTGTACACTTCAAGCTGGATGAAAATCCTCACCTCTAGGAGCTTAAGGCCTTGCCTCCACCTGCTCATCCTCCTCACCAAGCTCATCCTCCTCTTCCTCCTCCATATCAGACAGAGGAAGGTCATGTCTGTATTTAGCCACAGCTCAAGAGACTGTGTTGTCCCAGATGCTGTTCTCAGGTTCTATATGGCTGCATCCAACAGCGATTGAAACCCAGCCCTGTATGTGGAGTTTTGGCGTGGGGCCAAAAAGGTGAAAAATATCATTCTCCGCCTTGTAGTCATCCCAAGAATGTCACCAATTGTGCAATTAAGAGAAAAGCGCTGTGTCATAATGTCATAAAATGAAACCTGTGCAATATTCCTGTATTGTGTAAGCCAGTCAGTCAGTAATCTAACTTATCACAGTCTTAAGTTTCCTATCACTGCCCAACCTAGTCTTTTATCAGACTCCATAAAACAGACACTACCAGAGATTATCATCTTCCCAAAAGGTCAAGGACTAGAATCCACATTAGGAAAAGGACGCTCATAACAGAGGAAAGGGAGTGGGGTCTCATTTTATTACTATAATTGTTGTCCAGGTGCACAGCCACAAAGTGTAGTCCTCACATGAAAAATTAGACCACCTCAAAGACAAGTCAGTTTGGAAACAACTGTGTCATTTTAAGAAGTCTTAATGTGCATAAATCACAAGCGATGAAGACCCATGCAGGAGCTCCTGTTTTAAAATGTAATAAAAAAAGAGGGCCCAATACCTCACTAAGACACTTTCATCAACAGTAACATTTATTCACCATGGTTGTACTGTAAATGAAATTTCAAGCCGCAATTAGCCATTTCTATGGCCAAGCTCAGGCTAATTTAATGTTAGAGTTGTGTAACATTTATATAAAAAGGAGAAAAGTCATCATCTTTCAAATAAGTGCTACTGAGGGACGCATTCATTCAACTGTGAAGGGCCAAGAAAGCAGAATCAGAAGACACAGCCAATTCCATTACATCATGGCAGTGTATTAAAAAGGCTTAAAGCAGTAATTTCACCATTTCAGCTGCCTCTCTTGACCTCCGTTAGCTTCAGATGAGCTCAGAGTTGAGGAGGAACTGGCTCCAATAACATGGTAAGAAGTCACTGCAGTCAGTGAAGCCCCATGCCAAAAGGGAGCTCCCAACGGCACAAAGGAGCCTCTATCTAACACTGAATGTTTCAAAGAATCGTTTCAGCTTGGATTTAGCAGCAGAAACATCAGTTAATACCAGGAGAATTTTTCCAGGGGTCACCATAGCAGCAGGTGAAATCAAAATAAAACCTGGGAGGTTGACTGGAGAGGCTCCAAGAAGGACTGGGACACTAGTTGATATATACACGACTAGCACAGAGTCTACATTGGTCTTACCTCTAAACCCTAAATTGTTTAAACTGAATGTCTGAGACTCAACAATCCAGAACACTGCTGTGCTTTGCATGCTCTGACAGTGCCATGGAAAAATACAAATAAATGACACTTTCTCCTATCCTTGTTGAGGCCTAAACACATTATGCCTGCTATGCTTAAAATGTAAGTGGTTTCTATGGATTTCCACTACAGAAACTGGACAAATCAGTTCTTGGCTTGTAAAATGGACCAAGGAAATTATAGAAAAAATTACAGCAACTTCAAACAGAATTGTTCTGGCACACCAAGCCGAAGTTGCAGCAGCTCATAATCTATTGAAAAGACACCATCATTAGAAATCTTGGTTGGAGTTGAGCACTGGTATTGTATTGGGTCATGTGTGCCATCTAAGAAAGTAAAGAGTTGTGAAAAGATCTCAACAGGGCTTGCCAGTGCAGATGTCAATATTTTCCAATGGGAAACATCAGGTTTTAGTTTATGTGAATCTTATAAAATCTTTTCCTAAGCACATTTTTGGAAATCAAAGTTCTTTGACAAAACCAAACCACACAACTACCAAACTCTTTGTAATTCACAACTGTGCGCAAAGCTGTAATTTCGCCTTAAACTAAAGACCTTCACAATAAATAAAAAAATAATGCCTATAATAATGTAAGTGGTATGGTAATCAACACGTGCCATTCCCCCCTTTTTGTTTCTCAAAATATGTGCTCACCGCATATTACTGAATCAATGACACCAAGGTTTCCAGCTGCTGCACAAAACAAACTCAAGGCTAAAACAAAATGCTTTAATTTCTCCCCATCCACTCAGTAAAAGCAGGTAGACACTTTTTTTTTTTTAGCTGAAGAGTGAGTGCAAGTCAGGAAACTCTCTGAACCTTGTTGATAAAACAGCTGTTCAACCCCAGATGGGTGGCATACGCCTATACAAATACCCACTCAAACATACACACACACCCCACCATGTCTTAAGGAGCCAAGAGACACAGGCCAGGCACAAGATGATGGCAGCCAGCTCGATTGAGAAGTGCTCACAATCCTCTCTCTGTGACTGACTGCCCCCACACCCTTTCAGCACATGAAAAGTTTCTTTGACTGAATGAAGGCTGAGAGCCTCTGTGTACATGGGTGATTGATATTTTATGGGTCTGTATGTAAGATCTCCCACACATACACATACTGGTAAACCTAGCCCCAGTAATATGACGAGTACAATGAAGATGATGTTTGAGGTCAGAAACATCAATAAAAGTTAAGTTGGTGAATGAAATCAACTCCAGGGCACAGAAGCCCACAGGATCCATTAAAACAATTCTAGGTTGGGGATAAAAGATTGAAATTACAACATCTATAATGAACAATTACAATGATTATATTGGAAAAGCTGCATTGATTCTTGTTTACCTGCATTCTCTCTGAAGCATGAGCTATATAACAACTGCAATTCACCATGATCTACACAATTGAGGAGACTTTCAGGTTAATTCATCACACCCTGGACGTCCTCCAAAAAGCCGGCAGAGAATAAATCCACGTCTGAGAGCTGCAGGATGTTGGAACTCCAGCAGGTACAGCGCAAGCAAATGAAGGTTATTAATCAGTCTTTCCAGAATAATATCAGTCTCTTTTAATTTACAATATGGGCTGCTGCCAGGAACGGAACCCGCCGATTCACAATCGTATCAAACATACATTATGCTAATTATATTTAAGGTTCTTAAGAGTAACAGCTGATTGGGCAAGGAGTCACCAAGTCTAAAGGAACTTTACTGCTGAAGTTATTACACTTAGGTTGTTTAATGATTTTCATCTTTTTGCTTTCTTCCATTAAGTTTAATCATTTTCTCAATCGTGGTTTGTCTTTTATCAGGTTTACATAACTGTTATGAGATAGCGTCGTGAGATAATACGATAATGCCTCAGTAGAAAATCTCTCGATACTGAAACATCCCAAAAGACAACAAACATCTTTTTTTTTTATACAATCACCAGAAAAGGCTACTTTGGGATTATGGGATTGATGGGGTTGATGAAATCAAAAATACAAAATAAAACCAGCCTTTTCTTTTCAATGCATACTGACCACTGAAATCTCTACTAGACCTTGATTTAGAAATGCAAAACTTAAAAGTTTGAGGGGTTTAAAAATGAGATTTCAACCATTAAAAAAAGGCCAGAGAGATCTTACTTTAATAGGAAATGTCTGTAATATGCCCCCCTAAGGCTGTAAAAACAGTTTGTGTATAACAGAGCCTTGCACTCATTAGTCCAGACTCATCTGACAAGCACAGCTTGCATGTGTCATAATCCTATGCAGCTGCCACTACTGACAGGAGACACCACGACAGGAGCTCGGCAGAACCAAAATAGCAAAAGTTTGAAGAAATTTTAAGGGAAAAAAGTCCTCACTGCCCTGCTGAGCTTGTATAAAGATTCCTTTGGAATGGTCACAGAGCCCATTCTTTCAAGGTTTCTCTTCAATGCCAGGCCAGAGGAAAAAACTTCTGCTTGCAGTAAACTTCTTAAATCTCATGTTAATACACACACTGCCACTGCTGTCATGCTGCAGTTATAAAAGACGAGCACTGAAACATGGCAGCTTGGCTACTGTAGTTTTTCTGTATGCAGTGAAAGACTGGACAATGCCACACTGTCCTCAGGAACATGACCAACTGTGACTGCAGTCTAGCAGAACATAAATATTATAGAACGTGTCATGCTGCAAGACTACTATTTGCTATTCATACAACCTTCTCTTACAAGTCTTTTGGTCCATTTTGGTGCTTCTCTGGTGAAAGCCTCAGTAAGCACTGGTGCAGGTTTTTGCATGTCAGAATGATCAATTATTTGTTTTAGTTTAACATA
This sequence comes from Dicentrarchus labrax, assembly GCF_905237075.1. Classification (NCBI taxonomy): domain Eukaryota; kingdom Metazoa; phylum Chordata; class Actinopteri; family Moronidae; genus Dicentrarchus; species Dicentrarchus labrax. Next base: position 8,919,774 of record NW_026136719.1, read on the forward strand.
AATACCAGCTCACTGCTATATTCACCATACCACCTTATCAGTGTGTCTTCTTGCTTAATCAGATGCCTTTAAAAAGGTTCTTATATTTATTCCTTTTACAATTATTGTATCTGACCTTTTAAATATGTCCAAAACACAGTCTGTAACTGCACTCATGGATATTCTGCTACAAAATCCAAAGTAAGGATGAACATAAACAGACCAATAGTTGTAAATATTGCATATATAATATCAAACTAATTTATCTCAACTCCACTTAACTCTAAAAAGATGCCTGCACACAGTTTGTGTTTGCGGATGTGTAACTGAGGCTTTTGGAGCAGAGCATGACCAGTTGAGTTATCCACTGCACAAGAGAAGTTGCCTTACAGCTGAAGTACACAGCAGCATAACGACAGAGATGATAAACTAGACTTATTGACAGTAGCCACAGTTTCAGTCTCTTCTTTGTATGCTTTGCTCACACTGCTGCTATATGTGTTAGCTCCATGGAAACTGAAAAGGCTCTGCTCTCCCAGAGGTCATTAAGCCTGAGCATCATTCAATCACAGCAGAACAGGGAAGCCTGGCGAGCAGAACAGCACCACAACGAATTAGAAATTTTGCATTTTGTTCTATTTTTAAAAAGGAAAGCTAAAAGAAAAAGTGGAAAGCAGTGAGGCAAATATGTTTTCAGCTATGTCTCCGGTAAAAGATAAAACTACTGTTGATGTAATGTCCCTCAGGTTCCTATAAAGTCTCAAAGGAGTCATCACACAGGGCAGTACGGACAGCTTTATGGCCTCTTCAAACTATTCAACTTCTTTTTTTAAAGCTTTTTTGTTTTGACATGAAAGGGCCGGCAGACACAAAGAAGACGCACAGCAGTCGGATTGGAAAGGTGCAGCGTCTCGCATTGTTTTAGTCACAGTAGGAACACCTTGATGTAAGCTGCTTTTTGTAAACCGACCAATCGCAACACCGAATGGGCTGGCTTTCAAAGTACAGAAAAACTGATAGTTCAAGACAACACCTTACCCCCACATTCCCCTTTTGCACCACATTAAATGAAAGGGTTTTCCCCGTGTCCAGAGAGCAGGGTTTCCCCCCAGGAAATTGATTAGTGGAAGTGGTAACTGTTAAAAAGAAGCCTTTATTCTCTCCCAGCACATACAAAATGCTCTGATAATGGAATTGGTGAACTGCTTCTATAAATGAGGAACTTTAACATTAAAATAGCATCGTTGGTGATTATGAAAACTCAAGTTAACTTTAACCCAGTCTTTGAATAGCAGAGGAGTTCGCCTCCAACAGTTCCTGAAGAGAACATATTCTCTATTTATTCCAACATGTGACGTGTTACCTTGATTAATTGCTGTAATTAACTACTGTAATCAATAATTACATAGTGAATATTCAATTTGTAGACCTGGTGGATAAATTACTGTCATGTACTAGGCTCAGTCTGATCATCATTTCTTTTTGAAAACAAATCTCGCTTGCTCCAGAAGTCGGAAGTTCATTTTCCAATCTATTTACAGCTGCTACTTGTAATGTGAATATTCATTTGTGTTTTCTCTGCTGGAGAACTGAATGCATAGTCTTTTTCACAGATTTGTAGAAGGATGGTAGGACTGTTAAAAAATATTAAATTAAAATATTACACCGATGTAGACAAATTACCCATACTCCACCTGTGGTGCCACCCACATTAGCGACCCCAGAGGGCTTAAACACACAGGCAATATGGTTGAAATTAGTTTTACAATATTCATATTTTTCCAATATCAATATGTATGAAAACATGGGAAGGTAAAATCACATAAAATAAAACTGAATTTTGTTTTGAAAAACCTCAGTGAGCAGTTGATCGTTTTGCAGGTAATTTACAAGATAAAAACCTATTTTAAAAAAAAGAAGAAAAAATGACTGACATTGAATGTGGAGATACGTATTTCAAGGCCACTGAATGTGTACCAGAATCACAAGGGCAGAAAAGGCTGATATACAGGCTGCAGTGGAGAGTGAGGAAAAGCAAGTGATGTTTCTCTGCACCACACCACTAGAAGCAGCTCTGGTGGAGGCAATTTCATCTTAGCAGGGGGGCAGCAGAAGCTATGGACTTGTCCCTGATCCGCTCTGGATTTCAGAGTATCACCCTTGACTTCTCTCCTATGAAAACAACCCCAGCTTCACTACCTAGTCTATGCTTCAAATACACAAGGGACTAACAGTGCCAGTTAGAGTAACAGTTTTAAAACAGCATGCTGAATAGCAATGAATACACATAAGGAAAAAAATACTGGATTATAGAGTGTGGAGAGAGAATTCATGTTGCTTCAGTCTGGTATACAAGCATTAAACATCTAGACAGCTGACACGTGAACATTTGATGTGATGAGAAATGGGATAAAACCATGGGAGTTTAGAAGGTGTGCATTATTTCCATGGTGCAAATGGAGACCTTGCTATAGTTCAACTGCACTACATCTACATGAATCCTGCAGCTCAGCCTGCACTGTACGCACTGTTTTGAACAACAGCAATATGAGCAAATTAACAAACTGGAGAGCTTTGTTAGATAAAATAAAAGCCAATACTCCTTCTGGTTTGCCACAATAGTCAGCTGAACGCTAAAAGCTGAAAGCGGGTGATTACACTGACCCCAGCCACTAAAAAGATGCAACAGCATCTATTCAGTGGATATTGATCCACCTTTCCCCCTGTCAATTACATGTGATAAACTGCTGTGACAGTTAGGGTAAATTATTTAAATAATTGCTGTCCTTTTAACCCCCACAAAGCCTGGACAGGCCGATTTAGCTTCACGAAAAAAGCGAATACAAAACAAAGGACGAGTAAGTTTTTATTTTTAACTGTGATCTCAGAGCGCTGACCTCGCCGTGCCACCTCTTTCACAAGAAAAGTGAGCAGCAACAGACTGAGCCTCCACATCAAGTAGCCATTGCAGATCAGTAGCATTTCCTAATGGGGGTGGTTTCATTAGTGAAGCAGATGAATCAAACACTTGGCCAAGTGTGCAATTATCCGTCTCTTGGTGGATGGAGGTCATTAGGACTTTATGAGCGATTGGAGGCCATAAATAAATGATCAGTAAACAGCATACTCTATACAGCAGAGACAGCAGGTGACTCTGCATGATATCAACTCATCACAAGATGATGCGGACATGCAAAAGAAATTCTATTTTGAGCTGAAGATGAAGTTGTAAAATGAATGTATGTAAATGGCTAGAACAGGAACCTTTTTTTCTACATGTTGCATACAGATTATGTCGCGAAATGATGGGTGATGGGTGAAATTGAGGAGAAATGAGATCCAACTTTCCAGCTTTCCTACCTCTATTTCCCCAAAAACCTGGGCTGTAGGACCACCAGCGCTTTCCAAACACAACAACACAAAAGGTGGTAAATTATGTTCTTAGCAGCAGAATCCACAGAGTAGACCTTAAATGCAGCAAAGAAAACGACAGTTGTTTATAAAGTCTGGGCAATGTTGCATCGGAGGTGGTCTGTGGGGATAAAATCCTGGTGAGTGGTTTCAAAGAGCAGAGAGGGTTGCCAAATGTTTACACATTTCAGCAAGTTATTTGCATTGTCCGCTGGGAGACAATCGGCACACAATTCCCTCCCAGCAGGATTACAGAGATAAGATAAAGCCTAAATGGATTTTTACACTCCTAACAGGGACTTGTTTACAAAAGTTTTAACAACTAGGAGGTACCGAGGAGGAAGTGGTAAAAAAAAAAAAAAAAATAGCAGCAAGTTTGGCTCAACCTTTACAGGTTATTCCAAAGTAAAACAAAATTAAGACTATCTATTAAATCTGTCCCCAAACCGAATGACACAGACGGAAACTCTTTAAGTTAGGGCTGAAAACTCTGCCAACTTTGATAAAAGATAAGTTCTGGCCACAGTCAGGACCTCAAAGAAATGTGTTTTGAATAAACAGATATTTTCGGAGAAGGGGACCCCACAATTAGTAATTTGAGACTCTCTCTGCGTGTGGGTCCCAGTCCAATTCTCTGGAATCAATCAAAGCTCCCAAAGGAACTCCCTGGTCCCCTTAATCTCCTGGTTTTATTACTTTCCAGACAGTCGGCCTGTTTTACCCTACCCCCATCTCTCTCTTTTGTACTGATCTCCAGCAAAGCCAAGGAGGGGCTTTTTTTTTCTCTCTCTCTCTCTCTCTCTCACACTCCCTCTCTATCTCCCCTTCCACCACTGCAGAGCGCTTTTCATGCAGGAGAGGGTCTTTCATCAGGCTCCACACGCAAGAGAGCCAAACAGCTAGCTCAGGCCTGTCACTCCAAAGCCCGTCTTCTTTATACATTCATTCTCATTCCTTTTGTTTTTTTAAAAAACAACAACATTTCAAAAAAAGGTGCGTGGACTTTTCCTTTCCTGACACAAACACACACACACACACACACACACACACACACACACACACAAACTATTTAGCATATCACGAGAATGATGGGGAAAGAAAAAACTGGGCCATGTTGCACAAGAGTCAGTTACATTCACAATTTTCCAGACCACATGCTGCTGTGTTTGATAGTGTCTAACAGCTTAAATGATAAAGATATGACTCTGTCACGATGGGGTATGTGATAAGGGCTGGAGCCCTGCACTCCAATGACTGCTGGAAAGCCTTTTCTTTTTCTTTTTTTTTTTGGACTCATGGCTCTCCAATTTATCTCAGGCACTCATGGCTTTGAGTGCTTATAACGGATTGTGGTGGGTTAGGCTGAAACACACAGACTCTAATCAGCACCTCTAATATCAGTGGATTTTTTTCTCACTATGAAACACCACCAGTTGGGAACAAGACAGAGGCTGAAGTGCACACTGCAGTGCAGAGCCCTCACTTCAAAACAATTAACAGAAGCAAATGAATTGGGGGTCTGTTTATCCATCAGCTAAACATGTATTGACGCCAAGGTAATGAGATGTCTGCTGGACTGATGATGCCAGCTTATTACCTGACAGTGACCACTAATGACTCTTTGCATAGTGTATATATATATATGTGTGTGTGTTAAGTTCCTGCACTCCTTTACATTCCCCCCAGCATCAAGCATCAAGCACAGATAAGACTGATGATCCCAATTTGAACAAACACGTGTGTTCTTTGACCTTTCGAGCCCCGATGCGCACAATCCAAAGGCATGTTTGTGAAACACCTTAAACCGCATGTGTACGACTCGTCTGAAAAAGACAAACCTATCAGCAGTTCTGCCTCAAAACAGCCCCAATGCAGACAAAAGGAGAGTAGTGTGCGGAAAAGCATGTTGCTTTAATGCCTGAAACAGGGGGGCCGGATCCGGGACTATAATGCCTGTTATGAAAAGTAGCCCACTTTAAAAGTTGTTTAAATGGTTAAAGAGTGATCTGACCTAAAGAGAGCAGAATTAGCTTCCTAGCTCCTTCTTCTCTGAGCCAACAGCTTGCATTCCGTGGGGTTTTTTTTTTTTCCTCCTTCCAACTCGTGATACAATGTAGGTAAGTTTGTTCAATCGAGGCGTAAAGAGGCAGACGTACAGCAGAACAAGTAGCAGTGCATTAAAGCCATTTACCTTTGTCGACATGCTTAGCCGCCGCGGTCTCGGTGTGGAGAAAGGTGAGACAGAGGAGAGAGAGGAGCGACAGAGCTCCCCGCTCGGCCATCACTTTTCACAAATAAATCTTTGCAGGATTCAGGAACCCCCGGAGAAGATTTTTTTTTTTTTTTTTATTTAGAGAAAAAAAAAAAAAAAAAAAAAAAAAAATCCTTAAAATCCACCTCCTGTAAATGCACAAGGAGAAAAAAACCAAAAAGTTCAAAGTCCTAAAATGTGCAGAAACATCCGGAGCCAGGTACTTTTAAAACTGGCCGGATGAAACATGTAGCTGGAAGAAGAAAAGAAAAAAAAAAAGAGCCGCAGGTTAGAGAGACTGTTTTCTCAACTTGGTCGAGGCAGAGGTCGGAGAAAAAACACTGAAATCAATCCATTGCCACGGAGGCGCAGCGCAAGGACAAAAAGATCTGCTGCCGACTGAGCACCAACGCGCCGACCTCACTACTCCGATATCTGCCAAAGCGCGTAGAAAGACAAGAAAAGAGCCTCAGTTGGAGAAAAGATAAGATCCGACCAGAAGGAGAAATCTCCTCCGCGGCCAGCTCACTGCTCACGGACGGGACGTAAGAGAGCAGCGTGTTTGAAGGGCTGGATCTCCACTGGCTCCCCGGAAAACAGGGTGTGGAGTCACACGGAAGTTTGGATCGTGGCTGTTTGTGTGCTCAGGCAAAAACTAAAATATGGTGTGGAAATTCAGTCCAAAGACAACTGCTCGTCCTTATACCACAGGTCTACTGGTGTGCTTAGATTATGAGACACCTTATGCAGCATTAATAACAAATATTAACCCAAAGACACATATCCCACAATGTCATGTTTTAACTTCTTTTTTTTTTTAACATTCAAGTTACAAATCTTCTGCTGAAAGATAAATACATTGCCAAACTGAAAACTCCAAGGAGGTTTGGCAAAACCCTTTTAGACATTTCAGATTCTCAAAAGACTTTTCTACCCAACTTGAGTGACAAATATTCAGAATTTTCAAAATAAAACATAAGATTTATCACTCCAAGCCACTGTTATTTCTTAAACCAAACAAAGATGGCAGCCAGAAGTGGCTTATCTCCTTCCTTGTATCTATTATATAATATATATTCACAGAGCTTTCACTTTCTGATTCACAGCCTGCATTAAACACATAGTTATAACAACCAAAGGGCTAATAGGACAATGGTGAAGTGTCAGGGAGAAGAAAACATTGCATTTGTCAAAAAAAGAAGCCTATTGTATGTAAATATAATATGTAATACAGACATAATTGTATTAAAAGATCCTAAAAGTACAAGGAAAACTCATCTTTGATGCAATATTCACAGGAAATAATCTGCTAGAAATTTCTCCAAATCACTCCTTTTACACAAACTCCCTGCAGTTATTGTGTTCAATATTTGGATTTATTGTACACTTTATCACTTGTTGTGCACTTTTATTGTTGTATTGAACTCAAATAGTATGAAATATCCATACAATATGTCACTTAGTTGGGTCACCAGTTTACTCAGTGATAGAAAAGGGGTTCCTTAAGGTTGGGAACCACTGAAGTAAAAGGTCTCACCAAACTCAAGTCAAATGTAAATTAAGAAAGTACAGCAATACGTTTGGCTTGTATCTAGATTTATCTTTGAGGAAAAGAAGAGGAAAAGATGCAGTCTGTAACTTCATTGTTGTAAATTATCAATGCAAACATAAAAAACAATGATAAAATGTAAAAGTTGAACTCATGTGAGAGGCATAAATGGGACTACAAGCCAACTATAGGCCCAGCAAAACCGGATAAAGTTAAACTGTGAAGTAATATTTTTCTTTCCTACAATCAAATTTAATGAGAAAGATGAAGATGTCTTTTCCGATATTGCGGTGTGTCTGTGTACCTGTGGGAATGAGAGAACAGGTTAGTGATAACAAGAAAATTTTAAAGGCTCATTGCCTTTGGTCAAACACTCCTTAATTAATGCATCTTTAATTTTTTGCATGGTTGCCTAGAAACAATGAGTTTTTCGTCTTACTCACCACCTGACCTTACTTTCATCCATGGTTATTTCTGAAATAATAATGTCAAGATAAATTAGATGGTGCGTGGCTGATTCAAAATGTTCTGTCAATATAAAAGCTGAATTAAATTATCAGAAAAACAGTGAACTTTACCCCTAAACTGCTGTATTATCACTTACTTACTGGCATCTTTGACATTGTTTAGTACTGTATATTTTATGTTGTAAATCTGGGCCATAAAAGTTTGAGTCAGACTATGTTTAGCAAATATAAATGTGGATAAACTGGATTTCAGTGGGTTTATTCTCCACTGCACTTAAGTTTTCATGGCCCTCAAGGGGACATAGACTGGGATTCTGAAAAGCAGTAAAACATGATCTTAATTCATGCCACAAGAGTCCTCTATATCCAGTTATCATGAATTCAATAGTGGTGAATCTAGTGCAGCACAATTGACATTTTTACCCTTTACAGCCTAATCCTGCGATTAAGTAGCTCTCATACAGTGGAGTTATTGCAAGCTGCAGTGATACATCCATACGGCCAGCTCGTCATTGTAAATGAGAATCGGTTCTCAAGTGACTTCTCTAGTTAAAAAAATAAAAATCAAGATCTAGAGCAAGCTGCAGTGATACACCCTTGCCCACTGCAGCTGTCCTCATAACTAGTTTATACATAATCCAAATAATGGGTAAAAAAAATCTTTTCCTGTTTAGAATAATGTTCACAGAAATCTAAACAGACACAGGGGCCGACATCTGTAACTTCATTTCAACAGATGATGTCACATGGTGGCTCTAAAATCAGAAGATAGGATTAAGTCCTTTAAGTTTCAGATCAAGTTGCTTAAAATAATCCAGGGGATGGTGTGTATTGTTATATGACTGCGGATGAAGGAGGAGATAAAGTAAGTATCCTTGTTTTTTAGGAGTAGGGAATTGAAACTGAGGCATTAAACCAAGGTGAAAATCTAGTGACATTTGCATCGTTTTCCCCTTTTTTCGAGAAAAGCATCTGTATTCATTGGTATAAAAAGTGACGTTGTTAAATGGAGCAGAATTATGAAAGTGAGGGAAACAAGCGCTGCATTCACCGTCAGCTTGTGACTAGGCTCTAGGGAAAAAGGAAAAGTGAAGGGTGGCCTGTTTGGAAACAAGTGATATGACTGCTGTTTCACCCACTGAAACTCCCTCAGTCAGACCCATGGAACAGCTCCCCCCACTGGTTTAAGTAATCCATGACATATTAATCATGACCATATCCCCCCATGGGCATGGCAAGGCCTCTTTTTGTTTGGTATCTCTGTAGCTCTGCCCTGGACCTCTTCTCATTTTAACTGTCAAACATAACATTTTCACTTCCAATTAATGATTCTTTCTTTCCGTTTCACTGATTGCATGGTGTGCCTCAAGGCTCACCTCTTGGGCCAGCAATTTTTTTCTTTATACATTTGTCTTCCTATTTCTCAGCTCCTTTCTGTTACAAATATAGCCATATCCCATGGGCAAGCTAAATTCTTTCACTGAATTGTGATCATTGTAACTTTTTAGCTGCTGTCAAGGACAAGATTTATGAGAAATTCCTTCCACCGAATTCATACAAACATGGTATAATTTTTATTGGCCTTCCACACATCTCCAGAAAACAAGGGCATACAACAGTTCAGCAGGACTGCAGAGGAAAACACATGAATAATTCAATGTGTAATCTGTAAATACTGCCATGCTTCCTGGTGGGCAGTAGAGGGCAGACCGGCTAATTATGAGAGAGTAAATGAATAAATACACCAATAAATCAAAGTACTTAGTGTTTACTGTATGTAAGTGAGTAGCATTGCTTCTAAAAGTGGTTCAAACAATGGTTTATCTTTCATGAACATTTACCAATAAAGTTGATACATAAATGTACCTTTAAATATTCCGTCAACTTCAGAATTAAATGTAACTTTCCTGCATCTGATCAGATTGTGCCAATTTTTTAAATTTTATTTGGATAAACAAATCAGTAGCCAGCAGTAATCATTTTTCCACACTGGCTGCCATTGATGATCATGATTTAAGAATCAATTCAAAGTCATTTTAAAGACATAGCCAGGTGATAAAAATCTCACCCTCTGTAACCTATATAAGTAGGTGTGAGATTATTATACAGGGTCAGGTACAAGTGACAGTAGGCTACGATAAGGTGTGTTTTACGAGTGCTTCAGATGTACATATCAAGGAGAAGAGAATAAAAGAAAACACCTGATTGTATCTTTAAAAATATTGGTATTTATAACTCATAATATTGGCACTAATGTGTTGTACTTTTGTATCAGATTTATATTTATATTCAATTTGTTGAAATAAAGTTTGTAGGGAACATAATTTTTTTGCTACAAATCTTGACAATTTGGTGTTATGCCTTAAATTGGTACAGAAGTCACTAGACTTCTTTTGCATGGACGCATGATATTCAGGTAATGGCATATTTAAAACATACACTAAAGACAACATACTGTACAGTCTGACAGATTATCATGGTTTTGGCTTGAAGCTGGTTTTACATAACCAGCCATTATAATGTAATTGTCAACATTTGTTCCTCTAGAATTTACATCCTCGGTCCACTGATAAGAAACCAAAACATTTATTCCAACACTGCATGAGAACCCACCGCAGATTTTTACAGTATGGTCTGCTCTTTATAATGAAGCGATATATTCCACAGCAGACCTGGCTGTTAAAGTCAGTTCACATCCACAAGCCAATTATATTATATACATGCACACAGCTGGGCTCAAACTCACTTCTAATTCTTTAACAGTGTGTGTTTTTTTCCCACAGCCTGTTGCTCTGTGTCCTGGGAACATATTTCTTCCAGATTAAAGAACAAGGTCATACCAAATCTCAAATCTCCAACATTAAAGAGATATTCACATCATGAATCAAGTAATGACAGCCATGCAGTCGAGGAAATGGCCATTAGATTACTGCACGGAAAGGACGGTGGATTAACTTGCACTTGAAGCAGCTGTTGAGTGTAATATTTCAAACGTTTCTAAATATTTTGAACGCTGTTAAAAGCAGCAACCATATGTACAGTATAACATATTCAGACATCATTAAGTTGCATGGATGTGTGTGGGGTTTCAGAGGACGGAAAGGTTGTACAAGACTGGTGTTGCCACGAGTTTATGAGTGGAGAGGGGAAAAAAAGTACTAGCAACCAGTACAGATTAAAAGGAAATCTCCACACACTGAATCTGTTTTATATCACTTTTATATTTAATTGCTAATTAGTTGCCATATTATTGAATCATAACATCCTTCTCTTAAATATTACCACCCTAATAATATCCAGTAGTATCCCCAAATCAGCTATTCTGTTTAAATGATCGGTGTGGATTACCAGTACTGGCATTGAGTTGAATGTGATCCCAGCATGATCCTGATCTTATTTAGAACCAGATTAAGAGGCACGAGGCTCAGCTCATAGAGGAGCCGGATGAATGGTCTTTAGCATGGCATTTGGTGCATCCTGAGGATTATTTACACTCTGGATGAAATATCACCTCATCCACTGAGAGCAAAAGTTCAGCTCCAATGCAAAATTTAAATTTAAATTCAGTTAACTGACTATTTTTTGAATAGATAAGTTATGGTCAACGCAGCAGTGGTAGTAGCTGTGGTGACTTAATGTGTGTCCATGCATGAGTGTGTGTTCATTGTCTGTGTCTATAGCTGTGTATTTAAAACTAAATTTGAATCAGATTAGCCCCAAGGAAAAGGATGACATTTTAATCTGAACCAGCGGTGATATTTCCTCTAATCTGACACATTTAACTGACATGCATGGGAGTGTATTTGTGTGTGTGTGTGTGTGTGTGTGTGTGTGTGTGTGTGTGTGTGTGGACTGTTATTTGCCCACGGAGACAAACAGCTGCTGTGTACCAGGTACCAAACCCAGGGCTAAGGATGGCAGCAGCGCATGGCCTCATGGAGCATTCTCACCTGCCACTGCACAGCACATAACTTACTTCAGCAGGAAGCAGCCGGTGTGCACTCAGAGACCCCCATCATACATGTGCTTGCCTGGGCACATTTTCAGAGCCTGGCACAGCTCACCTCACACATGTCAGCACTTTCTTTCCCTGTCTTCACTCTTTTTCTGGATGCTGGTAATCATTGTTCTAATTACCTCTCAGTGTGCAGCTGAAATATCGCAGCGCGCAACCTGCTGAAACCAGTGGCTTGATTGACGCCAGAAGTCATGGAGAGGACGAGGATGAAGAGGGCAGAGGAGCCGATTCACACTCACACTGACCACAGAAACTGGGATCTATGACAGTATGAGCTCTTATTAGTTCAGGTAATGGTGTGGATTTTGTTAGATTACTTAAAAATCCATTGCACTGACCCCTGAGCCAAATCTAATGTCAAATTTTCTTGAAAAGTATTGGACCCTGAATTACAACTTATGAACTCAGTGAATTTGATCTTCTAAGTGTGTGGTTCTTCTCTTGACCATAACCCAGATTTGAAAAGATTCAAAGATTTATTCATCAGAAAACACAAGCAGTTCTTAGCTGTCGTTTCTTAGCTTTCTTAGCTATCTTATATTTATCTTAGTTATCTTATCTGTCTTTAATACAAAAGGTTTCCACATATGCAACTACACTGTGAAATATATTTATCGTATTTATCTTATTTGTATTATATACAAAAGTTTCTTTTACATAGGGACCTACACTGTGCAATATTATCTTATGGGTTTTTTTATACAAAGTTTTTTTCTTTCTCTTTTATGTTTGAATATCTATTTTTAGACTGTACATACTGCCTCCCCTTTATTCCTGCTGTGCTATGTGCCATTGTAACGTAATTTCATTTTGATGCAAATCCAAATGACAAATAAAGTCTGTCTAAGTCTAAGTCTAAGTCTATAGACTGTGTACTGTATAGTAAGTGTAAAAATATGAAAAAAAGGGAATAATAAAAGACAGAATCAGATAAAGAGAAAAAAATAAAGCCAACTACAAAAAGTGGAAGTGCAGTAAGTAACTGAATCTAAGTAAGTAATAAAAAACTGAACATGGGAAATGAAATATTGATCAAAATAAGACATGAAAATGTGGGCCAGAATATGTGTGAATATGAATATTGTAAATGATAAAATATGAGAAATAGATGTAAAATAGAAAAGATGCATCTGCATGAATGCACATCCACAAATATGTTGCAGGCCAACAAACAGGCCAAGAACTGGAAAATATAACAAGAAGCAAGTGTATGAATGTGTGGGCATTTTCCTTTTTCTGCTAATCTGAAACTTAACTCTAATGATAACTGATAGATGCCACTGGGCATGTGTACATAATGAATCAAAGGTGCATACCTTTTCATCAGATGTAATGCAGAAAGAAATTTGCAATTTAAAATGTGTTCACCATATGGGATACAGACAAGCAAGAGAAAGGTATATAAACACTGAACCTAAGCAGAAGCAGAAACAGTGCAGCAAATGTGGGACATATTAAAGAAGTGAAGTGCAGCTATGTTAGAGGTCTGGCAATCATCACTTTGATATATGAGTTTTCAAAGCAACATGAGCTTGAAACAGGCCTAATTATCTGTTGGCCAAACTGCAGGTGTATCTCTGAAAATTATTTCACAAGTCAAGTGGAACAGTCAGTCTTGACAAGGGTCTATTTTACCAAAACACTTATACCATAAATTCCATGTATGCTATGGAGATAAGGGGAGCGCTAAAGAAAATCTTGACAGCATATGTCAAACAGAGTCAAATGGCATCTCCAAAGAGGAACAGAATCATGAGCTTAAAATAACCAACGGGGATGTAAAATATACTAAATGGCATCAAAGCAAATATGACCCCCCTGGTGCAATGTTGATTTATAGTTACATCAAAGTTAAAGTCCTTACACTTCTATCTACTCCCTGTTCGTCTTTTGGGACCATAAGAGCAATATTTATGCAGTATGTAGGAGAATACTCTCATATTGTATAGGTACAGTTGATGCAGCTTTGAAGCATCTAATACAAGCCTACATTCATGTATGGGATGTAGGCTTGTTTATATCAAATAAATGTTTCATCTCAAATGGAATTATGCAGATGTGAATTAATGTATCTGTAAAATGAGTTAAGTGGCATCTGGTGGTGAGATTGCAATCAACTGAAACCCCTTGACTCAACCAAGCGTGAAGGAGAAACTTTGGTGCTAAGGCCCCACCATCAGCCAGTGTTTGGTTTGTCTGTTCTGAGCTACTATAGAAACATAGCTGCCTCTGTGGATAGATTACTACCGGTGAAAACATACCTATGACTATTATATTCCATGTCTGCCAAATAGATCCTCCTAAACGTTACACACTGTTGGTTGTTAGTTGGTGTAGTGTTTTAATTGTAAAGCAGAAAGAAAGAAAGAAAGAAAGAAAGAAAGAAAGAAAGAAAGAAAGAGTGAGTTTTCTGGGCTTTTTATCTTTTCAGGAAAGAAAAATCACTTTTCTTTTTAAAGGTTATTCAGTGACAGGAGCGTACAGGTGTGCTTAAAATGTCAATGGTTTCTAATGAAAGGAATAGAAATTCAAATCAAAGCCATTAAGTCCTACATCTCTTGGTTGGCTGAATCTATTCACCCTGCTGCAGTTTACAGGCACAATTCTGTGGTCGTGCTTATTTCACAGGCAGGCCTGAGTGATTTTATCTCTGGTTCATTTGCTGTATATGGACAGTTCCTATACTCCAAAGCCATACATGTACATTCAAGTGCAATACTTGAAAGAGAAAAGGCGTTCACAGGGCGGTATTAGGTTAAAGAAAGGTGTAATTTGTCAAAACTGGCATTTCAAACAAATTTGACAGTGGAAGATAATGCAGTCTCAAGAGTGCACTGCCCATTTTCCACTCACATGTTAGACTCCATCTTGTGAAGGCAGAGGGCTTCATCCCAGCAGGAGTCTGCTGCTTGGAGACGCTAGGCTACCGAACCGAGCAGCGTAAACATCGGCTTCAAAACGAATACTCAATGCTGTGTGGATTTTGCCATGGTGCCCTGCTTTGAGTTATAGCCATTGAAATATGTTTAAAGCCAACTGCGGAGGCACTTGAATTTCTTTTTTTTCTGTTTTATGAGTAAATATTTTTTTTGTGGGAACTGTGTTGATACATTTTAATTCAAAATATGCTGCAGTCATTGTGACAGCAAGGAGTGAAGTGTGTAAAAATTAGAGACCAATAAAAATGATAGGATGTACAACCCTCCACCATTCACAGCATTGTACAGAACCCAATCAATTTTGCAAGCCCATGTTGACACCCTCTTGTCCTCTCTCCAGATGGGGTTGGTTTGTTTTATACTGCTGCCCTGAATGGATGGCTTTCTATCGCTCGTAATGAGCACCATTGAGATGAGGTGAAGTCACTTAAGGGGCTGTCTGGGCAACACATGCAGCCTTCCCAAGATGTACGACCGCAAGCTGCCTTCCTCCTGGCTCACCTCCCACCTCTCCCCTCCAGCCCCAGCTCTTGTGGTTAAGGGCCTTCTTCCTGCCAGAGGAGGTTGACTGTTGTTGTTGGAATTGCCATGGCCACTTACAGGGGCTCTCTCAATCAACAGGGACTGCAACTCTTTAAATGGGGCTCGGGGATCACCAGAAAATACAAAACAAGAAGCAGCACCTAATCTTGCATGCTCCATGCTCTCTCAGTCCAGAAAAATGCATTCAATTTGACCAGACAAATAGGGGTAGAGGTTTCCTTAAGTGTTTCATTTTGATAGTAGGTGGCCAATTTTACTAGCATATTTTCTGTGCTTATCCACCCATTTTCAGCCTAAGCAGGAACTTGTGGCCTCATGGGTGTAGTGTAATGTTTTATCCATGATGGATGATCATACGCCTTCACCAGGGAGGTGGCCGGTGGGCTAGGCACAACGTAACGAGCCTATGCTACGGCAGCGCTGCCCAGACTGACAATGAAATGGAGAGTGCCATATTGCAATAATGGGAGCAGGGGAGAGGGAGAGGGAAAATAAGGGAGGGAGGGAGGGAGGGAGGAGAAATATACAGCACTCCAACAGGGAAGCAAAATACCGCAATCTGTTCTGGCAGAACAGATTGAAACGATTACAGTGAGAGGAATATTCAGTTTGGGGTTTTTTTTCCCTCTCCACTCCACCTCATCTGTCATGAAGTGCATGAAAGCTCTGACCAGAGTGAGAGAGAGTGGGGACACAACAGTCGCTGCCAGAACATGCCTGTTTGTAGCCTTCTTGGATCCTGGTTTTATATGTGGTTACATGTGTGAAGAAAGCAATGACTGGTGATGAGTAAACCATTGATGGAAAGCTTTTAGAGATTACTTGTGCAGGAGTCTAACATTGTTGTTGTTACTGAGTTTTCAGAAAAGTCATCAGAAAAATAATTAGATGAAGGTAAGATGTGATCACCTGTTGTCACATGACCTAAGACCAAATTTAACCTAAGCTGAGCAGCTGAGCTTTTTTGTTGGACCTTGTGTTGTGTTTATTGTGAAACTGTTAAAGTTTAAGATGATGGCGTCATGACTACGATGTCTATGTTTTTATCATGGTTGAACGTTGGTGGAAAGACTGTAATCCCCAGTCTGTATCAGTTTAATAATTTGCTATCCTGTGTTGCATAGTTAAAATTATGTATAATTTAAGGATCAAAAACCCAATTAACTTTCTAAAGTTTTGTTCCCCTTTAATCCAGTTACTGAGGAGGTATTAAACTATTTTGATATTCTGGTTTTTATTTCATTATTTTTCCTACTTGTTAAGAGTGTGTTTACTGTTATTGATATGCTCATCCTTGTTTTTGTACCCTATGAAACATGCTATCATGAATAAATAAAAAAAGAATAAAAAAACAGCTTAAAGGTCCAGTGTGTAGGATTTAGTGACATTTAGCAGTGTAGGTGCTGATTACAGCCAACTTTCCTTACCCTCCCATTCCAGGTGTGTAGGAGAAACTAAGGTGGGCACAAAACTCACAACAACACAAAAGGCCCTTTCTAAAGCCAGTGTTTGGTTTTACTGTAGAAATATGGCTGTCTCTTTACAAGAGGTCCCACTTCCTCTGTAGATAAAAACGTCTCATTGTAAGGTAATGAAAATACAACAAGTCTTATTTTCAATAGATCATCCTAAATGTTACACACAGGACCTTTAAAGGCGGAAATATTTTCATTAAACCATAATTCAACCATTCGTTCCTTCATTCAGTCTGTTCTCTCCCGTGATAATCACATAAAGGCTTAAAATGTCAAAGACAATAATTATCAAAAGACATGTTGTGTTATGAATAATGGGTGTGGCTGCAGTAATATCTGTTGACCTTTGAGTGAAGGCAATGCAAGTGTAAGTCCCCACATTGGATGCTGAGAGGCATTCTGGGAAACATAGTTAAAGCAGAAGCAGAAGAGGTGGTTTGAGGTTAGGTGGGTAAACTAAAAAAAGAAACTCCCAAACTTCACTAGACCTGAAAAACCAATGATGATATGATGCGCCTGGGATGCACCCAATTCTTATGACATGCTTTCTTCCAGAAATGCATAAAAGTGAAAATATTTTCAACGGTTCCAGTGCTTATCAATGTGACACTTGGGCAAGACAGCCCCAGGCGCACGCAGCCGTTTTGCTCTGCCATGGTATTTCTGAAGCAGATACATCTGCAGCGAGGCATCTCTGTGTGATCCCCACCTAAGGGTGTCCAAGGGCATATTTTTCTTAAAGTTAAGATGATCCTACCCATCATTCAGTCATATATTCCATTTAAACACCAAGACTAATGTTAAACCTTATTATCCTCTCTTTTCTGCCATTATAGAAGAATTTAAATATATTTTAAATCACTATGAGGCAATATGTGGCCAAAATGACCCTGGCAGTATACCTTTGGCACATTTAGCTGTCATAAAAATGTAAAAATTAAATTATTGCGGAAGAGCCTGCAACACAATCTGTCCATGTGACAGCAGCGTGCCAGAGCAGCTAAACATCTGTATGATCAGAGAACCTCACTGTGAACCGAACATGCCACGGCAACATGTCAGGCAGAAAAATGACGCATTAACTCCCCATGGCCCATTACAATGCATTACACTTGCGTGCCTGCCTCCTCTCCAATAGTTATTTATTCCTGCCCTGTAATTAGGCCTGCATGCAAAAAAAAAGTCGATTTGTTTACTCCGATGTTTCTTTCTCATTATGTCTGCAATACATCCCCCAGAGAATTACTCTGCATGTAGCCTACAGAGCACAGGGGTAGGCAGGGTTGTTTTCAGCAATGATGGATAGTTCTCCCTTTGTTCTCCTAAGGAAACAATGTTCTTTTTTTTTACATTTAGGCATCAGTCATGGAACTAAGGCATGGTCATTTGCATGTACTACCTGTATTACCTGTATCTGAACAGTAGACAATGGTTAGGATAATGTCACGGATGTAATTTCTAAATTTTAGACTTGCAAATTACAGTCAAATTTCTCACAATATGTTACACTGGTGCCTTGACTTGGTCTGTATTCTGCTTTATTTCATGGCTGTTTTTGGAGACCTACATTACTAACAGCATGTCTGTCATATCAATAGTGAAAATGTTTTTGTACACCATATTTGCATTTGGTGGAACAAATATTAAATATACGAGAGGTGCTTTTTCTTCGAGGGCCAAAACTGAAAAGGACCAAAAGCAAACACCTTTTCTATTTTATTGTGAAGATGCAAAATGGTACTAGGGTCCCTTAATTGACTGACTGTCAGTCGGACTGCTGTGCTCAGGTTATGAGAGATATTTATAATTTTTTAAAAAATGTTCTGCTAGTAACATTAAGCAAGTTGAATTTTGACCTTGTGGTGGGCCAACTTTGGGCCTCCCTGAAATATACTGTATTTGAAACTAGTAGCAGAAGTAGTAGCAACAGAAACACATAAAACAGAATAGCATGTACTGTTGTTTTAAAGAGTGCAGCTATACACAGATCTGTATTCAATTCAATTTTCAATTCAATTTTATTTGTATAGCACCAATTCATAACAGAAGTTATCTCAGGACACTTTTCAAATAGAGCAGGTCTAGACCGAACTCTTTAAAACATTAATTACAGAGACCCAACAGTACCACCATGAGCAAGACCTTGGAGACAAGGGCAAGGAAAAACTGCCTGTTAAAAGGCAGAAACCTAGGACAGATCCTCCGGCTCTTGGTGGGTGGTTGTCTGTCTCGACCAGTTGGGGTGAGAGAGAGAGAGAGAGAGAGAGAGAGAGAGAGAGAGAGAGAGAGAGAGAGAGAGAGACAGAAGATCTGTAAGATTGGTCATGATGTTTAGTGAGGTCATCATTTACCAACACTATGGGCAGCAGCCACACTAGCAGATCTGTGAGGCTGTATTTAGCTATGGTGCATTGAGTCAAATTCTCAAGTCAGGATGCTAACATGCTCACAATGACCATGCTAACATGCTGACGTTTAGCAGGTATAATGTTTACCACAGTCACCATCTTAATGTAGCCAGCAAGCTAACATTTGCTAATTAGCACCAAACACAAAGCAGAGGCTGATGGAAAAAGCCATTAGTTTAAGCAGGAATTTGGTCATAAACAATCATTTTTACTTGACGATGGTGCTTGATGAAAAGTTAGATATTACCAACGTTATTGCAATTCATTCTCCAGAAGGGAACATGAGTGTCTGTACCAAATTTCATGGCAATCCATTCAATAGTTGTTGAGACATTTCATTACAAACAAAAATGTCAACCTCGTGCACCAGAGGAGAAGTCAGCAGGATTCATCCTCTGGGCACCATAAATGCCTATACACAAAATTAGGGTAATCCATCCAATAGTTGATGAGATATTTCCGTCTGGGAAAAGTGGTGGGCCGACAAGCAGGCTGACATTGCCATCCATAGAGTCATGGCTCAAGGCAGATTCAGATTAACTAAGTAAGTCAATGCTTCACATCTGAACTCCAACTTGGTTGCTTTAGTCATTAAATGGTTGGAACAAACAGCTTCTCCCCATTTTACTCGGAGGTAATAGTGTTGTCATTCTAGGATTACAGAGGATTTCGCCTTCAAATTCATCAAACACAGAACATAATTGTTCACCTTGGGTTATGTTAGTCTGTCTGTTAATAAAACCAGGTGTCCTAAATTTGGGATTAATAGACCTAAATAACAGAACAGTTATTCTAAGTGTACTTCTGTAGATTATGATGGGGGATGATGAGGATATAGGGGTCAAATCATATGTAGACAGAGGAATCAATAAGGATAATGGATGAGTCACTGTGTTAAGCTTTCTCCCACCATGCAAAAAGAAGATAGAAGATGGCACATAAATCTCAATATCCTGTATGTTATCTTAAAAGCAAAATAAATACCCCAATTTTTACTCTTCGACAGTTTTGACTAATGTATGACATTTAAAAGAAAAATATCACAAAAAAGAAACTATCTAGTGTCAACCCACAGAACCCAAGAAATAAAAAAAAAATCAACAAAAAAAACATCCACTTTTCATTTTTCTTGTATTTTCTCAGTTGAAGGACCCTAGTTTTCTTTCACTGTCATATTCAATAACAATAAAGAAGAAAGTGATACACAGATCACCGAGTGTCTGGCACGAGCAGGCCTTGCTTGAAATCACACATCTCTGTGCGATGTTGCTCGCAGCTTGTCTCAGCAGGCTCCTTGTTAACAGGATAGCGCCTCCAAATCTGCTCCTGTAACACCTCCCAGCACGGGTCATTACTGCGGAGCTCACTGCTGATGCCCAATCAGATCATAACACAAAAGAATTTCCTCCAATCAACCAGCAATGCACCGAGGGAGAGATATTATATGCAGGCAATAAACGGGCATAATAACAATACCCTTAAATAACATGCAGGACTGAGAGGGAAATAGGAGGTGGTGGTGTGGCGCTAAGGCAGGCATCATTATCACATGGACTGCAGATGAATAGATCTGGTGTGATACTATGAACACACCCGAATCCATGTGTGACTGTGCAATTACAGCACATTTACTGCACCAGCTGCTGTATAAATCGAGGCGTTTGTGCAGTGTGGTGTGACAAACGCTCCCAGGAGATTGAGCGGTTGCTGGCTTTGAAGGTGAAATATAGTAAAAAATATATTCACACTTGAAGTTGTGTTAAGAGAATATTAAGTCATTGGTACAATTGGACTGCACAGGAATATTAAATGAGATCACATCAGCCTCTTAAATTCAGTAGGATAAATGAATCCCCAAAACAGGCTGTGTATAAGGCCAGTAGATGTATGGACGTACAACAATATTAATTCAGAATTCAGTAAAATGCTGTTGAGGTGCTCGAGAGGCAGAGGTTGGTAAGTGGAGACCAAACTGAGCAGTGGGCAGCTTAATGAGCGAGGGAGTAAAGGATCAGACAAGAAAGTGAGGTTGGTCGACTTTACCTGGATTAATGAAGATTAAATGAGGGAAAAAATGTGTCTCTATTGGTTTGTTTGTCACTTAATAAGGAACAGAACCAAATGAGGAGATTTCTCCAGAGAGGAGATTGTACTTGTAGTCATAAATGACACTTGTAACACTGAACAGTGTGGCTGTGGGTTTGTCGCAGTAAAAAGCTACAACAGTGGTGGAAAGCAACAAATGAAGTACATTTTGGAGGAGTTGGAGACACTAGTACTATTTAATGCAGTGTTATACTTCTACAGTAACATATCGCCCTATAGAATATAATGAATTGTTAAAGATTTAACTACACAGCAGTATATAAAGTAGTTGAAATTAACTCCATCTTGACCAATTACAACATTAAATGCTGATTATATACATTAAGAAGTCTGTGTGGGTTTCCTACAGGTGCTCTGCGTTCCCCCCAAAGTCCAAAGACATGCAGGTTAGGCTCATTGGAGGCTTTTAATGTAAATTGCCTGCAGGCGTAAATGTGAATGTGAATGGTTGTCATATGTGTCAACCCTGTAATACCGGTTACAAGGGCATATACTGCTCCTTGTTCAGTGTGTTGGAAGAGGCTCTAGCCAACCGAAACTCTGGGTGGGTACAGATAATGGATTAACACATCAATAATAATAATCCAGTAAATTTGAATTTAAAAATTAATTCTTGAAAATGGAAACAACAGCTGACAAAATAATCTCACCACAAGGTCCATTTAGTCACTGGATGATTGATGTTAAATAAGTATTTTTTCTGAACACTGAGTAATGAAATTAACAGCCAAATGGATCTTGGAGAGATTATTTTGTCAAGGAAATCCGGCATTTGTATGATAATTACTTTTTGCAAGCCTTTTATTTCTACTGGTGTATTTTTCTTATAATTATAATGTGTTGCAAGAAGTTTTTAACTGGTTATGAAGCCTCAAATTTTCTACCTTAGAATAACAGCTTCACTCAGCTACACTGAGTTTGTAATAGGGTGAATGGTGCGTTTGTCATTCCCACTGTGTGCCCCGTACTGTTCTTGCACTGTGTAACTTTTGGTTTCAGGTCCCTACAAGCGTGTAGCACTTTAAGGCAGTAGTCACACACCACCAACTATGATTTGGTGAAGAGGCCTAAGAGGACGAAAGAGGAAGAAGTAGGAGAGCAAAGCCAGGAAACGAGAGTAAATTTGGGACTGGGTTTTAGTCATTGGCGAGAGGTTTGTGAAATGGCTGCAGACAGATGGCGAGCTGGCGTTCTTGCTGTTGGACTCGTAAGTAATATTTGCTGAGTTGCTAAGATGTCTTGTGTTGTTGCACTTGCTTGATGTTTAGCTTGATGTTAGTTTTTGATCAAAAGTAATGTAATCATAACAAATGCACGTATAACCCAAGGTATCGCAAGTGTGGGCCATCGAAGTGCACACATACCGAATGCTTTAATTCTGAGGCCTCTATTTGACCTACATAAACCATCAGCGAGTTTCAAATGACTGTCTGCCACCAGGTCGGATCTGGTCGGATTCCCCTTGAAATTAATTAAACAAGGCAGTGGAAAGCTACTGCTTTCGTCCACAGGGGCCGCCAGAATCAACACAAAATGAAAGTTCACTGTTGCAGTAAAAGATCTGAATACTTTCACCATTGAGCTGCTCTTTGTTCTTTTTCCACAATGACAAGAGTTGGAAGTAATTATCTGCCTGCGATGACAGGAAATCAACCCGGACTGTTCTCTTTACTCACAGAATGCCTTATAGAAACTCTCTCTTGACACTGTCACTACACTGGGGAGTTTATTCCAGTAGCCTCTCTTTCACTGCTGACATTTTGTGTGACACTTGCGGCGCTACTGCCAATTAAGCCATTCATAACCCCTAGACACTGTGCTTGGCTCATAAAGCTGGATGCTGCAGTCACTTGTTGGAAAAAGCATTTCTCTGATGTACTGAGGTCTTTTAGGAACATCACTATTCCTTCTGTTCCGTATTAGTGTGAACAGAACAAAAGATCCTTCTTTTCACTGCAAAATGCACTCCACCAGCTTAAGGAGAGCTGTTATCAAAAGCATATGTATTTTTGAGATCAGTTTTGCTAATTCATGATCTGGAAATGTTTAATTATTGAAGTGACTTTCAGTGAGAGTCATAAACACAAGTCACCATGAGAGAGAAGATAGCAGTTCAGTGCAGACATTTATGTGAAGCACAAAGAGAATATTTCAGCACCCCAGTCTGATCTTTTAAAATGTCGGGGACTACTGTTCCAAAATGTATGATGGAGTTGAATCTGTCAATGGCGTAAAAGTACTGGCAACCACTACCATATGGCATGATTAAAGTTTGGATGGACTGAGGAAAAGTGACAATTTAGTTGTATTTGAAGTTATATTTTAGCCATTCTTTTTTAAAATACAGTACATAAGATTTTAAAGAGAATATAAAGGATGTAGCCAAGACTTCACATGACTTTAATACAATATTATAATATGATTGACATGCTTTAAACTTAATTTTGCCATCAAAGCGGCAGAGTGACCCCAAAAACCTGAATGAAATGAATGTCATGTCTTTCCTATGTAAATATATGTTTTCTGCATTTGTCAGCTCAAAAGGAGGTCTGGCAATCAGCATTTGGCTACGTGAGCTTTCAAAGCAACATGAGGAGGGCTAACAGAGCTCCAGTTGTCTGTGCCAAAATTGCTGGTGTACCACTTAAAAACTGCAAAAATATTTAATATGCCAGGGGGAAACTGGAAAATCATTATCATTTGTGCCAAATACAAACAGAATTGACAAAAGGGAACAGCATTGCAATTTGGGTAATATAATAATAATATACATGTTGACATTTTGACCTGCAATGACAGGGTGAAAGTAAATATTAGTCACTTCCTTTCTGGATAGAAACCAAGGTCAAGACTGCAAAGCTTTCATTTAATTATTTTACAATAAATTGCCATTTTAACCACATTGCAAAATCTGTCATGTCAGCCAATTAAAAAAGCAAATCTTCACCAACATTTTCCATGTAAACAACCTTTTCCATCAGCCGAGGTGTGATCAGTATCATATTTTTTGGTGCATGGATTATAGTTAGAGACTAATTGAACCTGTCTTGTTGTTAATGCCACTGATGACAACTTCACTTGAGTAAATAAAGTAAATATGTTCATATTACCTGGTTAGTTGAAGAAATTTAACTGCATACCAGCAGCATTAATCTGAGTTACATATGAGCAAAACAAATCAGATTTTGGCCTTTTCCTGCGGTGTGAATGCAGCCATTTGAATGTATGAAAAGTTATAGATTACAGCTTTAAACAGCACAATTAGACTATGGACCATTGTCGAAGAAGGAGATTTAACATGTCAGAATAGGAAAAGTGTAAATAATAAATATAAGAATCATTTTCTGGGTCCTGGTATTGATCATGCTGGCTCACTGGCAGATGGGACACCTGTTTCAATCTTTATTTTTGATGCATTAATGCTAATAATGTTATTAGTATCAGTATTTTCCTACTATGACATCTATAAGATATTGCTAATAAAGACTCACCTGTCACAGTACAGTGAATGGCTGGTATGAATCTGGGTGACATATGGAGGCCACTGGAGGTGCACTTCAGGTTCCCATTGAACAGGTGGAGAAGCCCCCCTCTGGGAATCCAAAGAGTGGACAACCACAATGATCGGAGGAGCCCCAGTTGGCACATTCCCATCCCTTGGTCCAGCAACCAGACGATGTGCCAGGGAGATGGTATGTAGCATGCCAAGGCACAGAGCCACGTCTCTGACAGCTATGCCAGGTGGAATGGGGAGGGGGCCGGGGAGAGGGCCTGGGCCCTCAGAGAGGCAGCGGTGTGTGTCTGTTCTATTACAGGACACAATTGTATAAGAAACAATCACACAACAGACGCACAGGCAACTCGAACACACAAACCGGCAGTGATCCCTGGAACGAAGCCCTCCGTGAAAATGGTGCTCACAGTACAGACAGCTGGTTCCCATGAAACACACACACACACGCAAACACACACACACACACACACACACACACACACACACACACACACACACTATGTGAAAACAGGCATCTAGAGATTTTATTCAAAGGGAAAGAGACTGTAGAGTGATCATCTCATCATGCAGAATACAAAACTATTTTTCCTCTGGTCAGTTTTGTGTTAAATAAGCTCTCAGTCATCATAATTAATGATCTCAAAACTTAAAGACGCAGCATCATGAAGCACTTTGCAGCTCAAAATATTACATGACAGAGACAAGCATCCTGCTATGACTCTCATTCATCAATCAGCCAGCATTACTGAAGGCTCAGCACCCATCAGCATGCTTCAGGACGATGAATCATTATGAGCATTGAGAGGAAAAAGAAAGGTCAAGCTCAGAGCAAAATTAAGTCGCCGAAGCCTCGCCCTGTTCAAACATCTCAGCGGCCATCAATCAAGAGCCCGAGCCATTCAGTGATCACAAATCTGTCGCCTGTGTCAACCTCAATCATTTTTTAAGTATGACTGCAAATTGGTTTATTTAAGAGGGATTTATACCCACTGATGCAATAATATGCTAATTGAGGGTTCTGTCAAAAGTCCAGTGCATGCTAGTAGTAAGGTTTCCCCCTGTTGACATCTCATCTCTGCACCAATTGTTGCCATAGTAATTTATTTAATTGAAAATATTGGAGCCTGCCCTATTGTGCTGGCACAGTCACAAAATTCCTACTAGATTAAAATTCTATGCTGTATGATTACAATGACAATAGAAAATAGCTGTATTTACATGGCACTTTTCAAAAGACATTAAAAAGTTGAAAGTGCTTTACAGTAAAAGAAGGAATATGAATATGCTGTAAATCCAAAACCAGGGCAGCAAGATGTTTTTGTCATGGCTATATAACGTGAAGTGAATACTGGGTATTGGGTAGGACCAAGTCCATGAACAAACTGTATGATGAGAACGGTGCTTTATAGAGAGCTCCTTCAGCCTGGAATATGCTCCCCACTTACCTTAGACAGATCAAAAGTAGATTTTCTTTCAAAAAGTCACAAAAAAAAAAAAAAAAGTTAATGAGTCTAAAATAGAAGTTATTTTGTTATTGCTGTTTTTTTTATTGCATTTTCTTGTTTTATCAATAGTTGGATTTCGACCCCAGGAAGACTACTTTGTGGAAGCTAATAGGGATTCAGTTTGAGAATAAATAATTTATGTTATGTGATCACTTAAAACATGTTAAAAACTTAGCAGTAGGGCGACAGTCTTTAGACAGACCTAATCTTGGTTAAATGTCTCAGTTGAATGAAGCAAGACTGCACCTAACATCTTTGAATCAAAAGAATATGTAGAGATTATGAGCTTGTTTGACATTTTTAGGTAAGGCACCAAGATTAGATGACTAATGCAATGACCAAATATAATAATGAGGAAATTAAAATAAATAAACAGCCATACAAACATCATTCTTTTTATATAGAATACAGTTTAACATTGAGCATTATTATTCTGATTTAGCCACAACAATGAGAGTGGGAATTTTCAACCAAACAAGACAACATTGGTTTATTGGCATTTACTCTGTTTACTGTTTACCACTGACTGTTTTCTTCCACTGTGGCCAGATTACGTTGTGGAGAAGCAATTAACACATGGATTACTACAAAAGCTTTTGATATGCATGCTCTTCAAGAACAAAAAAAAAAAGCCTTTTGGATGTTTGTGTGCTGTCTTCACTAGCATGAAATATGTGGTGTGACGCTGACATGGGTGGAGGGAAGTTGGCTTGATTTACATGCACATATTTCAAAGAATGATGTTCACTTTGGTGGATTATAAGGGTTACATTTAAAAATAGAAGCACAGTGATGCTTCTTTAATCTATGTATGAACATCATACTGGCCATCAGCACTAATCCCGCTGCAGTAATACATGTGCTTCAAGCTAAGACCCACAAGCTTGAAGTTGTGGCGTCGTCCAACAGCAGAGAGATGCTGAGAGTACAAAGAGAGATAAAATGAGAGCGAGTCGGAGCTGAGCCAGTGGAGCTGTTCATCTTACAGACAGAAGTGGAAGGGGAAATGTACTCCTCTTCACTAAAGACAGCCATGATGATGAATGGGTCTCTGTGAGACCAGTTAAATATCTTGTCATTGTGTGAACAGAGGGTGTCCAGCTAGTGTGCCAGTTTCATATGATAGTAGCCTGCAGATGAGTTAATGATAATGGGCCAGGGTTTATGAATGATATGGAATTACAATATTAAAGCTCAGATTGTGAAGTCGTACAGTCAGTATTTTAGAGTTCTTTGAAGTGTTTTAGTAACAGGATAAAAGTCTATACTCTCTTTATTCCGTCTTTGCTTTTATGCACTTTTATCTGCTCAAGGTCACATCCTGTAGAGATATTAGCATCCTGTGTCCCAGTTTCACAGGACATACATACTGTGCTAGAATGCAAATTGTCATAGCATACAGTTTTTGCAGTTGTACAAGAAAATAATGTTCTTTAATGTTTTAAGAGAAAATAATACAATATGTGCACTGATGTACTCTCAGGAGGAGAATCCAACGTGTTTTAATGTCCTTTGTCTTTGTTCATTGCATTGCGGGACAATAGTGTCCATCAACAGCACACTCAAAGTTCAAATCTCCTTCTTAATTTTTTACATTATTTTTGTATTTTGCATTTTGTATCTGTTTAGACCTACTATAAATGGAATTACAGTAGGACACAATTCCAGCATAATACTACTACTTTTACTGTATAATCTTATTAATATATTAGCTGGAGGGCAGGAGGGGGCCTCTCTGTACATTCATGACTCTATCACAGGCAAAACATTTCAATTTCATTTATACCACATTTATGTCCCGCGGGGATGGGAGGCAGTGATGGCAGGGATGGCAAAGTTGGTTGTGACTGCAGAGTTACTCATGTGAGGGTTAAAAATGCTCCATTAAATTTGTGTTTCATTGGCCAAATGGAAATCATGCGAGGCTTAAATGTTCAGTTGCTTTTCCAGGCAACTCTATAGCAATTTCAGAAAAATCCTAGTCATGGTTTCGTAGTCATGATTAACTTGGATGTTGACATGAATGTTTTGCATATTGCTCATCGAGTATAACAGTCAATCTGAACACAGTTGTCTCCAGATCTGTCACACTCCTCTCCTTGGCTGCCTCCATTTATCCTCAGCCATTATCTCTGCTTCCATCTGTCTCACTCCTCTTCCTAGACTGACCTCATGTTTCACTTTTACCATCATCTGGTTTCTCTTGTCTCAAGACTGCCATTTACATGTGGTTTTCTTCACCAAATTCTTTCCTCTGAGCTCTACTGTCCACAGTTCCCTGTCATTCTACTTTAAGTGGACTTTGAATCCCTCTCTCCCTCTACCTATCGCTTTATTCTGTCTCTCCTCTCGATGTTTTGCACAAGGTTCTGCCTCCTCCTTCAAGTCTCCTACCTCTCATTACCATCTACACCACTATCATCAACATCATCATCATCATCTGGTTCCCGAGAATCCCTTTCCACCTGCTGCATCCTGGAAGCTCCTTGTATCCTCATATGTGCACAGCTCTCCACTCATGGGCCGACAGCTCCAAAGAGCTGTAGAGTAGGGTTATTATATTTTGTAGGTTTTACAATACGAGGTACTCCTTTCACGTTACAAGTAGTCATATATTCCATTGTCAGTAAAAATATAAATGTACATTTAAAATTTAAAAAAGTCTAGTTTTGTCTTAATTATTCAGAACAGCCATTTTGAAAGATGTAAAACACCTTGCCTTTCGTATTCTACATAGCTTTACATAGCTCAAACTAACACAAAGTAACAGTAACTCAGAGTGAATAAAACAAGAAAGCTTGTGACTGAGTGCTATGCCCAGAGGCAAGAGATCCTCTACCATGTGAGAGGTGAATAATACATATATTCTAACTGATGCAGACCTTATACTGTTGACTTTTCTCCATTTAACTCAAAATGCTTTAAGATGTGAATACTGACAGTGAATATCACAAAATCTCACTTCTCTGAATGAAAACAGCATGTTTGACTCAAGATAACATCATTTGTGAGCACCAAATAGAAAAAACTGTGGGACTCCAAACAAAAAGCATATGGAAACAGTCAGTAGATGTTTGCGTGATATAACACATGACCAGCAACATGTCAGCTTGTTTTCGATGACTAGGTACCCATGGACCCAATTTCTGATTGCCTTGCAGGTGAAACCACTTCTCATGTGGTATAGAAGGCCATCTGGCTCAAGATACACCACAGTTTGGATGAAATAAGCCAGAGTGCGTTTTCGTGACCTTGTGCAGTGAACTAAAAAAAATACAGTAAATTTATGAGCATCAACAGCAGTATTTTTTTTTCTTCTACTTGTTCTTAAGGTAAAAGCTTATAGGATGTCATACCGAATGATTGGACGTTTCACAATGGAAACTGCGACTGGCCAAACGCTTGACCAAGCAAGAACCCGTCTCTCAACTTCTCATCGACCATCTGGACGTAACTCAAGACGAGGCAGAGAGCCAAATTTAAACAATCCCTCCTCTGGGCTGTTGGGCTGACTGATGAGGTGCTACGCAGCAGCCCTGACCCCGCTCAGCTCTCTGCTTTTTCCAATAACAACATACACTCATAGTGGCATGTCCGTGCTGCCAAAGAGCATTGCCCCTGATATAACTGTCTCCATTACACAATGTGTCACTATGGTTGTATGTGAGTGCATGCATACATGGAGCGGGGAGGGTGTTATGGTGCATTCCACAGTGAGGCCCATTGTATAGAAGCCACAGGGCCCATAATAAAACCCAGCGGTTGTAAAACATGACATTTGACAGTAGCAGAGTAACCTGAGTGATTTGACTCCGGATCTCACGAATGACATAGCTAGAAGTAATGGCTGCGCACTAATGAATGCTGGTGTTTATTTTAGCTGTTTAAAGTGGTAAAACAAACACTTAACCACTGTCCCGCATGGTTACTTTATATCTTGGACGACTAGTCATAGCAGTAAGCAATTTTCATTATGTTGCTCAAAATGCAAAAGCAACATACTGTGGGGCTGGGAAGGCTGTTATATTTCAAGAGTCACCACAGCATCAATGGGGAATTTGTTAGAAGGACTTCCTTTTCCAAGACTACACTGTTGACTTCTCCCTGCACCTCTGTTTGCCATGACCTTGGAGACAGCTCACCTAAATCTGGCTTAAATTACCCTGTATGACTGACTGAAAGCCACACAACCCCCATCTTCCTCTGCTTCCAAACCCCAATTCCTCAAAAAACACCAATATGAGCGTAGAGGAAGCAGCTTCAGCTCAGACAGCCTCTCAATATCTCAGACTTTGAAACACCGCAAGGCAGCCTTTCTCCTGGCTGCAGCGCTCTCTGTCCTTGCTTCAGCCTGAAGGACTGCCTCCTCCTATACGGATTAACACAGCCATTTCATTCAAGGGAATCAGCCTGGAGCAGGTGCTGCACTGATCCAATAATCTCCACGTCAGATGGATTACCTGGCTCTTAATCAATGATACGATTGACATATCCACATCAGAAATACATTCCCTATAAGGGGCAGTGGAGTCTGCTTTAAACTGATAAAAGAGTCTTACAGTCAAGCACATTTAAGTGTGCCTTTCTTTTGCTTTCTCAGGTAAAAGAGTCAAGGCTAAAATGAGGATCTACTTCGTTCTGAAATGGCACTTTTCTCATTTTGTTCACGTAATTCAACCCATTTGAGTTTGAAAGCACAAAAAACTTCAACTGGCTCATAAAGGCTGGTCATTAGGAGCACATTATAACTCCATCCATCATTCATATGAACAGCTTCATATCACCTAATTTCTGGCAGGTTATTTTTGGATCCCCCTCCCTCTATCTCCACTTTTTCTGCCCTAACGCCTCCCTGCTGCCATAATGACAGCAACCTGTGGAGCTGTGCAAGCTGCAGATACGTTTCCGACGACTTGCTCGCTGGCACTGGCGGAGGCTTCTGTGTGATAGGCAGAAAATGATTAATGAGCAGTCTAAATGAAGCACAGGAAATTATACAAAAATGTCCACTTTTTCAGGTTGCAACATTTCAAAAAGCTGATAGAATTGAAGAGGTCCAAGAATAGAGCCCTGAGGGACTCCCCACTGCTCCTTGCAACAGTGCTGTCTCTCTCTTTGAGCTTGACGGTAAACAGGTGGCTGGTTCTAATAGATGGATGTCTTCCTACACAACTAAACACTAATGTAAGATATCAGGCATTTGGCCCTCTCGTGTTAACAGCAGTGAGCACTACACTGTATCAACACCCCTCTGTGACTCTATTAGCTCTGTCATCGCTCATCACTTAATTACTGCAGCTATATTTCTTCACTGGGTTTATTCGTGCTGCTACCTCTGGCTTTTGTTTTTTCAAGGATCACCTGCTGAGGATGGTATCCGCTCAGAAATTAAATATGTCTCTTTGTCCGTATGATCAGACTGCACAATAACAAACCATATTATCTATATTATTATTATCTATATTATTATTATTACATATATATTACATACTTGTATTTGTTCTACCGATCTCTCTAATTTGTTTCTTGTGCAGTCGTAATGCTGAATTTCTCTCCTGAGGATCAATAAATCTTTATTTATTGATTTTCACCCCCCCCATTTGGTATTTATAAGCAGTATATAAACAATAAATAATAAATGGTTTATAACACAATATGTCACGCTATAATGTAGTTGTAAGTGTGTATAAGGACATTTAGTTTTTTTTGTCAGCATCTTTTGTATAATTCCCCCCTGCAATGCATCTGTAACTAACGAATAAACATAATATAATATATATGATATATATATGTAGCCCACATACTACATTAAAGTGTGTTTGTACACTGCTTGCAAATGCCAGATGGGGCTGGTTATGGTGAAGTGTTTCTTTATCTTTTCTAACTTCAGTCTCTGAGGTGAGAATTGTGGCAGTTTTTTTTAGACGTTTTCACATGTTAGATGTTGCTATGTGTGAGCATATTCTCAGTAGCTCAACATGTCAGCATGGAGAAAATCTTATAATGACTATGTGCATTAACGTATATGCACAAGCATTTGTAAAAACCAGGTATGCTTCCAGCTCTTTCCTTCTCCTTTCTTTGTTTTGACCCCCCATTCCTTTTCCCCAGTGTTGCTATGCAGCACACCCTCGCTCTCTCTCTCTCACTTACAGACACACACACACACACACACACACACACACACACACACACACACACACACACACACACACACACACACACACGTCAGCTCCATCAACGTACCTGCTGGGCTCAGATTACAAAGCCTTTGCCATGGTAAGGAAAATGCCCCTCAGGAAAGCTATATGGGAGGTAGTGTTGCCGGCTGCCACTCCAAACCTTTTCACTCCACTATATGGGCTGTAATGAGCTGCAGTGAGGACAACGATAGTTAATAAAAATATGAAGCACATGGGAATGGGCATTTTGCTCTGTTCCCATTTCTTCTTTGTGAGGTTTTGTGTGTTCAAACATGTGGGAAAAGATATGTTTGCAGAGATTTCTGGACTCTTAAATAAAACAAAGCTGGCTTCTAGCTTGTATGGCTTTCTCTGGCAGCAATGGACATGAACACTTTCTGCTGTTCTCTAATTAATCTCTGTTTTATCTTACTTTTTCTTTTCTTTTATCTATCAAATCTATCAAATCCTCTTCTTGTGAGTCATGGTATCTCCTTTCTAATCTAGAAAATGTCTTTAAGTCATTAAGAAATTATTTTGGGTACTGTAACACTGTCAACAAACTGTATTTACTGTCAATAGATGACTTCATCAAAAAAGGCTTCCATTTCTTGCCTTGTAAATGCGTCAAAGACCATGAGAATTACCAGTAAATGAATGTATATATGTGTGTGCATGTGCATATGGGAGGAGGTGATTAGAGATAAGGAGCCACAGACAGAAGGAGAAAAATGTGACCCTTGTGGCGTTGACCTCCTTTCATCATGACCACCACACACCATCAATCACTATCTGATAACAAGCATCCTGATGACTAAACAGTGTTTGTCTACTGATGAGAGGTGCACCGCAAAGAGAGAGGTGGGAAAACAGCAGTGACCCAAATAATATAGAGAAGAAATATGTGTTTTTACACTGTGCAATGTTTTCTGTCATTTAAAGTATTGTAATCAAGGAACAAGCTTGTGTTGAGAGATCAGTATATTTGAACTTTTCAGAATAAAGACATGAGATAAATGTATTTCATTGTGCTGCACATTGCCATATTCCTAAAACTGCCTCAGGGATAAAAAGCTTAACAAAATAATCAATCACAGCTTGTGGATATAAACATACGTGGCTATAATTTAGCCACCAGAGTAAATCAGAGATACGTTTCCAGATAAACAGGATGAAAGAGCGATTTGGACATCTGTGACTGGCCATGCAGTTTGTGAGCGTTGTTTGATATATGGCAGGATGTTTGCAGGGTTTTGCCATGAACCATGCAACAGTCTCATAATCAAAACCATCCAGCAAGCAGGGTATACATTATCCTCTGGTGGATACATTTAGCTTGGTCATTTACAATCCTGCCATGCTTGGGTCACCTAAATACGTTGCTCTGTTCATACAAACAAAGTGATGTTTACAAGTAAGGAGGACAGAGATTTAAAAGCAGGCTCAGTTGCATGCTGAAGAAACTGAGATGTTGAGAGATGTGCAGCATTGATGACCTGTTCCCTTGACTCTGATACAGAATGCCCCTACAATAATTTGCAGGCTGACTAACTGCACCACCAGCTTTTTCTTTGCATGACTACTGACAACACTGGCAGGCAGGACAGGAAAGTAAAGGCTCATCAGTAGGGAGGAGGAGATGTGTGCAGCCCCCTGTGTGGCGCTTCACTGCTTGGGGTTTAATACCTGTTGAGTGGACAGAGATTTAGTGAGCTTGAGTGCCACAATCCCAGCTTACTGTTGTACAGGTGCATCTCTCCTCTCAGGTTAAACTCGCCTCAGGGCAGCTGGCAACGTTAACTGGAGGAGCTTCAGCCTGCTGGAGTCTGCTGAGGAATCAGTTTGACACTGTGGCACAGGAAAGAGTGTATGGGTGGTACAACGACACAGCAGCAGAAATATACAACATTCATGTATAGAGACATATTCGACACAATCTTTTGTTTTTGAGTCTCTTTGGGTGTTACTGACACTTTTCTCATGTCTGCAGTAAAGCATTCGGCATAATAAGAGATCTTTCTGTATCTATTTTAGCTTAATTGCAAAGATATGTATTTTTACAAGTTTGAATTGCATGATAATGTTCACACTCCCAGAGAGGCCGAGGTTGGAGAGGCCATGGGTGTAATTATCTTTGTTCTTTGTTTTCTCAAGAAAATAGAATAATTATTTCATGATTTTGACATAGCAGTTCTGTATTCTTATGATCACAAAGTGTTTCATAATCTCAACATAAACCCAAAATGAACAAGAAGTCCTGAAATATTTACACAATATTGAGGGACTAATCTTGAGTCTGTAGTAGTCAACAACTAACTTACAATATAGTGACATTATTTTATATATTTAAGAAAATGTTGTGTTGTTTTGGCTCATACTATTACACAGTGAACGGAAAATGTGCATCAAGCTCATTGGTGATGGCAACATCTCTAGTTTCACTATTTAAAGCATATGGCTGTTAATATTTAATGTTTTTTTCTTATTGTCAACAAATCCATGAACATACCAAAGCCAACATTGATTAGTCTGTCTCTCAATATGTCCCCACAATCCCCAGGTTCTCTGTGGCTCTGAGCCCAGAGTGAATCTAAATCTTTAAAAACTGCTATATATATATGTGTGTATATATGTCTACATATATTATTTTTTTTAAAAAGATGCAGTGCTTAGGATTTAGTAGCATCTAGCACTGTAGTTGAAGATTGCAACCCCCATACTTCACCCTTCCATCCTAATCGCTTAGGAGAAAACTACGGTGGCCACGAAATGCAGCAGACACCCAGGAGTTAATACTAACATTAACGATGGGTCAGTTACATTGAAGTGTCCCAGTAAGTTATGTAACATTGAGCCAGCATTCACAATACCAGGACCCTGAAATTGAAGCAGCTAAGTGTATTCCAGCCATCATTAAATGTATTATTTACACATGTGCTACTGTGACCTGCATGTCTAAATGTGGTCTGTGGAAAAAGGCTGGTTATCTCAAAGCTTAAATATCATTTTCCAGCTCATTATGACTGAATTTATGAAGTGATAACAGCCCTTACCTGTTATTCACTTTATCACTATACTTCATGAAAATTGTATGTGCTCCTTGTATTTTATACATTCTGAATATAACATCTGTTCTTTCATGTATAAATACAGAAACTCTCTTTCTCATATATAAAAAAACAGATCCACCTCTTTTCAAAAAGGCTGTAAATATTTCAAGGGCCATGGACCAAATTCCAAATTAGTTGCCATAGGTGTTATGTTTTATGAAAATAACTTCTCGAACTTTTCTATAATTTACAACTCTCTGTGGGCTCCTTTTACTTACCTGTGCTCCAGCTTTGCCCCGGACGGCAGTGGAAAAATCGGACTTCCTTTGTAAGGTAATGGAAACACGGTTATACTACTGACATCATTACAGCAAACAAGCCCGTGCGGTCATCTGTTTGGGCCTGAAGCTCCAAGTCGTGGACTGTGGAAGAGAAATCCTTTGTTAGTAACTACACCTGTTAGAGTGATAACATAACTGAAGAGATGTGAGAAAAATCAGCCAGGTTATCCATTTTTATCCAATTTTTGTGGGCTTCTTAACCTCAAATGAAGGTAAATGCACTACATTTAAGATGGAACAAAAGACTTTGGAGGAAGCCATGACTCCCTCACTCACTTGACCTCTCTCTTCTCTCTGACCTGACCCCTCGTTGCCCTCTACCTTTTAGTGTAGCTTCCTGACGAATGTTTACACCAGTCTCCTAGACCCTAATGAAAGGCAGCTTTCAAGGGTGGACTGCTTTTCTTCCATCAATGCAGGGCAAACTCCGATTCACACTGAAAACATTTGAGTGCTGGGAACACTGTGAGCCCCCTCCCTCTTTTGGTAAACTATCAAGTCAAATGTTGAGTTTACACATTCCTTCAACAGCTTAATAGGACTGGTTCCTTTATGTAACAGCCTAAATGTATATTAAGTATATGTTGAGAACATTTTAAAGGAATAGTTTGACTTTCACTTTCTTGCCAGGAATTAGATGAGAAGATTGATACCACTCTCATGTGTATACAGTTAATATGTAGCTGCAGTCAGTCATCTTAGCTTAGCATAAAGTGTGTCAACAAAGGAGAAACAGCTAGCCTGGTCCGTCCGATAGTAACAATATCCACCTACCAGATTTATCCAAATATGGTTTAAAACAAAGAAATTTGATTAGCTGTATGGAAACAAGTTTTCAAGTAGCAAAGTATTTGAATTCTATATATTGTGTTATAAATACGCATAGCAACTGCCCTCTACTGGTCTGATTTGGTGGTACTATTTACCTTTACAGTCAGGAATGTGCTTCTAGTGTCTAGTCAGGGCCCCATGAGACTCTCTCTGTTTCCAGCGTGGACACTGAGTCTGACAGCAGCTGCTCATGGCTGGACTCCTGCTACACTGAGGGGTGGTCAGTCTGTCACTCTGGTCAGTTTTACCTCCTGAGTCACACACTCCGTAACCACAAGGCCATGCCTCCTATATGGTTCTGCCACGTCGTCCTCTGCTGTGTTTCTTAATTTGCTGGGAGGGAGGGAGCTAACAGAATTTAAGGGTATAGTTAAAGTAAAGTAGGGCTCCATCATGAAACAAAAAAACTAAAATATAGGCATCCATTTTTTATTAAATTAATAAACTATCAAAGGAGAACATGTGATATAAAGAGCAAATGATGCAGAAACATAAATATGCAATTGAATTTCAGTTGGATTTTAGGAGAAAACCCCTCTGAGACTTCTTTGTTGCATACTATACCACCAACAATGTGACAATTTCTCTTTCATGAATTAATTTTAAGGCTCAGGGAGATATGGAATATTGGACAGAGCTTTTTTATGCTGCTAACAGAGAAATAGCAGAACATAAAAAAATGAATAAGTCAGTGATAAAGGCTTTCTGGATGAATACTGAATACTATTGCACGGTCAATGAACTGAATTTCTCAATTCAGGGGATTCATAATCATTCAGTGCTTTTAATTAATGTCCCAATAATGTTCCAGTAATCTTTATTCACACTCACTGCAAAGAAAATGACATGCAAGAAATGGATCTAATGCTACAACTATGCATTTTTTAAGAATAACAAATGGGGATAATGAAGAATCATTGGATGTCATTCCCATTTAGGAATATTATTGTTTGTTTTATTTGTAGAAGTGTGTGTATGTGTGTGTCAGGTTGTGTTTGTTAATTCTCAGAGCGTGTGGCAGCGTGCTGGGGTTCACCCAAGATGCTGTGTGTGTTGTAGCGGACATGATGTGTAACAGGTGTGAGGCGGTGAAGAGGGGAGACATCCACAGCTGTCCCTGTAGACACCGGTCATGTCCTCTCCCATCTGCCTCTTCCCCTCCCCCCCATGTCCCACCAAGCTCCTAAAAGCTTGGCTAAAGTGTGTGTGTGTATATGTATATTTATGTATGTGTGTGTGCAGCAGCCGTTGAATCCCTGCTTACTGCAGCCAAGTGTCATCACCTTTCTATCCAGCCTCCTACAGCCCTCCCTCCCCGTTCAGCGCTAATACCCTGCAGGTACTCCTGGATCCTGGACACATGTGGTTTCGGCCATGTGTCCATTTAACAATGAATTATCATGCTTCATAGCCTCGCATCGGCCAGCAACAATACAACCTTCACGCTGATCATTATGTCTCTGTGAAATTTAAATTATATTTCTCAAAATCGGACGCTAGTTTCAGAGTGTGAATCAAAATCACTCAGAGGGAGAAATGATGAAATTAAAGAAACGCTGTTACATTTGACTCCTCTTTATATGTTTGATGTGCTTGACTTTGATGATGGCTTATTAATTCTCTTTGCCTGTCATAGAAATGTGGGATTAAGTTTATTATCTAAGATTCACATGTAACTGGAATATTATTCATTGGGCAATAGGTCCTTCAGTAAATGGAGGCCGTATGTTATTAGTCATGCTAGCACCACGGCTCTGTGGATGGTAATGTTGGTCTGTCGGTCGGTCCAACACTTTAGTCATGACTGAAATATCCCAACCACTTTTGGATGAATTTCCATGAAATTTGGTACAGATATTCATTGTCCCCAGAGTATGAGTCTAACTGAATTTGGTGATCCATTATCAGACCTCTAGTGCCACCAGCAGGTTGATATTTATGTTTTTTTGTGATATGTCTTGACAACTTCTGGACAGATTACCAGATATTTCCTGGCAGGAAAAGATGAAACATTCATGCATCGTTTAATTTTATTTAATCTTTTTTGTTGTTACTTCTTACTACAGTAGAGTGATTGATAGTTAAATGTACCCTGTGTACCAACTGAAAACATCCTTTCTTATGAAATGTGAGTCTGTTTTGGACAGGAAATATTACTTATATTGTACAGCATTGAGTTTATCATTGTACTCATCTTCCACATGTTATAAATAAAGTTGGTTTTTAAAAAAGCCTAGTGTAAGTGGAGTTGGATCCTCTTGGCACAGTGAATGTCTCTTCTAAAGTCCTGAATT
The DNA here is from genome assembly GCF_905237075.1 of Dicentrarchus labrax. Lineage (NCBI taxonomy): Eukaryota > Metazoa > Chordata > Actinopteri > Moronidae > Dicentrarchus > Dicentrarchus labrax. The sequence goes on from NW_026136719.1 coordinate 8,958,637, forward strand.
CATCTCCACATCTTTCTCCTCGAGAGGTTTTCCATTGGGGTCAAGGAAAAGGGTTCAGGAAAGGAGGCAGGACGTCATTTTGTCTGTTCAACCACAGTTCCTTCTGGGTTAGTTTGCAAGCCACATATCCACGGTGCTCTCGCTGTGTTCTGCAGAAACCCCAAACATTGACAAGAGGATGTAAAAAGCTAAACAAGGAGATTGTCTTCACCTCGGGTGCCTGCAAGAGGCAGAAACACAGCAGTAGAATCTAAAGCAAATTCAAAAACAGCATGCTAATAAGGCAAATATACATATACTTTTACACCCACCCAACCCCTGTCAGTATATACCCAGAAGATGCCAATTAGGCCAATCTGTGACATAGAAAACAGAGCAATGACGGGGTGCTGAGCCACTGTTTTTGTGATATAGTCCGTGTGTATTTGTGGTTGTATATTAGAGCAGAGGTTTTCAAACTGTGAGGCAGTGCAGACATGAAGTGACGATACCTCAATTTGCTTCAAAAATCTTAGCCCTTCTCAGAGTCATAATGCACATATTTTTAGATTCAGGTGTCTCTATTCTGTCAGAGGGGGACCAGCAGTGTCAGCCACTGTGTTGCCTTTAATTTGGGTGAATGTTCAGCAATATTAAATTACAAATAAGATCATTATTATCAAACTATGTCAAAAAATAGAAAAATAAATATGTAAAACAGACAATGTTTTAATGATCCTGGATCATTAAAAAAAAACATTTTAAAGTAACACATACAGTGAAACTAGTGTGAGGGAAAGGCTTAGCAATATTTTAAAGGCTTCCCTCCTTTATACTCTGACATTATTATGAGCTCATATCCCACAAATCCCCACAAATCTTTTCAAGTAGGATTCAGTTTGAAGGTAAGCAACATCACATTCAAATTCAGAGTTTTTGCATTTAGAACAGAGAATTTTTTATGTATTTGCAGTGTTTCAACATCTGGCCCTAATTACATGAAAATATATATAAATGTTTGAGCTACAACTCAGTATTCCCTCATTTTAGTTTTCCTTTCAGTAGCATCAGAAACATCCCCTCAATGAGCTTCCTACAAGCTTAATTTAATTTGTGATTCTTTCACTGTTTTACCAAGAGACTATTGCATTTTCTTACCTTAAGGGCATCCCGATGTCTGACAAGATTTTGACTGACAGTTTAACCAGATAATTATATACCAAATAGAAATCCATTAAACCCCGGTGACAGATTAGTAAGGGAGGTTACTTGTCCGTGGCAACACAATACCCCCCCAGGTAATCCTAAAATGGGATGTCATGAAGAGAAAATGAATCCACAAAATGTCTTGCCCAACCATTACTGTCAAATGGGTGACTGGGATTTAGAGATGACCTGCGACACAATGAACAATTCTGACACGTGGACGAACAGAGCCGTGAGGTTTCACATGTAACCATATCAAGTAGTATTCAAAAATGTTTTCAAAGAAAGCTGCTGATTGGTGGTTTATTTATTTGTTTATACAATTAAAACATCACGGTAAAAGACATAGAATAATAAAAATAAATGCGTATATGCAGGGAATGAAGGAAGCTAAAGGGCTCTTACAGTGTTCACTCCAATACAAATCAGTATTCATAACAGACAAGACAAAAACAAACAAGACTAATAAGCGCACAGCGTCCTGGGGCCAAAGTATCTAAGAAGTGCATCATGTAATTGCAACATTTCCAATTCGAATCAGACCTTTGTTTTGCATGTCTTCCACTTGTTCTCAAGTAAAAGGTGAAAATAATGTTATTATTATATTATAATAATGACTGTTCTTCTTCTTCTTCTTAGAAGCAAACGTGGAAGTAGCGTGGCATTTAACGTTTAACCGTGATCATGATCTTTCCCTAACCTTAAACGTAAAGTAGTTTGATCCTGAGCTGTAGTTAAGACTACCTTTATTGAGTCCAAGACCAGGACTAGTCAAGACAGAGTCCAAATGAGAGAGGCAGAGTCAAGACCAAGTGTTTTTGCCATTTCCAATAAGATGAGTTTTGGCATACAATTATAAATGCCCATTCTAGAATGATTTTGAATTAAACCAATACCTGTTTTCTGAACAAGCGTGCTTCATCGATAGATGAAGCACTTTTTAATGAGGAAGTTTCTTCAAAAACAAAAAACATACTTTGCTGGACTCTGGAAATATTTGGCAAGATCAATGGCCAAGTCCGAGACAGAGAGTGCAAATACCAACGAGTCCAAGACAAACCCGAGACAATAGAAAAAATGTGTCAAGTGCGCCCCTGGTCTGAGTCTGGTCAAACTACAGCACTAGTTTGATGTTTAACTTAACTAAGTGTGTGTAGCTGCCAAACCTTAACCAAACCTTACCCATAAAAGACGATGACAAAATGTTTTGTTGTCGGGCCAACAGGGGTGACAGATACAAATGCCAGATTTTGTTGTCAAAGGCATGAGGACTTGTTAGGTCATTAAATGTTTTTCAACTGAAAATGGGAACCCAAGTTAATGGTTCATTTCAAGCCGTTACAAAGAGATGTATCTCTATATTTAATAATAACAAAAAGCAGTCCTCACCTAGTAGGAAAAGTTTGAGAAAACACAACAGACACATAACAGTTAATAATTAAACTCCTTAAACTTCAGGGCAGATAGCCAAGAAAACATAACAAAATAACATTCTCAAGTACCCCATACAATATTAAAACAGCCAACATAGGGATGAATTAAACCATTATACCATGTTCAAAATTCTTCAATAATCTGACTGTGTTCTTTTTAGAAATGACTGAAATGCAGATTTTCCATGAAAGACTCTCATATAAAAATAATTTAAGTATAAGACGTATGAGTAATTTCAAGGTCATTAATAAGTAACTGTGCTGTTGGTAAAATATTACAAAGCGTGTCTTGTTAAGGTTGAGTGTTGATTTGAAACATTTAAAGATTTGTACCAATTCTGGCTTTGCATGTTTCATTAGTTAAATAAAACCTTCATGTGAATATTTACAGATAAGCGTGGAAAGGGATCTTTACAAACCTTGGGCGGGTCTTTAACATAAATTCAAAGAAGCAACGGACCAAGGCTAAAGTCAATGCATAAAGAGAGACCATAAACAGATCTGAACGGACCATCTATTGTTAAATATACACACAAGCCTGGCTTAGGCTTTCATTTGTCATGACTAATACACGGTTCCAGACACTGATGTGTAGTACGGGTACTGGGGAAGCATGAGTTCATTACAGGCCCACCGGGTTTACTGCATTTTGATGGATTTCCCCAGGACTCTCCACATGGTCTCCACTGCACATCAGGTAATTGCTGTTAGTCTAAGTGCACTACCAGGAGTCGCCAGACTAAAACCCTTATGGCACATTGTCCTTCCTACCCTGTGTGTGTGTGTGTGTGTGTGTGTGTGTGTGTGTGTGTGTGTGAGAGAGAGAGAAAGAAGAAGAGAAATGAAGATGGGGATAAAGTGTGTTTGTGTGTGTGTGTGTGTGTGTGTGTGTGTGTGTGTGTGTGTGTGCGGTTTTAGGCCTGTGCATGTAAAAGGCAGAGTGAGATTGGCTTTGTGATAATGATGTATGAAACATAAACCCGAGGTCATCTGTTCCAATAAAGCCTCCAGTCTCTCGACGTCCCTCTTGCATGCAGATGAACCAATATAAAGGGCGCGCTTGGTTTCACAGGTTACACTCTCATTTCTCTGCTACACAGACAACTGAGGGGTTAGTTTACTGTCTGCATCTCATATATTGAGATGATAGACAAAAAGGAGACGACAGACACTGAAGGGAGAGGAAGGAGAAGAACAAAGCAAATGTGAAAAAATAAAGATTCTTTGACAGACAAAAAAAAAGACACAGAGACTCAAGGTTTCCAATTAGTCGGAGGTGAAATGGGATGTGGAATATATTGGAAGGACTGTCCAGTGCTAAGTGTCACTGAGCGGGGTGGGGAGGTGGTGGTGGAGGGTGAGTTGGTGGGGGGGGGCTGCCGGATTAGAAGGAGATGAGACGAGAAGCGCTGCTTTGGCCTCTCTTCCCAGACAGCTCATCTCTGCTAGCTGCTGGAGGCTGGCAGAGAGAAAATACACACCAGGGGGTCTGGCTTTAGAAAGTTGCTGCGGTTCTTCTACTGAAATATCTGACCTCAGTACTGAGTTCATTTTTGGCTTCTCACACTTGCCTGTTCTCCACTGGAAACGTCAGTGAAGAAAATATGTGGCCGTTTTACCATTGAACTCATGATGTTAAGCATTATTTAGATTGTCACTGTGAAGCGCTTTGAAGAAAAATGTAATTTTAAGCCTGCTTTAACTGTTATTCGGGCACTTGGGGACAACGGAAACATGCAGTAATATATGATATATTATCACCTTCTTCTATATATAAATTTGATTTACTGTATATATGATTTGTTTTGCCAGTTTTTTCTTTCAATGAATGTAACATTTCTTTCCAGGGAAAGAACTGCTACATTCACACGGAGGTTGTACAGGGGTGGTTGGGGTGGATGGTGGACATACAAAGTGCAATACTTTGACACTGAAACCAGTAGTTTGCATTCTGAATCCCACATGTGGTTATGGTTTGGCAAAAAAAGCACTCTGGTAAAGGTTAGGGAAAGATTGTGGCTTCATTCAAATGTTAATAAATTACTGTACACGTTGTGTCTCGTGGTTCAAGTCCCCTGTTGACTTTTTCAGCATTTCACCAATAACACATCATCTTTCCTTATGCCAAACATAACCATATTTACTTAATCATGTTTTAGTCACTGCGGCGGATGTTTTATTGAAAGAGTAAATATTGTATGAATGAAATGAAACACATTCTCAGTAAACATTTCGGAGATATATTCAGTATCAACACTTTCAAATAACTTCCTAATTATGTAGATAGAAATTAAATTTGTGCAGCGTAACATTTACCTCAAAATGTATTTGAAAAGAAATCTGATGTATATAAATGTCACTTCTAGGAGACAGGGCTGCAGCAAACTGCTGCTTATTTAGACATCCAGCAGATACGGAGCAACATCAGCCTTCACTTGCAGTTGTGCTTCTGGTCACATGATGAAGGTAATGCTCACTTTTATCTGTGTTTTGGTGTCTATCAACTCCAAAAATATCTGGCTCTATAGCTGTTAAATTCTGTTCTGAGCAGGTAATGTAAAGCAGGTTTTTAGAGTGTTTTTCCTGAAAACAGCTGCCTGCTGCAGCCGGGGCAAAAAGAGATAGATTATAGTGGCTTTAAACCTACATGTATTTTCTACAAAGTAACACCTCTACTGTTGCTTTCCTTGTTTTCTTAAATGAAACAAACAAACCAAAACAAAAAGCTATCTGTACCTCTTGATGTAATTGCTTTTTAATGTATTTACAACTGAAGGTATAATTTATATAAAGGTAACTTGAAAAGAAGAAATACATGTATTTTACACAAAATGAAAAAATGCACTTATATAAGATGCTGAGATAGAAATAAGTAAATTATAATTAGAATAAAAAAACATTTTATCCTGGTCCAGTTTAATTTTGGTGATGCATGTTTAGAGAACTAGCTGGGGGTTTGTCAGCCGATATTTACTGAGGTCTAATAAGGAGTAAATGAGGTGTGGGGATGAAATAATAGTTTAAAGGATTTTTTGATTCCTCTGAATTTGCTTGACTAGATAAGCGAATTAAGAAAATTAAGAGTAGGCTATTCTTTCAAATGGACCTATTCTCTTTCATCCATTGATTCCAATCCCCAAGATAAACAGCCCAGGCCAATGAATAAACATTGGACCATTTTAGTGCTTAGAAACAGTCTGTGAGCATGAGGCCTAATTCAAGTAACATCCTTTCCAAGGTATCGATTCCGTGAAGAAGCATAATGCTATGCTTGGTTGTTCAGCTTGTCTCAAGAAAGCAATTCCAGCACCACCAGCGGCATTTGTTACCGGGTTGTCTTAAAAACCTCGCTGCAAGAAGTTATTGTGCTGCCATGCCATGGTGGAGAGGCATTTAAAACAATGAAACTGGTGCTCAGGGGGCAATTAAACCCAGGTCAGGGCTGATTTATGACCCATTTGAATGACATGACAAACTCAGTTCTTGCTGCATATTTGTATGTCTGCATGCACATGCACACACCAGTACAGAGAGATCATCATTGACATTTTCACACTTACATTGTGTTTACCAAGGCCATTTATTCCTATAGGACAGTTGCACGTAAACTGGCTGCTGGAGGCGTTTCATTGTTAAAGGATGTGTTCACATTTTTCTTAAAGGTGCAGTGTATAACATTTAGGAGGCTCTATTGGCAGAAATTTGGTATAATATTCATAGGTATGCTTCAGTAGTGTATAATGAACCGAATTAGAGGAATCATTATGCTTTTATAACTCAAGAATGAGCCTTTCATATCTATACATGCCGTGGGTCGCCTTGTTGAACCGCCATGTTTCTACAGTAGCCCAGGAGGGATTTTCATGGCCATCATAGTTTCTCCTTTGTGCTGCGATGGAGTTGCGATCTACCACTACACCACTATATGCCACTAAATCCTACACTCTGGACCTTTAATACAACACGCAGATGTCTATGAACATTGAAAGAGCTTTTGATCGCTGTAATTAATCCTCCTCTCCATACCAGCCATCAAGAGATCCCCTAAAATAAAAGATGTGGGACAAAATGCATTCTAGTAGGGATATTCCAAAGTTACTGTTATTTTTAGTACCAAATTCCTACATTTGTGGTTCCCTTGGACAGTGTTTGTTGTTTGGCAGTGGAGGGACAATAAAGAAAAAGAGAGATTTCAGCATTTAAGAGACTGTAAGTCTGGAAGTTAACTTGATTTACCTAATTTAGACTACTGAACCCTAGCGCCAGGAAGTTTTGAGCACTGTGTTGCCTCGGTATGCCACCAATTTTGACAAACATCCGAGTATTTCAAAGTGTTTAAGTATATGCGTATTAACTCAATAAATATGCAAAACAATTATTAACACTATCAAGCAAACTGTAACAGTGAGTCTTGTCAAACTCTGCAGGCAACCAGGAATATCAATATGTACTAATACTGTCTACTGTCTGACTCGATACATGAATGAATCTGGTGAGCCCCAAAACCCCCCAAGCTGCCTCTTTGGTATTCTTTGGCGTATGGGCAGCAGTTTGGCCTGTACAGAAAGTGTCAAGGGCTGTGTGAGAGCTGGAATCAGTAGCAGCCGAGTTGAGTCATGTTGAGGTTTGTACTGAATGGTCTCAGTAGTGAGTGAATACAGCTACGGTAAGCCCGGAGGGGAAAACATGTCAGTCAGTCATCACCCAAACTTATAAAAGCTAAACTTTGTCACAGAGTACAAGAGTGAGTTTTTAATACAGTTTAAGGTTGTAATGCTTCAATTTTGATAGCTGGCTATTAGTTTGATAAAATATAAAAGCTGTGTGTGTAGGAGAAGGCCAGAGTTGTTGTCAGTGTCAGACCCAGAGTGCAAGGATGTGGCTATTTCCTGAAGCACCAGTGCCAGTGCAGACCCTGAACCAAAATCAAAAAGGAGTAAGTAAAAAAATATTTTTTCACTGCTTAACTCTCATATTAGCTGAACTTGAGCACAGATTCCTACCCTGAAACCCCCCAGCCCCCACAAGTCTCAATGCATAATATGCTTCTGATGAGTAATGAGTACTGAATGCAGAATTTGCTTCGATCTGATATTTCCATTAGGTAATATTTATTTATATCAATTCATTATATAGTATATATATGGTATGGTATATATTATGTTTTGCATAATAGGTTAAAAGAAAATAACAACAACAACCCGCCCAGTGTGCCACCCAAAGATTGTCATCGGCTCCATCTGCTACCCTTATGAAAAATCCTGGGGGTGCCACTGTGAACAAGGACTATGGATTTTGACTCAATCAACTTACAAAAGAACTGTATTAAGAAGGTGTATGTACAATGTACAAACGTGCATGTGAATATTGTTTTAAGAGAGTCAGAAATCATTTGAAACCTATCCTTTAACCTACATACCCTGCACACAGAAAGTTAACAAACCTGTCACAACCTGTATGCCAAAAGGGACCCCCTGTGTCACGTCACCCGAACATGACATCAGCCAGCGATTGATCCCAGCAGAGGAAACAGGCCTGACCCCGGCTGGCAAGACTTTTTCAATTATTCACCGGCCCTCGCCCTTGGCCCGAGGCTGTTCAACTCTTTTACAGTTGCTCTCACTATACCTCATCACTTGCTGTATTCATGAATAAGAAGGCTCGATGTGATCCACCTCCATAGTTATCAGCATTCACTTCACGAACTGTAAAACTTTCCCGGTGCCTCTCTCTCTCTCTCTCTCTCTCTCTCTCGTGCAGCAGTCGTCAGGACCCTCTGGCTCTGAGTCCTGATCAAAGTAGATTTAGAGTTCAGATTATGCACTGCTTCTGGTCTAACCTTGCACAAACAAATTTTGTGATCACATTTTGCAGAACGGTAGGGATTCACCAGAAAAATACAAACTATGAAAACAATTCACAGCATCTGATTATCTTTCTTTTCCATCTGACACTCAACAATTGTTTCTTTTAACCAAGACCATGATTGTCCCTTAACCTCAACTACTGTTAACCCAAACCAAGTCGTTTTTGTGCCTAAACCTAAGAAAGCCTTAACCATAGCATTGTCACGTAAGAACTGTAGAAGACACAGACAAAGGATGTTCTTTAGTTAGGGGTATCAGATCATAAAACACTTCTACATGTTTTTCTAAAGGGCAGATACAAATTATGTTTTTTGTCATTTAATTTGGAGGACTTGTTGGCAAAATTCCATCATGTGGACCCCCGACAATGTGGCCGTCACAGAGAAATTAGGTATAATGACAAGAAAATAAGTGACCTTCACTGTTTGTGACTGCTTTATTCCTATTAGCTGGATCCAAAGTAGTGGCAGTAAAACAAAAAACGGTTGAAATAATGAATCAGTCAGTCTCACTTATTTTTCTGATATTTATTGAAGCTACTGCACATTTCATTCAATATTGTTACACTGTACAGCCAGTGGTATTTCCACACATTTTTGTCTACTTTTGGTCTCAGGTAGTTTACTGTAATAAATGCCCAGAAATATGGTTGTATCCAAGGTGGTGATAAAAGACAGAAGATTACGGATATGGATTTTATGGCCCCCTTAGCTCCAATTAGGGGAAATATAGTTTTAGACAATAGTGTGCTTCTACCAATTAAGCCTCTTTCCTGTTTCAATATGACAATGCTTGTACGCACAAAGCCAGGTTCAAAGAGTTTAATAGAGAGAAGAGAGTTTGGTGTTTAGGAAATTGACTGGCCTGCACAGGGCCCTGACCTTAACCCATTCAACTCATTTGGGATGAACTGGAACGCTGTCTGCGAGCCAGGCCTTATCAATCAATATCAGTGCTCGACCTCACTGATGCTCTCATGGCTGAGTGGGATCTCTGCAGCCAGGCTCCAAAATCTGGTGGACAGCCTGAGACCATACAAGGGGAGTGGAGGTTGGCAGAATAATACCCAGTAGTTTGAGATGTTCAAAAATCACATATGGGTGGAATATACTGCATGTGATGTGTTGTGATATCAAATGCATCAGTCCTACAGTACATAGTGCAGTCTCATCACTGCTACAGACCAGCTAGTGTAGCAGTTTGTTAGTCATCACGATTCAGTTGTTTAATTACTGTAATATAATTATTTCACTGTGTAGGCATCGCTCCACTGCACCCATGATATCACCAAGGAAAACATGTTCCCCCCTGATGCTTCATATCTGGCTGTTTCAAAGGTTTCTGTCTATATGACTTAACGTCCTCTTTTTCATGGAGTTTCCCCTCTCGACTGAAACGAGGCTGTGGCGCAGTGAACACATCCAACTGAGCCGCCTGATTACAAGCTCTATTTATCAGCTTTCCCGAGACTGGTGGCCATGTAGGAGGCCTCGCTCTTGTGTTCAAAAACATTTTAAATGTAACCCTGCTGCTGTAAGTGAAATTTTTAACTTTGATGTGCTCTGGTTGAATTTTATTTATGCAATCTATAAGTTACAGCAGGCTGTTTGGATGTGCTATCTGCCTTCCTCTAAACTAAATGCTGCGTTGCTGTTTGAGATGTTATCTCGTGTTGTGTAAAGCTGCAACAAAGCAGTTATTGCTGGTCATGTGAACGTAACTTTTTGAATATCACAGTGTCTTCATTTTGAAAATTACAAGTCTGAAATCTCAGCTGAATCTACTCCAGCCTTTGATTTTATTTTCACTCTAAGTTCAGGTTTCACTGCTCTTGCTGTTGAGAACATTTTCTCTCTGATTCACAGTTCACATACTTTTTTTAAGATGACATGGGGTCAGCCTTTGAAGTGCTGCTAATATGATCCATGACTCCAGCTTCAGTTAACTTCATATCACTGCATTTACTCAATATTTTTACTATATTTGCTGCACTTCAGTGTTGGACTCTTCATTTAAAATGAAATATAACTTCAATTGTCATTGGGAACTTTTAGTTTATTTTAGTTAATTGTTTCAAACAATCCTGGACATTGTATTTGACTAAGAATATGGACCAACTACTAATCATCAGCATTTTAGCATTGTCATTGTGAACATGGTCGTATTTAGCTTCAAGTTTCTGAAATGTTTGAAGGGAGAAATTAGCAATGCAGTGACAGAATCTTGATTTATATTTGATCAGCACTGCCTAGTTGACGGTTTGAGCTTAGTTTCGTGAGCCTGGTGCGTTGCACTGGAAGTACTGAGAAGAGACAGAGAACCCAAGGACATGCTGTGGTAGCGACTTGTCAGTCACAAGGTAACAGGCCCTCAGGATACGTTCCAATGATATACTGTTTGTTTATTGCACCTGTTTTAACAAAGTCCCACCCACCTTTAACCTATTGCCTGATTTAGAAGTCACTTGGGAGTATGACAATTTGGTCACCTGAGTCACTGTCCTGGCCTACCAATAGAAACCTTCGTGATTGAACACGCTGACTCAGCCAACACTGTCACCTGGTTTCTAATAATCTCTCATGGTGAGAAAACATGAGCTCAATTTTTTAAATCTTTCACCCAGCCAGCAAATACACTAGTAAAACATCCATGACAGGAAGTATTGTGTTTAAATGTATTTTAAATGTGCTCACAGAGGAGGTGAGGGGTTTATTGGATGACAGGATGGCTGACATGTTGGTTTACACTGCAGTAGTCCTGCCTACCTGCCTGCGTGGACTCTGCGTGGAATACAATCTCACCACAGGGCTCGGATAGCTCCACAGATCAATACTGCCAGAGAGGAATGAAATAAATAGTCTTTCTTACCGGATTACTGCAGCGACAGTATTTTGCTTACATGAGTAAAATTAATTCGCCCAGGCTGCTGGTGAGAGAGATGTGAAAACAATAAAGTGGGAGAGTGTGAGTGGACTGTTGTAGGGCTATATCACATCTCATAAAAATCTGGGGGAAATACATGGACAGAAATGGGATTTAGCTTGAGGAAGGGAGGGTGAGCTTGTGATATATGTTCAACTCCTTTTACACGATGACTCAGCGAACCAGCTTGATTCAGTAAAAGGACAGTATTTTATGCTGTAACTGGTTTATGAGAGGAAGGTGTTTTCTTTCTAAGGCAGTAAAAATGTCTACTTTTGCAATGGGAGTCTGGTTCAACTTGTTTGAGTGGAAAATCACATTAGAGTCTATTATAATGTGGAAAAACTGACCAGGGACCTTTACTCACATTTCACATATTTATTAAGGCACACGGCATAAAAAATGGCGCCCCGGTAAATAAATAACTGAAATGTAATAACCCCGCCATGATTCCTTTCCCCATTTAAAAAAAAAAAATGCTTCCTCACTCATATTGGTTTGTTTTGGCTCAGCACTCCAGCAAAAAGGAAATCGGCTGTTGTAGCAAAACTTTCTGCCTCCCAAAGTATCAGAAATACTTTGAAAACCCACTTTGAGTCAACGCAGTGCCAGTTTATTTTGAGACAGGCAATTATTCGGATCTAGAGATCTGCAACAAAAGTTCCCTCAAAGTAGTCAAACACAAGATAAGTTTTAAATTGCAGTGTGTGGTTGCTAGTCAAAAAGGAAGCCTATGTTTTAATTTTGTGTTTGTACTAAATAAAAAAAATGTGTGCATGCATTCATAATTACTGTGTAAAACCCTTGAAGAAGTTGTGGGTTTTTCCAAGTGACTGACGGAGGATTAGTTAGAGCAAACACCTTCTATCTTTATGCCTTTTGTCCCGTCTTATCGTAGCACAAAGTGTTGTCATGGCAACCGGGTTTGACGTCAGCAAAGTCAAGCCTGAAGCCTAATTAAGACTTCATGAGGGTTCAAATAAAGCCTACTTTTCATTTGGCTTCAAAACTGCCCCCAACTATGCTTGCGATCCAGTTCCCTGCCTTTCTTTTTGTATTGCACTGTAATCTTAGTTATCCCTGAACTCTCATCAAATACAAACTTCTATGTACCCTCCAAAATAACCAAAGGGGACAAACCTCCCTTCAGAGCAGCTGGATTCATGTAGAAAACAAAGATGTAAACAGGCATTCATCTGAACATTTAAAGCTAAGGTGACATTGAAAGCATAAACTGATGTGATTCACTGGGTTGAGCTTCATGCATTTCTTAATGTTAGTGTACATATTGCACATATTTTACAGCTTTTGAGAAAATGTTACTCCCATCCGTGCATGTACACAACATTTTTCAAAGTATCCCTTTGAAGAGATAACTTTGAAAATTATCTCAGCTCTGCACATAAATTCCCATAACTGTTGTCAGCAGAACATCCACTTTCCTGCCTCTTTATTTGTATTAATTTACATGCATATGGAGCGATGGAAAATGAAACAGTGAACCTTTGTTGAGAGAACTGGTGGTGATGCTCTAATGAATGGCTCTCTCATCCCTGAGATGCAGTTTGTGACTGTGACTTGCAGCTTGTGGCTGACACATTGGGGTGACACAATGAGAAGAGGCTTGAGGAAAGACGGGAGAGCGGAGAACCCAGATAAAGCTGCTCTGCAGAGCTGCCAGCAGGGGGTCTTTGAGTTGTCTCCAGAAGAGGGGCGGAGGGGGGAATTTTGGGAGGCAGAGCTCAGAGTAAACAGTATCTGCCGAAAAACAACAACACCAACAACCACACTCCCTAATCAAGTGCTTTATTGAAATGCAAAGCCGTGCTCCTTCAGTTCCTCACGAAAAACCCAGAGTGATTAAAAGTAAAATACATTATATGCACCATTACTCTACCTAAATTACATGTTTAAACACCAGCTAAGATTTTACAACATCATATAATTAGGCATTATTAGTGTCATCGTGAAATATGGCTAGTCTAGTGAAGCTAGAAGCAGATTAATTACATGAAACAGCACCTCACTCAAACAGCTCTGGATTTGAGGCTTTTTTCTCTCTCTCTCGGTTAGTTTTCTGTCTGTATGTTCTAATCCATCTATTGCTGCCCTAAATCCCAAACACTGGTTTGTGTTAAGCCAAGTGGAATTATAAAAGGGCAACCATTGGAGGAAAAGTAGCGAGACAATGTCAAGTGGAACAATTCTGAGATTAATTTTTTAATCTTAAAAAGTTAAGTAAAGCAACCGTACTGTACGCCCGAACTACAATGTCAGGGACACTATCAACCTTAAATTAAACAGAAAACTGGTGACCAAATAAATAAACTGTACACTTCACTACACGTTCATTCATTTATTAAAGGAACATTTAATATATATATATCTGTATGGTAAATATAAGGCTACAGCGAGCAGCCTGTAAGCTTAGCTTAGCATAAACACAGGAAACAGGGGGAAACAGCTCGCCTGGCTCTGTCCTAAGGAAACACAAACCGCCAACCGGTACCTCTAAGGGTGTATTCGATTATTGCAGAAAAACTGCTTTTACGTGTGACACATTGTGTAAGTGCTGTTGAGTCTGTGATGGTTGCTTTGGCAACTTCACGTTGACAACTGGACTCCAGCAAGTACACGGCTCCAAGCTAAGAAGTCACCCGACACATAACCCTCATAAAACCACTTCATATCATGTACAAATTTAACAAAAAAGTTAATTTGTGAGCTTTCGAGATGCTGATAGATTTTGTTAGCTGTGGACAGAGAAAGTGTAAACTTACTCTGACGTCACCCATGACATGACCATATTAGGATGAGAGGTTTGGAGCTGGAGAGGATACACATTTATATACCTCTGTCCTGATTGGATCTGACTGAGAACCCAAGAACACACCGTGGTAGCAACTTGTCAATCACAAGGTAGCCACAGCCTAAAGCTTTTATCAGATATTTTACTCTGAATGGGACCATAATTTTCTAAATGAGCATCATGCTGTATGGAAGAAGACTAGAAACTAATTATTGAGACCATAAACGCATAAAGAAACTGTTTACTGAGCTAATAAAGAAAGTGAGAATTAGGATCAATTCAATCAGACTTCCTGTTGAGTCGCCTCCTGCTGGCCATTAGAAAGAATGCAGTTTTAAGTAATTTATGCCTTGGCTTCACTTTTCAGACTCGGGGGCTCTGTGTACTATTTATGCAGTCTCAGTTTCCCCCTGTTTCCAGTCCAGTCCAATAAACCAGCTGCTAGCTGTACTTTCATATTAACCGTATACACACGAGTGTGCTATCAATCTTCTTATCCAACTCTAAATGTGAAATTTTTCTTAAACGGCTAACTTCCTAAAAACAGGCATGTAGATGTTTTACAAACAAAACATTTCTGCAAGGGGATTTACTCATGAGGAATAAATACAACCCAGAAAACTGAAATACTGTAAAATCCCACATACAGTTAACATACTGTTGATGTGAATCCTTTACTCAATACTCTACATTGCTTTTATCTGAATGGCATGCAGTATCAGACCTATCTACTGTTTGAGCTGATCCTTTCCTTTGAAGCTGTTATAACAGTAAAATCAGGTCAGATCTTCAGGCTCCCACAAGTTAAAATACAACACCAACAACACAGTATTTCACCGATATAGAAATATTATGCAACATCTGCTATACAGCACGACTGTAAACAATATATTGTGTCTAAAAGTCTCAGCACTGAGGTCTTATTTCACTTGCTGGCTCAGAATCTTCCCGGTTCTTTACAGCCTGCCTAACCACCGCCAGCACCACTGAGAGAAGAAGAAGCACTCCACTGGGAAATTCTTTTCTTACAGCGTTTTGTTGTCCCTGATCCCAGACATGGTGCATACATCCAGAGGAGGCAAAGCAATTCAGCCCACACCATAAACATGTCTTATTGGAAGGAATAACAACCAACTACATTTGGACACCAATGAAGAAGTGCTTTTCAAGAATCCAAAATCCAAACGAGCTTGATTTAGTGAGTTTACTCATGTATTGATCATGAATTTGCAGAGCTGAAGTGGGGTGTAACAAATAAAGTCTTGATCTGCTGTGTCCTGCTAATAGGTTTTGATTACAACCCTTTATATGTCTGTTTGATAAAACTGATTTATGTCCCATGCTGCTTTGAAGTCTCCGCCCAGGCACAAACCCTAGTTACTATGAAACAGGACTGATGGTTAAAGCGAGTGGCCATGAATTAATAAAACAGCCTCAGAGATACTGAAAAGTTTCGTTTCTGGACCTTGACACAGCCAGCAGGCAGAAAAGTAGATAGAATACAGATGATAGCTCTCTAGGAAGTTCTCCTCGAAATATGCTGCCATATCAAGTGAAGTGTATATATGTCTGTGGTCCACTATTGCTACCATTTTAGGTATAGAAGATATTGAAAGCTGCCTTAGTTTCTTTTGCCACTTGGGAACAGAAATCCACAACAAGCTGGAAATGATCACACATATTTGGCGTATTCGGGTCTTCGCAAACTATTGCCTGTTTACACTTCCAGCAGATATGGAGCAACATAAGCACGCAGTCATTTAGCTGCTCAATGCTCCATTATGTTCAGTAGTGGTAGCTAATGTTGTCTGTCTGCTGTTTGGAGTCTGGCAGTGGGTTTATTTAGAGGTTGATGAGAGCGGTGATAGTGGTAAGAGAGAACCAAAAGTTGCCGGCCACAAAACCAAAACAATGAGCTGAAAGACACTAAAATACCTACAGGGTTAAGAGTAACTGAGTTGAGTGAGAGAAGATTGTTTTGTTTAGTTTCATTTTTTTAAAAGGCTAAATAAAGTCCCAAAACAGCAGGGCACTGTATTAACAAGCAAGGAGTAAATAGTGCATTTGTTTCACTAATGGATTACGATAACATTTGATGAGCTAGTGCGTATTTGAAACAGCAGGATTTGACAGTGCCCATGGTGTTGGTAATAAAAAGCCACCCAGTGAGGCTCACTGATGTGTTACTAGTTTTTGCACAACAATGGCAACTCTTGTTTGTAGGATCAATTTATTGGTGGTTTTGACCTTTTCATGGAATCTGTTTGTAATAAGAACATTACAAAATATCACCAGACTGTAGTTACTAGTATGCTTTATCAGGTCACGTAGTTCACATAGGAAACCCCACCCGTCACATCGAAATAGGGGCACTGCGTCCCACAATTTCTGACAAAAAACATTTCACACTCACTTCCTGTCGTGATTGACCAGCTGTGTGGAGGTGAGAAACGAGCCCAGATTCCAGTAGATACTGTGAAAATGTAAGCCATTGACCCTATATTTAAACAAAATGCCAGTCGAGTTTTCACTCCGCACTCAGAACAACTAAAGCATTTACATTTCATTTCAAGGTCAGACAATTTGTCGTACAAACTATCCTTTATTCTTGAATAAATAAATAATGCCATTCAGCTTATAAAAAAAAAGCCTCAGTGTTATATTTGATCTTACTACGCGTGCAGGAAAAAAATAGACTGACATGCAACCATTCTGAACCAGGTTTACATCTTACAGAGCACATTACTGGCTTGCTGTGCTGAGGTTTCTTCAGGCTCGAGAACCACATGTGAACCCCCATGGTGAGCTGCGTGCAGGCTGCATAAATATTTTGATAAAAAGTGGCCTAAAATTTTAATGGCGCTAGTATTACTTTTCAAAACAAGTTTAATCTTTAAATAAAATGTATGGGCTCACGATTGAATCCTCAGTTTGTACAACACTACTTTAAGATGCCAATGGTACTAGATAGAAGTTTGTAAATTGATCCGTAAGGGTTGAGATGGAAGATTTATTGCAGTTCCCAAATTGGTTTATATTAGACAGGTGCAAAACATGTTTTCTAAATGAGCAGACTCAGCTTCACTCAGATCATTTCATAAATCAAACTCATGTATAAACTGAAAAATGATCTTAGGATACCATTAAAGATTCATTAGAATGTCCAATTTTTTTTATAAATGAGGGTCCAGGTAATTTCTACACATCATATCAGCTTTCAAAACATGAAATTCAGTATATACAATTTAAGGCTGAGTACTCCTATTGAGAAACTGATAAATCATCTTGTGTTGAGTCTAACAGGTGACCTCAAAGATATCAGAGATGCTTACGTTGATGGAGTAGAAGAAATCATGTGAGCTTGCCAAAAATATCCTCACATTTTCCATCACACTTCTGTCACTTTGTTCACCTGGCACTGCGACCTCCTTTTATTTTTTCCCAGCATCGTCCATCCTCTCGGCTCATTATCTGACTCTGCATTCCAGTATCATCTTAACAACTTTAGTATTGTATAGTGACAACAACAACTACTACAGCAGTGCTAGCAGCTCTGTGAGGCTGCACAGTGGTGCTTTAAATTAAATGCTAACATCAGTATGCTGACGTTAAACACAGTTTTACCACGTCTACAACACATTATAACTAATTAGTAATAAACACAAAGTGCAGCTGGGGCTGATGGGAATGTCATTAGTTTTGCAGATCAGGTGAGAATTCAAAGCTATTTCAATTCATCCTGAGGGGAACACATTTCTAAATGTCATTGCAATCCATCCAACAACTGTTGAGATATTTCACTTAAAAAAGATAAATATGAACCTCATGGTGGTCCCACGAGGATGTCAGAGGATCGCCAGAGTCAGTATGTGTACAGAATTTTTTATTTAAGTATATTTTTTTGGGCTTTTATTGCCTTTATTATAGTGACAGCTGAAGATAGACAGGAAAGGGGGCAGAGAGAGAGGGAATGACACGCAACCAAGGGCCACAGGTCAGATTTGAACCCTGGGCCGCTGCAGCAAGGACTCAGCCTCGGTACATGGGTCGCCAGCTCTACCCACTGAGCTATCCAGGCGCCCGTGTATAGAATTAGTTTGCTGAGATTTCAGCCTGGACCAAAGTGGTGGACTGACCGACAACAACAACCTTTTCTAACCTTTATGCCATACTGCTAACATGGATGAAAAGACAGTATTCATAGGGTACTAAAAAGTACTTGACCTTTAAGTGTTGATAGACACTATTCTCCCACAATACAATGCACAAAGGAAATTAAGCTGCTGGATAAAATCAAATTTTGGATGTTGGTTAAACGGCTCCAATAACATCTTAGAAAAAACAAAAAATAATGTAATAGCTTTATGTGCTGTGGCAGTATATAACAACTGAAGTAAACAGTATACTATAAAGATTAGTATATACAAGTAGTGTGTCGTATGGAACTGGGACACAGCTTGTGTCTCAGGTGGGAGAGGCTGTGCTGAGTTCAGAAGAAACTGGACACAAATGATGTGGGGTACCTGAAGAGAAAAGGGAAATACAGGAGGATGAGAAGTGTGTGGAGGACTACTACTGAGCTGGATACTCAAGACCTTGTGATTATCTGGGGAACTATTTAAAAGAGCCAGACAAGGGGCAGAGACTGCACGAAGAGCTGCTGACAGAATTACAGTAGTTTTATGTGATGTAAAATCTTAGGTTAGAACTGCAACGAAGGAAAAAGGGGGTGGAGGTTAACTGCCCAGCTTGTTTAAAATCCAGACAGTCAGAATCCATTTCACTGGACTTCAAATAAGAAATACTAGCTGAACAAAGGAAATAAAACATATCTTCTTCTTTGTCCAAGTAAGGCCTCCGTCAGCTCTGTTCCGCAGTGAAACAAACAAAAGTACATCCTGCCAGCTGTGAGCATCTTGGCAAACAAGTCATTCAACAATTGAGACTGACTGAACAGCTGCAGCTAACAGTTAAAAAACACAGGCATTATAAAAGAAACCTTGGATAGGAAAACAAAATCAACATTCCTATTTCACAACCACAACTTACCATTACTATAAAGATATTGTATTTATGACGCCTATAAATATCCTCAACAGTATCTGAATTAAAAACCCAACAATGAAAACATAGCACAACTTACCATTATAAAGATTCTATATTTATTTGGGCCTATTAATATAACAAAGTTGATCCACTGTTGCGACCCCTACGGGGAGCAGCTGAAAGTGTAAAATAAATAAATAAGTTACATCCTCAAGTATACAAAATCTGAATAAAGAACAATGAAAAAATAGCACAACTTACCATTCCCTGGAGCCAGAGAACTTTAAATGAAACTTCCACGAGGTACTGAGACGCTTCCACAGGCGATTTGAATTGTAGAAAGATGAGAAATGGAAAACCAATCTTCCACAGCTGCACTGAAAAATAACTGCAGCAGGAGCAGTAATTTACAGGCCATCAGCTGGCTGTAAAAGTTACAACCACAGGCAATTCAGGCATGCACAGTTTAACAAGGACCCATAATGAAAAACCTACAGTCTCACGGCGATAATAGCAGCACATGTAGATGCTGTTCTCCGTCATAAAAGCATACAAAAGTCAAGAAAGTTTGAAAGCATTGAGTGATCGATGACAACTGCAGTGTGCATCTTCAGGGTCAAACAATGCTCTGATTGGATTCAAAGAAGATATTTTCCAGTTTTTTATCTCCATCAAGGATTAAAAGATTATATAAAACAGTAGAATTTAAACATGAAGAATTCTGTAAATGTCAACTATGAACCTTTTAAATGTATGTTATGTTATTATGTTATATTCCACTGAGCTTAACTTGACTTCATAAATAATGACACCTTGGTAGAAGTCTGATATTCTGGGGTTCAATAGACGCTTTTCACGTCAGATATTTTGACTTGTCAAAGCAGGAAAAAAGGTGTAATTAATAAAACTGATGGTGGCTGGATTCCATTTAGGTGATCCACTTCCAGGGCTCTGGTATTGTGCACTCACTGACACTGGCTTACTGGGACACATATTGTTAATGTTAGTAACACCTGTGCTTTTCCTGCTTTGCCAAACAAAAATGCTATTGAAAATGCTAAATGCTGCCAGTAAATTTATTTTAGAATAGTTCATTTCCATCTTTACTGTGCCACATTGGAAATCTATTTTTGTTGCATAGCAAAAACAGACACATCAAAAGAGACTGAATCAAAAGAGATTATATATATATATATATATATCATACACATATATACAACATATGCCTATACAGCAGGAGAGATGACTCTTCCTCCCCTTTTCTGATTGCTCTATTTCACTACAGTGTACACAACTGACTAAATTTCGAAGTAATATCATGGTATTTTTCAGGAAACTAATGCTGTGGGGAAAAACATAATCTGAAATGTAGTACAGGTTACCATTTAAGTTCAGTCTGACCATGTAAAAGGATTAAACATGGTGTATGTACACCAGGGGTATGCGCAGAACTGCTCATACAAATAATACAAATAAATGTTTTAATAAAAAAACTGAACTTATTTACATTTAGTTTATTCATTCATTCAGTTTCGTCATTTGTTCCTTCATGTTCTAACTCTGCTGTCATTTCAGACCCAGCTGCTCCCTCCAGCCAGTCCTCTGATTATAGATTCACCTCACCTGTTCACCCTCCCCACTCACCTGTGTGTCAGTCCTTCATTAACTCCCTATATACTGGTTCATATCCACTAGCTCTCTGCCAGATTCACTAAACCAACTTAAGGTGTAATCAACTCTCAGATTTTCTTGTTGCATCTAAGACTCCCCCCGAAGACCCCCCCAGCTTACAGTTGATCAATGATATAAATCCAGTTCAAGGTACAGTTTTGAATCATCACAGCGAGCAGGGAGGTGATCTTATTGACTGACAGTGCTCGGGTATGATTCTTTACTTTCTGAAATGCTGAATTGTGACATGTCCGAGCATAATTTTCTTTCTCTTTCTTTGTTTTTTTAGTTCACCAGCCCAAAACAACTAAACCAAACACCAGTGGTGTCATATTTAAATGCCCCCAAATATTAAATACACAGAAATAAACATATTCCTGTGTAGCTACACTTTGTCAGGGGACATATTTCATAAATATTTTTGATTAATATGTAGAAATTGACTCATCCATACTGTAATTCATACACATAAATAATTCAGGTTGTATGTGACCTTTGATACAGATAATTTATAAGGTCCCATTTTTAACCACAAGAGTTTATTCCTCATTCATGAGTTGTTTTCCCGACAACCATTAGCGGATGTTCACCATGACTGGAAAACTATTTGACTTGATGAGTACCGAGTAGTATGGTGTGTTAGATAATGGATGGACTTTGAAAGCTATACTGTCCCCTTTCAGTGTTTTGTATGCTGAACAGAATGACTTCAAACAACACACAGATGGACTATAAAAGAAGCGGGATAGCTATTTTCTTTAAAGTCTCTTATTTAATATTAAATACATTACTCTCTATAAACATAACATTTATCCACATAAAAAAGCATGTACCACTATTTACACTCAACCCCTCAAAAAGAGTCCTATCATACAAACAAGCAACATCCTGTATCTATTCAAAAACATCCCTTTCTGTACTCTTTATGTTAGTGATTGTCGCAGCATTTCCTTCACATTGATTTAACTGCAGGGAAATCCAACAGCGGAGGACCGACACCTTCCCTAGAAACGTCAATACAAGGAAAATTCATCATTTAACCTTATTGCTAAGCTCATTCAAATATTAACACCTGCAACTGCACAAATGCCCATATTACCATTTTGTCGACTAGAGTCTTAAACTGCGACATCCATTGGAATTGGTTTGGACATTTGGACCATACCTGCCACATCTACACTGATTTACAAGAAACACTTGATTATCTCAGAATTTTGGTTTAAAAAGTGATAAATGTTGTACTGACATTCAATATTCCTGAAATAAATGCTATGAAAAAAGACAAAACATTGTTGTTGCCCTTTCCAGTTTAAAGTAAATTATTGTATAGGACATGAAATGTCTGTGTGCCATGTACCTAAACCAGAATCCTATAACTCAAGGCGTCATGTCTAACTACAATGAGCTATAAAACCACTAATAGCTTGGTTGCTATTCAAGAACCTTAATTTGCCTCCATAACATGAGAGTGATCTTGTGACAAAAATTGCAGTCACCAAGCTAATTCAAGCCTCCACCTTAGTTTTCCTCTTAGAGGTTCTGGATTTGGATGACTCAGCAGGTTCTGGGGAGCCGGGAGGATCAGTAGGCGGGCTGGGGGCATTTTCCACATCAGGTTCTGGCTCCAGGGGCATGGAGGGGCCTTTGGAAACTCCTGAAAATAACACAAGCAAACAGCTGATGCCATTTTTTTCATCTGAAATTGCACAGAAAATGTGTTTAAGATCCCAAGATCTAAACAAATGAAACATAATTGAGGAACTTTAAATGTGATTGATGCGGACATCAAACCCACGACTATAAAACCTGAATCAGACTCTGAATTGAGATACACTCACACTTCGCTCCCATTCACTTCAACTAAAGCCAACAGAACAGACAAATTCAAGCATGCATTTCCTTCTTTAATGCAATCTCAAGCAGCTTTTAGTGAACCCGCAGGTCAGAGTTACCATTTCAAGATGCCAATAGACCTTTTTCACGGCAGCCATTCTGACATAAAATAGTAGGGTAAAGAGTGTTACCAATGATACTAATTAAGGTTTCATTCCATGCAGGTCAAACAGAGTCAGGTGCTGCTCTTGTGCATGTTGGCTCACTGCAAAAGCTCTGCTACACTAAATGGAACAGAACCTAGTTAGTATCGCTGGTACCATTCAGCCCAACAGAAACACTGATGCACTGTTTAGAAATAGAGTCAAATTTCTAGCATGTACCAATACTCTGTTTCAGCAACATCAGTAACTCTAACGCTGGAATATTTATTTACTAATTTTTTGAGGCAAGTTTTGTTGAAGTGAAGCTTAATATGACTGTGCCATTACAAAAAGTTAGCCACTGTATATAATTACATTTTCCAGCTGTGACATCCCACAGATGGGCAATTTAAATTTAGCGTGTTTAAATGGTGCAGTTTCATCACATTAAAAGGTTGGTGGAGCATTAATGAGAACCAGTTTGATGTTTTAATGGCACATTTATAACTTTAACAACAAAATGTCCCCCCATGAAAAAAACAGCACTTGTTTTCACACATGGATGAGATGTAGGGGGGTAAAACATATCAGTAAAAAAAACTGAACTCACCTTTTAAAAGATTTACATTGCTTTCATTTGGACAAATAACTTTCTTCATACCTTAATCTTCAAAACCACACTGCACTGTATGACAGTTTGTGAGATTTCTTTACAAACCCAAACCGAGTTTCAGGGGTGAGTTTTTTTTCCATATACAGTGTTTGAATTTTAATACCTACCAAGATACAGAAGGTCCCTGCCTGTCATAGATGAATCCTGACCTGCAGCAAAATGTATTTACAGACTGCCTGTTACAGAATAGCAATACATATACTGACACCAGGAAATACATAGCTCCACTTTAAACAGTTTCTCTAGCAGTGGCTTGATGGTATACTACTTAACATTAACTAGCTGTTATGTATATTTACTAGCTATATTTTTATATATTCACAACAAGCTGGTTGTTACACGCTGGTTGTTGAGTGTTAGGAAGCAGATAGATTGAGCTGTGTCATTATGTAAAATATCTGTCACCTCCACTGTCACAACGGGTCCAATTCAAAGTCCTTCTCCTCACTCACAAAGCCCTCCATAACCAGACCCTCTTCTACCTCACTGACCTGCTCCACCACCACACTCCTTTCCTCAGCCTCCGCCTCCTCTGATGCCAACCTCCATAGCTGCCCCCTCCCTCTGGAACTCTCTCCCCAAACACATCCGAGACTGTACCGATCTGTCCACGTTCAAATCAGTAATCAAAACCCATCTTTTCAGAACTACTGATTAATTGTTGTGTTCTATATTTTTTAGTGCGTTGTTTCTATGCTCATTTTAAGTGAAGAGGCTTTGAGCATCATGAAACGCGCTCTAAAATTATTATTAATATTATTATTATTTGTTAACAGCTAAACAAAAGCTGTAGAAAACACAGCCCACAGGCTCTTGTGCAGAAAAGCACTCCTGTCCACTTACATTTGAGAGCTGTAAGCTGCAACAATTATTTCAGAGTGAATTTATTAGCTTACCTGTGTGTCATTTCTCCACACAATGGACTTTCTTTTGTTGCCAAGAATATATACTGCTTAGAGGTTAGCTTTTTTCACATATTCCATTTTGCCTTAGCCCATATATTCAATCTGCTACAGTAGTTTGGGCAAGAGGCTGTGAACACACAGGGAAGAGGTATTTTAAAGTTTCCATTTAAAGTGAAAAATTGGGCTTTGGTTTAATGGCAAGGGGTGGAGACTGTGAAATTTGTCATCACCGACACAGAGAGTATAATGCTGGACTTTTCTGATGAAAAATAATTTGAGCTCACCTCATTTTGAAAAAAAGGAAACAGGTATTATTCAGCCTGGCCCAGTTTCATCAGAACCTGACTCTGAGCTGGACCTTATTTCAAGCTTTACCACTAAAAGTTGGTAAAAGTGTCAGAATATTAAGTGACACTTTCTACAACACATGCTGGCAGTTTGTACCTGCTGGCAGCTGGATGTTCTTGTTGTAGCTCGCAGCAGAAGACATGGCTTGGCCCAGAGCTTGGTTAGTACCAAGGGGAGCACCAGGGGTTTTGGTGGCTGTTGCAGAGTTTGGTTTTGATTTGGAGTCCTTGCCTGGTTTAGTCCACACCAGACTTTCTGTCACCTGCAGGGCAGCTCCCATCTTCTGAGCCATGTCCATTAGCTGTTAGTGACAAGTAGGCAAACACTTAAAAATATAGGTAATGGCTTCAACAATTGACTTTCAGACATCAACAGGATCTTAAGTACCTCAGAATCAAATTCAAGGTTGCTACTGCTGTCTCGAAGTAGGTTGACTTTCCTCTCCATCTCCTGATACTGATCCAGAGCTCCCTTCTTTTCACCATGATTATAGAGGAAGATGGCAAAGTTCAGGTTTACCAGAGGGTTGGCTCTGTAGGGGATTGATTACCAAGAAGGAAAGGGAAAATGATTAAATGACAGACTCAATTTCAGACATTCTACATTTAAGGTGAAAGGTGTAAGACTGACTCACTCGTCCATTGTCACAGCTTGTTCATACGCTCTGGTGGCATTCTCTACATCCTCGAGGTTGGTCAGAGCCACTGTGAAGAATAAGTATGAGAGGTTTAAACTTGAACTGAAATATACTGTCGAAAGCAGAATCAGATGACTGTTCAACAAGCCACTCTGGTTATGAATCTAATGATTGCATTCACATTCAGCATGTTCAGTTTTAGTATTTAGAACGTACTTTTAGGTATAGTTTGTACCTTTTGTTAAGTAATAAATGAATGCACCAGAGTAATTGTTGCCATTATGTAAAGACGTGATCCAACGATGAATAATTTCTCTTACTCAGTACCTGCCAGCAACATGTAGAGTTCCCCCATACGTGGGTTCAGATTGATGGCTGCACTGAGGAAATGGAAGGCGGAGGCATACTGCTGCATGGTCAAGTGTACCAGACCCAGGTTGTACAACACTTTCCAGTCAAAAGGAGACAAGTAGTGGGCCCGCTTCAGACAGCTGATGGCCTGTGGGAGAAATTAAGTTGGGAGAAGTCAGGAGCTGACAGGACTGTTAGGTAAGTATATTAATAATATATAATCCCATTAAGAACCTAAGAAACATCAGATTCTGAACAATGGTGGATTTTTAATACTTTACTGACATATGGAACACATTAAGTAGCAATGTATTTATTTATTTATTAATATGCTCCCAAATTGATGAAAATATAGTGAGTTAACTGGTCTTCTGCTTGGTTATTAACATTCCAGCTAATTGTTTTACAGTATTCAGGTGGACCTGGGCCTTTAAGTAAAATATTTACTTTATATACAGTTAGGTAGTCCAGTGGTTTCCAGTGTGAGTCCAGCCTCCCTAACTGTTACAAGATAAATCTTAGGGGTCTTTAGATGATTAATGGTAAGGAAAGAAGAAAGCACAATCCTCTGTGACACATATCTGTATTCATTATTTTGACTTTTCTTCAATCTTTGGATTTTTATCTGAAATATTGGATTATTCACTTTGGGCCGCAACAGGTTTTTTAAATGAAACCATCTGAGAAGTTTAGAGGGGAAATGTATCTTTGGTGTAACTGAGAACAACTCACAGACATCTGAAGGACCCCCAACTAGACACTCTCTATTCATAAGAAATCACAAATATGTTTGGAAATTACAATGCACTGTATTTTGTAAACTTATTAATGTAAGTTACATTCCACCACTTTTGGTATTTACTCTTAAAAATGTCCAATTTTAAGGAACATAAAAGACTGAAAATCAAATACTAGTCCTAAACTGATGGAAGTGAATCAATAAACAGTATTACTCACAGCTACATATTTCTTTTTTCCAAAGAAGCACATGCCAATGTTGTTCCAGAGAGGGGGGCTCTCAGGCACACTGCATGCTGCCACTCGGTACTTGTTCATGGCCACATCAAAGTCACCATGGGTCTGCATCATACTGCCTGCAGCAAGGATGGCCTGGGAATAAAAACAATGATTAGAGAGATATTAAAGGAAGATGTACCCTTTGAAAGTGCACATGATGAAAGACAGACTGTGCCACCTGATATTTTGATTGAACTGATTTAACAGTAGTCCAACGCACCGTCCTCAGGTAGCTTAGTAGCAAACCTAAGTTTATACCAAAACATAATGTGTGTTAAATACCCACATACCTTATAATTGTTGGGGTCAAAAGTGAGGGCATTTCCAAGGTGCTCAAAAGCTTTTTGGTATTTTCCAAGCTGGCAAAAACATGAACACAGAAAATTATTATAATCTACTCCTTTTTAGATGTTTCTAACACCTACAGTAAATGTCACTATTATCTCCTCGTGCTCGTCACTTGTGCACACAGAACTGAACTGAAAAGGTTATTTAAAAAAATCTACCTACCTGTAAAAACAGCAGGCCAAGAGTAGTCAGGAGTTCAGTATTCTCTGGAAAGAATCTGAGTAGAGACAAGTCGAATGAAAAATGTCACATTATCTATGCCTGTAATTACATTTAATGCCTGCACTTATTCTTAAGCAAACATAGTTGATATTCAGGGAATCTGCTGATTATTCAATCAGGGTTTGATTCAGCATAATTGTGGAGTATTAATTATAACCTGTGGGGGGACGATGTGGCTAAAAAAAAAATGGTAGAGAAGAGGCAGATCGGCATTAAAATAAGATTCACAGTGGTATGTCTCATTAAAAGCAACACCAGTTTTGGGGCACTTGATTAATTCATTTAACCCCAACAGGAGGTAGCCATAATGAGCTCTATTACAGACACTGATGTCATTTCCTTATTTACGACACAGTCTAATGTTTAAATATTCAACATGTGAATAGAAGTGGAAATGAAGAGAATTTATACTGAACTGAAAATGGCCCCGGGTTAAAATGTGGCAAAGCTGGAGCTTTGTGTGAGATTGAAAGAACACCACTTACTGAAATGAGCTCCAAAGACTGAAAATCATCAGATAAATCAAGAAGGAACCCATTGGAAGTTACCAACCTCCTCTTAAACAGCATGTTTTAGGGCAATCTCTTTTAGTGTTTTGAAAGAATGTCATCATGAAGGAAACTGTCATGCAGAGACTGTGTAATTATTAACAGATTTTGGTTTATTTTATTTATATTATTTGGGTTTGATGAAAAATGTATACAGAACCATAGTGACAGTCCATAGTAGCATATACCTAAAATCATTGGTTATTTTAAATCAGTTTCAACTTTACTTACTCAACTGCCCTCTTATACACTTCGATGGCCTTGTCAGTGTCGCCAGCCAGCAAATGAACCTTCCCAAGCATCATGAAGGTCTTGTCGTGTTTATTTATCTGGAGAGCTATGTTTAGATGTTCTTCAGCCTGACAGAGACAGAAAATCAGAATGATCAAATCACCAGGGGAATGAGTCCAATTTGTTCAGTATAGTGTTGGCAAAATCACAATACTCACATTTTTGAAGTCTTTGATGAAGAAATAGCACAAACCCAGATTATGACTGATCTCCTGAGGTGAAAAAATGGCAAATTATACATGGGGTGTTGGTGCATGCTTAATTGAACAGGGCTGGATAAAGGAGAGCTAAATTTGATTTCCAAATACAAAAGTTATTATTAGACTTATTAGAATAGCAATGTGGAATACAGATTCTACAGTTTTACTGACAGTAGTATTAGAGGGGATGGTTTAAATATCCAAAACATACCAGTGTGAGTGATTAATGGTCCTGCCTGGCCGGTTTTATAAATTTTTTATAGGCTTCAGAGTAAAAAAAGAGTAGACTGGATCACTTTGAAAGTTCAACCACGAAGTTCTTTTTGAAAGAAAATGATGCATAAGAGAGTAAAATAATTTGTCTGGGCATTTTCCATCCTAAATGTGGAGAGAACTTCACGCTGTGTATTCAGAGTGAAAGATGCCAGGCCCACTAAATACTTTCCTTTACTAAGTTTAAGACTCAGTACGAAAGCGTTTTTTCTTCTTCTCACCCAGTCTTTCTCGTTGAGCCTTGCAGCTTCATGATAGAATTCAATAGCTGCTTTGTGCTTTCCCAGGAGAAATCTACGGAAAGAATAAACAACAATAATCCATTTGAGAAATTTAACCAATCTTAATTACTGCATGGTGAATAGATATTTGTACAAGCCTGCAACAGTGAAAATAGTCACTGGGGGTGGATTAATTTTTCCCAACAGTATAAAAAACAAACATCTTGTCATAACTGGCCTGCCGTGGCTGTTATCACTATATATTGCTCTCTTATGTCGGTCTTGTTAGTTAATGGAGAAGGGTTGATGGGCCCCAGGCTTCAGGGCAGTGGACTCACAATGATCTGGCGACTTGCTTGAGATTGTCAGTGCTGCTGGGATTAAGGATGGCACAGCTCTGAAAGAGCTCCAGGGACTGTTGGATCTTGCCCTCAAGACGTAAGATTAGTGCTGTGGCAAGAAATTAAAGCACAATAAAAAGAGGATCTTCATCTACATGAGGAAGTAAAAAGACGTTAAAAATCAAAGGCACAGCATGAGGTCTAGAGAGCAGATTTTGGGGAACTAAATAATGTATTGGGGAGCTTGGGTGTGGACTACCACAGAGCTTTCATTTGGTGGAGCTACTAATTAAAATCATACATGTTATATGTGTGAAAGGGAAGGGTTACTATAAAACTACAGCTCACCTTGAACATATATGGCATATTCACACATTCCATTAGTCTCCTGCAGTTGTTCTTTGATGATCGCCTGCATGGACACAGAACGGGAGACAATTTCTTCAACTGATGTGGGTGTTATTTTATACATGAAAAAACTTCCACTAACATTTCAGGCCCTGTTAACTCCAATGTAATTCACTCTCTAAACTACATGTAGTCCCAACCCAAGACTCGATAGTATTATACCCTATTCTGTACATCTGCATCATGTGCCCTATTTTTGTGGCGGTGCAACGACAAGTAAAAGCAGCGCTCTGACAGTTTGGTATTTTCCTAACCTTGAAATTTGCTTTGCCTGGCTGTGTGGTGTTCTGGTGCCCAGCACAGAGCTCAGGGTGCATGGTTGGGAGGAGAGGCGCAAATAGATGGGAGGTTCATTCAAATGAGGCAGTGCAGAGGAAGTATTGGTATTTAGGTGGACAAATTAGGCTTAGACTTTGCTCCTCTCAGAACCACATCTGTTTATGGTGCAACATCAATCTGAGGATTTTGTCAACAAGAGCAAACTGAATTCTTGGAGCAAATGTGCAGAACTAACAGAAAAATGCTTAAAATGTGAATAATCTATT
Organism: Dicentrarchus labrax; assembly: GCF_905237075.1. Classification (NCBI taxonomy): domain Eukaryota; kingdom Metazoa; phylum Chordata; class Actinopteri; family Moronidae; genus Dicentrarchus; species Dicentrarchus labrax. The sequence continues at coordinate 8,988,874 of NW_026136719.1, forward strand.
TTAATTAACAATTCTCCCGGCAGTAGATGCTCTTAAATCTGTATCAGAAAATGTTTAACGTAGCAAGAAGACTGGTAAATCAGTCTTTATGTACAAATTAATATGAGTGATTCTGACAGTATCTGTTATCTATAGCTGTTTTATACTGTATGAAATGCTTCTCCTTCAGTTCATTAAATCTCTGCAGCCATCTAAAGGCAGCAGGACAGATATGTTGATAAATCAGCAGCCTGCAATTAGAGAAGAGCTGTGCCAGAGCGCAGTGCCATTACGCACGGCATACACCTCTACACACATCAGACGGACCGCTGTAACTCGGCATTCAGCCCGTTTATGCGAGAGACATGGGATTACCGGGGATGATTAATCCTGTGTGTCACAACCTCTTTTCCAACTTTTGAAAAAAAATGTTGTGCTTCATGTATGATTCTTGAGTCCAGTGCTATGAAGGAAACACTACTGTGCAACATCTTAAGATATGATGTAACCATCTACAATGTGAAATAAACAATAGAAACAGTAGAATTTAAATTGAAATAGTGTCGGATAGATGCAAACATACAAACTGCTTCATTAAACTATTCTTTATTATTTGTTTCTATCATCATTGTACCAATTGTCTGTTAAAAAACCTCACACTATCTGCCTGAATAGGGCCAATGCTTTATTTGTTGAGCTGTGTTCGTCAGGCGTCACTGCGATTGGCTCAGATGTTTCAGAGCGATGAGACCAGTAATGTGATCACAACACCCTCTGAATATTCCAGTAATATATCTTATAAGCACAGGCATCTATTCAGAGATTTTATTAAATACCTGCTGGTTTCACGTTGGAATATACAGGTCAGTGCAGTTTATTAGGCTGTAATAAAGTGATGTTAGACAGAAGGCTGTACATGCCAAGCCTTGATTATCTCCATTATGTTTAAAAGGTCAATCAGACCAACACTCAACACAGGTCAATGAAAGACTAAACCACAGGGAGAGTGGTATAATGGCGGTACTTTACCTTGCAGGTATCATAGTCTTTGTGGATGTAGTGTTGGTGGATTAGCCAGTTTCTCCTCTCCACAATGGGAAGATCTGGAGCTGGAAGGAAGAATATAATAAGATGAGAAGACTATAATGTAAAAAGTGTGGGATACTTTTAAGCTCATTACCCTTTACTGTTCAGATGATGTCTTATTTAGTTGATAGCTGAATGATTAATCCTGAAATGCCCTCCTCTTGCCGTCATTAGTAAGTCTCTGATCTGACAGTTAACACAGATGTAACACTTCTACCTAAATCCGCAGGCTAAATTTAAGTCAATTCACCAAGCACACTGTAAATCTTAGCTTGTTAGCAAGTTTTTACTCACAAACTGATGGCAAGAGTTACGTCTGTTTGGACTATTTTAAATTCATACAGCATTTTTTTTTATTTTTATTTGCCATCTGAATAAATAATCCTGAAAGCACCCTCCCACTGCAGTCACTAGCAAGTCTTTGATCTGACAGTTAACACAGATGTTAACACTTCAACCAAAAACCCTGGGCTAAACTATAATCAATTCATCCGCCACGCTGTAAATGTCACCTTGTAAGCAAGTTTTTTGTTACAAACACCTTTTTTTTTCTGTCACTCTTTTAATGTCTCGGCAGGTTGAGATATTCTCCCCGTTGCCAGGGCAACAATGTCTCTCGCAAGCCAGGTGCTTGTGACAGAACAGAGAGGGTATAGAGACAGACTGAAAGAGGGAGGCTGGAGGTATGAGCAGCACAATACAAAGCCAGCTTTAGAAAGGGTTAGGTAACCTCAAGAACTCCACCACAATGCTCCAAGTCTTCTTCCCAGTGGAGTACAACATTTCATTTCACAAGGAAGCAAACGTAATTCCAATTCGAGCGAGTTTGATTCTGGTAATCCTGTTATCTTGCACCTTCTACCTTCTGAGACTAAAAATAGGATTCATGGCAATGTAAAATGAAGTGCCAGGCTTTGAGTCTGCCACTGACTTTGGGGGATATCATTAATGAACTGCCTGTGTAAAGAAATACAGTGTGAATTACACTAAAGCTCCCTTCTGTTTTTATCTGTCAGCGCTTCAAGCAGTGTTCTGTTGATTTGCCGCTAGAACTGGATCCTCTTCCAGCTACTTCAGAGAAATCCTCTCCATCGCTGAGTGTGAAACTGCATGGGCTTCACACGTTTGCCCCGTCAAGATTCGGAATCGCCCTATTTGTAGCACCCTAATCCGCTTTCTTCCTGCTGAGACAGCAATAATATTCTTGTCTCTGGGTTTCAGCAGTGGCCCTGCGGTGCTCTAGTCTCCACATACAAAGCAGGGCATATTTGGTGAGGAGAGATGGGATACATGTCTGACACATATTCCTGCAACGACTGTATGAAACAAGGATAGAAAGGAGCAAGGAAGAAGAGCACAGCGAGAGGTCTCCTAAATATAGTTCTGTGAAAAACTTCATCCCAAAAATTGAGGAATTTTCTCATTGTTATATTTGATCTGGCTAATGCTAAGACAGCTTTGCCTTCCATGTGATTCAACCATCTGTTAAAAGGGGATAAGAGCAGAGGAGAGGCATGCTGAGATCAAAAGACACATGGGGAGAATGTAATGCAAAATACGATGAAAATTATTTTGGAAGTTTTACCACAAAAACTTCAAAAACCCTTGGTCTTGTCTGCTCTACTTAGAAAGCTGACAGAAATGAGTGTCAACATCCTGAAAAAAGACTAAATAAGGCAGATTGCTTTACTAATATCATGGAATTGACACTAGATTCTATAAAATGTAAACATGTTGTACTTGAAACAGGTGAAATCACCTTATACCATTGGCAATCTTTGAAGCTGGTTTAAAAGCAACAATTTTAGGTCTTTCTTGTGGGCATACTCTTTACTCTTATTTTTGCCTCTTGGTTGTTACCAGCTAAGAATGTAGTAACTGCATTGCACAAATAAAGCGACATAATTAACTTATTGTACATTAAAATAATTAATTTTATGTGCATTAGATAACCCTAATTACATTTCATGATGGTAATTACAGAAGGAATATGAGTTCAATAGCTTATGGAGACAATTAAACTGAGATTTGTGTCTTTTTATTTGATTATTTCAAGGGTTTTTTTTAGAGTTTTGAGAAACAATATGGTTCACTATTGACTATGGCTGACCACATTTCATAATCCAATGATAGTTGGGATTCTAGACTTCATAACTCAATTATTTTATACATAACACTTTCTTCTTAGAGCAATTAAATTACTAATTATATTTGTTAATACTGTATGTGTAAGACATGATGTGGTCACAGTTCCTTGTAGAAGAAGGTAAGTTTTTGCATCTGACTGCCATTCAAGTTTTTAGCTCAGCAAGTTCCAATTATTGTTCTATGTACTCTGTATGCCTGTGGCATACGTTCTTACAGCTTTATATCACATTTTTATATTTACTTATTTTTATATTGCATTTTATTGTATGGTTATTCCAAATATTATACTACTAATGGTTGTTTTCTTTTCTAATATTGGCATATTAGAGTCATAAGCAGAGTTAAAAATGTTACTGTTTTTGACTTGACTTAGGGTTTTATTGCTTTGAATTAAAATCCATTCTTTATTCTCCATATTTATTACTTCATTACTCAGTCATCTGGTTTTGATTTAATTTGACTCTTCAAATTATACTCAGTACACCACAGTAAGGCTTGCATGCTATATCAAATGCATGGCAATAAAACAGCATACAATACGATAACATAGCATGCACTTAATTGCTCTCGAAGGATTTGCATTCTTAGCAGTGCTGATGATAATTAGAAAACACTGTAAAACAAAACAAAAACAAAAAAGCTTAATACATGAGCAACAGCGGTTAATGGGATATTAGTTATGATGACAATATATCCTCAATGATCCACAAACACAGAGAGAAATATCTGGAACATGGCTCAGCAGCATACTGTATGCATAGCTTCTGCCTTCTAGGGCCGGTAGAGAGAAGGGTGAGGGTGACCTCTGCAGGACGATTAGTTCCAAACTCACTCTATTAGTATCGGTTACAGACAAATTGTCAGAAATGAATGACAAAATAATGGGTGTCAAAGGAATTATGTTTGAAAATTGCTGTGTATGATGACTTGTGAGTGTCAACTGTCATATAGTACCTTTAGGTGCCCGACGTTTCTTGGCTTCAGTAGCAACTGGGAGCTGAAACATATGAAATACAACAAAAACAACTCAATATGTAACAGGGTACAAAACATACACTGATCAATGGTGTCCAGAAAATTTCGCAATGCAATGTTTCCCAGGAGCATTATGTACAGTGGCCCCACCAAAATAGATTTGCCCCACCCAAAAAGAGTGTTTTATATTGTTTCTTTCTGTTACTGTGTAGAAATATAGGTCAAAGTTTAGACTGACTACGACTGTACATGAACACACCATGAAAATGACTTTATAACGCTGTGAATGTACTATTGTATGATGTACAGTATGAATGTAGTATGTCCTTCTCAAGAACTGTAAAATGTGTAAAAAGAGTTCAAAGCTGACTGCGAGGTTACTGATTTTAACTCTATATAGTCCTTGCTGAACAAACAATTATCTAAACTGCTCTCCACTGGCTGTACATGTACAAGAGCCCCTCCCTCCTCACCGCCATACACCACAAATAAATGTTGTGGCAAACACTAATTTATTTATATGATATGTTTTAGTTTGAAGACCTCCAGCAAACTCACTCTGTCCACTGTCTACAGGTGTGTCAGACTTTAATTACAGTGGTATACTGCACAACATGCCTTCTTCCTAAAAAGTATTTAGTTCACTGTTCACCAGATGAAAGCGTCTTGGAGGTGTTGATGCTACACAGTATTTCTGACCAAAAGATTGCCTAGAAGTGTGCAGCTGCTTCTCCTATCATTACAGATTTAGATTTAATTTAAAATTCAAATTCCTGAGAGGTGCAGCAATTGACCGGGGGTATTTTTCTGAAAGTTGTGAGGCTCACACTAAGTTCCAGTATCTATTAGTATCTATTAGTACACCTGTACGCCTGTTTTTCTACCCAGCCTACTGACAGTTACTTCATACACCACAGCCTTTTCTTAATCACTTATTAAGTCAATCACATTTCATACACAGATAAACTGAATGTGCTTTACAGTAAAACAATATGATAGAAAACTCCTATTACAACCTTTGCCACTCTTAGTGACTACCTATATGTTAATGAGTTAATACATTAACAGAAACACCAGTGTGCTGTTATGCAGGTAGATGCACGCATGCGCCATTCTAGTGTTTAGCTTCACATCGTTTCTTTTTCCCCACATTTGACTCACTTGTGGATTGCTTTGAGTGCAGCTACTGACACAAAACAGTGCAGCTGATATATTTCACAACTGGGGTTTGTCTAAGTTACTGCAGAGCTGGATAACGATAGTTAAGCAGCGTTAATAACGTTATCCAACCTATTTAACGCTGCAGTATAAAGTGAGTATCTGTAGCGCTACCTACGCATCTCTGTTGGTGTCACCTTTCGGCACCTTATAACGTTAGCTGTTAAATTAGCTCTCTCGGATTTTTTTATCTTGGATGTGTGAGATTAAAAGCAGAGTGAAACCCAAGTTATCGTTAGCTCTCTGGGTTAATCAACTTAGCTCCGACTTAGGCACGGTTAGCCAGGCGGCTAGTTAACAATCAAATGACAAGCGTTACGCGAGGGCTATACTCAAAACCTGACGTTACGCTTGCTCAACAAGTGTCACACTATCACTTGACCCAGCGGCATGTTTTATGTTTAACCAATAAAAACGATAACTAGCTTTTGGAGGTTTTTTTTTTTTTTTGCACTCACCTCCGTGCCTTTCTCCTCGTCCGCCATCTTGGGGTGATCAACACTAGAAGCTGTTGCCATGGATACGTCAGTGGAATGCGGAGGTGTAGCTGGTCGGATTTTATGAATGTCCTCAACAACTTACAATCAATATTATATATATATAAATATACAAATATATAGTTTATTATACCACAAGGATATACTTGACACCATAAGGTTTATCCATGGAGCTTTTTTTTATTTTTATAATGGGTTTACAGGTCTTGTAGACAGGATTTTTAAACCAAGGGCCAGTTTTTCCACATTTCTGTTTTCCAGTTTTGTTTCTTAATTGTTGAAATTAGAAACAAAATATGTTTTGAGAATGGGTGAGACAAACACCCAAAAGTGTGCCCGAGACTGTAAAACAGCAGCAGTCTGTAAAGGACACCTTTCATACAAGACCAGTGATGTAAGAAATATTTAGGTCCTTCACTTAATTTAATATAAACATACTCCATTACAAGTTAAAGTCCTCCAGTCCTAATAAATAGCCTATTTGTTCTGTAGTAAAATGTCCCGTGTGACTGATTTTTGTTAGCCTCTATTAGCTTGTTATTACTGGTGCATGTGTGTAAGCAGCATTTTACTGTTGTAGCTGTTGGAGTAGTTTTATTCACAGTTGTATGGGTAGTTAAGTCCAGTGGTTCCTAATCAAGGAGCTGGGCCTCCCAAAGTGTCACAAGATAAATCGGAGGGGTTGTGAGACGATTAATGGGAGAGAAAAGTAGAAAAAAGAAAGTTCTAGTCCTTGCTTTTTGTGAATTATTGGATAATTTACACGTAAAATCCTCTCCGGTGGAACAGCTAAAAACTCAAGACATCGGAAATGTAACAAGAAGTTTTACAGTTTATTGAAGGTTAAGACTGAGAACCGATTTCCAACAAATAAGCCTCCAGTAAATATGTTTTAAATAAGTCACCAATATGTACAACACACCTTAATACATATTCTGATCATCATCATCACCATAAAACAAATTTCTCTATGAAGACAAACATAATCAGATAAAACACTAATAACCAACAGCCTTGTGCTTAAATCCTCACAGGAGAAATTGTAGGTTTCATCTGCCTTAAAGCACAGAGGTTACATTTAAACAAAATGATTTAGTGTTACAGTAACAAAAGATTAGAATTAGACAACATTTATTCACAAATAAAAAAACATGAAAATGCTAATACCTAACAAGTAGTTGCAGCTAGAAAATACAAATTATCTTCGACTATTCAGTAACATGACTTTTGTCTGCAGTATAATTACTATAACACAAAGTCAAAAGAATGGATAATCGACAGATATTTTGTTCTTTACGCTCATGAATGCACTGTTCTTTTAGTAAATACGTCTAAATTCTACAATATGTCGGTAACTTTACAATAAACCTGCACCCTGTTTTTCATTTTAACCACAACAAGGCTCCATACTATGACAGAAAGACATAATTGCTATTCTTAACAACTCAACATGAATTAAAATATTAAGTTAAACCTCATCTTCATTTGCCCCCAGAAGAGCTGTACATCTCACTTCATCTAGATCAGTAAGCTGATTAAAATTGTAGAAAAAAAGAAACCCTTCATCCCGTCACCTTCATTAATCATCAGCTTATCCTATACAGTATTATACACATCAAAACATTACATGTAACTGCAACTGTGCCCATCAGTAGTGTAACATGTGACAGGATGCTTCTCATTTTACAGAACGCGGTAGTGTAGATTGTACTTCATGCCCACAAGGCACAATGATAGACTGGTTACCTGTAACACAATACCTGCTGCTGTTCATGAACAAATCTGTATACATACCTGTACATTATGTGGCTCCATCATTCACTGATGGTAAAACATTCTAATGTCAAGTATGCTTTTTATATAATCCAAACTCTACACACAGTTTATTTTTGAGGCCCATGATGTTATTTCTACATGACGAGTGAGAAAGAAAAACCCTAATACTTTTCACCAGCAGGGTCTTTAACAATGACAGATTTAAATAAATGTAGTTTTTAACTGAACCCCGTTTAGTCAGTAGTGCACCGCAGATACTCCCACATTTATATCTTTATTCTATGTTAAATGCATTCCAGGGGTTATGCTGTTATGAGGTGAATTTATTTTTTGTCATACCCACTCTGCCTCATTTTTTGTCTCATTTTGTTCAACTTCAGTTTCTGATTTCTTACACCTCACCCAACCTGTTTCCGGCCCTTTTCATTAAATAATTAAACCCTGATCTCCCGAACTTGTTGAAGAATGTTGGGAAGTAGCTAGTCTGGTATGTTGGTCAGAGAAGAGACTAGCCTGAAGCACGGAGACTGTAGGAGACCGTCTAATTTCCCTGACTCCTGCCAAACGCTCCCTGGGCAGCCGAGGTGGCAGCACTTGCTGCTGCAGTCTGGACTGTTCGGTTTGTCAGGACTCCTTGGGAGAACTCCTGCTGGGCCTTGGTGAAACTGGCACCTGTCCTTCTGTACTTAGAGTGGACCTGGGGGAAGGGGAAAAGGGGAAAAGGGACACTGATTAGGGCGGATCAAATGTCGAACCACACCCAACAAATTAGTCAACTCTCACTATTAACACCTGCACAATGATCTAATTCACAGTACACCCAGGCAGTAAGTAGCTGCTTGTGGAGTCAATTTGTGGGTTAGGTTGGGTTTTTTTTTAGGTTTTATGTTTATTTCTTATGAACTATACTGTTAAAATGAATGTAAGTCTTCATCCACTGGAGTGCCACTCTACTTAAAAAGAAAGTTGATTTTCTAGCAGATACATTTTTCCATCTCCCATTATTTACCTAACAATTATATACTGGATTGTTGCATGTTTGGTTGACTTGTTTCAGATACATTGTCTGTAGCCTCAGCTTGCTCAGAGTGTTTCTGAACCTATATAACCCTTCAGCAGTTTCTAAATATTCATATTCCGTCTGATGCCTTGCCTTTGCCCCTTCATTGCAACTGCTGTTTAAACTTTTTTGCCACCACCACTTTTAGTTTCTCTCTTTGATCTACATGTGCCTTCACTGAGTTGGACTAAGAATAAACAATATGGAGCCACGGTGAGAATACACATATTGCATTGTATATGTATGCCGCGCCATGTTCGACTTTCTATTTTGGGCCAGTTCAGTTAATTATGAGGCACTGCCATCCTTACTTTTACTGCAAACAAACAGTATGTGTAGACTGCACTTCATGTTAAAATAGCAAACTTGGGGTTATGTAACCTACCCAGACACACATGGTATATTTAACTTGATTGGTTAATTTTCAAACAGTAACCAGAGTATCTGCAAAGGTGTAACATGACTTAATATTCCCTTTTGTGAAGAGAAGTTGTAAAACATTTACATTAGCGTACCATTTTTAGTAGGATGACAGCCAGTATAGCGTTTACAGTGAAGAAACCGGCCACAACCATCATAACCACAGCCACAGCCAAGTTTGTGCGGATCATGCTGATGGATGAGATCCATCCACTGTCAAAAACAGAGACATACAAACAAATGTGTCATTTCACAGTTGCTCTACACGGAGTGTCTATTGTACACTATACAGCAAAATTATAAAATCATATGAAAATTACTGAGTTAAAGAGAAACAAACCAACATCCTAACCTGCCCCAGGGACCAATGGAAAAGCATGAAATTTGAAAAAGTGAATAATGGGAAACTGAAAAGCCTAATATATTACATGATATAGAAAAGAAACCCAAAGAGAAAAGTCCCAGACTTACAAAGCAGCAACCCAGACAAGTTAGGGCAGGAGGAATCTGTCAAAGAGATGCAAGAAAGGAGATACAGGGCAAGAATACACACACAGAGATGTGATGAAGAGACACACTGACCCATGCATATCCACATTTACTATAAATCTACCCAAAGCACAGTGTACAGACTCATTCTTAACAATGAAAATAGAAACTAGTTGTTAGAAAAAAACAATTGTCTCATGCATTTACACCACACCTTCCAACATGATCATTACTCAGTTAAAAAGCTTCTCACTGACCTGTTTCCCCACTTGGGGATCCCTACAGTCTGGATGACGTACACTGCCACTTGGAAGAAAAAGACAAAAAAGAAGAAAAAGAAGCTGAAGGAGCTGTCAGACCTGGCGAGGAGAAACACAAATGATATGTTATTAGTGATATTGTAGATTATGATATTATAGGAGTAGAGGATTTTTGCTGCCAGACTATTAGATATAGGGGTTACACTTAATTGAAGACATTGAAGGGTACAGGTTAGAAAAATGAGTCAAGGGCACGTCGACAATTTCAAGCCTCCAACTTAATTTTAACAAATATTAAGTCCAATTGGAGCAATTTGGAGTTGAGTGAAGATCTAAATGCTGTTTCAGATGTTTCTCCTCTGATAAGAAAAGCGGGGTGTCACAACGTTTTATTGAAGTGAAAAAAAGAAGAAAACATTGCTAACTAGTTCATCTGAATGTGTCCCTATTTCTTCTGCTTTCACAACAAAACAGTTGCATCCAGTCCTGTGAAGTAATGCAAATCAAAGAATCAGCACGAGGCTGGTGAAACAGCGTACCTGAAGGCCTTGTAGACGGGCCTGTACCAGCAGACGAAGGCAACAGGGGTGAACAGTATGAACCAGAGGATGGACAGACCAAAGTCAACGCCGTACTGAGAGTCTGCAGTGAAGTAAGCCAGGCAGGCCAGCACGTTGAGGAAGAGAGTGGCACTGTGGACTGGGGAAACACAGGAAACCAATGAGCTGGACTGGGGGAGGTGAAATGGTAACTATCACTAAAGATGTCAAGCTAAAGACTAGTACACCACTTGGCTTTTGGATAGCTAAAAAAAAAAAAAAGGTTGTGTATGTTTCTTCTGAACCATCTTTGGCATGTGTGAGTGATGTTTTGACTATAATAATGTGCACTGAACTGAACCAATGCAAATTCTGAGAATCTCAAAATATCATCATATAATTAAAAAAGCCCCCCAAAAGCCACAAAAGTGTCAGATTAATTAACCAATATCATATAGCAAACTAGGGGTATTATGTTGTATATCCTGATTCTTTTGTAAAGTAAAACGTGAAGATGCATTTGCCAAAACTATAATCTACAGGAAGAATCTCCATCTCCAGCTCACAAGTATCAACAAACTAGAGAGTGTTGATGTCAGCCATACTGTCTTTTTTTCTTCTTCAATGACTCTTTCATATTCAAAAACAAGCCACTTTGTTGTGTGAGGAGGTATTGAACAAATACTGCATGCAGGGGTACTTACACATCCAGAGGTAATACATTCTCTTGCATAACCTGCGGTACTCTTCAGGGATGTCCTCCTCAAAGTCCTGATAGAAGCAGGGCTTCACGGGGGAGAACTTAGGAAGAGGTGGCCAGTTGTTCTCTTTAGCTGACAGACAGAAAAAAAACATAATGCGTGGTGTGTCAATTCTTACAGTCCATACGTAGAACATGAGTTTACATCCAGCTTCTAAAACAGCTTGAACAATTTACCACCAGTATTCCCCGATCTGCCTGCGTTCCTGTTCTGTAGCTCCTGCTCCTTCCGCTCCAGCTCAGCTGCTTTCCTCTCCAGCTCCTCCTGCTGTTTGATCAGGTTAGCCTGGCCAGCAGCCGCACTTGCCTGGTGGGTGATGGAAGAGCTACACTGTTTAACACTGTGTAAGTTGAATATTGTTAATGCATCACTACAACTCCCTGCTGCATTTTCCTCCCAATAGCACTGTGATGGGAAAAATGAATGAACTACACCACTGGCAACAGTACATCCACCCCACCACAACCGATTATTGTTGGGTTGTAACTACTGACTCTAACTACTGTTTAAGAATGTGCAGCACTTTTCATTTTAAAGGAGATATATTTTTATTGATTCTTGTTTTTTTCCTCTTACTATGTTTATTGTGACTGTTATGCACCAAAATACCAAGGCAAATTCATTGTATGTGAAAAACCTCCTTGACAATAAACCCATTTCTGATTCTGACTACTACTATAGCGCAACTTCTATATATTGATACTACAATCAGGCAATACTATCACCCAGTTTTTAGCTTATTACAAATATGGAAGTTGAGTTTTCAACTGTAAGATGTCTGAAATATACATATTCTGATCACAGATTTTGTGTCACAATAACCCTAATAACTTTAAGGGATCCTTAGCAAAATGTCTTTTGGTATTCCTGTTTATATGGAAAAAAAGTCTATTTCTGTCTATGTATTGTATCAATATCAGCCTACAAAACTCAGTATTGGTGAGGTTCTACTCGCTGGTACAACAATACAATCATTAACAGTTGTGTATTATTATTGTTTTACACACTTAAAACCAGTGTCTACTCCTAACAACAGATGCAGTCTAACCTCCACCATCTTATTTAACTTCCCTTATATATAAATGTGTGCATCTGACTCACTTGTGCGCTCTGCTCCACAGAGGTCTGCAGGATGGCGGGTTGCGAGGAGGAAGCAGAGATGGGGATCGTCGTGCCAGTGTTGTTTCCCTGTGAAACAATTGAAGCAACTAAATTAACCTCTCAGCGGTGGAACAACATCACACCAGAAGTCATATAGTAAAAAGAGATGAGCTCACCGCTGCACTTGCAGAGAATGGGTTGTACTCCCCAACGTTTTCATTGGCTCCACTGGTGGCTTGTGTGATTGAGGCATCCTGAAAAACAAGATCAAACATAACTCCACTACAGGTAAAAGGTATGTAGGCATTATCAGCAAAACGTACTTAAAGTAGCAAAAGTGAACTGAAAAAAGGTATAAAGTATTTTACTATTATGTTTTTTAGATTAATATTACTGCTGTAGATGTTTAAGGTTGAGCAAATTTTCAGAACTTTATATACTGTTGGATAGTTTAATCTACATCAGTGTATGATATTATATGAAATCATGATATGTTTGTAGCGTCACTGTCCTGTGAGAAATATGTATCTCTAAATGTCAACTTCTCATAAACTCTAAGCTAAGCTTTGTGACAATGCTTTTTTCCCCAGCTAATCCAAGACGGGGTTTAAAATGGTTTATTTGGATTAAGAAGTATTTCCTCAAAAAAATTCAAAATCACCAAATTTGGCAGTTTTCACTGGACAGGAAGCATTTGAAAAAGTGTAATATACAAAGTAACTAAAGCTGTGAGACAAATTATAATATTATAATATTTGTGTAAAGTTGAGTAAAATAGAATTAGTAAAGTACACATACATTGGACGGTATGTCCAATTTGTACTTGTGTTCAGTACTTGAGTAAACATACTTAGTTAAATTCCACCACTGGATGTATTGCTGAGAAGCCATGTTTTAGTTTAGTAGTGCAGTGTGTGTGTGTGTGTGTGTGTGTGTGTGTGTGTGTGTGTGTGTGTCTCCCATTGGGTCACATCCAGTCAGGAAGACACACCACATTAACTATTAACAGCCCTGAACCACATTTGTCTCAATTAAAACACAGTTCATTAGGTTTAAACAAGCAAAATATGATGTTTTCTTTCCCTTTAAGCACACACACAGGTAAAAACACAGTGCTACTTTCACTATAACCATTAACTCTCAGAGCTTTTAGACCTGAACACACTGGGATGTGATAAATACACTAAAAGACAAACACACACACCACTAATTAAAGATCGTATGAGGCACCGAAGTGCGCCATTAAATCCCAGTAATGTGCCATCTGGTTTCTATCAATGGCGAATGGTTGAAGTGGAGTCACAGTTGATGGCTGAACATCAACAGGCACCTGTTCGTGGCTCTGCTTACCTGCGCAGGTGAGTTAACAGCCCACCTACGGCGTAAACACACCGTTTTAACACTTAATCTTTATACACAGCCAATAACTGGACTACAACGTGTCATTCTACAAAATACTGTCGATTCACAGTCAGGAAATGTTGAGGCCAAACCCAGCAACCAACCAAACAGGTTTTTTTTTTTCCTTGCAGCATATCTCTTTCAGTCTTCACTTTACACGAAATAAAAAACAAATACACCCTTTTTTTAAAAACTCGGTTCGCACACATAAAGCAAAGTCACCTGGAAGGGGTTTACGTCCACTGGGTCAGCGAAGGGGTTGCTGTCAAATCCCGACATTGTGGAGAAAAGTTTATCTTGTGTGGAATAAACAACACGACAGCTCCCGTCTTTCCCCCGGCGTCGGCGGCTGCTGCTCCTCCTGATGATGGTGCTGCTGTGACACTAGGCCTCTGCGCATGCGTCGGCCGATAAGGTGGACAAGCGTCACCGGAGGCTGTCCCGGAGTCATTTCTAATCAATTAGCCAATATTTTTAGAAACAATGTCAATTGGTTTCAAATGTGCGGTTCTCGTGACAGTCTGGATTCAGTCTCCTTCACGTCTGGGTTTGAAATGAGATGCAGTCTATTGTGGTGAACGTACAAAGAGAGCTCTTTTTTAAAACTTTATTCTGGGCTTCAAAGGCTTCACGTTGCCTTTAGGTGCTGTCGGAATTGTGACATCCATAAACGACTGAACCCATGTCCTGTTATAGGTTGATTTATTTCTTTTAATGTGAACTTTATTGTGCAGCAGCTTATGTTTTGTGGTCAGCGGTTGAATTTACTGTAGTTAAGTACAATTTAAGGAACTATATCCATATTTTTTTTTTACTTTATACTTAGTCCATTACACTATTTGAGACTTTTTACTCCATTACATTCATTTAATAGCTTTAGTTAAGAATTACACTGCAGATTTAGATTAATCGAAATATAAATCAACTAATATATTGTTATAGGGGAGCTAACGTATGTAAAGTCATTAAAATTAGGACCATGATGAAAGCAAAGTTATTTTTCTAACTTTTTTTAGGAATATGTATGTATTTGTTGCAATATTTGACATGGTTTATATGTATCTATTTGAGATGTGAAATAAATCAAATCAAAAAAGCTCAACCTTAACCAGCTGCAACATTAAAGTGAAACACATTAATGCATCACTAATCTTAATCTAGTAATATACACGATTTTTCAAAAGTATATTTTGATCCTAATACTTTTCTACTTTTACTTAAGTAAGAGTTTGAATGCAGGATGTTTTCTTGTAACAGATATCTGAATACATTTTCCACCACTGCCTGTGGTTGTCTTTTAGCCCTTCAGCTCTGTACATCACTTTGTGCTTCTTGCGCTATAAAGAAACTATTATTATTACCGGTTTAGATGGGTAATAACAATACACAGAGCTGCATCACTTTTGGGGTTGACTTCAGCACATCTGATCTTCCTCATTAGGACACTGCAGCACAGAAACTACATTTACTTTAAAGGTTGCTTTTGTTATAACTCCTCACATAATGATCCCCTCTAAGGCTGGGCAGGTTGTTATTACACGTTGTTACATTACATTTCATCACTGCACCTCTTTTAGCTGTTGCATATGCTCCCTAATTGCTTTTATTTCTATTTATGGCTGGACATTTTTATGATATTCGTGATATTCAAAGGTGATGAAACACATGGACTTGTGAATGTGAATGAAAACAAAAAAAAAGCATTGCCTGCTCTCTTTGGGCTGCATGAGAGGTGAGCTGAGTTTCAATCGCTGTATCTCCGGAGCAGTTCATTAGATTTAATACATTTGATTTAAAGCCAATTTCACTTTTTACCAGAAGGAAAAATGAGCACCCAACCATAGACCATCATTTCTGTGACAATAAAAATGCAAAATACTTGACTCCTGGGTTGAGTAACTCTTGCTCCTCTAAGTTAATTAGTCAAACGACTTTCCAGGACCGGAGCAGCACCTGAAGGAAGAACAAATGCAGAGAAGGCCAGTGACAGAAAAAAAAACATATATTAAATCATCTGTTCTTGCAAGAGGAAGACACCTGTACTGAAGGTCTAATTTCATTTCCTTGTAGGAGACAACAGATCCCTAAAGCAATGATATGGCATTCAGCCAGCAACACTGTAACATTAAACCACACGGTTATCAAAGACTGTGAAATCACTTCAATAAGTGACCATTGACTGGGTAAATATTTGCTACAATATACACAAACTGTTAGACAGTTAACAGCAGATTATGTCTTTGAGGTTTAGAACACAATTCAGCCTCTTCTTTTAAGTGAGCCTATATAATTATTAATGTGGTGACAGTAGACCTTTATCACAGCAGCCATTTTAACATGAAATTATAGGGTAAACACAGGCGTTGCCAATGATACCGATTTAGATTCCATTCCATTCAGGTCAAACAGAGTCAGGGTGCAGCTATTGTGCATGTTGGCTCACTGCAAAAGCTCTGCTACACTAAATGGAACAGAGCCTTATTAGTATCATTGGTAACAACTACTACTTCATATCAAAATGGCTGCCGTGAATAAGGTTTATTACAGGATAATGATAAATGCTGATGTAACAGTAGCACAAGTTAGTCAACAAATTAACTGCACAATATGTGTAGTTTGCCAACATTAGTCTCCATAAACTACTGGTCATACTGTAGCAGCGGCAAACTGAATTGAGCAAGTTTTACATTTCTCATGAACTCAGTATTTCTGTAAGAAGAAATAATGTTATTTCTTCTTTCAAAAGTTATATGGTCTCACCTAAACACTAATGGTGGGCAGATTTCACCACACCTGCACCCTTGTTAATTATACAGGTCTGCAGTTTTAGGTAGTAACGTATTACTAGTCAATAATATTAATAATATTACAGTAGTTTAACTAATTACAGATAAAATAATAATAGTAATAATATCACAGTTACAGTCTTACTTTTGTTGTCTCCCCACTACTGTTTTGAAATTCAACAATCCAATCGCATCCCCAAATTAATTTTTGTAATCATGCCTCTCATGAAGCAGACAAGCTAGCTCGGATCATGGAAACACTTACATCCAGGGGCTGAAAATATTACTTTAATTTTAACAATACTGGACTTAGAGATAGACTACGTCTCTAAATAAAAAAATGTGTTTAAAAGATTGTCTCATCATCAGTTTGAGCCATCTAGCCTGTAACTTTTAAGCATTCATAGACTCCAGAAAATACTGTCAGTTTGAAGGCGTAGCTGCTTTTCTGAGGGATTACCAAATAGTGTATTTGTGTGTTTTATATTACATAGTAGTGTTTTGAGGAACAAGCCCAACACTGCTGGTATATATCATATTAGTTTTGCAATGATACATAATTAATTATTGACCACAGATTATCGTAACAAGCCAACTCTTCCCTTGGATCATGTATTACATTGATTAGTAAGTCCATTAACCTGCTTCAGTTTCATGGTCCTGGTATGTCTTTTTAAAAAACAGATTTGTTTCAAATATGTCATCTATATTATTTTGACACTGCTGCAAAATCACCAATAATGAAAAAGTGTTGATTATTTCAACAAAGGCCATAATAATAGACAATATGGAAAAATAAACATTCTCAATAATAAAGACAAAAGACATTCTGATTTTATGTTCTTGCTTGGTTGCTATTGAGCAAACACTTTAAAGACAGGAGGTGGGGATGGGTTTGGGAGTGGGGGGTAACAACAGATTTCAAGAATAGAATGGCATTTGTCCACTATACTGTACATAGGAAGTGTACTGTACATTACAATTGTTGTATGGCTGTTAAGCAGTGAATGCAGGAATTTTATACACATCCGGCATTCTTTACAGAGCTGGGATCCCCTTGGCTGGAATACACACCAGCTGACTTGGTCCCTTTGATGGCGGTATTTCCCTTGTATGGGGAAAAAAGCAGCACAAACTTAAAACACATAAAGTGGTTTTCTCTTTCTCACACATACAAACATTCACACATGAGCCCAGGGCACATGCACACACACACATGCACACACACAAACAAACACACACACAAATCATCCACTGCCCAAATCCGTACATCTCTGTCCAAGATACTCCAAAAAAAAAAAAAAAAAAAAGATAAATATTTGACTTCAACTACCCAGCAGAAGCTGGTGTTCCGGCTTTGTACAGTATTTATACCTGTATATTATATGCTATAAAGAATTTCTGTGACATTAAAATTTATTAAATAAGGGAAAAATAAATTTGTAGTAACAGAGCAACCACTGCTTACACTGATTGTTATGAACTGTAAACTCATAAAGCAGCTAATAATTGTGAGCTTTAAGTTCACTGTAACATCTGTGACGCCCGATGTTGCCTGATTTCTTCTTATTTACTGTAGTACACTGCTTCAGCTTTCCAGCTCCGTAACATTCCCTGATGCAGAGTGGTCTTCCGCATATTCCAACATTCCCTTTTCTCTGTCCTCCAGCTCAATGCGTCTCCTCTTGGCGCTGAGAAAAGAGCTGCCAAGGCACTGTGAGAGCATGGGTGGCAGTTTAGTTCACAGAAGTCCACTGATTTCTGTCCCTCTGCCAAACATTCCCCCCTTCTGGGGGTAGAAACACTGTACACGGCACTTGGGGGCACTTCTTTGCAGACTTGAACAAAGAAAGGCTAAGCAAGAGTGCTTTGAAAAGTGGAGATCATTCGCCATTGCGTTGCCTCCCATTGAGAACATATATGCCTACCAGGGAGCTGAATAGGGAGTGCTTTGGTGTCCCAGGGTCCTTCATACCATGAATTCATTACTGCCATACAATACCAGCTGCTGTGGTATGTCAGGAGGGTCCCTGCCGTGGCCATCCCCTTCTCTGGAGTGCCTCAAGGCTGGATGCTTGGCCCCCTTAAGTTTCTGTTTGCCCCTCTCTGGATTGAAGGTGCCTCGGCTTGTAAACTGGGGCCTTTCATCATATGCGCCTTCCTGATCTCCAGTAGGGCTACTGTCTATGCTGTCAGATCGGGAGGCTTGGGTTGTGTACAGACTCTGGGGCTGGGCCTGGGCCTGGGCCTGGGCCTGGGCCGGTGCCGGACTTGAGCCTAGAGAGGGAGACTTGCCGTGAAAACGAAAGCGCCGGGTGGTGGCAGAAGAGGAAGAGGATGATGGGTGGAAATGTGATGAGGAGGAGTAGGAGGAAACACTGGAGCAAGAGTCCACAGAGTCCAGCGATTCAGGTTGCCGGCGGAGTACGCGGCGTCGGGGGCTCTTGCCATCGGATCTCCCAGGCCAGGGGGAAGTCAATACTGGACCTCTCTCTGCGAAGGAAGAACAAAAGACACATGTTTTGGCTTTTTTCTTTTTTTGTTTCTGATTATTTCTTTCTGAGTTATGACCTCTTGCTCTCTCTTGCACAATGACATACCAGAGAAGTCAGAAATGGTTCCCTCAGAGTCCACATTGAGGTTTTCAGAGCTGTCTGCAGTACCGATAGAGGCCTCTGACTCCAGGGTCTCATCATCTGATGCTCGTGGCTCCAGAGTCAGCATCTCAAAAGTCAACTCCTCTCTGCAGAGGTAAACATGATCTAGGTTAACAAATGAGCTGAATGCACACGATGAGACACAGCAAACAGTAACAATACATTCAAATTGATTTTGTAAATTCAGTTCTTTTTGAGTCATTTACAGATCATGTAACATTTTCACAGCATTTTAAGAGCAGTGGCTGTGTTTACTTCTCTTTCTGCAGGCTCTCAATTTGCTCTGTCAGCACTCTCTCCTCCTGCTGCATGGCCACCTGCTGATGCTCTGAGATTTGTGCAATCGAGTCAGCTCCTTCTTCATCACCACTTTCTTCTATCACAACATCAGCCACAGATGGCAAACGGGGACTAACTGGAGGCGAAGGCGCGTGGTAGCTTAGTCGCTGTACGTGGCCTTTTCCCTAGGAGACAAATCAAGGGCAGATGTCCTCTCACTAATGTGAATATTACATTTGTGCGCCATTAAAAAAAAGCAGTTGACCAGCATTAAAAGAAAACTTTCTCGCTATCATATACGGTACATTTCACCAGGTTTAGTAAGCAGCCACTCACTCACCCATGCAGTAACTGAACCACATGAAATGACAAGTCAAATTTAAAAAGAATACAGCAGGACTAGAACAGTGGTTCCCAGCCTTTTTCTTTATGGACGCCATTTCTTTTATTGAATAAACAGATGACCCCTGACAAGGTGACATCTTTTATGAATATGTTGTATTATATTCAATGCATAAGAATAACAGTACAGAAAAACTGATAAACTGTAAAACTGACTGTAGGAAGTTTGTATAAAACGAAGGATTTGGATGAATTTTGAGCTGATTATTATATATTATATCAGAGATGAGTTTTCCTGTTATTTTAGAAACTTTTAAACAGTTCTCTCTGTACAATGTATTTTAACAATCATACATACTTAATACGTTTCTTTTTGACAAATTCAGAGTTATCTTTCTATTTTTCTAATGGAGGCCGAGGCTGTTTAGCAGAGAGTGAAGGCTCTGTGAATATAGCTTGTGTTCAGGTCTTCACTGTTTCCTTAGCCTGACAGATTTTATTTATTTTTTATTAAAAATATCAGAAGTGAATGTAATTCTGAGATATAGGTCTACTGTGTAGTTTTCTTAAAGCCCTTAAAATTAAGAAGGCCTTGTGACCCCCTCTGAAGCTTTGGCTTTGGGACCCCCAGGTCAGGAACCAGTGCACTATAAGACTGATTAAACCCAAAGAGAGATACGGCACAATGAAACACAAACTTTACCTTTTTAGCCGCATTTGGCTGCTTAGAGTAAGAGTGAGAAGTAAAAAGAATAGGAATCAGTAATCTTCAATTCATAAAGATCAGTTTTAAAGGGCATTAAAGCTAATGGTAATCATAACACTGTTGTGTGATATAGTAGGTATGATATTTGCTAAGAAAATGTACAATGAGATTCCTCCAAGGATTAATGATAAAAACAAGTTAATTATGATTTGTCCACACTTTATTCAGAAAAAGTAATGATAAAAAAAACCCACAATATCCAGTTTTAGATTTATGTGAATGAGACACTGATGTGAGCACTGATTTTCTTTTTATAGACATTAAGTCACACCATATGCTCCATATGTTCCATACTTCACATAGCCTAATGTAATGTGCATAATATTCTTACTTTAACCCATAAGAGTCAGACTGGTCCAAAAAATAAAAATAAATAAATAACAGAAACAGAGACTAAGTGAAGTGATGACTCATGCTTTAGGGGATGAAGACGATGGATGTAAATATTTCAAGAGATGAGACATGTGCAATGGTTGGTACCACAACAACATCACCACTGGATGACGGTTTGGGGATGCAGTCCATGGTGTTTGTATACATACCATAGTGCGCGCTATGCTCATAAATCTAACGGCTATTAGTACGGGTTTCTAGGTAAAGGAAAGGACAGGTTAGGGGGGAGAATCAGGAGTGGAGAAAAACAGCTTAAAAAGGAGGAAATCAGGGGTATAGCACTGAAGGAGTTTTTAGGATGGGTCAGTCAGGGATATTTAGCAATGAGTAAATTTGTGATTCATGTGAGAACAGTGGGATTAGTCACATTATCTGAACTTACCATTGACCGTCGAATGAGAGTCAGTCTGCACTTGGCCTTGTTCTCAGCAAACTCCAGGCTACTGATGTCCTTTAGTCGTACTTTGTACTTATTCATCTGTTCACAAATGATAACTTCTACACACCTGTGGAGCGACGGCAAAAAACAAAACCACTTTAGAAGGACTGGAACATACAGCATAAATCATAAATTCATATTATGTTAAACAATTACTAGTTAAACAACCCCCTTTCTACACAGTTTTATTTTTAGAGTACGGCATGAGCCTCGTATTTTCCATTAAGCCAGTGGTTCGCATTTTTTTGGAAACTTCTTGGAAACAAATTCATGCCTCCATCCCAGTAATTTTCAAGCATTATTGGGGAAAACAGCAGCAAACAAAACCAAACATTATTTTATTGAAATATTATTATCATGGTTTAAGTTACGTTTTTAGACAAGGCTATTCTGCTGAACTGAGAAATAGTGAGAACAACTTTAACTGATGTGTTCGCTTGTCTTTTCTTCCCTGTCAAAAATCTGTCCAAACTGTACCTTCACTGTCTGAATAGATCTTGCTAAATTGGATTATGATGACCTCGAAAAGAGTTTAGCAAATTGGTTATTTCATTATACAGATTAATATAATGCCCGCCCCACACTTGGTGAACCGCTGCCTTTGGCAAAGTCACAGAATTTATCTGACATTTATAGGACATCAAGTATATTCTTACGCCGTCGTCTTGCCGATATCCTGGACACTCTGCAGTGGATCAATGGTGTCAGGGCAGCGCAGGATACAGGGAGCAAAAACTATAGCCAAGGCGTTTGCTGACATACGGTTGGTGTCCTCTTGCAAGGCGATCCTGAAAGCATGAATTCAGTATTAGAATAGTCTATCAGGAAGGAAATAAAGCAGTTCCATGTATTAATCCTACTCCATACTACTACCATAAAAACAGGTATGCATTTATTTGACTTTTTTATTACCTGACAAGATGAAATATGAGGCGTTCCAGAGTGTTCAGGTGAGTTCTGCTTAGCTGGTCAATAACTGAATACACCCCTCTGATCATTTCCTTTTTATCCTGCAAACCTGGAGAGGCATTTCCAAAAGACAAATCACCATTTACTGTTACAACAAAGGAACATATCCTCTGCTGTTCATGGCAATAAACAGTGTGATGCATCTGAAAACAGCTGAAAACACAGTGGATACCGGATGTTGACCACTTACACATGGCACGTATAAACTCCTCATACAGCTCAAAAGTCATCAGAGGATTAGGCAGGTCTCTCAACCACTGCTTGAAAACACTAGCAATAACATGGATGTTGTAGTCGTCCAGATTCATGCTGTCCACATCTGTTTGGTTACAAGAAGAAAGTAGACAAAACCCAAACTTAGTAATCACATTTAATCCTCTCCCTATTTCTCTGTTTAAAAGCCAGCAAATAATAAATAAAAAAAAAATCTGATTCAACTTCTTTACTCAAGTAAAGGTGAAAGAGGACATGCTCTGATGTGTGCTCAAAGTATAAAATCAAAAAGTACTCTCTTGATTTCTCAGGAGGACATTTCTACCAGCTGTTTCTGGGCAAAGCTAAGTAAAACTTCAAATAGGGTCGAGTCTTCTCTCATCTGTTTCACTTTGTTATGCCGTTACAGCCTGTTTTAAAAAGTTAGGAGTAGCAACAGTTACCTGTGTCAAGTCCCTGCTTGAGTTCCTTAATTTTGTTGGTGGAGCCAGATTTTCTGTATATTCCTTCAGTGTAGAGGCCATGCATCTCAATGTAGTTGATAAGCTTCTCCACTACCAGGGGCACTGTCCTCTCGTCATTAGTCAGACGAGAAACCTCCACTCCGAACTGTCTGGAGGAAAGCTCTGGATCAAACTGTTCAAAGACACAAACATAATGTGCTCTGATAAACACATACTGTTGTGTACATACAAGCACACAGCAATAAACCAAACATTTTAAAATGCTTACAAAAACTAAGAACTATCACTGCCACTGTATTAGGTAGCAGGAATAACACTAGCTACTGTAATGTAAAACCCACAGTAACACAATTAATGTCATGGGACATTATTGTTCGGGTGCACAATATGGCCGACTCACCTTCTTACTGCATTTGGTGGTAGTCTTCTGGCAGCACTTTCTGTGGCAGGCGTACCGGCACACTGGATAAACACAGCCAGAGAAATCAAACAGGTCATTTCCATTATCCACAGAAAGGCAGTGTCTCCTCATTATTCAGCAAAATTTGGGACAAAAGAAAAAAATGTTATTGCTTCAGAGACCAAAGCAGCATTAGCTGGCATGAAGAAAACATCCTGTGCGAATAAAGGACAAACTGTGTGGAGAAATCTTTGGAGAGACGGAGCGGCAGACCCCATGAGTCCAGTTGAAAACAATCTGATTAGAGCTGAAAGAGGGCGGGCCTCGCTCTCTGAGGCCAGACTGAACACAGCTCAGCTGTGTGTGCGTACAAATTCATGTGAATGTCTGTTGTGAAGGTAAGGGGAAGTTTTCTATTTCAACATCACATACATTTTAACTGACAATTATTTGCATTACCAATTAATATGTTGATTATTGTTAATTAACTGATGAAACAGCCATCTTGAGTTTCAAGAGCAAGGCAACACTATTCTTATAGTTCTTTCCATTCTTCTAAATGATCCAAAACCCAAAGATATTCCATTTACAATTACATGAGAGCAAATATTTGGAATTTTCCCCGGATAAATGACTAAAAAAATTACATAAAATTGATGATGAACTTTTGGTAAACTGAATTAAAGATGAGTTAGTCCAGTATTAACATATTCATAAAAAAAACATTCCTTCCAATGTCCATCCATGGCCTTCAAAATTAATAAAATAAAAAAAGGATCACAGCCTTTTCAAGACTATCTCTTTTAAATCTATGAGATTCGGTCATTCTCAAGGTCTGCTGAATCCCCGTGGGACACTTTGCATGCACACTCACATTTGCACACACAGGCACGGTCCATCATCCAAATGAGCGATGAGCAGTATTCACAGTATGTGGGGATGCTGTACTGGGTGGACTTGAAGATATGGCCGTTATGCTCCTCCACCTGCAGAGAGCAGCAGAGCAAAGGTTCATTTGGAGTTCGTCTGCATATTTCCTTTCACATTAATACACTTTTTTTCTTTTTCTATTCTCATCACCGGTGTATTTATATCTTGGTATTCCAAAGAGCACATAGCGGTGTAGAAGACAGGCTGGCTAACCAGGAAGAATAAATCAAGGATAAAAATCACTGTTATAGAAACTGAAGCCAAAGTGTCGTCTTTCTTTTGTTATGATCAAGGTCAGGTACTGAGTAATGATGAGAATGAACACTTGAAAGACTTACAATGTCAGTGTCCTTTTTCCTCCGTTTTTTACGTTCAGGTTTAGGTACCTGCTGTAGGAAGAAAAGACAAAACAGACCAAAATATGTGTTTTAGTATTCATTAGAAGCATTATTAAAAAATGCATGATGCATACCATTGATAAAATGAGTAAATGACATTCAAAGTTTGTAAAGATACTTTCCTTACACATTAAAAAGTGTTACACGTGCAGTGAGGAGGCGGTTGCGTGTCTTTACCTTGCTGATGGTGGTGTCCAGAGGTTTGTACTCAGTCATGAACTCATCCAGGAAAACTTTAAATGTATTGACCCACACTGTGACAGGAGACTCTCTCCAGTCCCTCTGCTCCTGCCGCATGGTCTTCTCCAGGATGTGCTCAAACAGAGCGTAGAGGTCTTTGTAGCGAATACTCTTCCCATCATCCATCTGGGGATGAAGACAACAGAGTCCAGGTAGTTTAAAAGATATAGTCTAACTATTGACAATGCTGCCTTATCTGCTACCATGTAAAACATTCTGTGATTTGAATACAATTTTGCACTTCTAATCACTTTCCTTGAGTGACATTTATACATGGTGGCTATAATTTTAAAGAATATTGTTTGATCTTAAATGATCGTGTTGACAGCACTTACCGCAAGCGCTGTGGAGTAAGAGTTGAAGATGTTCAGACGGAATTCCTTCAACGCCTTTTTAAACACAACGTCCACCATGGTGTCCTTCTTACTGTCCTCCGTGTCCAAGTCGCTGATCTAAAATAGGACACCACAATCATCAAAGCATGAATATGGACTACCTACAGCTCTAAAGAGATAAGTGAAAACTCAACAGTCAAGTTCAAATCTGCATCTGGAGTTACATTTCCTTGTGAGGAATTCTTGATGTTGAAGTACACCCGTAAGCCTTATAATCATCTTTACTCATATCAAGAGAATAAGAGAGACGTTTAGCGGTACCTTCTTCATGAGGAAGTCGTTCATGCTCCTGTAGTCGTTGGTGCAGGTGAGGATCTGCAGGGCGTCGTTCTGCCACTGAGCCGGTTCAAGAGCCACGCTGCTGATCTTAACACTGCGCCTTCGCTTCACCTTGGGAGACGGCTCCTTGTTCTCCTTCAAGTCTCTGAACCCATGATCCAACATCAGATCAGGACTGCAGGGGGGCGACATGTTTTCCTGACCTGCTGTGAGGAAGTGAGCTCCAGTCAGTGACACTTCAGTGGGAATGATGCTGAGTCAAATCAACTTCGGTTGCATTCAAAGGTATACAAAGAAAGTCAGCCAGGATTACGCACTATCTCCCAGTAATGGCCCAGTGTCTCCATAGTCACCGTCCAGGGAATCCCCCCCACAGATCAGCTTTTCTCTGGAAGTCTTCTTGTCTCCATATTTGGTCTTTCCCCAGAATCGCATCTTACCACGAACCCTGCTTCAAATTTAAACAAAATTGATAAACGTTGTTTAATTACGGATGGAAAATATGATCAAAATGTAAAAAGCTTTAACTTAGAAGTGACAAAACTGTCCACAATTTATATTCAGGCCAAGACATCTAGAAAAAATGTTTAGTTAAAACAAACCTTCCATCTTGGGAGTTCTTACGCAGTGAGTCCACTTTGACCAAATCTCCTGATGACATGGCCTTGTGCATCTTCTTTTGCTCCTCAGAGCTTGCAGGCTGAAACAACATCAGGTTGGATAACATGTTAAAGACATAACAAAACTGAAGAAAAGCCTCTCAACTAGGCATTTCCATGTGAAGCCAGTAGATGGCAGCATCACATCACTAGAGCAGCACCAGCTGTAGCGTACATTTACAAGAGTGAATGCTATTAATAGTAATCATGATACTACAAATCAATAACACAACAAATAATACTTAAAAAAAGAAAATACATTCTTAAACAAGGAACAAATGAGTTCTCCCAGGAAAAAGAACCATTAAAAGACAGTAAGAGTTTGTTAAGTGATGAAGAAAGACAAGAGGGACTTCATCCCTTTTCAAGGATTCCCAAGGTTTGACTGGTGTCTAGTGCTGCGTGCTGAGAGAGGAAATAAAACCAAGTGACATGCAAATATTGTTAATTTAACAGGAAGAATAAATCAAGGAGAAAAGTCCCTGTTACAGCTGTGAGAGAAACAGAAGCCAACTTATGTTAGAAAAGCAACTATGTTAAATGTTTGAAGGGAAAACACATTTCAAAACTCGTCCTGCATTTATCATGATGAGTCAAATTAACAATCACTGTTGATAATGATTTCTGGAGGGGTTGTCAAAGCAAATTAATTGGATTTATGGTTGTTTGACAGCCCTGAATTCATGTCTTTAAACTTTGACGTGAATAACTGAATCATACATAAAATCACTGTATATTTGTTCTTCTGTTAGAAGGATAGTGTTTATGTTTGATTCCACATTTTAGCAGGTATTTTAAAGTGTATTTGAAATGTTTTCAACCCTTATCGAAAGTTGTTGTACATTTTTAGAAACAAGTTTGTTGAAGCTCAGGTTGAGTCAGACGTGAGATGCAGGTCTATGCTCTCTCTGCTGAGGGGGTTAGAAAGTGTCAAAGAGAAGCCACGCTTTAAGAGCGTAGAGAGAGCCACTGTTGGCTTGGATGACGCCTTTTACCATGTCTGAGTCACTGAAACAGGACTCTCGTAAGCCTGTCTCCGTGGAGCTCTGTTTGGAGAGGGGTAGAGTGTAATGACGGGGGCTGACGGGGCTGACGGGGCTGACGGGGCTGTCGCCATCATAGTCATCTTCGTCTGAATCACCCCCAACAGAGAGGACGGGGGCGCGGGTGAGGAAGTCGGAGCGGGTCCGTGCCATTCTGGCTTTCTTTTTTTGGCCCGCTCTGCCAACCTGAAGTTTACCAGAAGTGATAACAGCATGTTTAAAAGGTGCCTTTAAAAGACCTGTAGACGAACTTCAGTGTATTTTGTTCTTCAAGTTGGTCAGCTGTGTCGTTCTTAGTGTAAGAGTGGGAGATATCCTGCCAAGATTCATTAATTCATTCACAACACAAAAATGCACTCCTGCGAAACACATGCTATATGTCTGTTTTCTGAAAAGAAAAAAGGAGAGATACTTACATCCCGTACTTTTGTCCCTTTTGAAGGCTTGGAGGCTGGTGTGGGTCCCTCTCTGGGAATGGCTACAGGTGTTTCTTTAGTGACAACATCACCGTCAAACCTGATAACAAAAAACACATTTGAAGTCCAAATAAAGATTTTAATAAGTGGAAACCAAGAACAAGAGTGTCAATGAAGCCACATTCTTCACATATGGTTAATAATCTTCATGTATCAGAAATTGTGCAAGAAACTGTGCATATAGCGTGGTTTTGTTTGTTCTGTACGCTCAATCTATCGCAGGTCTGTCTGTCGTGGGAAAAGGATGTCTTCATGAAGTTTTTTCTTAACCGAATCATGGCTCTAAGGATGGAGGGTGTTGTATAGATTGTAAAGCCCCCAGAGAAAAACTGTGATTTGAACATTTGACTTGAGCATGTGAATAATGTTGCCGTGGTTGTAGCAGCTTTCAAATTAGTCTGATGGTATAAACTGAGCCAGTCCCGATAATACATTTTTGCCATCTATGTGCTCATTCATTTCAGTGTCCCTGCATCAAATTCATATTGTGACTCAGCGTCTGCAACAGTTCCTTTGTGATACTGCCACTGGGGGGCACCAAAGTCAGGAAATGTTCAAATTCTTTACTTAGTACTCTAGATTGTGGGTTTATTTTGTAAACAATTTAACACGATTCATATATAGAAATGTAATCCATTGACACCTTGAATGTAAACTTCTTTTTTACTTTTATTTATTAATTATCTATGTGTTTGTTTATGGTTATCACAGTCTTGCTTGTTTCTGTTGCATAGTTATTATTCCTACAAGGATTTGTATTACATGTCAAATAAAAAAACTAAACAAAAAAACAAACACAAGCCAAAAAAAAGGTGAATTAATTCATTACTCACTTTGTAAACGTCACTTTGTCCTTCGGAGAGAAGAAGATTTTGCCTTGCTTATCCGTCATACTAACTGAGGTGCCTTGATTACTCGGTGGTTTCTTGGTAGCTGTTCTCACTCTGGTTCCTCCCCCATCCTTGGACTCCAGCGTGAGTTTGGGTGCCCAGCCCTCAGGAACAGGCCTGTGTCTTTCTCTGGGAGCAGAGGCAGGTGGAGGAGGCAGCTTTGGGTGAGGGGCACGTTCCAGGATGTCTTCACCTGGGGCAGAGTGCATTGATGGGTCGGTAGAATCTGACCGCGTCCTGGCGTGAGGAGCTAGCTTCGCTGTCCTCTCAACCAGCAGGGAGCTGGGTCTAAGGGGCTTGCCGGAGGTTGCAGTTCCACCAACATCTTGCCCACTCTTCCGACTCTGCTGTATCCTGTGCAGAGCTTCTCCTCTTTGTTTCTCAAACATGTCTCTCTCATATTGAGCGAAGAAAAGACGCTGCTGCTCCAGTGCTTCTTTCTGTTGTCTGATCTGCTCCATCATCTCTTTTTCATTCTGCTGCTGCTGATTACGCTGCCTCTCCTCTTTCTCCTCGTTCAGTCGCACCAGCTTCTCTATGATACCCGGGTCAGCCTGAGGGACAGAGGTAGAAATGGGGACGGGACCTTGAGGCACAAGACATGGGTCTGGTTTCTGTTGCAATGGCGTCAACTCCCCTGTCTGGGCTGCAGAGTCCCGAACCTCTACAGGGGGACGGACAATATCACTCAGCTCTTCGCTTAGTGGCGTTTCTTTCTGCATACTGATGACCACCACCACTGGTCGACGTGCTGACTCGCGCCTTTCTTTGAGGGGCTTGGTAACCGTGGTGGTGGTTGTAGAGATGGCCGCTGCTGTGTTTTGCTGTGGCTCTTCTGCAGGACGACGGGAGATTACTGTGCTGCCCTCACTAGCAGGGACGTAAAAAGTAGGGAGGTAGTTTTCGATTTTGGGCGGATGTGTGGGGGCAGAGGGGGCTGCAAGATCCATTTTAGTCTCGTCCTGGCTGCCTGGGTGGGCAACAGCATCAGAAACCCCTGTCCTATGTGGTTCAACTGGCTTTGGGCTTGCTGAAACAACCTCCTCAGGTACTGGAGCTACTGGTGGAGGAGAGGAGCAGAGGTCCTCACTGTCTGTCACTTCTTCTGTAGCCTTGGGTGGCTCATCATCCATGCTGAGATGCTCAAAGCTGCCTTTGGAGCTCTGGCTGTCAGGAGTGCCCTGGGGCGAACGAAGAGGTGGGGTTGAAGGGGGCACCAGCTCAACAGACCAGCGGCGTTCCTCAGATGGAGACGAAGCTCCACCGCTGGTTGCCCGGACCTTGAGGAGCTCCAGGCTGAACTTAGCCTGCTCCAGCTCTCTCATCCTCCGGCTCTCCCTCTTGGCCCGGGTGGTTTTCTGGCTGGGCTCATCTACAGTTCTGGACCTCTCTCGCACCACCACAGTGGATGTCGGGAATGAGGCCAGTGCCTCTGTTTGCACTTTAGACGGGCTCTCTTTTGTTCTAACATGTTCTCCTTCCTCCTTAACTGCTACCTCGTGGCTGCTGAGGATTTGGAGGCTCTTTTCTCGTTGTTCGTAGGAACGATCCTCCCATGTGCTGAGGTCCAACCCCATGATTCTCTCAGGCGGCTCCTCCTCTTCTTCTGGCAAGAGACTCACCTGGCCATTCTGTAGCTGAAGCAGCTTCTCCTGCTGCTCCTTCTCCTTCAGTCTCTGTTCTCTCAGTTGTTTGAAGCTGTCAATCCAGAAGGCATTGGTTACAACTTAAGCTGATGACAACCTACTTCCTACTCCTATTTTCAAGATATTTAAAAGACATTTTTTTAAACAAATTATTCATCACAAATGATCACAACCTAAAGTATTCACCAGACCAAAAGAGTCTGATTTAATTCTTGCTCTCAGCAGCTCAGCTGATTGTAGAGCTGCTTTGGGTTGGATTGCTTGCGTAATGGCTTGCTCTTACCAAGACTGGTCTATAAGCAGACTGAACAATGGCCAAATACACTGCAGGAGCTGTGTGCAAAGATTAATCTGGTTTTTAACCAGCTTGAGAAAAAAATCAAGCAGTTACCTCCCCATAGAAGTTATTTTGAGCCTTTAGAAATATTGTAAAATGTTTGCTTTGGTTTAAGTCAACTTATCCATAGCATTAATAAAAAACACAACTGGTGCTCAGGAGAAGATAATATTTGTTTTACAGGATGGCTTACCTCTGCCTGGCGAGGTAGCCTCTGCCCATTGCCTGCAGTTGTACCACAGCACTATACAGATGCAAGTAGGCTTCTCTGGCTTGATGACAGCGCCAGGCTGTCTGAATAACCAGAGCTGATGTGCAGCGCCGGTAGAGCCACAACCTCCATGCCCTCTGCAGCACCAGAGCAGCCTCCCTCCACAGCCTGAACTTCTGACGCTCCCTGAAACCTCGCCAGTGTTTCTGCACACACAAAGCTGCCCCCTCCTGGACAGCAGGGTCATAATTCTCCTCCTCCTCCTCTTCTATGGACCGGTATGAACGCCACCATTTCTGTGAGGAGATGATGATGATAATGATGTATTAGTTTCATGATATTATGATGTTTTTTTTTTTCTTTTAATCACCTATTTTCAAGTTCACTGACTCCACAGATTTCAAATTGAATGTAAGCTAATTTCCAGTTAAGGACCTCAAGATAAATGATAAAACATCATTGATATCAACGGACACCTTTCAATCTAACATACATTTCTAATTCAACGCACTGCAATGTTCTCGGACTGGGCATCATGTAGGAAGTCAATAATTCTGATTGTAAATGTAAAATGATATACTGTATAACACATGATGATTGATGCAATGAACTCAAATTATATAAACCTTACACCCCACAAAAACTACAGACAGAATTACTCATTTTGTTGTTGATTTTTCAATAAAACTTGATTGGATTCATTAATTTGTAGAAAAACATTTAGTAAAATTGTAATATGAAATTATAATATCACAATACGATCTACTCAAAGTCGATCAGCAACAATATTGAAGTTGTTTTCTGCTGTAAAAACAACTCTTAGGGGCATCTTTCAAACCAAAACCAATAAAAAGTGGTTTAAATCACACAGAAAGAAAAGAGAAAAAATGCAGTAGATGAAATAAGAGTAGCAATGATGAAAAGCTCTGTACTGTACCTGGATGCAGATCGCTGCTTCTCTCATCCTGACAAACTGCTTCCTTTCCAGCCGGGCTCTGAATCGCCGCTGCAGTGTGACGATACGTCTGAGAACTTCCCTGTGGAGTAAGGCCTGCAGACGCTGGCGCTCAGCCTCCCGCAAAAACACCTGAGGGGAGGGACCACGATAGAGTCAGCACAGGGT
Organism: Dicentrarchus labrax; assembly: GCF_905237075.1. Lineage (NCBI taxonomy): Eukaryota > Metazoa > Chordata > Actinopteri > Moronidae > Dicentrarchus > Dicentrarchus labrax. Next base: position 9,020,919 of record NW_026136719.1, read on the forward strand.
GACACACATACTTAATGAAGTATGGGGCTGTCTGGCCATGCACGAAGAGATACACACACACACACACAAATCCCTGGCCGGATACACGGTCACAAGTATGTCAGGTATGATCCTCTAATTATATAGACAGCATCCCAAAGGCATGGACCCCTCCATCATGCCTCATTTATACTGTGGACCGCACCAAATATGGGGCACTGTCTTCATTACATCCTTCTTTTCAGAGGGAGGATGCTTTCAGGTAATATGAGGTTATCCCCAACACTATCCTTTCCCTAGTCTGTGACTCTATTTATAGTTTGTGTAATTCAACTGTTTAATAAACTGAGTTTGAGCAGTTTAAAAAACCCCACATTATTTTGAGTAAATACATTTTGAAGCTTGAACCGACATTTCCCAGATTCCTAAACATGCAGCAACAGATAATATAACATAAAACATATAATAACATACAGTATAATGAGCCATAACACTTTCTTTTCGGCAATATCACTAAATAACCGTTTTGCCCCAACTTTTAATTTTACATCTGGATTATACACTGACTTTATTTAACTTATTGAATCCTGATATTCCTCTTAAATGCCTGCTGAAGTAGCTAAATTCTTTCTACACCATATGTCTTATATTTTCAGCTTGTTCCAAAACTTTACTGAGGTTACATCAAACTTAGTGAATATGCAAAATATTCAAAAGCAGACATCATGTTTTTTATGGCTTGCAATACTAGATCACACTGAATATTCTGAGAATAATCAGTTAATACACACTTAACAGTTATTGGTATTGATGAAAAATTTGGGTCCATCAATAAACTTTAAGCTTAACTTCTGAGCTCAACAATGTAACATTCATTTGTAATGACAACGTATTAAAAAAACAAACCATTTTAGTATTCACACAGATTTGTATTGTTCAAAAGAACTGCAGATAATAAAGAACAAGGCAGGGTAAATACCATCGTCTTTCCCACTTGGTACCCATCTGGTTCTAGGTCTAGCTGGTCCAGACACTGCTGGATGCCCTCTCTGGTGGCACTGGTGCCCTCTGGGAGCAGCACAGAGAAGTGATGGACAAAATCCTATGAAGAGAACAAGGAAGGTGTTAATAAGAAATAAGTTTACTACTCTACAGTATCTGTTCTGGATTTTATATTTGTGTCATGTGCACCGGATTTCTGTCCAATAATGTGTCTAACAAAAGGTTTACTTTCTGCTAAAGCCAGCAATGATTTCAGCACAGGATTAACTGGTTTTGGATGTACACACAGCGGCCCTGAATTTGAAATATAACTCTTGACCAGCAGCAGAAACTGAAGCAGCCTCCTGTAGCATCTCTTGAGCAGAAACAAGCTGTCAAAGCACATGTGGTTTCAGGTAAAAGTCAATGCTGTCCATATTTGCAGGGGTTCAAACATCATGGCATAAATATGCTGAACTCCCACTCTTCAAACTGAGGCCCATTGTCTGAATTCAATACACTCTGCACCATGGGCTGTAGGGGGTGGATAGAGAAACAGATGCTGTGTTTATACAATTACAAGCATGGGGAGTGTTTCAGAGACCCGAGGACAATGGAGAGGCTCTGTTCTGAAGAGTCGGGAAACAGCAGAGTCCTCCAAAGTGATACCATGCCCAAGATATTTCTCATTAGTGCTGACCGCAGCACTAAATATGTTTGGAGGAATTTCTTTTAAATGACGATGTCTGATGCTAAAATCACCTGAGTGAGATCATCAGAATACTCACTCGTAGTTCACTCACTAGATTTTGAATTAAAAGGTCAGTCTATATAAATAACTAAATATATAGTGTAATCTTTACTTATTTATTTGAGTTTATTAGTTTTTAAATGTTGATGGGAACTACTTCCCAGTGGTGCAAGAAGTACTCAGTAAAAGTACCAGTACAGCCATGTAAAAATACTCTGCTTAAAATGTAGCAGAGTGGAACTATAAAAAAGCATAACATGGACACTTAAGTAATGTACAAGCACCTCAAAATTGTACATAAAGGCAGTGCATTGCTTATTTTCTTTCCAGCACTGCAATTTTTTAAAATGTAAAATGACTCTGAGTAGTAGCAGTGAAGATCTCAGGAGCACAGCAAATAAAACCTTAACTATCTGCATGGTTACAGTAGATACCATTATGGTTACATGGGAAAATAAGTGACTCGCAGGGTGACTTAATCTTTGGCTAAAACCTTGACATGACATGACTGGCGAATGAACATTTAAAACCACAAAATGGAAACTAAAGTTAAAAGAAAACCTGGAGTAGGAGTGAGCCACTCCCAAACATTTTCTGTCCAAAGACTCACTTCCAATCAGCTTTAAAGACAATCTGTTTTATTAGTCATACAGTATTTCTCACAGGGTTGACGTCATTCCTGTGAGAGCCAGTGTGGTTAAAGATGGCTGCCACCTCTACTCCCCCATAATTCTCTCTTGACACAATACATCGAATCCTGACTCAAACAGCATCAGCGATCACTGGCACCTACACTCTCGGAAACTTGAGTGTCGTTTAAGTTTCGGGATGTAAGTAGTGAGATCGATTGTGCATCAGTGTTCTGGCCTGCACACGTCTGCCCAGAGGGAACATGTTAATGTGATCTGCTATCAAGTGTTTGCTTCCTGGATAAGTGGTTCTGCTATAACTCTCAGGAAACGAGAAACGGGCATTTACCAGGCATGGAGGGGTTCTAACAAAAATATTCTATTAGTTTCATTATGGGAATCCAGTATTTTTGGAGATTGACTCCAATTAAATTTCAATCTGCTGCTGTGATTTTGTACCACTCTTTTCAGAATTTTACATAATTCATTATGTAAGGACTACCACCAGTGGTGAAGTATTTAAATCCCTACAAGGAACTTTCATTTTGTGTTCAATCTGGCGGCCCCTGTGGACTTCTAGGGGAATCCGACCCAGTGGGAGGCATTAAGAATAAATAGAACAAATAATCGCTGATGGGTTTGTTTGTTTATGTAGGTCATACAGAGGCATCAATATTAAACTGAAACTGTTTTATAACCAGTTAAAAACACCTTGTACTATGTTTAAAATAGGGCTTCACAATTAATCGCAATATTATCAAAATCGCAATATACAAATTGCAGAAGCTGCTGTGTTAAAATGTGTGACAAAACAGCCCTATAATGAAGTAGTGTTGTTCTGCAGAGATGCCCTAGTCTACAAATCTTGTGCTCTAGATTTAAGGAAACATATTTGTTTGGCAAAGACCCCAACAAAAGTCACATCATCATGATTTAAATTGTTTTTTTCTAATCGTGAATCATATCGCAATCACAATCTTTATCAAAATAATCACTATATGATGCTTTTTTCATATTGTGCAGCACTAGTTTAAAATACTCCATTACAAGTTACAGCCTTGCAAAATAAATTTTAAATGTGTGCTGCCTGTATTTGTTTATCTCCAGTTGTCTGGTTCTTCTTTTGTTCTTTAGGATATTAAACATTAAAGGACATAAATGACAGTTCTGGATTAAGACCTTTAAAGTATCTGCAGGGTGTAAATGTGTGCGTGCTACCTTGAAGCTGTACTTGATGTTGTAGCCCGACTGCCGGATGCGCACAGTCTCCAGCATACCTGTGTAACGCAGCTGCCTCAGCACCAGGTTATCATTAAACCTTAAGGGCAGCTGAGAAAGAGAAAGCCAGAGGAGGGAAAAAGGATAATGGAGGAGGAGAGGGGAGAATGACAGAAAAAAGGAGAAGCGACAGAGAGGGAAATGATAAACAGGTTCAGAAAAGTTTAAACTTCAAAGGAAATAAAAAATGCTTTGAAAACTAAACCAAAACAGTCAAAAGTGACCACAGTCTGGAGCGAGCACACTGTACCTTCTCAGCATTGGAACGGATGCACTTGACAAAATAAGGCTCAGACTGACCCAGAGTCTCCATTAGCTTATTGAGAGAGGCCTACAGAACGAGACATGAAAAGGAGAAGACAAATTTAACACAAAGCCAGAATGTATGAGACACATAGAAACACGCTGCTTGTGTTGCTCTGCAGTTGTTTGACAGGCGGCAGTCAAAGTCAGGTGGTTCTGTCAGCCGGGAATAACTGTTGGTCCGTCTGTAAGTAAAACGCTTCACTGAAAGATTAAAGTCACTGCGTGGGATCATACACACTAGCAATATATCTAAAAAAAAAAAAAAAAAAAATGAAGAAGAAACCATGTGCGTAGCATTTCCATGTGCAACTTGTGTGTGTGTGTGTAAACATATGCACATGTGTGTCAGCATGTGTGTGTGATAGTTCAGTGGCAAGAAGAATTCAGTCTCCTCCCCCTCCATGGGAGATTAAAGCAATCAGCGCAGCACAGGATGTGGGAAGTGAAGTCATCCACACACTGGGGCCAGGGCTGCCTGCCAGAGGGGCCTCAGCACTCATCTCTACCTCCAACAGCCGGAGCACAGAGTTCACTTTCAAAGAAATTGGGGAAGAAATAGCAGTTTTTTGGTGAACGTTGGTTTTTTTTTAGCTCTGCATGTAACCGGCTGCCAATGAGAGCCTAAAGATAACCAGATTAGTCCGAATGTTACCGGTAGTTGCCTCATTTGTCTCACGTTTGGAAGGAAAAAAAAAAAAAAAAAAAAAAAAAAGAGAGAGCACATTTCTTATCTCATTTTCTCTTTGTTTTCAGCAGTTTAAATAGTAGAAATAAGCTAATTTTTGGTTCTAGGTGAATTTCAGTTCCACAGAATCACTGCAATGGGATGTTTTCATGGTCTCATCTCCCACAAAGTGAACATAGTGAGGGTGTGTCATTAACAGAGAAACAACAATCTTTCCACTTTCTCACCAAATCAAAAATATTTTTGACAAAATTCCCAGACATGATGTCATACTTTGTAAGACTTTTTGGGTGGGTGTATGAACTACGTAATAGACTTCACACACATTATGGACAAATACAGGGTGAAGACAGTGGAGGGTGAAGGTTCTGGGAAGGCAGAGAGATGGAGGGATATTTCCACCAACATTCACTTGTAAAGGACACGCCTTGTTTTTATCATATTCACAGCTGGAGGGAGATTCCTCAGTCCAGCTCAGGCTAATCATGTTATTTTTATATTGAGAGCACTGAATGGCAAATTATTGAGCTCTGCAGCTACTGGCTATCTCTCTCTCTCTCTGTGTGTGTGTGTGTGTGTGTGTGTGTGTGTGTGTGTGTGTGTGTGTGTGTGTGTGTGTGTGTGTGTGTCTGACCTGGAACTGTGCGCTGATACTGGGTGGTTTCTTCTTCTTGTGGAGGTGAAGCAAGGACTTGGTGATGCGGTCGTGAAGCGTCAGGTTGCTGAGGTACTTCAGTGACTTGACATTCAGTAAATGCTGCAGGCGCAAAGTCACAGTCAGTTGATAGTGTTGATAATATAACACCACATTATGCCTTTTGTTAAGATATCCTTGTACCGTACCTTCGGAAGAACTGGTTTAGATTTGTAGTTTTTGTTCCTCCTGTTTAGAATAAACAAAAACAGAAAGGTTAATCCAGCAGTCATAATCTGTTTTATGCAGTAAAATCCCACTTTTTCTTCTTTAAATCAACAGGTGAGAACTTTGTTTTAACTGTCAGGTAAAAGGTCAACTGTCAGGTTTAACTGTCAAGTAAAAGCATTGAATTAATTACAGAAATTCTTCCCAAGTGGGTCATATCCCTGTCAATAAAGTAAAAACTTTATTTATCCCCACGGGGAAATTCTCTTTTCACTTGTTCCCCTCCATAGGGAGGTCAGAGGTCGGGGTCAGCTACAGAACAGCACCCTTGAAGTTAGTAGGAATGTAGTGATCACTGAGGAAAATTCAGCAGGGCAGATGTTTGCTGACAACTGAGTTTGAACTATGTCAGATGATATTTAAGAATGTCTCTAGGCTACACTGCTGACCAAAACAACAAATAACAGTAGAATTAATGCTGAAAATAGTTTTGCATTTTACAATCAGAAAGAAAACCATTACAAAGTGTCTTAATTAGAAAAGCACAGTGTTAAAGGGGAGTTTAAAGCTTCATGGTGACTGCAGATGTGTCTGGTTACTGACATGAGGATGTCGTGGGCTCTCTCAAGGAGTTTGCTGCTGGCAGAGTTGAAAAAGATGCCGTCTTCTTCTGTGGTGGAGCTGCCGGATGACAGGCGGCTCTGTCGACCCACACGCCCGTTCCAGCCGAGGCCCGGAGAACCCCTTCGGCAAAACGCACACAGACCAATTAAGCAATTAATTTATGAAAATCCAAACTGTATACAAAATGTTTTACACTGCAACACACTTCTGAAGCAGTGAGATCTAATTATTATTAAGATATAGTTTGGGATGCATTTATGTAATTCATGTCAATAGTTATTCGTCCTCAAGGAATTTATTTTGTATTTATATTTCCAATCTTCTTATGAAAGAGCTTAAGATTACACACTGTGGAATTTATATGCAATCTGCCATCTGAGCATGATTACCAACCCCCCCGCCCTCCCTGACCAAAAAACCCGACCTCTTTTTACATTGATACAACGTGTTTGACAAATCGCAACATTTTGATGACAATATCTTAAACCACAACATAGTCCCAATGGATAATCAGTCCAGGCTGTCTTGGAAAAACAAAAATATAAGTTCACTTGTAACAGTGAAACAGTAAAACCAGCTTTTTTATGTCAAGCTTGGGGCTGCAATCACATAAAAATAAAGCTAATTAAAACATATTGAAATATACACGGTGGGTGATGATGCTTCATAAACGATACATATTGTATCTTCAGTTTTTGTAAGTATTGGATATAATATATTTTATTGCATGTACTGTTATGTTCCCCACGGTGTCTCTTTACTTTTCCACATGGTTAACAGACATTGTCCCACATTAATGAGACAGTAATGATCAAAGATCTGTTGAGTTTGTGAACTTCCTCGGATACGTGTTTGAAGGGTCTCAGACATAACATCAAATACCACCAGCTGTGGGAGGGTGGCTTCTCACATATTAGTGAATATGTTGGATTTGATGGTGCTTAGCTTTAGAGAAGTGCAACCTATGTATAATTTAAAATGACATCAAACAGTGTCTTGTTTTTTGCATTTTTCCCCTAAAGAATGTCACCAGCAGGGGCAGTAGTTTCAATATTTCTTCCCATAGGAGAGAGAGGAATTCATCTCACACAGAACTTGACACAGTTCACTGCAGCCTCAAGGGGTTTAAACCTCAGGCCTCAAGGTGAAACCTAACCACCTGCCCAGAACAAAAACAAAAACACAGGCGGTCAGGTCATGGTTAAAACCATTAACCATTCTGAACTATTTTAGCCCACAGGAGACGACAAGAGAGGAGAAAAGACAACTGAGATAAAAAAGCAAGAAATCAGAGAAAAAAGCTCTTCAGCTCCTCAGATCCATTGTTTTCAGTATCATTTGTAGGTTTACAAGAATTTCTCCTGATGAGTTATCAAGCCACACACTATGACACATAGACTACAGTAGCAGGATGTGTTTGGTAGCTCATGCTGTGTTCATCAGCAGGGGGCTGAATCATTCCTACAGAGAAAACGAGGTGGGACACGAGCGAGTGGAGAGGATTTTAATAGCTAATGAAAATGAAAGTCAACACATACAAAAGAGCAGATGAGGTTTTGGTACTGCAGTTTTTTTGGTGCAGGGCCAGCTGTTTGGGTTGAAAGAGATTTTTCACCGCTTTTATACATAAATATGTCTTTTTAAAAAGTAGATTTTCAGATAAATAAATGGAGCTTCAGTACTGGCATTAAAAATAAACTCCAACCCTCTGTGTGCTCATTGTGTTCATCGTCTGTGCAGAAGAAGGGACCAAATCTATTTGTTTCACATTTAAAAGTGCCAAGAGTACATTTGCTTTTGGAGCTGTTGTGTCTCTGGGGACAGAAATGTTGGTTGTTCCACCACTTTGGTCCAGGCTAAAATATCTCAACAACTCCGGGATGGATTGTCGTGAGATTTCGTACAGACATTCATGGTTTCCATCCTACTGAATTTGGTGATTCCATGACTTTTAATCTAGCGCCGCCCTCAGGTTGTGCAATTTATAATCTGTGGTTTATGACAAAATAGTGTACCTGTAAAACAAATTACACGTCATCAGCCTCAGGTGTCCTCATGCTAGTTATAAAATATTAGCATGGTGACTGGTGACTTAAAGCACTTTGGATCTCTGTGTCAAAAAGGTGCTATATAAATAAAGTTTTACTTACTTACTTACTTGCTAAAAAAAAAGATAGTTAACATGGTAATTATTACTGCCAACAACTGTATTTTAGCATTATGAGCATTGGCATTGGCGATGTTAGCATTTAGCTCAAAGCACAGCCTCACACGGTTGTAGATTTGTTAAATCAACTTCCTTTAAGGACTAAACATACTTGGCCTGTAAAGTGGATTCTTATTTGAATTTAATATTATATAATAAAAAAAAGATGTTAGGTAACTTTATTATTATTACGTTTATTTAAACTAAAAAAAACCCCACTGAGGGTTGGTCCTCATTTACATAACAATTAAAGTGTAATAAATCCTTTTATTTGTTTATATTGGTTCTCAGCACTACTTATTTATCAGATTGGCTTTTACACAATGAACCCTCTGGAAGCCTCAGGTCCTCAGGTAGTGGCCCTTTAATTATCCCCAAAATGGGGGTGTTTTAATGTGGGAAGCGCTGAATTTTGCTTGTATGGAAATTGCTATATAAATAAAGTCTGATTGATTGATTGAAAAAGCAACAACAGGACTGTAGCTGGCCTTTCCATTAGTTTTTCTCTCCATTAGAGGACATGAAGGAAGAGACCCAGAGGATGCTTCTCTAACACAGGCCAGTACAGGTCCACTGTCCTGATCACAGTCTGGGGTATATCACCACAATCCCACAGGAGCAGTACAGATAAATATGATTTGTACTACCTGCCTAGATTACATTACAATATCGTAAATTACAGCTCCACAAAGCTCCAGCATGCAGGTGTAAATCTAAGTGTACATAGTTTAGATATATTTCTGGGTTTACTCGATCCTTAGTAATCTTAGGACCTGTGTTGTACTAAAGAATAAGCACAAATCTTCAGTTTTGCATCTGGCCTTCTATATAAAGCTAAATTGAGAATTTCTCCCCAGTTGATCATCGATCTCAGTATATGGTGATAGTACAATATGCCTCTTGTACTGTTTGTTTATCCCCATAGTCTCTCTGAGAGTCCCATAAAGCACTGCACTGTCTCCCGCTCTGTCCAGCCAACAAGCACCCTGCAGGGACTGAATATTTATCACTCCCCGGGCACTCCACTCCAATGCATAACTCTGACTTTACATCACAGAGGAAGCAGCTGCACAGGGTTTAGTGCTCTCCTAGTATGTAGAGGATGAGTGTGCATGAGTGAGAGGAAGAGACAGAAGGAGGCAGAGGGAGGGCAGAGGTTGCAAATCACATTAAGGCCCCAGACTGAACCTCTGTGTAACAAAAGCCATCTTGTACGAGCCTCTGTGCTACCAGTCGTGGTCTTGGGCTGCTAATCTCGCGGTCCACAGCTAATTAGAGGAGGTGGTGGACCGGGGTCTCAGTGGAGTGGTATGAGAGCAACGCTCGGGTCACAGCACAGTCATCACTCTTTTTGGTGAATAACACGGTGTGATGATTAAAAAGTGTACTATTTGAAGTATGTTAGAGAATCTGCAGGAAAGCTATTATGGGGTTTTGTTGACTATGACTAATTTGAGGGCTCTTTGTAATATGTATGCAAGATCAAATACTAAGTTTATGAGACGCCCTCGAGGCCTAGGGGTGAGGACTCCTACAATAAACTACAATGTCCCCAGCTTGAGTCAGACTGGGGACCTTTGTTGCAGATCATTCCCCATCTCCCTCTCCCCTCATTTCCTCTTTTTACTGTCGACTCACTAATAAAAGGTTTAAACTGCCAGAAAAAACAAAAACAAACAAACAAACAAATGATTTACAAGAGGTTCATCCAACCCAGTACTGCTCAACTGAATAAATTATATAAATATATCAAAATATCCTTCAAAAACTGACACACTGTAATGTTGTCTTGTATCATCTTTTTTTCTTGAATTTTCTGTTCAATAAAAGCAACATGAAGGGTAAATGATCCAAAAAGGCAAAAGAATAAAGGTAAAAGTAAGAGAAAAATAACAAATACAATGTAAATAAGTATGTAAGTACCTTTAAGGAGCTTATAATGTTCAATTTCTGTTCAGTGCAGTAATGGTTTAAATGTATGGTAACTTTTGAGTCTGTAGTTTCTGGTGTGTGTGCTGTCAGGTGTGCCAACACAATATTAGGCACCTACTAAAACCTGTTTAAACTGTCATGTGGCATGTGTACAGGTCTTTGTTTGTTTCCAGATCCTGCAAATCTGTGGTATTTTATGAATATAGTCATTAGGCGGACCAGGATTTGAAGCAAAAATATAGCATTTATTTCCTAAAACCAAGGAAGCTTTATGAAGAGCCTGAAACACAATAATACAACAAATCTAGAGACAGCATGGACTCTTACCGTGGTGATTTCTCATTGATGGTGTTGCTTCCCTGAAGGTCTGACAGGGGCGTGCGTGGACTCTTTCTGGTCACACCTGATCACCAACAGACAGGTTGGCATCATGTGAAAGAAAACCAACACACACACAGCCACATACACACACATACAGCCACATACACACAAAACAGACATACAAACACATCCTTCAAACCCTTCCCAAGCAAAAAAACACACTTCTGACACCATGTGACACTCCAGTGTTATTGCAGTGAGTGTTATGTGCCTTTTCATTGGAAATATAATCTACAGCAGATGATTTAATATTGAAACAAAGATCTGTGAGGTTAATAGTGAGTTGCTCTTGTTAGTGTCAAATTATGGAAGATGATACTGAAGAGTTGTTTAGTTTTAGTTTAGTCTGGACTGTAGGTTGGCTTAGTTATTTAAATATAAATAATATATACCAATATATATACACACACACACACATATATGTATTTTGTCCTATAATCAATTATCTAATGAAGTAGCCATTTAGGTCAAACTAAAGAGAACTTTGTTACATTACTACAATGTGATTGGCAGCGATGAGCCAATTGATACACCAGCATTCCCTCTGAACCTACAGCCATCAATCACGGTGATAAGAAATCAGCAGATATCTACAGTGTGTGTTAGCCTTCTTAAAAAGCAATCTGAGAGAGCATTTTATCAGGTGACTTAACAGTATACCGTTTTCAGTTTCATCACTTTGTACAACATTTTCACTCTCATCTGGAGCTGCAGGGTGGCACAAAACAAAAAGACACAAACACATCCGGGTGTCATGAAATGTTTGTAGAGGAAAAAGTGACCGCTGAAAGAAGTGTGTGAGGTCGGCTGTATGTCCTGCACCACATGTAAAGCTGCCTGTGAGCAAGTTAGTGATAATAATATACGCATCTGTGTCATATACCCCCTCGGCCTTCTATCACCATCACCAGCCTATGTGGAATTAGTGACAGTGATTATAGACGAGTGCTGTGGTGCACAAGCAATAATAATCACTGCCCAACAGACAGAACTGGACATGAAAGTGTATCTGTGTGCTAGAACTGGCAAATAACAGAAAGTGATAATGTGTCGTCTCCCCAGACCAAAGTTAGCCCAACCATGCATTTATCTTCTAGCGTATTACTAGCACAGTGTTAGTGACAGGATGGCTGAAGCATGCTAGTGAACAATGTGCAAGACGAGACAAGTGGATGCAGGTGCATAAGAAAGAGGGAAGAGGGAGACAGAGGGAGTGGAGACCAACAAGCATCTAGTCTAATGATAGAAGATAAGAGTTTTAAATCAAATCACAAAGCAGAAACTACGTCTCTTTAATGCAAGTTTGGATATTCTTATGATTTATTTAATCTCTTTCGGCTTGACTTTGGCTGCAGTACAGTGCAGTAAAGTGTAGGTGATGTTGGTCAGCCTCGTCCCTACAGTTTCCCCAAGTCATGGTCTAACATGAAAGTAGGAGGAGTTATTATTGTATTGGCAGCCTTACTGTACTTCTCCTCTTTGCATCTCTGCAGGATCTCTAAGCTTCTCTGATGCACAGGGTGCTGCAGAAAGCTAAAACTATCCACACTTTTCAAAACTGCACAGGGAGCAGCGTCATCATGCCCTTGGAGAAGCAAAACAAAGGAAAAAAAAAAACACAAGGAAAGAGAAGGGGAAAAGAGAGAGAGAAAGAAATGACAGATTAGACAGCGAAGAAGAAGAGATCAAGAGATGCAGTCATCTACTGGAGAGATACCTGTGCAAGACTTCTGGAAAGAAGATAATTGACATTCAAAACTGCACATTGGTGGCAGCAGTAGGATGTTTGTCATTGTAGTTCTGTGTGTAAGTGTTTGCCCCCCCCAAAGGCACTTCCATACAATGTCTTCTAGAAGTTTTTCTGCAACCTGATTTGACAGTCAGCAGATATCTACAGTGTGTGTAGATATCCGTCTCCCTCTTAGACAAGGTGAGGGTATTTAAAGGTAATTTAATTTACAACTTGGCCCATAATGATTCATAAAAAAGAAGTTAGACATAGCATTTTTAACAAAAACAGGATGTTGCAGAAATTAAATGTTTTAAAAGACACGTTTTAGTGTCCCTTGGGTGAGGCTGAAGGATTACTAAAAGATATCTAAGGATAAGCAATGGATACAAAATCTATTTTCACATAACAACATCTACATGTATAACCTAATGTGTAGGAAGGATCAGGAGGGTGCAGAGCGCAAGTCTGGTTCATACGACGGCAGTGCTGGAAGAACCTCTGATGCTAATATCTACAGCATATCAAGTACAGCTAGAGCCAAAATCTAAGGGAAAATAAGGCATTCGTAGAAAGCCAAAGCTGAGAGAGACAAAGAGCAAGAGCTACTGTAATTACATGGCAGCACTACTAGCACTACGCACACACACACTACACAATGGTGACTACTGAAACACAAAATATGACGGAGATAAAGCGAACCAAAATGACCGATGATGGCCAAATTGTAACTGCATGGCGTGTGAGCATACAGTACTGTTCGTGGCAGTGAAACTGGAAAGATGTTCATTTCATGCAATTTATTGGCCAAACAGGCTGAACGTTTGTCTTCATCTCAGCTGTCTCAGTGGTGGCACACACCTTTTGTCTGCTGACAGCGAGAGGAGGCGAATAATCAAATAACCATCATTCCTCTCTATAGATTTAGTAGTTTGCTGGTTTACTGCTATTCTCGCAGTGCTAAAAAGTATCTGTAATGCTCACATGACATTCAGTAAAGTCAATGTCCTTTTATGCTTTGTGCATTTTGGTGCTGTTTTGATATAACCTGAGCTTCACACAAACTACAAAGAGCACCAATGTTCATCATTTTGAATATTCATTCTAATATAGTCGCTGAATTAATAATATTAATAACGTGCAGAAATTAAACACCAGTAGCTGCACTGCTACAATAAAAAGACCATAAACATTTACTGATGACAAACTGTATAACATCTTTTTCTAAATTCAGATAAGATTTCCCCGTCAACCTCCTACATCTGTCTCGCTTTACAAAACGTGCTCTGCCTCGCTGCTATAATGTGCACATTAGTGGAGTTTCCATTAGTGTGGGAGCTCACCAGTCTTCTTCTGCGTGTGTCTCTTCCCGGCCTCTCTGAAAGCCACCAGGGCCCTGAAGTAGGCTCGGAGTACCGCCCAGCGGAAAGTGGCTGCCGGGTCGATGCCCATCAGCCCACAGATGAATGCGTTCTTGCTGCTCTTAAGTAAAGCTACAATGTCCGGGCGCATGTGGTCTGTGTTCTTCTCCCTGAAATCCTGTGTTTGGTACAGAGATATATAATGGTATTCAGTAGTATCATTTATTGGCTCCCCATTAGCTTCAGCTGTCGCAGTTGCTAATCTTCATGGGCTGCACACAGTAAAAGATGCCCAAACTAAACATTAATACAATCAAAAGCAGCTGGTCTTTATATAACACAAGCAAATCAATGTATAATATTAATAATATTTTATTGGCTATAATTTCATGATCAGAACCATTTATAATAATATATATTTCACATTATAAGACATTTAGAGACATCTGCATTTGTTTCTGTAATCACTTGTTGATTCTCTAATACTGGTGGGGACTTGTTCCAGTCCACAGAAGCTCTGTACTTCACTTTATATTTTGGTTTAGTCTTGGAATAATTAATTGTAGTTAAACCACATACCAAGTTGGATATGTATGTGTTTGACAAGAAAACTCCCAAAATAGCTGAAAAAGAGTCAAGTATACCTAAAAATATAAACTCAATCTCAATTTCATTTTGCGACCATTTCTTCCAATCTAAGAAGGATTCCACTGCGGTGGATTTTTCCTGGTTGGCTGCATGTGACGGGCCAAGACAGAGCCGTTGTTCATGCCAGTAACTCTGAATTAAAGCTCTGACCTGCGCAATAGGTGAAAGGCTCCCTGTGATGCCGTATCTTGTTTTGATTGTGTAATATAGAAAAAGGGATTAAAATACCTCCCTGTTGTTATGTGAGACTTAACAAGCCTGATTATCTCGCGCCACAGAAAAGGTTTGTGTGGACTGGTAGCATCTTGTATTTCAACAAATTATACTTTTTATTCATAGGAGTTATTACATCTTTTTTTGGCATACACTTTTACGTAGTTACGTTTAAGTTCTTAATCTGTTCCTAATAGCGTCTCTGTTGGTGCATTATAAGTTGTACTGCTTTATTGCTGTTTTTGTGTTACTAAATGTAACGCACATTGTAAACATTATTTTTAGAAGTGTTATACAAATACATCGATTATTATTATTATTTATTCACTGATTTAATTTGTGATTTATTTAAAAATATGCATCACCCATTTATATGCAACAACCACTGGTTAATGTAATGTTGATGTTACAAAAGGTCCCACAAAATAGAACATTTTAAACAGGCTTTAGTACATGATTTCTGTTACAGTTCCCATTAAGTTTTCCCATTTGGTTAAAAGATTAGATAATCTAATATGGGCTGAGAACATTCGTTCTGTCTAATCAATAACGAGGTGTTTAAGTGAAGATTACACTGACCTTGACACCATACTTGACCTTTCCAGCATAGTGTCTGATAATGAAGGCGGGCTCCATAACAGCAGGAAACTCGATGTAGCTGTTCCCCTCGTGTTGCCGCTTGAACTTGTCCAACAAAGTCTGGTTGGTGGCTTGAGGGAAACTGAAATAAAAAGGACAGACGAGTTTGATTTGAAGAACAATAGCTTTTTACATCTGTTTTTAATAAGAAAACAAATCGTTGATGCACGTGTTAAAAGCTTTCAACCATGGTGAGTAATGAAGCATAAATCACACTGAAAATGTTCGACCCATTCCTGATCTAATCATCCAAAAAGAACAGAATTAATTTAAGACATTGCTTTTTCCACCAGTCACAGCAACGGTTACTACGATAGTACTTATGGAAACGTGGCAAGTTTAACATGATCTGATCTGTAACCAGTTTTTGACATTTCATCCTCTGACGCCAGAGGTTGAGGATTATCGTTTAAAGCTGATCTCGGCTCAGATTTCCCTCTAGTCCTTTAATATAAAGAGCCAGAAATTCTGCAGAAAATCAGCAGCTTACAGGAAGAGAAGAGGGGAAGAATGAGACACCAGGGGTTTTGGAGCTGGGGGTGAAACCTGACCTATGAAAACAACACAGGCAAAGACTCTGTGCTTTCCAGCTTTTCCATGTGGGAGGAATTCGATTCAGAGAAGAGGGGGAATAAAGGAGGAAATATTGTTGGTAAAAATAGTCAAAGTACAGTCATGAACCTGAAAAGATTGAATATACTTTAAATTAAATTTAACTTCATCTTACATTGTGGTAATATCAGGTTATATTAGCAGAAATACATGGACATTTAACACAATCTTGTTTTCCCATGAAGCTGTGCAGTTATTAACATATTTCAGGTAGGGTATAGACTACAATTTGCCTCTTCCAAGAGTTGCTAGCCGAATAGTTTCACAACAATAGCATTTCTCTTCTCATTTAGAGTGTTAAGACCATTTTTCAGAATCTGCACTTCAGCTAATCGGTCCGATTCGTGAAGTGTCAGGTCCTCGCTGGTGTAACAGGTTTGGCACTGCCCTACGTGCTCATATCTCTCTGGGATGACCTTATTGTTATTAAACGCCTCCTCTAGGTAGCCTGTGTGCATGACTCCCCCAGAACAGGGGTTGGCGACATTTACTATCAAACGAGCCAATTTTCTATGATCAATTTATCCGTGTGGAGCCACAAAACATATTTATAAAGGAAAAGGCGCCAGGTCAAGAATATTTGTCACTAGCTGGAATATGAATTCCAAACAAGCTAACAGACACATTCCTGTCATGCTGTCACCTTAATAAGACTAACGTGTTAGCAGATAATTCTCAGTTCATAACTCCTGCAAAAGTGGTGCAATGCTAGCATTTGGAGTGTCGTGTATGCATCATCCCTTTATCTCTGTTTGACTCTATCTCGGCATTTAGTTGATTGATATTCATCTTTTTTCCCCAAACAGAGAACCCATGGTCTGTGCCATGAGATGAAAACAGTGAGCTGAAAGAGTCTAAACAGCTGATAGTATAAAGACAAACAGAGTGGTACAAGCTTGATTTTTTACTGTAACCTGCCAGAAGCACCTGATGGTTGATACCACGCAGGAAAATTCAAATGAATTTCCAAAGAAATGAACTCGTCAAACAGGTAGTCAGACAGGCTGAAAGACTCACTTGCACTCTTCATCCAGTAGGTGGAACAGCGCTGTGGGCTTCTTACTGATCAGGTTAATGCAGCCTGTGTTGTCGATGTAGTCGATGTTGTGCCAGCTGATGCCCTCTGCCCTATATTCCTCCTGCCGGGACAAACAATGCAAACAGAGAACTCAGTGTCAGTGCTACCTTCAGCAATACTTTGCTTCCATTGTTATTTGATGTAGGAACTGTAGACCTCTTCTTTGGCTGCATTTCTCATGTTGCACTGAAGCAAATATGCCAGCAGCTCTTACTGTATAAAAACAATATTATGTGTCTTTTTTCATCACATCTATGTTTTTTTTTTTTTTAAACCCTATCAGTATTGTACTTTCATGCCATTAAGCAGTTTGAAAAAAGTCTTAACGTGTGGAAAAATTTCAGACTTAAAGGCGTCCAGTGTGACAATATCTTTAGGCACCCATAAAAATACAATTATCAACGTGGCATCAACAGGCAACCCGTCCAACGTGGGTAGGGCTGTTTTAAATTTTTCAATCAAAGCAACAATGTTGTTTGCACGCATGCTTTCCTGTTGTCTCTCTTAAAATAAAACACTCTTCAGATTCTGCCTGGCCTCTCGGAGGTTCAATAATGAGAGAAGCATTCAGAGCATTTATCAGTGCTCTTCCCCATACATGTTATTTTCCTGTGTTCCTGGGAAAGAGATTTAACCAATAAAGACCTTAATCCAGAGGAGGTTTAATAAAAAATCACTGAAATCTCCTTCTCCTCCTGTTACCCTAAAGTTAGAGCTGAAAAAAAATCAACTTAATTACTGTTGCTTCCTCCGCTATCTGTGCTGAAGACAATAAAGTTCACAGGGAAGAATATTCGAGAAGGGAAGATGATCCTCTCCAGTATTAATATAAAAGTAAGTTAAGTAAAACCAAAGGATGGAGTCTGCTGCTGGCCATTCTTGCAGAGAAATGTTTTTATTAAGATTACAACAGCTTGAGCAAATCATTCTGATTCCTCTTCTTCTGCAGTGATTTGCAGTTTGTGGTGAACTTTCTAAATACAAACAATCCAGCTGATTCCATTTGATTGCTATCGATAACAATCTCAGCTGTTTTTAACTAAAAAATTCTTCAACAACAGCTGTTTTAACGAAATCCTTTTGGAACATTATAAAACGAAGAAAGATTTGTTTCTGGGAGTGTGTTCCTGAGTTGTACAAAAACAACGGTTGGCAAAAAAAAACTGATTTTGTCCTTAACTTCTATGGAAAGATTTAAAGCAGCAAAGAGAGATAACTGTGCAGATTACTGCCACTTGTAGCACCAGAAGACAACAGCCATAAAGTCAGCAAACTAACTCAGTAATGTTAATTACACAGCAATAAACATCAAAGGTTGCCTACATTAGCCGTCTAAAGCAACTGGTCATGTCATAGCAGAGCAAGTGTGTGTAAGTGTGTGTGTGTGTGTGTGTGTGTGTGTGTGTGTGTGTGTGTGTGTGTGTGTGTGTGTGTGTGTGTGTGTGTGTGTGTGTACTGAACTGAGTGTTGTATTGCTTATAATAATCTCGTTTATCAATTGCATAAAAAGGAATGTGCTATCTCTTTTCCTAGAAATACTGAAGATGTACCTTTTATTGACAAAACAGATGTTATTCCTCACGCAGTGCTCTGTCTTATGTGTTTTCTTCCTCTTAGAAAAAATATCGGTTAAAGAACAAAATAAGAACAAAGGTAATTTTTAATTACTTTATGTTGTATCAGTGTCTTTTTGTTCAATGTCTGTTCCCTTCATCTGTCCTTTCTTCCTTTCACAAAATAAACATCTAGTAACATGATAGTTATCTCTGACTGACTGACTTACTAAAGACAGGTTTTACTCTTCTGTCTTTTAGTAAGACTTGAGACTCACTGTGGCTGGAAACTATATAACGAACACCTGTGCAATATCATCCCCATACAGCAGCCCTGGAATAAACAATTGTGAAGCTTATAATATTCAATTTGTGTGTCAGATGGGTGCTGACTCAACTCTGTGGTAATCACTAAGCTGTGGTTAATGGGGGTGTTGTATTGGATTGCATTACATTGTACAGGATACTGTATCCGCCCCCTTGAACATGCCTTTAAATCATCTTCCTCTTACTGCTGTGATTCACTCTTACTGTATTTTAAATCAACTAACAGGAAAAGAAAACATATCATGTCTTCAAAATGAATGCAGAATCAGCTTTTCCACAACTTCAACTACAGATTTTCATATTTTTTCTACAGTTTGTGTTTATGTTGTTTTATTAGTTTAAATCAATACTAACATTATAAATAATTGCCCATTCTTTGCTGCTTTATGTACATCTGTCTGCCATTACAACTTCCACTTACAATCAGTGCCAAACAAGTTAACTCATAATTATATTGTATTGTCCTATATATTACGATCATGCTAATATTGTCTTATTCCATTGCATACAATGTGATTACTGGCAGAGTTTGTTTGAAAACGTCGGAAAATAAAGCAGAAGGAGAAAATAAGTACTACCCCCCCTCCCTTTAAAATGACCACCAAAGTGCCCTTAAGCAAACCATTTAGCTCCTAACTGCTCCAGCAGAATGACTCACTGGTCGACAGATGAATGGAAATATACTGTATGTAACTGTAGACAAGGGTGTGAAGCTGGCTTTAGCGGAAATATGAAGCATGCCAGCTCTTGGTCAAACTATCCTGGTTGAATCATTTTCAGAGGCTTTTCAGGCTGCCTGAGCGGTGTACATCAATTTTTCCACACACAACTAATTCTTTACTGGTCTTCGGCCATTATGAATTCCTAAGCTCTCCAGTTTCCTCTGATCAAGTCTTTGGTACAGTTTTATTTAACTGTGTTAATTTTGTTAACAGAACAGGCTGAGATTTTAGCAAAAATGTGGATTTTGCTCTATCACTGAGCTGCAGTGGAAGTTTGATCCATGGAAAAAAAAACTGAAATCAATATGAGAACACATTTACTGATAACTTTACAGCCCTGTTAACATGCAGAGTAACTGTTGGCTGTTGTGGAAGTCAATATATTGAATCTCTGCAAAGCTGAGAACACTGAAACATTGTTGCTGGTATATAATCACAAGCCTGAGGTTCATTCAAAGTTGTGTCAAAAGTAAAGCTCAACATCATGAGTGTGACTTTTGAAGTTTGCAGTGACTACAGTCTGACCGGACAACTGAGTGTGTATCCTGCATGCAAGCAGTGGTTTAACCATCAGGAAGTTATCTGATTTAATGGTTGTTTACTGCAGGGCTGCAACCCTCTGACAACACACTCCATACATCTGCACACACAGAGCCTATGATATACAAGATGTACAAGCAGATGTACTCAAAAGGTTAGACTGATCCACTATAAAGTAAAGAATGGCCACTTTCAAGCAGACTGATGTTTTGGTTATTTTCCAGGTAAAAGAGGTAAACACAACCTCTGCAGGGAATAAATCTGAACATGTTTTTAAAAAAATCTATACTCAACCATACAGTATTTTGTTTAATTTAGTAAAATGCTGAAAAAATAGAACAGTAAAAGTTCATATATTTGACTCATCAACTCTTAATTCCTACTAGGTGAAGACTGATGTGTTGCTGGTTGTAAGTTGTGAGCTGGGCTCATCTGAGGAGCTGACCATTAATTTGTGATGGTCGTGTTCAAGCCAAATAAGGTGTTAAGATGCTCTTTAATAAAATGAAAAGTAATGGGGAGTGGATGACGTCATCACACAATTTGGAGGATGAAGGAAATCCAATAGGACCTCCAGGAAAATGAACATGCATCAAAATAAAAAACATATCTGCAAACTCCTCCCAAAATAATACGTATTAACTGTGCAACACAAACACAAAGAAGAAGATGCAACACAGAGAAAAAAAAACAGTCTGCATCTGAGGAAAAGAACGCGTTGCCAACTGTTTTGCTCGAGGCTGGATCTATTATGACCTGGGTTAGTGCAGCAACCGGTAGCACAGGAAGTACTGTAATAAGTATCAACAAATACTGGAAGCTGGAGTCTCACAGTCAGTTTGCATATTGTACATTCATAGATTTAAAAAGAAGCACTGTTCGTTCCCTGCAGAAGTTGCATTAGAACATGCATGTTTGACAACTTGTTTGCTTTATGAAGTTTTACTTGCATAAGCCATCGGATCTTATGAAGAACAAATCTGACAAGTCCTTAATCTACAGCACAGTAATTCCGAGTGTCACTTACCTTTACCTCCAAAACAAAGAAGTCTTTAAAGTCTCTCCTCATGACATACATCTACAATATACATCTTGACATATTTATGACATGGGGGTAGGACAAGGTTTGTGAAAAAACTGCCTTTGTACAAAACAGGACCGACTAAGGACACGGTCCTTCGTGTCTTGGTGTAATTCAAGAACTACATGAAAGCCCGTCATACATGTCAGGGCAGGCCACTGATTCAGTAAATCTCAAGGTAAACACAATGTTTGACTTACAGGCGAATCTTATAGATCACGACTTTAAAAAGCCCTTTGATGTAAATCAGCTCACTTAAGAGAACATACATCCTCAGTGGTGGTGGTCACAGGGAGGGTGAGTCGTACAGCTGTCACCTTCTCTAACCCTGTTGCATAATGTGGTGAAGAATTCCTCCATTGTTTTCAGTGTCACTGAAATATACGTGCACTGTGTGGAGCGAGAAGGGTGTGGGGTTTCCTCGGAAATGGTCATAGCCAAAGAACTTAAGTGGGTACAGCTAGAGTAGGTTAAAATAATAGTTGCAGCAATACAGTAGCTCAGGAGTTCAGCCTTCAGTCAACCTTTGAGGAAAGAAGACTGAGGGATGTCTTACTTGTTCAAGCTTGAAGATGTGCTGGTTGAAGTAATGTTGGAGACGTTCGTTGGCGAAGTTAATGCAGAATTGTTCGAAGCTGTTGTTCTCATAATCCTCAAAACCAAAAATGTCCAGCACTCCAATGGACAAGATCTGAGGAAGACAAACACACAACATAAACAACCTAAATTATTCATCCTAAAATGTTGCTTATCTATGATGTTTCCTAAAATTCTCCAGTATCAGCATTTCATGTCAAACAGGTATTTCATATGTAATAGTTGAATATATTTAAGTGATACTGATTATTTTGAGATTGTCCATGGATGAGACAACTCACTCCTCTCTTGATTTTGTGTCTAATGTAGGCAATTTAACTTTGATTGTAACAGTCGTTGTGTCGTCCTACCTTGGTGGTCTCCACCAGGTCCTTGACGTTGAGCAGAGCGTGGTTGATCCTGAAGACAATCCAGTCAAACAGAGCACTGTACAGGGACTTCGCCATGGAGTCTCGCACTGTACCAGCCTGGAGAGGACACATACAGAATCTCTTTAGTGTTACTCCCACGCGTAATATCTCAGTTCACAATATTTGATGGATTAAGAAAGGAGAAGTATGAAAGGCTATAACTGTTTGCATGTACAGTATTGTAGGTAAGACACTATCTTTTAATGTCCTTTTCCTGTATATGTTGTTTTTGTTTGTAAAATTGTGTGTCTAATTTCCATTCTAATTGAATTCCTGTGTTATCGGTGTTAAATGTTTTTACCCTTTGCAACACACAAAAACTGAGAAGCTGACTTGTTGCCCTTGCATTGGTTTTTGTCTGAGTTAAATGAGATACAACATATTAATTAGTGAGCTTTAAAGCTGCTGGTAGGTCGACTGTATTACTTGTGCAGATGCATTTTCAGAAGCTAACCAGCTGCTAGCTCTTGCTTCATATTCACTGTACAGTCCTGAGATCAATCTTCTCATCAGACTCTCTGCGAGAAAGCAAATAGGCGTAATTCCCAAAAGTACTCCCTTAGTTTTATGACACGTATTTGTGCTGCGCCAGAGGTTTGAAGAGACATTCATTACTTTAGGTGCCAACTGATGCTTGATCCAACTCCAGACATCATTCCTGTGTCACTCGCTCAAGCATCTGTATTATACATTACAGCTTGGCCTTGTAGTAACACTGCACTTTTGTACAGGTCCAGCATAAAAAAACCACGGTGAGTGGAAGCACTTAAAGATTGGGATTTATATTTAGGTCAAGGTCTCACACAACACTGGCCCAGTTTGAAAAAATGTATTAAAAAAGAGAGTGTAAATCACTTCCTCACAGCACTATCAGGACCTCGTGCACTCTGGACAACTTATAATGGGTTATCCTAAAAGGTAAAAATCATATTAACAGGAGAAACCAGACAGCTCTACGGCCCAAACACATCTTTAGCATTGATATCCTCTACCGAAACTCTGGCACAGAGGGCAACATTACAGACATGCTGGCAGACTGCACTGTGTCACAGCAAGCCATTACTAATGTCATTAGCCTGCCTAACACTCATCAGGTTGACTCATGAGATCTGGCAATCCAATTGAGTGTGGTAAAGACAACATCATCTGCCAAGCTCTAATGTTAAAACTTCAGTCATGGCCTAATGGAAATCTTAGCTTTAATAGGTTAAACACAGACTTTATATACTAAATATAAAGCCTATGAGGGTCACATTAGATTGAATCATATTCATAAACTTTATGTTGCCCAGTTTTTTAGACCTGTTTTAGATGATAAATGTTGTGTTCTTAAAAAAGACAAAAGCTTCCTTGTCGAATTAGCGAGAAAACCTTTCTAATTCCCGTATCCGCTGGAAAGATTTGACCTTCCTGTGGCAAAGGTGAGCCGTGGTCTTCAGAAACAAAACAAACCATAAAGTGGCCACTCAAAGTTAAAATTCCTTTGTTTCTAAATAATTAACCGGGGTATTTTTAGCAACGTCAGACCAAATATGCCTTCCATGAGACAGGACAGATATTAGTTTGAACTCCATACATACTGTGTTCCAAATGACCCATAAGCTTTTCATTATTTAGAGGAAGTCGGACTTAAAACATGCAGAGGGAAACAGCCTCATAACTCTGACCAAATGGAGAAAACTCATTACAGAAACGCTCAGATTTCTTTGAGGTTTTCAAGTGTATGATTTCAGTTAACAGGCAATGAGATTGTTGTGACTGTTGGAGCAATATTTACACAGAGACCACCCAGTGTGCTACCAAAACAATCACTGTTTATCCATATGAAATGGCTCCTAAATATCCAACAGGCCATTATGGAAATGTGTAACACACCACCATCTTCTGGGTGAGTCTGTGGTAAAATACTGCTGAGACAGATTCCCTGGGTGAATACTGTGTGCAATTTGTACTGGAAAATAAGAAAATCATTAAACTGTATGTGTGCACGATAATATTTAACATTTGACAGCACGACAGTATGAAATATTTAGGCTTCATGACAAGTTTCCAAGTTAACAAAATCATGCATGTGTACTTCATGCGAACCGACAGGCATGTTACACGGTCTATCCATGTTGCTCCCGCTTTTCTTTTCAGATGGCTCTCATCTACAGACCGTGACGTGTGTTTGTTTTCAGAGTGGGGTTCCCAATGAAAACTGTATAGGGACTTGAAATGCCTTCCCTTCCCTCTAAACACACTGGAGGACTCAGTGCATGTGTGTTTGTACGTGTGTGTCGGTGTGACTGTGTGTTCATATGTGGCCGCAGGCTGAAAGAGCAGCAGGGAGAGAGGGAGGAGGGAGCAGGAGGGAGATCTGGTGCTGGAGCAGGCTGTCCTGTAAACACGGCCGGCGGTTACTGAGTTGGTATAATGCCTTTAGTCGAACTACTGAATACCCCAAAACAAACAAGCCAGTATCTTCACTCTGGCTGTGTATTACTGCACTCTCAGTCAAGGGAAAGCCAGCTTGTGAGATCGCCATGGCCTATTTGTTATCTGTAAATGAAAAATATCGGCGGCAGAAGCTAAATCAATTAGGAGGTAGCTAGCAGATCTTAGTATCTGCCATCTGATTTTTAGACGTGGTGCTTTAAATCACATACTTAAATGTATTATAATTTATTTTCTAGTCGTCTCCTTCATTTCCTTTGTGCATTGTGTTGTAGGAAAAAAGTGTAAACCACAGGAAAAACAAAATTCAACTTTGTCTGTTTTGAGTATACTACTACCTCTCACACTGCACAACTCAGAACCTACTTGGAGCAGAGCGGCAGTATGCCAACAACTTACTGAAACTTACCTGACACAAGACACAAGAAAACATGTGTGTGTACCCTGTTTTTAAATATTAACACTCTTATTGGAGTGATGGAAATAAAATAGGTAATGACTACTCAAGATAAAGAGCAGCCGACCAAACGCAGACTTTAACAATACAGGAGAACAGTCTCACCTCTGCAAGTTTGTAAGGAACTATCAGCTTCTCTCCGACAGTAACTGTCTTCCGTGTTGTCAGAGCTTCAAACAGCATTTCTTCTTTGACCTGGTCACAACAGCAAGAGAGAGAGAGAGAGGGAGAGATAGTAAAATCAGTCAAGTCTCCACTGAAAAGATTACACACCCATCATTCAACGCAGCAGCAACGTGTACCGTGACCAGAGGATCCTGGATTATCGTTGAGTTTTTGACTTCAAAAGAAATCTGACACTTTCCATACAAGCTGCTTTTCATCTTCCACAGTGTGTATGTGTGCAGGGTGACTGTTTGAAGAAGTGCTTTTAAAAAAAAAACGACCACAAAAACATGTCTCCTTATCAGTCTACACTGTCCTACAAACATCCTGTTAGCACCGAAGTTAAACGAGAGATGTGACAGTTCTGCACAAACACACAGATACTAAAATTGTAATAATGAAGATGAACACCAGCCATACACACAGTCTAGTTACTACATCGGCTAATGATCCAGATACAATAATTATATAATACAAAACTTAAACCACATTACTAGGATAATACCAAACAGTCACTTGTAATGTTAACATTATTATGTAATTATTAACTACTTCAGGCTCCTTTAGCTAGAGGGTAATGCATAATATGTCCCCAACCATTCCTCACTCGACAAAGACAACACAGTATGTGACTTTATGGATGTTAATGGTAGACTATGAGACAAAGCTCAGTCACTAGGATACAACAGTCTTCTATGTGTGATTGACACAGAAGTAGTCTGTTAAAGAAAAGTATAGTATACAAGAATATATATATGCCAAGAAATGTCACTGGGAGCTTAATTATTCAACACATAGAAATGTGTCTTTGTGCAAATGACATCATTTAGAGAGAAGAGCAAAACAATCTAAATACAGCAAAAGTATTTTCTAACGTAACATGCCAACATTTAAACCATGACAAGGTGTTATTTTTATATAAATGTATGTCATATTTTGTTATTGTGAAATAGTGAAAAGTCTATTTTTTGTCACATCATGTTAGACTTTGACACAATCTATCTGCTTTTGTGGTTTTTTTCTATTATTATTATTGTTTTAGCTTTTTATGCCTTTAATGCCCAATGACAGCCAAAGTTAAACCTTTGTACATTGAGTGCACGCTCTACCAGGTGAACTACCGGGTCATCCCACCATCCATCTGTTTTTCCAAACACACATTTAGAGAATGTGCAGCAATAAAAAGTCCCAGTAGCGGTATGTTACAGTACCTCCAGCAGTTCAGAGACAACGGGGAGCACCTCTGGGTTACAGATGTCGATCGAGTCGTCCCTGTAGGTTTTCCTCTTGTAGCGGATGTTGCCCAGGTGAAGAATGGCTGACAGCAGGCAGAAGATCCTAAACAACAGTTCAGGGAATGTTTTAGAGAAGCGGGAAAAATACTGTGGAAGTGTAGCTGTAGCTGCAGTATCTCTAAATCTGTGGAATTCTAATCTTATGAGTACAGTACAATGTAAAGGAGACTGCATAAACCTTTTATCAATAAACTATGGACTGTATTGATGTATACTGTTTATATGTGACTGTCTGTACTGTAAAATATTTTCCTTATTGCACAACAAATCTGTCATTGGGGACTAATATAGTAAAGTTAATGTTATTTTATTACACCCTCATTGCGGTCGTGTGTGTGTCACTCACTGTTTACGCGTGGCAGGAAGAAAGCCCACCATCTCCATCGCCAGCTGAAGCCTCTCAAAGTCATGCTTCAGGTCTTCGCCTTCGACTGCGAAACAGTCCTGCGGGGAAAAAAAGCAGCAACCGGGTGTCATCAAGCTGTTACGACACACCAGCCTGGAAGCCAAAAGAGCTAATGACAAGTCACTATGAAGTTAAGAAGGACTTACTAAAGACTGTTGACATACACAGCGCCCAAATGCTTTTAATGTTTACAGTGTGTCCAGCAAAGATGCTTAAAATAGTTTTTTAGTTTACTTTGCAGCTGAAACAAAGAACAGCAGAGTGGCCCGAAGCAGACAAAATGAATGACTCATACTAAAATAAGCTATCATTAAGAAGCTTGGCGGTCAAACAGAACAGCAACACTCCGCTCTGATGTGCAGAGCGTCTAGCGAACAGCAGCATGTGTAGGTTCTGCTCATGTAGTGGAAAATCTGGCCTGGCTTTCCCCTCTAAACCAATCCACAGACATTTGGCAAGCTGGCAAAAGAGCTGAGAAGAGCAGCAATTTATGGGTTTTCCTGTGTTTGAGTGATGGACGACAAGTTAAACTAGCAGAGAGGAGACACAGGAGGAGCTTGTTTTGATGCAATAACAGTGATGTGCGCAGACAGGCGCAAAGTTCACACAAGCAAGTGCAAATCTTAACACATGTAATACACTCATAGTGCAGATCTTACTGACTAAAATCATAAAGTCACAAGAAAAACACAGCACAGCATTAAAATACTGAACTTATTAAATAAAATAAATGTTATTTAGCAACCAAATACACATGAGAAGGAGAAAAATGGCAGATACATCTGGATCTGGATTAGTTGTTTATGATAAGAGGCAGATCTTTCCCAGACTAGGAATACATGCTTTGATGTAACTACATAACTACACAGTCTTTCACTACATACACCCACCGTAATGTGAGGTCTGCTCTTTGCTTTATGGGCCCATTCCACTATGGCTGCCATAATTATCACATACCGAGGCCTCAGAAAGACAAACACTCCAAACATGAGCCTAAACCAACGTGCCTCCTTCTTGCCTCTCTTGCTCTCTGCTTTCATGGCAGAAACTCACACTGACCTGTTAGTGACTCTGGTGTTACATTTCCATAGCAAGAACATCTACATTTATTTTTAAAACATTGCTCTAACTTAGACTTCTTTCCAGTGAAAACAATGTGTAAGTGTAGTTAAAAGGTGTTTGAGGTTTCCAGATGTAGTAAATGAAACAAAACAACATTATAAAATCATTATAGTCATTAAAATACATCAATCTGGAATAATATTTCCTTTGCCGACATGTAATAAAATAGTTGTTTTCCTTGCTGTGTAGAAAAAGGTGAAAAAATTTAAAAGTCCGAAATATCTATTAATTCCTTTTTATATTGTTCCTTATATAGACCATTGCTGCAGGACTAATCACACTGAATCACTGCATATTTATAGCGTCTGTTAATCACTAATGTCACAGTTTACATACCACAGTATTATCAGCATGAAAAGAATACAGTAAACATACTGAGAAATAAGGAGTGGAAAATGAATGAATATAACTCAAGAATCACAGTGCACTGTTACATACATGTGTTAATAAAAAGAAATCTTAACACCCACCACAAAACCAAAGAAAAACACCAAACACAAAAGACTTTTTTGATCAGTGACGTCATTTGATCGCAGCATTTCTGCTGCAGAGCGGCAAGTGTGATCGTAATCTATGACTGAGAGGTGAAGGTGTGTCTTTGGGCAAATAACTTGTGGGCAACAGAGAAGTATGAGTATGTAAATATACTGCAGCTCAGCCACTAACTACTGTAGCTAGTGAACAATGAGGCATGCCTGTGACTAAAACTCTATAATCCAATATGTTGTATTCTGGCCACTTATAGCATAGATTCTCTGAAGTCTGTTGAACGATGATTTAAAGGTTCAGTGTGTAACATTTAGGATCTATTGGCAGAAATGGAATATAATATTCATAGGTCTGTTTTTATTATAATAACCTTAGAATGAGCCCTTTTTATCTACAGATGCCTCAGGCCGCCTTCCTTTGAGTCCGCCATATTGAACCGCCATACTGTAAATAGAGCCACCGTACTTTCTACGTAGTTGTCAAATACAGATGCGAGCGGTGTTTAGTTAGTTAGTTAGCAATCTACAACTAGACCACTAGATAACAGTAAATCCTAAACGCTGGTCCTAAAAAAGCTATTATCTTCCTGAACTCTGGGAGACTTCCAGTTCACTTTTTAACCTATGGTTATAACTTGTCCTACTATGTTTTGTGCCCCTAATCTACAGTAAGTAACATTTGCATTTGCACAAGCACACTCATTAACTTGCTTTACCTCTTGGACTTAACTGGGATGATCTGATTGCTGCCAACAGTCTATCTTCACTTGATCTTAATGTGTAGTCTTAGTCATGAACACTGAGCAGCATTGTCAGCCCCAACTGACGATAACATCTTTTTTCCAAATGTCATTCAGTAAATGTGATGTATAGGATACAGAAAGGTTGGAAACAAAATCCTGTATTTACTGATGACTTTTTCAGGTCTTTGAGAAATGCTCAGTAGTTGTAATAGAAATATCTCAACATAGATGCCCTCTACTGTGTTGTTTAAGCATGGGGTTACTAGAAAACATTGCACTGTCAATGATCAAAAAAGTCACACAGGTTACAGCAACATAGGCAGCTACAGTGGCCAGGATATGACTAGACATACCAACATAACTCAGAGAAGCAGCACAACAGGGAAAAGCAAAAACAAACAAAGCTAAAATAAACACAACCCAAACCAGGAAATATCCAAAAAGCAAAAAAAATACAAAATGAGCACGGAGGGAGGAGGGCAGTGTGGGGGGTGTGCAACTGTGCAGGGAAAGTGTGCGCTTGAGCTTGAGTGCTCGGGGAAAATCTACTGAGTGCTCGGGGAAAATCTACTTGTTGACACTTCTCCAACATGTACAGACACACGGACAGTACATACACAGCTGAGGCACAGATACTGACCGGTTCACTCTCATAGTAACTGTCCCAGTGCAGTTGGTGGGTTTTCTTTGTCATCTGGAAATGTTAAGGCAGAGTTTACAGGAGGGCAAGGTTACGGTTAGACAGCAGCATTCCAATGAGAACACATACACTTAAACATGTACAGAGATTTATGTGCAACTAACAGCGACGGAAGGACGTGCTGTTAAGACGCAAGCAATGGCTGTTCATTACACACGGACAAAGTCAAACGCTCACAGACGTACAGACACTGATGGCACAGACGTATGCACACAAAAAGCATTCACAGACACTGAACAACACACACTCATGATCCAACACATCGAGTCATTAAAGCAGGGACAGAAGGTGGAGGTTGGTAATACACACGCACATTAAGGATTCAGAATGACCATTTTTTTAAAGCATACCATGAGTTTTTATGATTGATTTCCTATATTCCAAAAAGCCACTGATTTCCGTTCATGTATCAAATCAACTTGCAGACACGTTAAACTAAAGCTTGAAATATGAAATCTGTTTTGTGTTAAAGCAATTATTGCGTCACGTGGTCTTCAAGTTTAAAATCCTTCTCCAGGTTTGACGTTTGATTTTTAAACATCCTTGTCTTCTCGGGTATGCAAAGTATATTTTCTTTGTCTTGTCAAAGCATTTTGGCAGCGAGCAAGATTCAGTCATGGTGTCCTTAAATGCACCATCTTTGAGAGTCTTGCTTACAAAATACTAATGTGACTTTTGGAGGGAAACAAAGTTAATTCTTCACTGCAATTGATGGATTTAATATTTCAAGCATCTAAAGAAAGTTTCAAGTGTCTGCAAAATAATTTTCATTCAATATTTAAACTAATCAGGAAATCAACCTAAAAACATATGGCTTGCTCTGGACATTGGCCAGTTCAATGTACATTTCTGGTTAATGGGCAAGATTAAAAGATGTAAAGACACAGGTGTGGTTCTCAAAGCAAAAAGGCAGAGTGAGTTAGGACCAGGGTGCGAAAAATGAATCACAGCCGTAACTGCAACGTGTTTATGTAGCTTATAAACAAGTTGTCTGGATTGGTTGTGAAATTCATGCAGGGGCTCCATTTGGTGCAAGAGTGTGATTTCTTTACTTCAACTACACAGAATAAACCAAAAGGGAACAAGGGAGATAGATAAGAGTGCAGAGTGCAAGAATGTGTGTATGTATTTGTGTTTGTGTGTTTGTATGTTTGCATGTGCACGTCAGTGGCCAGGAGGAATGGAAGGAATTCCCTGCTCGCTTCGGCGTGGGCGTAAGGATTTCGGAGGAGTGGGTCCCTGGTTGTCTTCGCGTGACTTTCAAAGCTCGGAAGAACAGACGCAACAAGTTTTACACATCATCCACATTCCATACGCGTAAAAGTGTGTGTATGTGCTTATTGTGGCTTTGTTTCGTGGCCATGTGAAACCTGTTTTCGTTGTGGGAAACACAAGGAACAGAGAAAAGTGACAAATACTGTTTTTGTACCCCGTCTCGGCAGTGGTGTATGAGTGAGTGCGTGTGAGTGCACGTGTCAAAGCAAAACCCCACAAACATGCAGTTACACCCACAAAACACAAAGTAATATCAAATGAGCACAAACAGACACACCCACAGATAAATAAAAATAACACACTCGTGCCTGTCTCTCTGAAACATGAGATCAGACAGTGACAGGTTTTGTTCATATATGTGTGTGTGTGCGTGTGTGACAGAGAGAGAGAGAGAGAGAGAGAGAGAGAGAGAGAGAGAGAGACAGAGACAGAGAGACAGAGAGAGAGAGAGAGAGAGAGAGGGGATCTATATAGAAGGTGTTGAAAGCCACCAATAGTGGAATGTGTTTCCTTTGTGTCCCGACTCTCTCTTTCCTGTCTGCAGAGACACAAAGGTAACTGTTGCTGGTTTGCTGGGGTCGTCGGACTGGTGGATGACAACAATACAGACAAAAACAGACACAACTACACAATACAAGTAAATGAAAACGATGACATACACATAAACACAAAACTCTTAAAGAGAAACGGCGTGAGACAAAACCAGATTAACTTATTGATCTCTTATTCTTTTAAATGTGTGACGGTCCCACCTGACTGAGGTAATGGTATTCTTCAGGCTTCATGAGGTGAAAGGCTTTCCTCTCATCTTCACTCGCTCCTGCCAGCAGGTAGTAAAACACATGGTAGTTCCTGAAAAAAACAACAGGTTTTTTGTTCAAATAATTGTTAAATAGCTCTACAGTCTGACAGTGACACAAATGGATTGATACGTGTATGTATCTGAAGGGCATTATCAATTATTATTTTTATTTTGTATCATTGCACGCCTTTCAAACATCAAGAAGGGTGCATATCACGCATGACAGATGTAACATGATGAAAACAACACAAAAGACGAAACAGATAAGAGAGGGAGACTCAACCCTATTTGAAGTTACGGTTAGCCTCGCTCAGAAACAGCTGGTAGAAATGTCTTCCAGAGAAACCGAGAGAGTACTTTTCACTTTTACTTGAGTAGAGAAGTTGAATCTGTACTTCTACTTTTACCGCAGTCTTTTTTTGTACTTCTGTTGTGTGTACTTTTGACACCTCTGTGTATGGCTTAGCTCAGGTTAAACCCTTTGTCAGAGTCAGAGTAGGGCGGTTCATGACTTCACACAAAAAAATAAAAGGGGAAATGTGCAACTACATGGAAGTAGCAGGCTCCCATTCTGGGGCTAATAACTCAAGTGGTATCGTGTATATGCGTAGTAGCCGATACCCAATACCATATTTGCAGCAGCGTCGGAGGAATTTCCGATACTGGTATCGTTATTGGAGCAACTCTAAGTATTTGACGACCTGGGAATGAGTCTCAACAATCAATCTTTCTCCAAAATCCGTTACTGCACCTTTAATTTTAATTTATAGAAAAAAAAGGATGACATCTCTGTTATTTCAGTTTGTTTTTGCATACAAGTGTGTTTGTATGTAGGTGTGCACTTTTCCTCTGATAGCATTAAGCTGTAGCATACAGGTCAGAGGTCAATAGTGTGTAGCAGCTGTGCGACCAAAGGTCTTTTGGAATACACACACACACACATATACAAGCTTTTATGGGCCTGGAGTCAGCAATCTATCTCAATAAGAGGCGACTAACGCAGGGGGCCCACTGTGAGCCCCCCATGGTGAGGTTAACCCTCGCCGCACTGTCCAGCCAGTCCAGCACATTAGTGTCAACACCACTTAGAGCTCAATTCATTTCATGAACTACACTTTGGCAAACTGGAACAACAGGCTTTCTGAGTTAAAGTCACTCAGATGCACGTTTTTTGCCAAAATCGAAAACTCCATTTATTTTATACTTGCTGCCAACACCATTTTTCTTTATTTAGTAAGTATAGTTTTAAACAAAGTGCAGTTCAAATGTCATGTAACATTGACTCAACATACCAGATTGTGCTGGAATTGCCAAGTGTTGATATAATATATTAGAAGTATAGTATCTTAAGTTTATAGACAAATGTGTACGAGAGCGATAAGAGGTCTTTGAGGAAGTTTGGTGGGGACATTTGGAGGCCAACATTTGACAGTTTGTAATTTATTTTAGTTGGCAGTCACTGTCTGCTCAACAAAACCATGTACTTGGTAGTTTCACATCAAGATTCTGATTCTGATCTGCTTTTCTGAGACGTGCTCACCGCTCGTTGTGCTCCTGATAGACCAGCCTCGACTTCTCCAGGAGGTATTTCTCCACATAGGCTCTGCAAAAAGTAAAATAAAATGATTAACTTGAATCAAATATTACTTTATTTGGGGGGGGGGGGTGGAAAGCATTTGTCTGTGGTTCCTTACCCTCTCACAGTGCCGCTCTCCTGGTAGTTCACCTGAATGAATTTGCCAAAGCGACTTGAGTTGTTATTGTGGGCTGTCTTTGCGTTCCCAAACGCCTGAAGGGGAAAGAGAGGAAGACATGGTAAGATGAAATTAAATACACACTGGGAAAAATGGGAAGGGAGGCCACATATTACATATCTTACACACAGGTTGGTGCCAGACCTTTAGGGTCAAGTTCTGAGTCGGCTTTAGGTGTGCATAATTTGTTTGTGGGTCAAGCACACAGAGACTTTGGCCTTGTGCCAGACATTGTCTTGAAACACTGTCAGCCTGAACGGCACGGCGCAAGCCTTTCCTCTTACATAGTTTCAAACAGCGTCAGTCCGAGACAGATTAATAACATGGTTTTAGGATCTATTTAAGTCAGAGTCAGACAAATTGCCAGAGTGAGGATGAAGGGGCTAAGACCAGCAGGCCTGATGGAAAAAAGCTCCTCAGTGAGTAATGGGATCCATGTGGCCGTGTGGAACATGTGTAGTGGTGTGCTTTAATAAGACGGTCCAGTACTTCCCCTCGCGGCTCTGTTTATGTTGTATGGCTGCCTGGAGGGGAAGTCGTTTTTTGCCCTATATAAACCCTGCAGTTATTTGTAGCTCCGCCACAAGTAAACAAATTCCTCACTGAATCACTTAGAGCTGCCCCGAGCCCTGCGTCTGTGGAATGGGAAAACACCCCTCACTGACCCCACCCTGCACCAGCGCTACTTACTAACATGCAAGCATCCTGGGAGAAAGCTAATGGCAAGATGACAGGCAACATTACAAAAGCTTCGAGCTAATATATATTTATGCACACATTTACAGCTGAAACTGCAAGCTGTCAAAGGGTTCAATGCTAAATTTCACGTGAATTTCAAAAACATCACGCCGTTTTTAGGGATGTACCGATTTTCTGAAATTCCGAAATCCTGGGCCTATACTGATGTTTATGTGCAATTTGTACCAGTGCTGGAAAACAGAGGTGATTATTTAACCAATATCTGAGTTAGAAATAACCTGCATTTAACCTACAATAACCTAACATTTACGACACCACAGATAAACATCAGCCATCGGGTTTGTCAACTCGGCCGAGACCTTGGCTGATAAATCGGTGCATCTCTAGGTATTTTCTTTCAGGGTGGGCAATGATTGGCTAGTAGTGTTGCAGCAATTTATAGTGTTTATAAATGAATCAATGACTCTTGGTTTGCAATGCGTTTCAACATGTGTGTTCATAATGTAGCCCTATAGGGAAATACATCAGAACAAACATTTAGTAGAAAACAAGTGCAAGTAAACTGAAACTCTGGCCAGGGCTGTTCTCAAAAGCATTTGAAGCTTTAGATGATCTCTGTCCAATGGTAAGTCTATGGGCAAAGATCATCACACCATTTAGATGCTTTTTAAAATCCCATGAGAACCCAGGACACTTTAGCCTTTCTGCTACTGGCTCAAACAACTGGATCACAGCAGTGAACTCGCCCTTCATTTATGACTCACCAGGCTGAACAAATCATTAAAACGGCAGACTCTCTGGAAAAACATATTCAGCTCTGCTGTCTGGACAAAGAAAGAGCACACAAGGTCAAACTGAGGAACAGTGACGATATCACTTCTCATCCAGAAATGTGGGTTTTAAATGCGATGCCTGGAGCATTCGATATTCCCAGATGAGCTGGTATTCTGTTCACCACTCCATCTGTCTGTGAACTGGCTAACCTGCCTGGTTCAGGAACTGCGGGTCAGACGAGGACAGACTACCATCCGTCAGTGTTTCTAAGTAGTGAGAACTTCCTGAATGGACAGCCAATAAAAACCAAGCAAAAAGGCTCACAACAACAAACTGCTCACACACAGATTGAGGAACCTCGAGTCAGGCATGTCAGATATCAGACCATTCACTGTTTTTTTTATTCCAAGGCTTGACATTCAACAGTTAGTGTTGGACCAGCAGGAAGCAGGATGTGGAACAACTAAAATACTGTGAGCTGATTTATGTTCAGGCGCTGTGTATTCGTCCACCTGTTTTGTGTAAAAAAGATGCATAGTTAAGACATTTTTACAGCCGACAGTTTGTATTCTTTCTACACTTGGCTAGCTCCATATCAACGGCCATAAAACACAAATCTCATATATCATAACTCGGTGGTTCCCAGACTTTTCTCTGTAAGGGGGGGCTTTTTTTTTTATTGCCTTTATGATAGAGATAGCTGAAGATAGACAGGAAAGGCGGACAGAGAGAGAGGGGATGACACGCAGCAAAGAACCGCAGGTCGGATTCGAACCCCGGGCCGCTGCAGCAAGGACTCAGCCTCGGTACATGGGTCGCCTTAAAAACAAGGAGGCCTCAAGCTTTGTCACATTGTCCTCACAACATCAGATGTATTAAACTTGTTCAAAACCAACAGAGCAATCTATAGTAACATGTCAACAGACAAAAACAGTTGGTAACAAATCCGATTTTTTCATCCACAATGACCCCAAATAGACCTGAATGCAAAGCAGCAACAAGTTGAGCTTTCAGTAACTTGTTCTCAAATCCAAAAAACTCTTTAGTGCACTCTTGCTCTTTCCAACTACGCAAACAACCCACAACAATGCAAATTTGTTCTTGCCTCTTCTCCTATGGGAGTTGTCAAAGGTTATTCTGGGAAATCTAAGTCGCTAACTTATGTTCAAGTAGACGGGGCAGGTTGAGGTAAAGTGAGACGACTGAAACATTAAATTCTAACAGATTTCTAACAGTGGAAGAGTATTTGAGGGTAGAGCTTTTCCCCTTCAGATGGTCACAAAGACTCAAAGGGACACCAGAGCTAAAACTGTTTGTACAGACATGATTCGCAGCACTTCAGTCACTCCAGCAGGTCAACAACATTATTCTTGGCTTAAGACCACAGGCTGAGCCAAAGGCAGACCAATGACAGGCTTGAGATGGTGCCAGTGTGTTCTGGGTGTAATGTGTCCGTCTACAAGCTCGGTCAAAGTCGTTCAGAGGAGCACAGACAGAGAGGATGCCACAAGGCTGATGTGATGTTTTCATAAGTCAAGTACTCTGTCAAACATCATGGCAACAACTGTGCAGTTGCGTTGACTGCTGCGGTGAGAAAACCTTTTAATTCAAAGTCTTGCGAAATCAATCAGCTTCATTTTTCGGGACGGTTAACTCAGGTTTTGCCTTGTGATGCACTGATGTCGCTTTGCCCTCCTGATATTCTGATACCTTTACTCATGGTAGTGACCAATCCCAATTATAATTCTTTCCAATTTAAATGCCGTCAGATGAACTCAAGTACAACTTTATCGACAACACCTGCTCTGTCCGAAGCAGCGCGTTTTTCCATTTTTACTCCTAATATGTACTTTTCTTTAAATTATAACATCAATATTACTTGAAATAGAAACACAGGATAATGTAACAGTGCTATAGGTTTATGTGGACGGCACAGAAATCAAAATACTAACCAAAATACTACCCATGAGCCACAGGTGCCATTGCCATTCTCCCTTCAAGTTTTTATGTTTCCATGATTGTAACTTTGACTTTTTATCAAAGCAGCAGATATTTTCTCACATAGTGGTTAATATTTTGTAATGGTGACAATGTCTATGAGAAACTCTTTTTCCTTAGAAGACAGTATCCTAGAATTGAAGATGTTTAATCTTATTCTCTTCATAATGGGTTTGGTCAAGTTTGCATTTGTACCTCTTAGAGTGGCAAAAACTGGAGATATCAACCCTTTATCCACTGCTTCTCTGCTCCCTTTCTTACTTGTTTTTATGCTCTCTCAATTACAATTTTTGGTTTGTTTGGGTATTACAAGTGACTCAGGTTTGGAGGGGGTTTTGTGTGCAGTTGACCTATCCTAGCTGGTCGTGCATTAGTTATTTAATAATACATTTTCAGATCATCATTAAATGTATCTCTTAATATCAAGCATATTGGATCAGTAAATCACTAGTTTTGTCAACCAACAAATATTTGCATTAGGAATATGATGTACAGAGTCACTGGAGAATTGTTATATACATTTATATAAAGACTTCCAGTGACACCAAACACTGAGGCAACTAGTTCAGATTCTATTAATGCTTCTGTCTGTAGTGAGGTAATTAGGTCTTTGTCTGCCTGTGTATGCTCTGATTCATTAAGTGTGAAGCCGAGACAAATGGCCTATAGTCATATGAGGATGACTTCATTAGCAGCATCTTGAGGAGAGAAGAAGAGAAGAGAGTGAAAACAGGAAAACAGCCCGCTGTCCTGGGTCGAGCCTGCGGGGAGTTGGGGGAGTTTCAAACGGATGGAGAGGTCATGCTAGGCGCTCAGATAGACAGTACAGACAAAAGGCTGCTTGATTGAACTCACAAAGGGATTATCTTTTAGTGAGTCATTAATTGCTTAGGGGTTACAAATGAATTTCCATGCTGGGTTGTGTTTAGAGGTCATGTGACAGCATGGGCCCAAACTG
The DNA here is from genome assembly GCF_905237075.1 of Dicentrarchus labrax. Taxonomy (NCBI): domain Eukaryota; kingdom Metazoa; phylum Chordata; class Actinopteri; family Moronidae; genus Dicentrarchus; species Dicentrarchus labrax. The sequence continues at coordinate 9,059,115 of NW_026136719.1, forward strand.
CACAGAGAAACGTTTGTCTGAGTATCAAAGTTACTTATGTGAAATTGGGCCATGACATAAAAACAGCATTCTTCTGACTCGCTGACTGCAAATTGATTTAGGAAAGTGTCACCAAATGTTTTGCATTCCTTCCCTGACAGCAGCTACGGAGCATCCGTGTGATTCAACGGCTATTCAGAGAGGGACTGCTCACTTAACCTTTGTAGATTCATATCCTTTTCCTTATCCTTTTCAGACCTACTCATCCACCACAGTATGCGGACAGGATGTCAACAGTAGAGTGAAAGAGCAAGGGAATCGTCCCAACATGTATCATCATTACGTCACAGAGCGTGCGGGCAGATAATGTTCTCTAGAGGCTAATTCTTAACCATGCCCCCTGTAATCTCACACCTCAGGTCCTGCTGGCCAGAATGGACTGTGGTCAGTGTGGTTGTTTAATCACAGGGGGGGATCTGCAGTCACGGCTGCCAGCTAAGCGAAAGCACAGTGGGATGTGGGTTCTGGCAGTGGCTGCTTCTGTCAAAAACAGTGCTCCAAAATGTGTTTGAGGTAGGAAGTGTTCAGGTTTAACTGTCAGTGTAAAACATTTAAGAGGCATTTCTTCTCCATGCACTGGGAGCAAAGGACACACTGAGGTTGTTTGTTTTTTCCACTTTGAGTACAAAATAAACCTGGGGCTGGACGAGATGTCCTAACAAGACTACCAAGAGTCTAGAGCCATGCTAGCAGCTCTGTGTCTATAAATAAACATTACTGGCAACCCGTCTAATAGTTTGAGATTTGACTCAAAACCACAAATATCAACCTCATGGTGGCACTAGAAGAAAAATCTGAGGATTAAGAAAGTCAGTCGGATTCATTGTCTGGGGACCAGATATTTCTGTACACAATCTCACATCATTGTTGAGATATTTCAGTCAGGACCAAAGTTGTGGACCGGCTAACTGACATTGGCTAAAAACTATATTTAACTTTTATCTTTAATGATAAATGGTATGATAACTATATGCAAGATAATTCTTTTCCTATACTTGATCACGTCTAACACGTCTGTAAATATGACGTTAAGGTTTTTGAACTTCTGGAGTGATCTGTGGGCTGGTTTGTTGGCGTGTGAGTGACACATGGGAATTCAGAACACTCTGAACAACCAAGTGACATAGGAAAATGTGATTCAGCCATTCAAAAAGTTACCAATGTTTGGCTGAACTCTTGATTTAAAAGGCGTTTTGTGACACTGCACTAGATCCTACTGTCATAAAAGCTGTCTTCCATAATTCTCAGTAGCTCAACATCATTCTGCCTCAAACACCCCTGGGAGCAGATCTGATGGTCCACTGAAATGAGCAATATAGACGTCAAGCAACCTCTGGCAAGAAGGCTTGAATGAAGTGCCATAAACCTCAGCGTGTGTTTGTTTGGGTTTTTTGACAACTGCTGTGTCCAAGAGAATTTCAGCTTCAAGCTTTGCTGAAACTGTAGTCACATCTATTTATACTGTGTGTATACTAATGTAAGAAAATGCATTTTATGTACTTTTATCAAAGATGACATATCTTGCACTTTAGCCTGAAAGAACAGGCTAAAACTTGTTGAATCAATGAAATCCGAAATTTCTTTTTAATTCTCGGATACAACAGGTTATCAGTATTACTTTTAGAATTAGACTACATTAGTTACTTAATGTATGGCAAACATGCAGCAGTGAGTAATTGTGATGCAGTATGTTCTAACCAATGTAGACTGCAAAGCTGCATCGACTGGATTGTTTTCTCATTTAACAACATATCATCTATTAACTAAATAAACTTTGTGATAAAATAAAAAAAACATCCAGTTATTATGTAAGAAGAATCTCATTAAAATGCAGTTTCTGATTCCTTAGAACGAAGCCAGGCTAACCGTTTCCACCTGTTAACTAGCTAACCAGCAGCTGGATGCAACCTAATATTTAATGTACAGATCTGAGACTGGTATCTATCTTCTTATCTAACTCTTCACCAGAAAGCAAATAAGCATATTTCCCAAAATGTCAACAACTCCTTAAAAAAAGCCTCTGGTCAACAGCTGACAAGTATGTGTGTGACAGAGAGAGAAAGAGGAAGAACAGTGAGAAAGAAAAGAAAAACCTAATTAGAAAAAGCAGTGGTTTTGATCAGTGCGATGGCTGACTAAAGTATTTGGCTCAATCAGAAAGTCCTCCTGAGTAAGGAAGCAAACATTAGTCACAGGGATGAAGATGAAAGCCAGGCGTAATAGAAAAAGAATCACGGATCTCCAAGACTCCTCAGCAATCAGAGACATCTCTCATATAACATAAACCTCTCTGAATTACAGAAGATGAGTGGGAAAAAAGCCACATTCCTGAGTTATAAAGGCCCCGCAGACAGAAGCAAATCTCAAACTTGCAAAAAACCTTGAAATTAGTGAATTCATTTCCCATGCTATTCCATACATTGTAGACCTGTGTATGAGTCCTCGAAGGAGACAAATTTCTTATCCTCAGGCTGGGTAAGTTCTCCATCACTGCACTGTGTTTGGAAAGTGAGACTATATTAGCCAGGAAATTGTGGGGATAGAGCAATGACAACAAACCATATACTATAGGATATGCATATCTGAATGAATCCCACGTTTACTGATAACGATCTAAAAAGGTATAGAAAGACTTGAGCCAACATAATCTCATCCTAAATTAGCCCGAAGACAAGATGTTAACCTTTGCAATAATTACTGTTGACAGCAGCGTAATGTCGAGTGCCGGAGAAAATTCTGTACATCCAAAAAAAAGTCGGGAACACAGAGGAGAGCACTTTCCAGGAACACAGACAGAAGCCTTATTTGTTGTTTGAGTTAAGCGATGGATTTAGCAAAGAATTCATAAAGCCCAGGGGAAGGAAAATGTTCTCAACCCACAGTGAAACATAAAATAACACTGAAATTGGAGTTTGTGTGCTTTCAGCTGAAAGCAACGAAACATGAGTTAAACCACAAAAAAATACGTCAAAATTAGACGACAAATTGGCCTAAATGGCACACTGGGGTCACGACTGAAGGACTGGAGTCAGATCTGATCTACACTTTTCCTCGTTCTCAGAAAAACCTTGAGAAAATGCTGCTGATTGGCCAAAAAAGACTCCCTGCACCGCTCGTGGGTGGCAGCATGTTTACTTGTTGTCTTCAGTAGTGAGTCAGCACAGTGAGCTGCCCAGTCTCTCCTTATCTGCAATAAAGAGTGTGTGTGTGTATGTGTTCATCTTCCTCTGACTGACTCCCTCTGGCATTTGATCCCCACTTTATTTGTGTTTCTTCTGATTTCACTCTCTCTTTCTCTCACACCAGCAGAGAAACAAACACAAACACCAGTTAATGTTACCGGTGATCACATCTCTTCTGCTTCGCAAACAAGAAGAAACTAAAATCCATCTTTATTTTAGTAACTGCAACTTATTACAGCTGTGGTTAAGAGGGTCAAACGCTCAAAAACACACATGCGATTACAATATCTCTTTGGTGGACTGTTCAAGAGGGGACGGAGAACAGAAGAAAAACATAATGAGAGGTCCACTGCATCAAAAACTAAACAGGAAGAGCGTGAGACAGAGAGCAGACGAACGCCTCAGAGAACAGCTTCTTCAAAACAATAACAGAACTCCATTCTCAAACACATCAATGCATCCATACATCAATTAATGCAAAGTCAATGCAGCAATATGCTAAAAGGAGTTATTAATTTAAATTGTTTTGGTTGTAGCAATCATTAATATTGATATGACGCTTTGAATCACAATAATCACACTGAAACTAAACTGCTGCTCCTTCAGTGTCAGTGATATTTACACTACAAGGTCATAAAGATTTATCTATACAGCATCATTCATACACAAGGTTTAAAAGGGTGTTACAGACGTTCAAACTTTAAAAGAAAGTGTGAACAAATACACAAATGTAGAGCCTAACAACATGAGAATGCAGCTGAAAATAACTGTTTTAAACAAGAAAATATGGACAGTTTTTTACAATTGTGCATATTTGAAAATTAATATGCAGCTCTGAACTAAACTGAATTGTGGTTTCCAAATTATAACTGAAAAAGAACAATTATAATTGCTCTTAGATCCAGTTTCCTGTTTAAAGAATCAAACCGCATTGAACATCTTTTAGCAGTGATTCACAGCCATTATTGCTGTGGAGGTTTCATTCCTTTCACTTAAACTCTTAAAACTCTTAAGGCTTATGGGCACAATTAAATGTAAAAAAGGTACACAACAAAAAGATGCAGATTTATTAAAGAGACATTCACACATTCAACTCTGTTAGTGCCGCTTTCCAGTCTACCTCAGTCTGGATTATTAGTATGCAGCTGGTGTGTGGAGATATGAGGCTCAGCTAAATTGAAGGTTAGTCCTCTTTGTTTTAAAAGTTCCCATCGGCACTGAATTCCCCCCCTGCCAACACACACACACACACACACACACACACACACACATAAACAGCTGATGCCAGACAACAGCAGACATACAGATCTACTCATATACAGTACACTGTATATGAGTAAATGTCACGTGTGTGTGTGTGTGTGTGTGTGTGTGTGTGTGTGTGTGTGTGTGTGTGTGTGTGTGTTTCTGTAAAAGACAGCTAAAATTAGAGATGCTGATGACAAGGCTCAGCTGTACGTGTGGCCACAAGCAAGGAGGTGACATTTCCACACAACTGAAAACTGAAATTGGAAATTAAGACTCCCACTGGGCCTCTCCGACTCCCAGGAGTTCAGGAAATAAACATAGATCCGTAATGTGTTTCCAACCCTGTGGAGATTAGACAGAAAGCGGATTAAAAAGCAACTGCTTCGTGTGATGTGATGTATGTGGAGGTGTAACATTGACTTAATGAATCAATTTATACTGTTGTTGAACTGTATTGAGTTATACCGTTTGGTTTCTTTATCCCTGAGAGTAGGATAAACAAGAGAAACATAATATATATATATATATAGAATAGTTCAACAGAACCAGAAACTACATTCATTTCCAATTTTCACTTTTCTTTGATATCCAAACTGTTGTTTTCCATTTTATTTTTATATGTGTGGATGCTGTAAAGGTGACAAGAAGCTGAACTGAAGCTATTATCTTTTAAATAGAAGTCAAAAAATTAAGATTACAAATAAACTGAAAAATGTCCCAGTACAATTTTTTTTTTAAAGATTAGACTTAGAACAGTTCAGGCTCAGGTGAGACGACGGTTACTGGACATGAAGCTTGTCTGGGAAATATCTTCCATTGTAAGTGCAGACCACAAAGAACTATTTTGGGCCATTAAACTGAAAAAAAATCCTAAAAGTCATAACATTATGAAGGTCTGTCTTCCTGCATTCTTCTCATAAGAAGTTAAACCACATTCTTCTTCAGTGTGACTGAACTTACAGTCCTTAGCTGTGTGTGGTGACTATTTGTAGCAGAGGCCTTTTTTCCTTTTCTGTGAAGCACAGCTGCCTTACGGGATTTATTTCAAACATTGTCAAGATGCCTTTGACGCAATGTCATTTCTCACACTGCCACACAGTGTTTGCTCTGTTCCTCAGTCATTCACCTCATTATTCCTGCTCTTTCTGCCATGTGACTATTTCAAAGAAAAAAAAAAGTTTTCTCAGCTGAACTTCTGACCCAGCGTTACATAAGAGTGCTCAGTTTCTAAAGTGTGAGAAAGGGGTTAATGTGGTCCAAAGACCCCCCAAAAAAACCCATAGGAAATAAGTCTCTCAAACCTAAAAGCGGCACAAAGTGCGGCGGGACAAACAGCAGCATGGAGCTTCTTCTTCCTGCATTGACTTTAAGGGGACATTCTGGGGGGGAGACAATAGTGCAGTGTTTCCTTGTGGTAATGAGATGATGTAAACGAGAGGCACAGAGAGGGATGAAAAAATGAAGAGGGAGACAGAAAGAGTGGGGCAGAGAGGAAGAGAGACAGAAACAAGAGAAAGAGATGTAAAGAAAGACATGTAGATCATAGTTTCACTTGTGCGAGTAGTTCAAGGTTTTCCCCTCTGCGTGAGATCCAGAAATATATATAATATATATAGTCACTGTATCCTCAAGATGCTTTAGAGAGCAAACTCGCACTCCCTATTTATGTTATGTGCTTAGTTAATAAGGAAACTTAGTTTGAGATGATTTTTTAAAGCAAAACAGGGAAGAAGTATATTGAGAAAATTTCCAGCATTGATTTACTTTATCTACAAAAAATAGTAAAATATTAATAACAGCAGGAACGAACCCCTAGTAATTTGTAAATATTAACTTTACAGCAATATCAGGAACAGGATGTTTTACTTCTCCTAAACAATATGGAGGACTTGACGTAACCTTTTGTGTTCATCATTAACTTTTTATATTTTAAAACAACCATGAACCAAACAGATTTTTAGCTCCTATATAAGTAATAATAAACATCATCTTCTTTGAGCAACATATGGAAGAATAAACACCGTCCAATTATGACTGATGCCGTGAGCACTGGAGGCAAAGCTGAGTCGGTTGTAAAATGTTTTCATTCAACCACTGAAGATGATGAAGTTTGTCTGATATAATGGAAAAGTGACAGAAATTATTCTTTAGCTGTAAAGATTATTCCCTTAATCCCATAGTGTCAGTCTTATACTTCATGCATGTACTGTATATACTTGCATCACCTGTGAGATGTTTGATAATAATAACTGAGGCCATATCATACTGCTTGCGTCTGTAGATGTAATTATGTGTGCTTCCCTAAACAAATAAGTGATAACACAAAGAAAAAAGGAGGAGAGGGATCAAATGAGGAAAAGTGAGAAAAGTTAATATGCTAAATATACAAGTGTGATAATGTTTTACCGTAACTCGCAGTATGTTGAAGTCCTCCAGTAATTCTTTACCCTCAATAAAACATGAATACTGGATTTACTTTGAACCAAAATAACTAACCACAAAGCTCATCTCCCACAATATGCACAGTATAGAATAGTATACTAGAATAATATAAATATATTCATATAAAATAACTTGAGACAGTAACCTAAATTCATATCCAGCCCATATTAAAGAATACAACCTGTCCACTCTTAGGATAGGATTAGGATCCTAAGGGTTAACGAGACTGATGGTTCAGAGTATGTACAAAATGTCTTCACTGTCGGTCCTCATTAAACCAGCTTTCTGCAAGTTTTGGGTTTCACCAAAACAGTAGGAGGAGCTGATGTTTGATAGTCATGAAATACTGTCATTCCTTCCACTCAGCCCACAGGCTCAGCGCTGTGAGTCACACACACCAACATATAGAGGAACAAGACCTGATTGTTGAGTCAAATATCAGACTGACCACTGCACCCACAACAATAATGAGCCATAAAAAGAGTCACAGAGGAGTTGACACACAAATCTGAAACAGAAAACACACAAGTGATACTAATTAATTGCATGATACACTGATTAATTGTTTAGGAAATGTAAGTAAAAATGCCCAAAATACACTGGTTTGGTTGGATAAAACAACATTTGAACACAGGACCTTGGACCTTCCTAACCCCATTTGGATTCTTTTTATATCAAATCATTTCTTGTTTATTTTTAAGGGGGAAAAGCATTCATGCACTCAAATCTGTTCAAAAATCTTAATAAGTTATGCAGGATACCTTTTTTGGTAGCCTTGGAGCCAGTAAATATTTGTAATTTTTGCTTAAAAATTCACCAAGAAGACCATTCTTGCCTTGAAGATTTGAGTGTACAGATGCTTTTATCCATTGAGTTTGTCTGTAGCTCCAGCACCAAGTTAAGTGTCATACCACAAGGAAAAATGCCAAATATTTGCTGGTTCCAGATTCTCAAATCTGAGAATTTTATCCTTTTCTTTGTCATATATATGATTGTAAAGTTAATATATTTAATTTTGTATCTGTCGGTTGGACGAAACAAGACATTTGAATATGTCAAATGCAATTTCCTAACATCTTATTTTGATACTCTTTTGTCTTTTAAGCAAAAATTCAAAACATTTGCAGGTTTCAGCTTATCATATGTGAGGATTTCATGCTTTTGTTTGTCATACATGATTGTAAAGTGAATATCTTTGGGTTTTGGACAGTATCCTAACTGTCAGGGTAAATTTAAAAAGATGAGTAAACTAGTAGTTTAACTTTAGTCCTGGGCAGATAATATGATAACACAACACATGAATCACAACACACCCACGACTGAACCTGAAAACATTTCTCTGACAAATGTGTTCAGTGTTTTCACCATCCACATTAGTCAGCTATCAGTAGTCAGCTGCAGTTTCTATACACTCAAGCCATACAAACAATAAACCAGAAGCTAACCTGAGCCGGCAAACTGTGTGAGACTGGGCCGACTGGGCCACCAGGCCAGCATCACTCGTATTGATTCAAATGCACACGCTTCAGCATGCAAACCAATACACACACACACACACACACACACACACACACACACACACACACACACACACACACACACACACACACACACACACACACACACACACACACACACACACACACACACACACACACACACACACACACACACAGAGAGAGTCTGAGCCCTCAGCTTGAATCTCTGCCAGCACAATGCAGCACTGCAGACATGGGTGTGGCCTCACCAAAAGCCCTTTTCATCAATACCTCAAAATGTAATGCTGATATAAAGACACTGAAGAATTAGGGAGCAATAACTGGTAAGTACAGTGTTTGACTGATTGTTAGGTGGTGCAAAAGCAGGGAAATATTCCCACATTTGATCATAATGTCTGTTTGATCATGAATAAAGTCTAACTACTACATGAATCCAGTTAGAAACACAAGTGTTAATATGGTCATGAATGCAGTGAGACATGCATCTGAGGGAATCAGCTGTCTTTCATTAATAACACACATGGCTCTTAAGAGGTTTGAGAAACTTGAACCAGATAATTCTTTGTATTTTTGCTCCAAAAATAACATAAACAATCATCCAAATGTTTGCCAGTTCTTTTTCTTTCGATCGACTGATTGATTAAGCTCTACAGGACACATCAACAAAGAAGAAAAGGGTGTGCTTTCCACATAAAATATGATAATCGTGTTGATATTTCACAGAGCGAAGAGTAAAAACAAGGGAGGGGAGAGACACAGAGACTTTCTGGTATTAAAAGATATTTTACTGGCTAGCACCAACTTTTACAAGCCTCCAAACTCTGATGATGTAATAGCTTCCACAGCAGAAATCCCTTAACATGCCACTCTCTCACATCCATGCCCTCATCACTCAAAATGTTTATTTTAATGGCTGGGTGGGGATAATGTCAGGTTCAAGTACATCTGTGGACCTCAGAAAAGGAGGATAAATTACATCAGCCTAAGTCAGTCTCACACTAGTGCTTTTTAATGGTCACCATGTTTGATTCCTAGATGAAAGACACTGGCTGCAGCCCCGCTGTTGGCTGAGCTATGGGACCAGCCATTTCATCCAAAACTACCATACAGCTACAATATCATGCTCTTCAATATGATAACACCACTAAAGGGTTAACCCTAACCCTAAAGCCTCCACAAGCAGAGTTAAATCAACCACGCCCACACAGCAACAACAAAAAGTGTGATGTAAAAAGTATATGTGTAACAATTCAAATAATCGATTTTAAGTCATTTATCAAGCAAACATGCCAAACAGTTTGCTGGTTCCAGCTTCTCAAATGCGAGGATTTGCTGATTTTCTCTGTTTTGTATCATTGTAAACTGAAGTAATGGACAGACAAAATGTCTACAACACTGTGTAGGCGTCAGCTTAGGCACTAAGAAATCATTACAGGCATTTTTCACTATATACTGACATTTTAGAGTTCATTAATTCATCTAAAAAATGAGTTCTAGTTTTCTAGTTAAATTCCAACAGTTTTTTCATTGAACTTAAAACCTTATTGTCTTCAGATATTTACTGCAGTTAAGGAGAAAGCAGTGCATTATTTATCTCTGAAAAGTCTTGAGTGCTTAAAAAGTTGCACTGAATTACACTGCATTGCAAACTTTGTTACTAGAGAAAAATAAAATTGTCGGTCTCGGAGCAGATTTGGTGGCATTTCAGTCAGCGCCAAGCTTTGATAATGATGGAGGGGTGAGTGACCGGAGTCAATTTGCCTCCCTGTATAGGATGTGTTTGACAAGCACTAAGTAAATGTGCTCAGCCATTAGGAAAACAGGCCTATCTTTTAGGGCAAACACTAATCCCACTCACTCCAGAAGCCTGTGTCAATATGCAATTTCTCAGTGCCAGCAAGTTGCTTGAATAACCTGCTGCAAGCTTCAGAGGCAAAATCTCCCTCCTCTACCTTCAGAAAGCTTTTTTTTAATAGTAGTTGTAGTGGTGGAAGAACTACTCAGATCCTTTACTTAAGTAAGTATCATCAGCTGAATATACTTAAGTACAAGTGCTTGTTTTGCAGTAAATTGTCCGCAGTGACTGATTAATATACATGGTTTTGTTAGATTGTTAATACTGACAAAGGTGTATGTGTATGTGTTAATATACAGTTTGGTAGTTTAGTCCAGTGGCTCCCAAATAAGGGTTGCATTATAAATCGAGAGATGATTAACAGGGTTGGTAAGAAGAAAAACAAAATTCTAGTGCATACATTTGAATTAATTTTTTAATCTAAACAATTATTGACATGTAACCATCTGAGAAGTTTAGAGAAGAAACGTCTCTTTGGTGTAACACAGACACTTTATTGTAAGAGGTTACAAACCAGAAAGGTTGGTAGTTACTGGTTTAAAATTTAACAATGCATTGAAAAGCTTCTAATATGTTCGTTATGTAACCACTTAAATCTGGAAGGCAAGTGTTAAATATATCTATGTAGTTCCTGTGGAGGAATACAAGCGTGAAGTTGTATTGTTGGTTAAAAAAGCAAATAATCTGCGTTTTGTACTGCATATTCACATACTTCTGTGTTTTGTATTGTGGCGTCTTGGTGAATGTGGAGGTGTGCCATGAGGGTGGATCTACGGAGCGGTGAAAGATTTCTGGGCTAGCAGAGAAACCTTAATCCATCTCTTTCTGACTTTGTGTTTGTATGAGTGCAGGTTCATCCGCGTTTAGAGCAATTCAATACAATGCAAACGGAGAGTGTAAAGTATTGTCTGAGAGCATCAATGCCTGTGTGGAGACAAAGAAACTATACACAAAACACTGATATATTTCATAATTTCCTTCATGTAAGATGGCCAGCTTAGCTTTAATTCCATACAGCCACAGAGAAAGTTAGTAAAAGTTCCTCTCAACACAAACTAGAGACACTCACTGTAAAGCGAGAGAGGCAAAAACAGTCCAGACATCAGCAGAAAGAGAGGAAATGCAGGAGGCGCAGAAAGAAGCTTCCCAATCTGGCCACCATACAGTGAAAAGGAATGTAATAGTGAGGGGGAGTACGGGGTGGGGGCGAGATGTCCTGGAAAACATGGAGTCACATCCCAATTCACAGTGTTCAGACAAAGGGGAAAGTCAGGAAAGAGCAAGAAGTGGAAAAATGAACTGAAACTGAAAACTATAGTATTGTCTCAAATGTATGACTAGTTTCTTTCTTACTCAAAGAATGAATGAGCCCAGTGTAGAATTGAATCAGTCAATTAATCAATTAGTTAGAAAAACAGAAAAATAGCCAGCAACTATTCTGACAACTGATTAATCATTTAGTAATTTTTTACTAGAAAGTAGAAATGCCAAATATCCCCTGGTTATTCTCTTTGTCTCAAGGTAGCAGTCACATTACATTTCCAGCATACGAACATTTGCTGTCTTTCTATTAAAACCGGAATGATGGAACAAATTCAAGCATGTGTTTCCTGTTTCGCCGCGACCTCCAGCCGCTCCAGTTGACTCACAGGTCAGAGTTTACCTTTGTTCATGTTTGACCGAGCAGATGGGCTCGATCGTCCAGTAGAAACACTGATTCACTGTGTTTGGAAGTGAAAAAGTGATTATTTAAGTGCTTCATCACTATATTTAGGACCATTAACACACTACCAACTGTAGCATCACTCTCAAACACTGTTTACGGTTTGTGATCACTTTGATCAATATTCATTCATTAAGACATATCAGAACTGCAACACCAGGTCCTTTTTCCTGTATCGACATTTGATGTAACCATACCTTTATTCCATTTAATTTTAATTAGCAGTGCAATTTAAGATTATTTTCATTATTGATTAATCTGCTGATTGTTTTCTCCATTAATTGTTTGGTCTATAGAATGAAGGAAAGCAGTGAATCCTCACAGTTGAGAAGCAAAATAGTTGCAGGTTAATTTTTTGTTAGTTGACTGATGAACTAATTGCTTCGGTCAACTAAAGATTTTTAGGTTTTGGTGTGTTGGTTGGAAAAAAGCAAGCGATTCAATGACATTAGCTTTTGTAAATTGTTACAGACATTTTTGACTGTTTTCTGGCATTTATTTGATTGACCCCCAATGTATGTGCATCAGAAACTGAAACGAGCCATAAAAGGTAAATACACAGACTTCCTTTCTCACACTGCAGTTATATACTGACAGAACCAAAAACCCTGATCTCCTTCTGTATAATGAAACTCAATATTTAACATTGGAAACACTGACAAAATACAGAAAGCTACAAGGTAAAAGCTGCATGCTGACAATAAAAAGACAGAATTCACAGCTCCTTACATGAACTCTGTCAGATAAATGGCTAGAGGCATCACACTGCAGGACAGGGAGGATTACTCAGCCACAGAAATATAAACCTCACTCTCTTCAAATATTTATAAGCTCTACAGTCTCCTTACACTAACAGTGCAAAGCTGTTGCTAATTGTTATTACAGATCAGTCACTGCGGGGCCGGGCCTCAGCTTTCCCACTTTCCCAAGTTAACACAGCGAGCTGAACGCACACAGGATGAGAGCGGATGATTACAGCAAGTGAAAAACGAGAAGGATCCATTACATAGTAGAAGAGTTTCTGCTGAAGTTTTGCAGGAAATTAGAAACAAAAGCGATACTTAAAACAGGTATGGGATATTTAAATGCATATTTATAATCCTATTGTTCATGTAAAAGGTATCTTGTGTATATTTTACGTAACTTAAAGGTTACAGCAGGTTATCAAGTTACAAATCATGAGCAGACTTGGCAGATGAGAGAATCAGGTCCTGTAGCATTCCTAATCTGTAATCTTCCATGCGATCTTACTGCGTATCAAATATATTCAGGCCAGTAATGAAATTAATTTATTTGAGGCTGCCAGCTATCATTTAACTTGTCTAGATGAGTTTGTAAATATCTGCATTAACGTTGAGAGCTTGGCTTGAGGTGACGTATCGCTACAACTTTCTATCAATAAATCTGAGCTGTGTACCCGACACTGTCAGCACTGTTTGAGTTTTAGCTGCTTGTGCACTCGGTAATGGAGATCTTCAATTTATTCATCTGTTCACTGAGAGGACAAAACAACACCTGTGAGGCTAAAGGATGAGACACATCTTGGAAGAAAACTGGAACTGATGAAAGCTGCATTTGCCTTAACAGGGACCGAGCCAGCGACCGCTGGAGGTCCCTGTTGCTAGAATTCTTTTTCTTACCTATTATTTTTAGCCCCTTCGACTGCATTTAAAATGAAGAAGTTTATATCTCTGCAACGGCACGTGTGATTAAAATGAAACTTGGTACGATGCTTGCCCATGGCTCCCTGAGGCTCGCTAAAAAATGTGTCAACAATCCCCCACTAAGTGGCGCTCTGGTGGCAGGGTAAATCACTGTGCGGAGACCGTAATAGTTATGAATATGAAATTCACAGGACACGTGTAGACTGGTGCCTGTAGCTCACATACCAAAAATCGTGTTTGTAGCGCCCCCTACAGTATTTTAAAAAAGCAGCCCCGGCGCCACGTTTCACCAATATGTATGAAACTCGGTAGGCACGTGCAACGTGCCGAGACGTACAAAAAAGCCTCTTGCACTCATACCCCAAACCCCACGGGAAGTCGGCCATTTTGATTTTGATTTTCACTTTTGGCGAACTTTTCGCCTTGTATTTGAACAAACAACAGGAAGTAAGCACTGCAATGCAATTATGATTTGATTTCCGTGAAATTTTCCTGTTTTCGTCTGCACGTGTTACGCCTGCACGTGACGCGGCCGCAGCACACCCCGAGTTGCGTGGAGTACGAGGGCCCGTTCATCACTGCTTGCAGCTCTTAATTTATGTTTTTTTTTTTTTTTTTTAGTGAAGTTTGTTTATTTTTAAATATTTTTATTGTCGGAATGTTGTGTTTTTTTTATTCCTTTACTCTTTTGCTGTGATGTCATTGGATTGTCGTGATGTCATTCAAAGATCAAAGCCAATAGAATGTTCCTTTGATACAAAGGCGAACATTCCTTCTGAAAATGCATAAATAGGATCTAAATCCAACATCAGTTCAGACTCACTTCGACCACAGCGACAAACACAGAAAGATTCTTCAGGACTTTGGATTTAAGAACATAAACAAATACAAGGATGGATCAAACAACAACTGAGAGTCTGCGCGCGCACATCCGACAGTGCCTGGAGAAGCTGACAACGATAGAGTGGTCGCTTCTGAAATCCGGGTCCCTCGAAAAGGAGACCGAAGAGATTATAACTGACATTTGCGTGGATATCGTGAATACGATATTCATCCACATATATGGGGTGTTCAGAGAGAGGCATATGAAGGGGAGAGACACTCCCAAATCCTCCAAAAGCTCTCCTGGATCAGCCAGATCACAGAAGAGCACGGTATCTGAAGGCGACGTCCGTGGGTGTCTGGAGGACTGCATCTCTCTGGCCTTATCGGAGGCCACTGGTGTCCCAGACATCACTTCCAGAAGCGCGGAGAAGCTAACGGACGCTGTGATTTCAGAGGTCACAGAAAGATTCAATATGGTCTCCAAAAGCTCTGAAAGAAGTGGAGACGATGAGGGGAGCAGACCTCTCATCTCACCTTCCTTCACCGAGAGACTAAAGACCATGGTCCGATATGTGGCCAAAATCCTGCAGAAGTGTGCTATAAAGAAAGGTCAGCAAAGCCTGACAACGGAGGCAGCGGACAGCCAGATAACACTGGAAAACTTGCCAGTGGAGGACCCAATGCTGGTTGGAACGGAGGAGTCCTGCTGCACCCCCGTTGTTCCTTCTCTTGATGAGACCGAAACAGAGTCTCCGAAGAGCTTCGTGGACAAAGTCACAGAAGTCGTAAAAATCCTTGTACAAGAAAGGGCCAAGATAATCAAACCAATTGATTACTTCGTCAAAGTTTCAGAGGAAGATGCCGACATGTTTGAGTTGGAATCCTCCTACGACATGGCTGAGGTGGCTTCTGCAATTGTCGTTGAGATAATTGAGGAGTTGAAACTCAATTCAGAAGTTTCACTGCCTGACTCTCTGGCAATATCTGAAAAGACGTCCCACTGGAAAACAGTGGCAGCCAAACTTAAGGATTTTTATGCTCAGCGTTTTGCAATGGGGTCACTACTTGGCCTCATGGCAAAACTGAGGCGTAAATATAAATGCGTCCCAGAAGACCAGTCTTCTATGAGCCAGCTGATGGAGGAGGCTGATGAGGTAGTTAGGAGCATCATCTCATCGACTGAAGAGGATCTAAGGAAGATGAGAACAGATGAGACCCCTGACGAAATAATCAACTCTGTTGGCAGCGATCAGGACAACACAGTCGCTATAGAGCTAGGTGATTTAGTTTCTGAACACCTACAGCCAGAGGCTCCCACGGTGGACTTCCGCCTTCAAATACAGGGCGAAGTGGACACCTTTATGGGGCAGATAAGGAAATGGCTTAACCAGCAGCTGATACGACACCAACGGAAGAAGGACCACGTAACTCTTGTCCTGAAAAAGATCAGGGAAGTAGTCTGTCAGATATTGCCTACTGAGACCCCCTCAGTCATAGGAAGTGGCTGCGTGACACCTGTAGGAAGTTACAGCATGACACCTGGGAAGGTTGAAACAAAACCACCTTCCACCCCCATTCGGTCCCTCAAGTCACCGGTAGGCACTAAGACTGGTGACACCCAGGTGGTTGAAGTAGAATCACCTTCCACTTCCATTAGGTCCGTCAAGTCTCCGGTGGGAGCTAAGACTGGTGACACCCAGGTGGTTGAACTAGAATCACCTTCCACCCATGT
Organism: Dicentrarchus labrax; assembly: GCF_905237075.1. NCBI lineage: Eukaryota > Metazoa > Chordata > Actinopteri > Moronidae > Dicentrarchus > Dicentrarchus labrax. The sequence continues at coordinate 9,075,324 of NW_026136719.1, forward strand.
TAGGTCCCTCAAGTCACCGGTGGGAGCTAAGACTGGTGACACCCTGGTGGTTTTAGTAGAATCACCTTCCACCCCCGTTAGGTCCGTCAAGTTACCGGTGGGAGCTAAGACTGGTGACACCCTGGTGGTTTTAGTAGAATCACCATCCACCCCCGTTAGGTCCGTCAAGTTACCGGTGGGAGCTAAGACTGGTGACACCCTGGTGGTTTTAGTAGAATCACCTTCCACCCCCGTTAGGTCCGTCAAGAAGTCACCGGTGGGAGCTAAGACTGGTGACACCCTGGTGGTTTTAGTAGAATCACCTTCCACCCCCGTTAGGTCCGTCAAGAAGTCACCGGTGGGAGCTAAGACTGGTGACACCCTTGAAGCAAAACCACCTTCCACCCCTGTTCGGTCTGTCAAGTCACTGGTGGTAGCTAAGACTGGTGACACCCTGGTGGTTGACGCAAAACCACCTTCCACGCCCGTTCAATCCACCAAGTCACCGGTCATTGATGAAGCTGCGGTTGATACTGCAGCACCAGCAGCCCATCAGTGGGACGATACCAGATGCAGGCTTATGGTCATTGCACTGGTTCGTAGAATTATGAAAAGTCCGATGCATCTGGACATTCATGTGACCTGCAGTGACATTGAGGCAGTCAGCAGGTCACTGGCGGAGACGTTCCTGGAACAGATCACAGGTTCCGAGTTTGCTGTAAAGCCAAGAGGCCAGCACATCAAGAAGGTCGCCAAGGCAGTGCACAAGGAGTTGTGCAAGCTGACAGGCGATGCAGAGATCTTGAAGATGTGCCTGCTGTCCCGGGATGCATTTGTTTACAGATGCATAACTGAGACACTAACGAAGCATCTGGTGATGCCGCAGAAGAAGACCGGCGTGAAGAGACTCTTCTCACGTCTCTTCAAGACCGTGGCCAAGCCGTTCGCCGCTTGCTTCGGATGCAAAGAGTAATCTTTAGCAGTTTTTGACCGGACGCTAACTGGGATGACACTGGGTTTACTCCGAGAAGCTTCGGTTCGCCCACATTTGAAATATAATGAAAAATAATGATCTCAGTTAAGAGAAGAATTGTCTGGTGGATCGCAACACAGGACATCAGGTATCATAGGGCCACACAGGTGCCTCAGTGTAACACTGTGGCCTTGCAGCTATCAGGTGGTTCAATTCCAACCTTTGACCCCCTTTTGCTGTGAGGAGTACAGAGTGCTCACCGTGTTGGTGTGGGTTTTCCCCGAGTAGCTTCGGTTTCCTCCCACATTTTAAAAAATAAACGATTGAGCCAAACTTATAGCCAAGTTTGGCCTACTCAGCAGGGGAGCTGAGGCCTATCCCAGCATGCACTGTGTAAAAGGCCTTGGGAAACACCCCAGAGATGTTATTAGTCTCGACAAACACATTCACACCTACAGCCCCCCCCCATAAAAATAAATAAATAATCTAAAATAAAAACAAACAATATAACATAAAACAAACAATCCGTCTGATAAGAGTCTCACTATGAACGACCCTACTGGAAACAGTAAATGTTTTATAATTTCATGTACTACTCCGAGCAGATTGATCAGATCCAGCTGAACTTTGCTGGTGATGTTTAGTAAATGTTGTGATGCTTCGTTGAACGGCATCTGTGGCGTTTGGCATTGAATTTAGGAAAAAAACTACTTATTTTGATGCTTTGAGGCATCAAAGTCTGCTAGCAAGTTCAGTTTTTGGACCTCTGTAGTTGTACAGCAATGCTAGTAAAGAAAACGTTGAAAGTATTCTGGGTTAGGGTTATAAAGCTGTAAACTATCTGTATTCATATCTGTACTCAAAAATGGGCGGGGCTTCAACCTGAACTTGTTCATTTAAGCCTGAAATTGATATTGGTTGAATTTAAGTTGGATTCTGCCATTTTTGGTGGTTTGCCCGCTTTGTAATTTAACGAACTCCTCCTAGAGAATTGGTCAGTACACTCTGAAGATGTTTACAATGAAAGAATGTCATTATCAAGTTATTTGTTGTGTCTGTGGCGTAGCGTTGAATTTTGATTTGCAGCTTTAATTAGGGGCCGAGCCAGCGACCAATGTGAGGACACCCCGAGTTGCGTGGAGTGCGAGGTCCCGCCCAATTTAAACTTTAATTGGGGTTGTGTTTTGTTGAATCATAATTTAAACCTATAACTGGCAGTGGAGACAAGTTGTGACTATAACACCGACATAAGTAGAAACTTTTAAATAGATACGTACTCTCTTTTAGCTCTGTTTGTGGTCTCTAACAAGTCCTGGAAAGAAAATATACGGTTCTTTAGCTGCTAAATGCTCCACTATGTTCACCACTACTGTCTTAACTATGGTTGTCTCATGTCTGATGCTGGGCAGGTAGTGTCCTGCTGCAGCTGAAAACAACCCTATGAGAGCAGTGAGAGTAAAACCAAAGTAAAGTTGTAGGTCGCTCAGCTAAACAATGAGCTCAAACTCGCTGTAAAGTGCTGTAAAGCCGAGGGAAGCTGCAGATTCAGGTTATAATTCTCTGTAGGTTCATCACATTGAGCGGTCTCTTTCACACCGTCACATTGTTTTAATAAAAATATTAATTACAGTAACTTTTAGAATAATTCAAGCTTCATAAAAAAGCATTTCTGAGATAATCCAGTTGTTTTATTATGTGTTTTATAGATGTAACATGATGGTTCGACATGTGGTTGGATCACTATTGATGAGAAGTAACAACAAGATTGAGATGGATAACTTTCTCCCGCAGCACTTTACTGATTTTACCAACTTCATCAGCTTCACAACACTTCCTCTTTCTGCCTCACATGTGACAACACTAACCAATCAGAAGCAAGAGTGTCTTAGAATCACTTAGAGTCGTAAAAAAGAGGGAGAACCACAGAGCACAGACGTAGATTCAGCAGAATATCTTATTCTAAAGATGCAGATGTAAAGATAAACATGTAAATATGTAACTGTGCAACTCAATATGTGAAGCTGTGTTAACACTGTAAATATGTTCTTAGTAAGTTAACTCAAATACATGAATTAACTTTATCTTTACATTGGCCATTATTGCCGTTCAATCCAAAATCTTAAAACTCACTAAATTTGGAAGTACATGTAAGACTGTAGAAATCTCTCTGAGAAACAATGGCAGACACTGTACATGCACCCAGTGAAGTATGTAAGCTCCAGTTAACCTATAACTTCAGCTGACAAATGAATCTGTGTGTGTGTGTGTGTGTGTGTGTGTGTGTGTGTGTGTGTGTGTGTGTGTGTGTGTGTGAGTGTGTGAGTGTGTGTGGTGTGTGTGTGTGTGTGTGTGGTACACTCCAGCATGTGTACTGTGACCTCTCAGTCATTAGCCACCACCCAGGTCATATTCGTAAAGCTCTGTCCACAAAACCATGTTGGAGCAAAGTCGGAACAGGTGGTCTTATCAGCAACACGCCCATATGTAGGCCACATGTCAAGCATTAGCTGGCCAGCGCTAGGCTAACGCTGAGCTACGCTGAGGGCGAGACAATGCGGTCAGGTGAAGGGAGTGACTTAGCACAATCAATATACTAAATCTAAGCCACGTGGTCAGAGCAGAAAGGAGGTCAATCCAATTAGTTAGATCTGAGAGACACAAACATCAGAACTCCGTCCAATCCCGTGCCGATCCTAGAATATCCGCCCCCCCGCCCCCCTCAGGTCCTCCGTCTTAAAACATTACACACAGAGCTGTTAAACTGGCCAAGTCAGACACATAAATGCATTTTTATCAGCCTTTAAAATAGTCCAAAAAATATAAAGAAGACAGTTAGAGAAATGCTATGTTATACGTTGGCTGGAATTAAGTGGTTAATTATCTAATCCAGAAAGCGGCTGCCCCACTGTTTGACCTCAGCACACTTCAATGTAGTGCTAAGCTACTAGCAAATGACCTCACTGCACTCATCACGGAGTAGTACTCGGCATGTTTACACTCTGTCTGTGTATCCTTGAGGCTTAATAATGTAACATGTTGAATGCATTTCCATCCTAATAAAACAGCAGCACGGTAATTATCTTTTTATATTTTGAAACTTGCCTAGTTTACATCAGCTGGCAGTCTTCTTCTATGCCGCCTTTTGCTGTTGCCTCGCCGCCAGCTACTTGTAATCAGTGGAACCCGGTATAAACCCCACAGTGTAGCTTCAAGAAGCAGCAAAAAGGGCTATTATGTACGAAGAAAATTGCATGTTAACCTTGCGACTGGCGAGACCACCCCCAGGTAAAAGCCCTGTAACAGCCAGACTGTTCAACCCCTTAATACGGGCCTTCCCCGAAAGTCTGGACCACGATCTAGATCGAAACTGCAGGATAAGTAGAGATATTCCTTGACTGCAAGCCACCTGTGTGTGTGTGTGTGTGTGTGTGTGTGTGTGTGTGTGTGTGTGTGTGTGTGTGTGTGTGTGTGTGTGTGCGTGTGTCCTGTGTTCCCATACATCAAGTTTCTGTGTGTGTTAAGTCCCGTCCACTCACAAGAAGCGTGATGTCGTTACCATGGCAACCACCAGGATCTGTGTCTCTTTTCTGGCACCGTTATGGCCGACTTACTGTATGGTTTTTGTGTCAGCACTGTACTGGATCTCTGACGTAATGTAAATCTTAAATGTGGACATAATGTTTGAGTGTCCCTCCCTTTATATGTGCTCTGTTGGCTGTCAAACCCGTCTCTTCATTCATTTCTCCATGTCCTTGTTTTTTTTCTATTAATTTTAGAGGTGGGAAGTAACTAAGTAGAAATACTTTGTCACTGTATTTAAGTAATATTTAAGTATTTTCAGGTATCTGCGCCTTTTTATTTATTTTTACACATATGTCTTACCCTTTCTACTCTTTTCAAAACAGGCTTGTTACTTTAGCTTTAATGCATTTGCATCACAATATTGATTTTTATTTCTATCTCTGAGATTACACGCCTTCCCAACATCTGGACCGGTGCGTATCATGCATGACAGACATAACATGACGAAACAGACAAGCCTGGGAAACTCGACCCTATTTGAAGTTTTAGGTAGCTTTGCACAGAAACGGCCGGGAGAAGTGAGTACTTTTATACTTTGAGCACATTTCAGAGCCTGTACTTGTCCCTCCAAACACTTAAATAGCGATCTATTATCAGACAGGCACAGAAAATAGTTTCTGATCCAACTCACATTCTCCACCGAGAGGTCCAGCTTTTCCCCTCTGCTAGAAGATTCAGGGTTCCCCAGGGCACACTGAACCATTATATACATCCATTCCTGCCTGTGTCCATTAAGACTCTCAACTCAAACAGGTAGTGTAGGATGTAAGCCACAATGGTTGTGGCATTGTCAGAAGGTGTGTATGTACATACTGTTACTTGGAAGCTGTGTGTTGCTGAGATGTTAATGTTTGATATTTTTATTATGCAGTATGTGGGTATTTTTTAATCTTCTGTGGAGCTGCAGGACGGAGTCCAACACAAATTTCCCTACAGGGACATTAAAGTTAATTCTATTCTAGTGAAGAAGTTGAATCAGTACTTCCACTAGTATCTGTACTTCTACTTTGGTAAAGAATGTGTGTACTTTTGCCAACTCTGATTTTAACTGACCAATAAATGAAAAACTTCCCAAAAATAATACGAAACAAGTTAATTATCCCAAAGAGCCTGAAAAAGTCTAACATTATTTGCATTATGAAAGGAAGAGTAATATGGATCAACATCAAACAGAAATGCTGTGGTATGTAGAACATAATCCTGTTGTGGGCCTTTAGTAATTGAAGCCCGAGGTCGGTGTTTATTTAGCAGAAGCAGTGATGTCTGGAAGACTGCGGCTATTAAAAGCTTTTATGAGAGAAGGAAAGCACATCTCGACACTTACTGAACGCACCGCAACGCCTCTTCAGAGCCATTGTTCTGGACAGTAAATGAGTCATTCACACTACCACAGGCAACTTTCCCAGAGCACAGCAAATTATCCTCAGTGTGGCAGTGACACTTATCTCCTTACTGGGATGGGCCGGTGGAGATAGACAAACCACTACTGTAGTTATGGGCCAACAGAGGAAGATAGGGACAGACAATAAGGAAGATAACAGTTCTTGATAAGTGCTCTTCATTTCCCGCAGCGATAACATATTACGGGGAGCAAAAGTCAAATCTTATCTTTGCTAAAACTCTCATGTCCCACACGAGCCAGAATTCAGGACCACCTGCTGTTCAGAGAAAATGTAATCAAACTTTCCTCAACTTGGCACCAACAAATCCAAGAAAAACTACCCGGAAAAAATACAGAGCGCAGCACGTGCGGCCGACTGGGATGATCTTTCCATGAGCGACTCGCTCCAGGGTGACATCCCTCATGTTTTCTGCTCCCTTCCAGATGTGTTCGCTTTTCACACTAGGTTTTATTACACCACATCTGGACAATATGGGAAGCTCAAGATTACCACAAACCACACACACACACACACACACACACACACACACACACACACACACACCACATGAGAACCTCGAAGCAGAGATGTCACCTGCAAGGATTTATGTAACTCTAAGCGAGGAGTGGAGGGCGTGCTTTCATCATTTATATAACAGACTTTATTGATACTCAAAATCATGAGGATGGAAAATCTGCCGCGGGAACAGACTGTGACTTCTGAAGGAGGGCAAGAGGTGGTTCAAGAGTTCTCTTTCTGTTGCTGCCACTCCTACAGGAGGAGAGCAGGAGGGGAGGAAGGGGACATAACTGAGCATCCACAAAGGGCTTTTAAAACAAGTCCTGAACATCAGCTCCTTCACAAAATCAGAGGAGGGTTTCTAAGGAAAGGATGACAGGGGGAAAGGCAACCTCTGGCCAGCTGCAGATGGACAAAGCCGCGGCCACAGAGGGGAAGACAGAGAGCGTTTGTATCTGATATTGAGACACAAAAACAAAACATAGGTTTCTTTTTGCTAATTACCAATAATTTCTTTCCTGAATTAAAATCACTATATTAATACAACTATTATTCTTAAATTATCAATTGATTTGGCTGTTATTTTTTCTTTTCCTTCTGATTTTCATCAATCATGCACTGTAATCAATTAGTCAATAAAATGCAAAAGAAAGTGCCATCATGCCAATATCTTTTGTCCAAAACAAGTTTGCTATCACAGATGACAAAGACAAGAGACAAATGTTTCCAATTTGAGGAGCTTGAACCTGTAAAATTTGGTATTTTCACTTTAAAAAATTACTTAAATGTCTTAAGTGATACTTAAAAAAAGTTGCTGATTCCTTTTATGTCAATTGACTAAAAAAGTAATTGCTTGGGCTCCACGTGACTGAACATAAACTACTGAGACTGTTCATTAGAAAAATGAAACCTGAACACATAACTGAAGACATCAACGACACAGATGAGCTCCAGAGTAATTTAGTTTAAAGACTGCAGGTCCACTGTGACTTCTACGTCACACAGAATAAAGCCTTTTCTGTCCATCTCATTTCTACGTGACACACTGGTGCAGGTGTAGTCGGGGCAGTAGGGCAGCTGGTCGAGTCTGACAGCATGTGCTGACTGTGGAGTGTGTGTGTGTGTGTGTGTGTGTGTGTGTGTGTGTGTGTGTGTGTGTGTGTGTGTGTGTGTGTGTGTGTGTGTGTGTGTGTGTGAGAGATGCTGACAAGGCACCTGCAAACTCTGGCATACCCCAGAATAAATAAAGAGCCTGTGAGGGGACACAAACAGGCTCACTGTCGGGCTGCTACTGGTATCTGCTGCTGATGACTGACTAGTTGACTCATAAAGTGTAATGAGACATACGACAAGGCTACAGATCCTGTGAGAAATTTGACTTTATCGGCCATAAAAATAACTGCTGATAAAATATATCTGCGCAGATGTAGGGACGCAACCGACGATTACTTTTATTAGCGATTCATCTGTGGATTATTTTTTCAATTATTTTTTCGTGTATAAAACATCAGAAAAGTGTGACAAAAGGTCTTATTTTGTGCGACCACAAGTCCAAAACACAAAGATATTAAGCTGACCAAGAAAATCAGCTAGGTTGTGAGAAGCTCGAACACAGAGAATGTTTAATTGATGAATCAAATAATTGATTTCAGCTCTACACAGATGTATCGTGGCCATGAAGACGGGTCCTGGAAATGTCGACAATGTCATACACAAGTTATGAATGTAGTATGCGAGTTAAAATAACTTTAACTGCGGAGTGCGGAGGATTTGATCGAGGGACGGAGGACAGCTTAATTTAAGTCATGATTATCTCAACAGTTGCTTTGTTTTGACCTGCAAACTACACTTAAGCTAAGAAGTTAAACAAATTACTCCGACCCCTTTGAGACCAACGTGGCTCCACCAAATCTCTCCATAACCTCTGACCTCAAGCTGTTACAGCCGGAGTGAGAAGCTGTATCCACATTACCCTCTGCTTGATAGTTGAGAAAGCAGGAACAGTATGTACTCCTCTTTCCCAGCCAGTAGTACCAGTCTTCATGTATACAGTTTCACAGAAAAATAAGAGCTTGGCACCCGATTGGAGATAAAGAAAACAGTGAAACGTAACAGCTGGAGATGTTGGTATTCCTCATTTTTCAGCTGAGCAAAACGCCATTACAAAATCTGTACTTGTTGCTTTTTGGTTATTTCATGTTAAATTTAAACAGATGAAACTAGCTGAGGTGAGATTTAATCAACATGGACCAAAATGGTAACACCGGCTGTAAAGAAGAAGAAAAGTCACTGCTTTCATTTCACAGTGACCCAGTAAAGTTGTGGGAATTTATAGGGATTCTGAAACAGAACAGAAGACACATACTTTACCTATGCTAATGTGTGAACACTAGAGCTTTTTAGTATTTAACTTTTAATACTGCCACATGGACACATCCTGCACAAGACGTCCATTCTAGTTCTAGTCTTTCGTTTTATGATTTAAACACATATAGGATCTTTAAAGTCTTAATGGGAGTTGAGCGTTATTTCTCTTAATCAATTAGTCGATCGACAGGAAGTTAATCTGCAACTATTTTGACCATCAATTCATATTTATTCAATAATTTTCCAAGTAAAAATGCCAAAAGAATTGATGGTTGTAGGTTCTCAAATGTGAGAACTTGGTCCTACATTATAGTTAATTGAATATCTTAAGGTTCGAGACAAGGACATTACATAACATCTCCCTGGGCTGTCGGAAATTGAAATGTGATATTTTATAGCAATAAATGGCTTCATCCAGAAAACAATTGGCCGATCAATCAACAATGAAAATTATCATTAGCTGCAGCCCTAATATACGTATTATATAAGGTTTTGTCAGTTCAGGAAACATTTTAATGTCACTACAAATATTCAAATCTCATTCTTTGCTGCATTGTCCCCGAACTGAATACATTTCTTCATCAAATGTGTGAAAACAGCTTTTTTAAAATGTCTTAAATGTGTGACCACACTGATGAGTGTGTTTGTCTGTGGATACATTTGTTTATTTATAATCACATATTTATTTATACTTCATGTTTCATATTGACAACAGTCTTAACTCTCACATCAGCAAAAAACAATACTACATTCTTTGACTTACAGAAGCCGGTGTCCACTAATGCTTGTTCCACTGGCTCCTTCCCATCATGCAAGGTGAATAAAGGACTGAGTGACTCATTCATTTCCTGACGTCCATTTTTATGAGTCTGACTAATGACAGTTATGGGGGTTATAGAGAGCAAAGGAAGGACATGATCATCTGGATGACTCGTCAAGCACTTCAGGTAATCAATCTATAATCTCTCTTTATTGTCTTATAAACTCAAATATAATCAAAGGCGGCACCAGACAAATGATCTCAGTGGAACAACAGACCAACAATTTGTCTTAAGAAACCTCATAAAAAATCTCATTGTTTGTAAAAATGCAAATAAGTAACATAACAGTATGTTGTGTGGTTCACTTTAAGGATTTTTTTTCTGTATTTCTATAGCCCTGGGTTAAATAACTCGACAAAAGAGGATTGAACAGTGAAGAAGTTTTAAGACAACTACTTAAAAATGGCTTTACAAGAGCGTGTTGGGGAATTACATGAACCTGTCCTGACACAGTTTTAAATGTTCACAGGAGCTCACAAAGTAATCTTTGTTTGAACTTTATTTAAATACTTTCTTCTAATAGGAGTTAAAGTAACCAACAAGTAGAAGACAATAGATAATAAAGATAATAACAGTTAAATTAAGATCTCTCTGAACAACATTAGTGTCAGCGACAGAACAGCCTTTGATCATCTGGGATAACCATGAGCAAACAACTCCAAACATATGGCTTGCTATTACATAAGCCTCCATGTTGAGTAGTTGCTCAAACACTGAACTGTAACTCTATTCTTCAACTACGCCGCTGACTAACCTCAAGTTGCAACACAAACAATTCTGTGGTAAATTGCTTGTGTAACTTGCCACTGTGTGTTTTAACTTCACATTATTCATGTCTTTCCAACGCAGTACAGATAACCTGACACTTGAGGCTTACACTTCGCATGTTACTCAACCAGGGAATGCAGCCTATAGGCCGAGCCTATTGTGTAAGCATTCACACTGGCCGGTATTATACTCTTTACCCTAGTTTCACCTCAGTAAAACACACACAGAACTGTAACTTTACACTCAACTGAAAGGACATGAACGCTGTTCAATCATCCCACATCTCTCTCATCTTGTCGTTTTGTTTTTTTCACCCAGCCTGAGGAAAATCAACACTTTCAGGGCACAGTAAATCTTGCTTGACCCCGCCCAGTTGGGGGAGATCCCGTAACATACACTAATCCAGTATTAGTGAGGGCTCTGGGGAGATGGTATTAAATGTGCAAGTGTGTGTGCATTTGTGTGTGTATTGAGGTAGCAGTGAAGGAGATGCTGAGAGGTGAAACTGCTGACCTGGTTTGACTCACACCGGGAGTGTTTCTGTTGGCCGGGAACACGAAGGAGCACAACAGGAGCTCCAGCGATCACTGGGCCAACGAGCTCTGCGGATCCTTTACATGCACAAAACATGAATACTTGTAGGTAAAGGAAAACCAACCCAACTAGTGGGTGAGATTTTCTCCAGATGTGTCGCAGACAATAAAGTCCTCATCTTTTATAAAGAGTTGCATTATTAAAGGCTTGTGATGTCTGACCTGTTGCTTTATAGTAAACTCACAAGCCAACAGTTGTGACGTTGCAATCGTAATTAAAACAAATTCAACCAATCCCTGTGAATTCTGCACAAATGTCCAATCACTGTAACCTTTCTTAGCAATCCCCAACGCATAACTTTAAGCTATACATCACCAAACTACTAAAAAACCTGAACTATTATTGCAATTTTCACTTTCTCTTGTAATTTCATCCTAACATGCATCGCAACAACAACAACAAGGTGCCATGAAATCAGGCATTTTAAGCTGCAACAATCCCCAAAAAAGCCCATCCTGGAGAGACTGACACACAGCTACCATATATAGCGTTTATAAAGTTAAGTTAACAAAACAGATGCCTACTAACACATCAAGAAGACACAGAGTGGAGTTTCTGATCACATGATGAATGTCAGACCAATATTAACTCTCCTTTAAGCTCTGTTTAGGTCTCCACCAACTCGTGAGAAAATGTCTGGGTATTTAGCTGCTGGATGTTTGTCTTTCTTCACCCGCTCTGTCTGTCGGCTGTTTGGTGGAGGACAGTTGGTGTACAGATGGGGTCTATCAGAGATTTCTAACTAGAAACAGATGCTTGTGGGGGTTGATGAGAACTTCTAAGACACAAGAATACATTAAACGTGCAAGTTGTACAGGCAACACGATGAGACAGAGCTCCGTAGAGATGGAGAATTGTTCACTCTGGGGCTTTAATTAACTGCTACTTTCATTATCAGTTCATTCTTGATTAACTGATTAATTGTTTTGTGTATAAAACGTCAGACAAAAGTGAAAAATTCCCATCACTTTTTCTCAGCACCCAAGGTGATGTCTTCAGATAGCTTTTTTTGTCTTGTTTGATCACAAGTTAGAAATGAAAACACAATTATTACTGCAGTAATTAAATAATTATAAAATGGAGTGGTGGTTCTCAATGTATTAATGCAGGTTTAGGTGTCACAATGACAGTGGAGGCAATTAATCTTCCTCAAAGCCAATGTACAGTGTGTCTATGTGTACTATAGTGTGAAGCTCTCAAGCCTCGCTGAAAATGTATGTGCCTGGACAAAATGGGTGTTCCTGCAAATCCTGCAGCAGTGTTTTGCAGCTCAGGGTGCTCCTGAAAACACCCCACTAACATACACAAACCATTAGCTGTGCTCCTGCACTAATGACCTGTGACACCCTCCCTGGTCTTGGAAAGCAGACCCCGATGATGCACTGTCAGGGTGAGCAGTGTGAAGTAACCCCATACCCCAGGGGGAGAACAGAAGACAGCTGAGCTCATATTAAGCTGTCACTTTGCTCACATGTAAAAACAAATGACCATGCTTCCTGTGAGCAGTCTTTGTTTTCACCAGTTTCAACAACAACGTTCAACCAGAACCAGTTCCTGATAAAAAATTAAAAAAAATGTAGTATTGCCTCTATTGGTACCATAAAAAGACACGATCTAAATACTGATTTGTTATATTCCATAGACATGATAGCAGACACCGTAGAGACATGCAGGAAACACAGGGAGAGAATAAGGGGCATAACAAGCAACAGAAGGTTTTCGAACAAACCATTAGGCTACTAGGACGCCCCATCCTGTAGCATTTTCAGCACATCTTGCATTATCATACCTATTTAGAACATTCATTCCCCGACTGTGCTTTCAATCATTCTTAAATGTCGGGTAGCCACCTGAAAACCCAAAGTCTTGACAGGCTGACATCTGGATTCAAAGCCTGGGTGGTAGTTAAACGCTCGATGATGACTAGCTAGTACAAGAAGACTACAAATAAATAAATAAAATACACCAAGGATCCATATTCAAATCATCCAGGATAAAACATTTTTTATATCAATCCTTATTTCATCAGTTGTTCGGTCTTTGTAGATGTGTCACAAAAAGCTTTAAAAAAGGAGAGAAAAGATCAACTATTATGTGGGCGAAGGCAGCAGTCATCTTGCAAAGACAAGACACAGAGTTTTCTGCACTAACCTATCATTACTGATGAGCACTGTTGGAACAAATGGAGATCAAGCAGAGAAACATACAGCAAATGGGCTGTAATGGTAATGCTGCACGAACAGATTTCTTTCTGTCACCTATTGCGATACAGCTAATGTCTAACGCTGTGCTGTTTCTTGTTAGTACACGTGTTTATGTGGCAAGTAGCTTCAAAATAAAAAGTAGAGCATATTGTTTCTGCATCTGAGAAAATGAGTTAAAACTTCCTACATACTATGTTCCATGCTGGTCTGGAGACAAAAGCAGACAAAGACTACCCAAACTTTTTCTAAGAGTAAATTCCAGTGTGCGAGTATGTAGTAACAGGAATTTATGGTGTAATGTAAATTTCACCCATATCTGGCACAAGAAGGTAAACAATGTCAGGAATGACAGACAGCAGATAAGTGCTAAACCAACATTAGGTGAAGTATTTGTCTTATTTCACGTATGCTTGTATTCATCTTTATTCAGGGTCAACTGAAGTCCAAAGGTGTTGAAGGTGGGACAAGTACGTCTTATACCCCTTATTCCCCCTAAACCCTAACTTGAAGCCTGTCACATTTCTAATTCCCTTAAATTTAGAATAATAACCATGCGCAACCAAAAACGCTGTAACTTGCTGCTTTTATCTAACCAGCACAACATGCCCTTATGGTTTATGTTTTCATCTCCTTCAAGCTGAGTTTTATTAATTGAAGCACTTGAGCGACAGGGCTTGTCAGGATCTTAACACGTAGCTGCAGCTGTTGGCTGGTTTCCAAAAAGACCAAAACCTCTTGTAACTGATATCCTCTATGAAGGGTTAAAAAAAAACCCTCTCTCTATATGCCTTAGACCTCGGGGTGAGTTTGCCCTGCGACCGACAGTCAAGACAAAATGTCTGTCTGCTTTGCTATAGTATTGTTGACTTGAGAGCGAAGGCTCAACTCTGTCCTAGTCTTTGATAGACATTTCTGAATGATGTACCGTACTGTTGTTAAGCTACATTAAACCCAAGTCAGTCGTTAAAGGCTTTATACAACTTTTTCCACATACGCAGTAGTATTCCCCAAAGCCTGTAAACAGACTTTAAAGGGTAAAATCAGAGTTCCCCTCTTGAAACCAAATGCCCTTGGTAGAGGTTAAGGTTAATTCAAAGCTCTTTGCATTAAGATGAGAGAACATTAACTCCAGTCGAGGTCAACACCTTTCATCGCCATTAAGACACTGAACTTGTCAATGACTATATCTTGTGTTGAAATATAACCACACACAATTAAAGGAGATAAAAATAAAATATCATTTTGTCTGTGCTGCTCGTCTACCGTCCTTAATGAAGAGAAGTAAAGATGAAGTGTATGAGGTAATGTTGGCACCCCTCCTCTCCTCTATCTTTCTCTGCAGTAGCACAGCAGCTCCAGTCTTGGCATCAATCACCAGTGGACAGATACGCAATCTTACTGTGCAAACAATTAAAAGGCTGCTCCTCTGCACTCAAAACTACTCACTCGTGTTGCCGTGTTGAGGATTAACCAAATATGCTTACACATTAACTCCAGAGATACAGCAATGAATGGCATTCCTGAGAACTGTGTTTGCTAAACTGAAGGCAATAAAACGCAGAGTAGAGCTACTTATTATCTTTCTGGTTACCTTTGAACTTGGCTTCTAAGCTACCTTTTTCAACTTGACACTGATGCTAAGAGCACCAGCAGAATTTGAACTAAATGAATTGGACTGTAATCAACAAATGAAAACTGACATCTCCTCCGGTATAGTGCCCATGATTTCAAGGTATCACACATTATTTGGCTGTTAGACAATGCACACAAGTGATGCACGGGTCGGGGTTTTTTCCAACCCGCATTTATTTAATAATTTGACCCGCTCCACCCCGCCCAGCACAACCGCATGTATTTTCACAACCCGTATTAAATACACGTTAAATATGTCATTAAATAAGGCTTTTATTTGGTCTTACAAATGGGCTTGAAAACAGCCTTTCGAGTGGCACTGGAAACTGGCAACAAAAAATTCAAATCTTAATAAAAATATATGTATATATAGGCACTTTTGTGACGTCAGGTCGCAGGTGGATTTACCCAACAGAGTTGTTAAGAAGTAGGCTGTATTGGACATATTTAATCCTTAATGACCCGCCCCACCCGCCCCGCCAATAAAGTTAACATTTCCTGACCCAACCCAACCCGACCCGTATCCGCGCATCACTAATGCACACATTTGTACAGTCATGGCCGAGTATACCCAGATGAAGAAATACCAGAAGAAATGTATGCATCTCTCTGAGCACTGCCCTGTTCTTTGTAAGTGAATCAAGTGTAAACAGCTGGTGATCAGGTGATGTGACAGTG
Source organism: Dicentrarchus labrax (assembly GCF_905237075.1). Classification (NCBI taxonomy): domain Eukaryota; kingdom Metazoa; phylum Chordata; class Actinopteri; family Moronidae; genus Dicentrarchus; species Dicentrarchus labrax. Next base: position 9,090,823 of record NW_026136719.1, read on the forward strand.
AGTGATATAACCCCTTATAAAAGACAACAACCCTCTTGACAATAAGCAACCAGTATTTGCTTTCCTGACTGGCAGGATTGTGCATACAGTTAAAGGGTGTTATATAACCTTCAGGAATTCAGTTGATGTTGAAGTCAAATTAGAAAACAATGTGCGGTTGTGAACTCGTCAAAGATTCTTGACTGGTGTGCATTAAAGTGACAGGTCCCTGAAGAAGAAAAAGAATATGAGTGGAATGTCTTGACTGATATGAAAACAGCCAGTTTCCTTCACAACCTTTGGCTGGGCCTCTACAGGGTCTACCTTGGGACAATCTTTCCACTGTGCAGAAGAAAAAATGGTCACAATCACAAAAACAAGAATCTGTAACCACTGATAGGCTGTTGGCTGCTTGCAGATATAGAGCTCCTCTCTGTGCTGCATAATCCCCACACAGCTGGACTCAAAGTGAAATAAACCTCTGTATGGGGGCAGACACAACTCAGGGCCAACCATAAAGACAGTTGTGGCTAAGCACTGTTGTGTAACTAATGTTTAAAGCTGCACAGAATCTCTTTCACAGCAAAGTGTGTTGAGTATGGTAGCAGGAATTGATCCATTTCTAAAAACGCACTGTAGAAACTGTGAGTGCAGAATGAACGTGCCAGCCCACCCATATTGGTGTAACCTATGTACAGATGTTACAGGTTTCTTCGTACGTAGCCAGTTCAACTAACAAACAACATGAAGCAGGCAGCATTATTAACAAGAGCTGCCAGTCTTTTGGGGTAAATCCAAGTCTCAAGAATGAGGGAAGCATTAGCCAAACTTAAAGCCCCAACAGACAACTGAGAAGTGATCTGGTGTGATGAATCTGGAGCACACAGTTTTTATATAACTGAGCTTTTTAATAAGATCCAGCAACTAAAGTTCCAGGATTTTACAGTATCAGAACCACGTCTCATCTTTTGGGAGTGAAGTCTAAGCCGTTATTGGAACTTCTCCCTGACTTAAGGTCAAGTCTCTGAAACGCAGGACGCTAGTGTTTTTGCTTACCTCTAGTACTGGCCCTGCCCCCAAGATTATCTGCTCCACTCCACTGGCAAAACCCTTCTGGCTGAGAGCAGTCAGATGATGAATGAGGAAGTTTGTGCTTTGCGTTTTCCCGGAGCCGCTCTCCCCAGATATAACAATGCACTGATTTCTCTCTCTCTGCAGCATGGCGTGGTAAGCCACATCCGCCACGGCGTAAATATGTGGCTCCAAATCTCCCAGTGTATGATTATCATACATCTTCACATACTTGGGGTTGTAGATGGGCAGGAACTTGAAGGGGTTAATGACAATGAGGATGCTCCCAACATAAGTATAGATCTTTTCCTGGCGGAAGCGCGAGCGCAGGTTGTCCAGCAGCGAGCGCTCGTTGAGTTCCGGCAGGTAGCATAGATCTGCATGGTCGCCCTGAGAATCAGGTTGTGGCAGCAGTCCACGTTCCACCATGCGCCTGCGCTCCTCTGTGACCTGCAGCCACATCTGGAGGCTGCCGCCATAGTGAATCGAGCCATCCAGGTTCTTCTGCCTTAGGAGGAAGCGGTAATCCTCGCCGCCAGACAGTGGCCGGTGCTCTAGGGCCACACGGGGCCAGAGCATCATCCTCTGCACGGGACAGTCGGAGGGGTTCAGAATCCATTCTTCCCCACCAAACTCCTTCACCTCAGCCAGAACATAACACTTGGTGCGGTCTAGTTGCAGACGTTCAATGACACGTTCGATGGCCTCAGCGGCTGTGGTGGTCTTGCGGGCACTGATTGGACAGTAGATGGTGCCCTCGGCCAAGGCACCCGGGTAGATGCGCACGGTGAACTCCGAGTTCTCGAAGCGCTGCCGCCGGCCCAGGGTGCCCATGCCACCAACGCCATCACGAGCACTCATGGCGGAGCAGGAGTTCCCATTAGCAGCAGCCCGGCACTGGCACGTCCTTTACTGGGCTGGAGAGGCCACTGATTCAAGACATTACCACTGTAAAGCAGAACAGGAAGACACAAAGTTTGATCAATACCTTGAAGACTAAAAATATCACTTTCAAGTTAAACACCACAGAAAACAACAACATTACATACAAAATGGATTCCACATCATTCAAAATGAACAGCAAAGCACTAGCAGGAATGATATTGCAGTTCTATGATCTGAAGCTGCAATAAAAAGACTTTACCAACTATTCAATTAATCTAAAACAGGCCACAGCCCTCTGCAATCTGCCAGATTACGAAATTTGACAGATTATGACACAAAGACTTCATTTTCTATTATGCAATCTACGAAAGGGCCAAATTATTTTGCTGGAGCCTGACATGCATACTCATAAAGGATAAAGGATAAGTCATCAGGATCTACAGGATTACCATTAACACACATACACGCTCCCGAGCACACACATAAGCTCTCGCCAATGCCAAGACCGGCAGCTGCCATCCTCTTTACTGAATACACAATCACGCCATTCACAAGTTCCCTCTTTAATACACAGCAGAGGGACGTCGTGGGGTGAGTAGAGGCCAAAGAGAGAGACAGAGAAAAAGAGGAAGAAAGATGGGTTTGATGACCAAGCTGACACTCATTTCTTTGTCATCGTCAGGGTTTGGACAGTTGTGTAGCACAAAGACTTGATAAAACTGCATTTGAATAAACATAAAGTTATTTTTGAGTGATCCATTTTTTCCATTTCTTTTTGGTCGTCATAACCTCTTAAAATAACAATAACCAACCAAAACATATTCAGCATACATGCGCCGTGTATCCTGAGCACTGAGTCTGCAAAACTGCAAATGAAAAAGCCTTTCAACAAAATGTGTATCCATGTAATTTGTGTCACATTTCATGATCAACTAGAAGTATAAAAGGCACTTTTTAGGTGTTTCTATTCGATTAAAAAAAGAATCACCCACATTGCAATAGCCAACGTATTCATCCTTTCATCTAACCCAGATATCATTAAAGTCGTGTGTATCATCAGTCTGAAATGTTCAATGCATTCCAGGAGTCATTATGGGACGTGCTGTAATTTGTCTTTATCTTGTACCCACTTTTCTTCAACTTGTCTCGTCAACTTCTTCAAAGCAGAGGTATGGGCTTCAACTTGTTGCTATCAGCTGTGGCTTTCTCATGCGGGTAGAGAAAGGATGGATGTTGCTGCATTGCATTCTGGTCTATAAAGAGCTCAAATCTGTGTAGAAATTAGTTTTTTGGCTCTGCTAAACATGTGACCGCTGTACCAATTATATCTAGCAATAGATCACCGATTCTATAGTTATATGTATCAGTAACTGAAAAACATCCTGCAATCAACATTTAGGCAGCAACTAACAATTATTTTCATTATCGATTAATCGGATGTTTTTATTCTTGATTAAACTGCCTGTTATAATTTCCCACAGCCCAAGGTAATGCCTTCATATCAATATTGTTTTGTCTAATTAACAGTCCAAAACCCAAAGATATTCAGTTTACAATCATGTATGACAAATAAAAGGATAAAATTAACATAACTAAGTATCTGGAACCAGCAAACATACTGCATTTTAACTTAAATGTAACTACAATGATTGAAATGGTTACGATTAGTTTTATGTCACTTAACTGATTAGTAGACTAGTTTTTGCAGCTCAGATCAATATCATAGTAACTGTTCCTGAAACGTCAACATATAGCCAAGTTTGGATGGGAAAAACAGCTGTCAGCTGTCTTATTTTATCTGTCTTCTCTCCTGTATTTGCATCTCTTTATATTCATGAAACATAGGCAGCCTGCTAAGTCCTTTACTTTCTTCTAATTTGAGTAGAAGATTCATGTGCAATGCAACGTAACACACTCATACATCCCAGCTGCACATTGGATGAGCTCAATACAAAAGTAAGCATGCCGACCTGTCTGTTAAAGAGACAAACCTTAGCTTTTTTGTGTGAGATTGATGCATTGCAACTTGTGCATTATATGCATTTGTATGAAAATGTATTATAATAATCCTTCATAGCTGTAACACCTCTTTATCTTTAAAAACCCATCTTCAATATCTGAAAGCATAAAGAAAAAAACAAATCAAACTGCTCACCTACTTTCAAACTTGCATGAGCAGCGTGACTATGGCAAAAAAAAAAGTGAAAACAGGAAATGGAACAGGGACACATAAAGTTGGTGCGCAGAGTGGATCACAAAGGACTCCAGCAGGGAAATAATACAATGCTGCACCCCTGGTCATTTCCTGTCGCCCCATATCCAAGCTCTCATGCCATGTGTCGCCTCAGCAACTTTGATATAACCATGAGCCACACAAACACATGCACACAGGACCTCTCCTCTGTCCAAACACAGACACACACCCATATGAGATACAGGAAAACGCACACATTACCTTTTTTTTTCTAATGTCACATAAAGCATTCAATCTAAATGCATATGGCTGAATCCATACACACATAGCCAATGACAGGTATTAACTGTGATGAATGTTTGTGTGTTTCTCCTGCTTGACTGATTGTAATAGGTGTGTGTGTATGTGTATGAGTGTTAGGGCCTGGCGCCTGGAACAGATGGTCAGCTCGCTGCTTAAAGGATAGGGAGGGGGGATTTAGGCTTGTGGCAGTGCTGGGCAGCACAGGGCCGTGCTGGCTGCTTCTCTGTTTACCATCACATGAGGACAATCAACTAATGGACATCTCCTCCAGGAAAACACCGAAAAAATCTATCTTAGCAATCACAATGCATCTTTCAATAAACCTCCATTGCTATCTTGCTTTTGATAGATTTCCAGACAACTGCACCAACCACAGTGTAGAAGGGATCAAGGTGACATAAAGGGAATGTAAAGGTACAGGCTTGGACAAGAGATGCAAATTTTAATCCATTTGCTTAATTGATTGTCAGACACATTTGTAATGAATAATGAATTAATCACTGAAAAAAACGAAAGCTTTAAACAACTGACGGGGTTATTTCCACAGACACAAGGCAAGAACATTTGGTATTTGAATGACAAGTAAATCATTTGAATAACAAAGTCAATTTAACAACTAATGCCTGGCTCTTGCTCAGCCTGTTATCATTCAGCTATTTGCCACACAAAGCTTAAAAGATTAAACAGAATAACTACACGAAAAGTACACTTTTTGAAACACATAAATTAGATGAAACTAAGCATTCAGGGCACTAAAACTTCAACCAGTTCTGGTGTCAACAACAAGCGCTCCAAACTAAAAATACAGATTATGTGCTGGAGAAATAAAAAAAGGGCGGCTCTTCTGATGACAGACAAACAGACCAGTCTTACTGGTTTTTATTTTATACTTGTTGATAAATATTTGGCGGATCAGTTTAGCAAGGGATAATATTACAGGGAAGGAATGGTAAGAGAAGCCGCAGCCACAGTGAGTTAGTTAAATAAGTTCAACAGGTATCAACGTCACTTTAAATCAGGAAAGGAAAAGGCAGATGCTTTTAATGTATTTTACATAGTCACTGCCACAGTGATAGACTACACACACAGGAGAGAGGTGTAACAGATTCCCTTAGACACTAAGGTACTTTTAATTCACTTATATCCTCTGAGTCTTTATTTGAACTACTCACTGTTGTGTGAATTGGGGAAAAGTGATAATCCAAACATTGCAGTCTGGACTCAAAACATGTCACATAAACAGTTTTTTAATAAGCTGTGGCAATATAACGAGAAAGAAAAACAGGGAAACGAGAGAGAAGGTCAGGATTAGGGATGCTCGATATTGGCTTTTCTGCCAATATCCGATATTCCGATATTGTCCAACTCTCAATTTCCGATACCGATATCACCCGATACCGATATATGCAGGCTTTTTACACCAAAACTGTTGTTAGGTAACAACATAACATATCTCCTATTGTGGAATTAACACATTATGCCTAATTCTATTGTGATGCCCCACTGGATGCATACATAAATGCAACATGGCTTTCCAAATGTAAACACTGTCTGTGCACACTAAGAGAACTACTTCAACTTTCATTGTATTAATACTGAAAAGAGCGTCAACGCTAATCGCTAAGTAAGCGCTAGCTTTGGTTAATGTGTTTAATTGTATTATGCACCTGAAGGAGTGCTAATGTAAATTCTAAGCCAATTGTTAGTTTGGTTAAGGGACAGCTCATAGCAGGGTCAAATATTTAAGGTCAATCATTCAGCTTTAAATTGTTTGCTTGTTGGCCACGGTTAGCAACCAACCACTCTAGCGTGTAGCTGTTGTTGTTATACGTCATCTAGCGCGCGCCAGTAAACGTCCCATGCTGCGTTCATGCAGGCTGGGAAATGCTGAAGCCTACAGAACAAACATGGGTTATAAAAACCTGATACCGATAATTCCCGATATTAAATTTTTTAGTGAATATCGGACGATAATATCGGACATCCCTAGTCCGGATGATCAGTGACTGACAGGATGTGAAGGAATGAGATGTGGAGTCTCACTATGATGACAAAATGATAATGATTGTCTTCTTGCTAGTTTCATTATGGTTAAACATGTCATCACAGGAAGTACTACCCTTCACCATGATGTTTCTGTTGTATCAAAAAACACTATATCCCCACATCAGGATCATGCAGTTATCGTGTAGTTGTAAGTGCAAATTGAGTTTTTTTTTTTACTGAATGCCACTCGTGTCCAATAATGAACAATATTTCTAGATAACATATAAACTATTCAGTCTTCAGGCCTCTGTGTTCTACATCAGCACAACATTGTGCTCTGGACTGATAAAAGGAACAAACTCCCTGTTAACTGTGATACTAAAAACAAAAAGGAAACATACGTGCAATTGCTGTACTTTTTTTAACTAAACAAATTATTTTGTAGCCACATGCAAACAGTACAGATGCACTATCGCACCCTATATTAGCATCACTCACGCGGTGTCGTGACCACTTATTGAAAGTATCAAACGCACAGTACAGCCGCTCTGCTGCTAAAAGTGTCCTCAAAGTGAAAATGTGTGCAAACAAAGAGACAGAAAGCAACAGAGTTAACAAAGAAGAAGAAGAGAAAATGTTTGAGGCATGATGTCATTTCACCTGAGCACTGTGCCTGTGTGTCTGCCAATAACTTAAAAAACAAGGTTTGATGCAGATAAGCTTGAGGTTTGTGCCCTGGAGGAGTTGACAGAGCAGGCTGTGAGGAAACCTGCAGTGGCCTCTTCTCGTCTCCTCAAACAACTGAACCAGAAACAGATACGGTTACATCACCTGAATGGTCAGAGATCAGGAGTCAAGTAATTTGACCTGGAATCTGTTCGAGGGGACTTTTCCCAAGACGGAGAAGAGCAGGACAGACCCAATCCCAACTATCTACAAGCAGTAAAGATTCACACAAAGCGAGAAAGTTCTGAATATGTAAAATAAACCATTCGTGGATTATAAGTTCCAACATCACTCTTAACTTTGGTGGTTTTTGCTCAAAGCAATCTGTACTTGGATCAGTGGCTTAAAACAACCTGTAGCATGAGAGAAACACAGAAACAATGGTTTGTTGTATTCGGGAATACAAACATTTCAAATGCAGTGGATTTAAAGGGACCAGTGTGTAGCACTTGAATACAGTTCAGCCTTCCAAGTGTGCTGGAGAAACTATGGTGGCCACGAAATTCATTAAAAATGCAAAGGGTCCTATCTGGATCCAGTGTTTGGTTTGTCCATTCTGGGCTACTGGCAGCCTCCGTGGAAGAGGACCCTCTCCCTTATTCTACGGTAATGAAAACACAACAATTCTTATATTCAGGTGATTATACACTAATGAAAACATACCTATGAATAATATATAACATTTCTGCCAGTAGATCCTCCTAAATGTTACACAGCGGACTTTTAATAAAGCAAACTTTTTTTAACAGTTGGACAGATTTTCAAAATATTACATCCAAACATCTAGGTGGAGCCCTGTTTTTGTGGGTCTGAAAATGTGATTTATCGGAGATTTATGTAACCAAGGTGCTCACAAATGTACCTCTTCGGTTTAGAGATACTGAATAATTAAAAGAAAATTACACCCTTTGCATTCTTTCTGTAATCTGAGCATTGTCTGAGAGATGTTTGGAGGTTCCCTCTGACAGGAAACCAAGGAGAGGGTTCAACCATGTGAGTCAGACTCTTCAATGGCTGCCATTGTTGTAGACTAGGGAAGATCAAGTTTGGTCACCTTTCTACGATGTGAAGTCATCTTTTCTGAAAAGCTGCGAGTGTGTCACTGTCATCTGGGCTAGGCTCGTGTTTTCAAGGCTCATAATGTTACGGTTGCTTTTCATAATGCCTCCAGCCACTCGGAATTTGTATGCGTTACACTAAGGTGTGTGAGCTATAGCACTGGATTGTTAACTCTCACATGTAGTCTACACGTTTTTGTGGGTTCATTCGTGAATCTGACAGCTCCGTGGTGTCAGATATAGCTGCTATGTTTATTGGTTACATGTAATGGGATCGCACTGCTAGTTTCTTACTTTCTGTCAAGTGTTGCTAAAAGCTTTAGTTGATCTTTGACCTTTAGGGTAGGGTAGCAGCTGATCACTCCTAATGCAGCACATCCTTTTTCATTAACCATCATCTTCTTTTTGACAACAACTGCACAAAGCTTAACATTCATGTAAAATTCCCAACTAAATGCAACAAACCCTTTCTGTAAAGTTTACTATTTAAGTCAATGCGAACAAGAACTTTTTACTCTATTTTATCACTGAAAAATTCAACACAAAACATTCCACCGATATGGTAGCAACAAAACTGTCTTGTAAAAGCAGATAATGTCAATAATTTAATATATTATGTTATAAATCAGGAATGTTATATGGATGCTCAGTTTCTTAATTCCATTTAGCTAAAATGTATTTAAAAAACAATACCTCCTTTGTCTGCTGGTCAGTAGTATTGGGTGTGTTCATAATTGTAAAACAGTGGCATGTGCTCAGCCCTTTAGGTTCAGATCTTGGTTGAATTACATAAAGACAGGCGTGTCATCTTGTATTATGACCATTTTAAGACACATCTGACCATATTAATTGACACTAGTTTGTAATTATTATGTAATTCAATTTTCATTGAATCCGACAAAAGATTTGAGCCTGTTCCAAATAATCATTTATTAGATTCCCCTATTAAACAATCAAGTGACAATACCATAAAGACTATGATGGATAATGATGGTTTACAATCCTACAGGTAAGGAAGATTTGATGTATAGTCTACATGACAGGGACGTTTTCGGATGAGCAGGTTTGAAGTTTTCATTGCTGTCTGAGTCTATTGTTCCCTGTATCTTTTTTTATTTGTAGAGTACTTTGTAAATCTCTGTAACAAAAGGGTGCGATTACAAGGCAATGTGCTTAATTCATTGGTGTCTATCTGCGCCACATACGTGAGAGAAGGTGCTAATTATGGCAGACAAAGACACAGATAAGGCGCACAGAGAGTCCGACTATGTTGTGCACATACCACACAGAGACTAATTTCCCTGCTTTTAATAGGGCTTCACTACCTTTAAAAAAACAGGCCCAACCCCCTCACTGTTACAGGCAGAGGAAATTGCACTTTAGACATGAAACACATACAGTGCACAAGCAGCCATAAAACCAACTGCAAAGAAAAGGGAAGGGCACAAGCTGCTCATGAACATGAACATTTAACTTACTGAAGAATGTGCTTTGATCTGTCATATATATATATATATATACTGAAAGTGTTACAAAGAAAATAAAACAACGCCTCTGGCATTTCCAGTGAAGAACTTGCTGTCGTGTAAGTGTGGAGCCTACAAAGACATGTTGACAGCAGGCGTGTAAACCTGGGCAGACACTGTATGGATTAAACCTGATTGTCTGCCAGATCAGTAGCAGATTGATTGTGTGGATTGAGGAGGGTCGCAACGCCTGATTAATTGCCTGAACGATCGGCGATCTGGCTCTCGGACGACTGACTGGATCTCTGGCATGCCAGAAATTTTGGTCAGCTGTTCGCAGTTTGAGCAGTCCCACGGTCTGATTTCCTCACTGGTTGCTGGATCCTTTATAAACTGTTTTAACATTACTGGAGTACTATTTTACGTATTGTGGCTAAAGCTGTAGTCTAGACTGAGACTGTGCTGTGATATAAAACTGAACAAACTAGGCTGTCTGCATCTTCAAGCTACTTGCAGCTTAGTATTTTTCTTTACATTCAAAGAAGGACTGCACAATTAATGCTGCCTTTCTCTATTTCTGTCTGTGTTTATGTTGGCCCAGTCGACTGATCCTTACAGCGTGAGCATAAAAGGTGCAGGTTCACACTTAAGCAGTCACTTTCAGCCTGGTTTAGATGTAGCTTTTATGTGCCACAGTGAGAATTACCATTTTATATTTTGTTATCAACAGAAAAAGAAAAATACAACGATAAGAGGAGCCAGAGCAGACTTATGGGTCTGTTTTTCCCACTAGATGTTGGCTGACATGCACAATTTCTTTGATTTAGCTTTTCCTCATTGCTTTGGCAGTTTAGTGAGGACACAGAAACTACCTGAAAATCGAGCATAGATGCAGGTTGCGTTCACATGTTAACAGTATTTTCAGATGTATCCACTGGACATTACTTTATAGGCTGCAGAATAAGTAGCCCCAGCTGTAGTGTGGAAGGGACCGGAGGGGTCAGCTGATGGATGTGGCAGTGAACGCGCCATTCGAGCACCAACATGTTCAACAAACACACACACACACACACAATTACAGGTCACCACTCCTTGGCCCCCAAATGTATCAATGTGTAACACAACTCTCCCTCCGCAGTGTCCCACAGAAACAGTTCACCTTCAGCCTGGAGGCAACACTGTAGCTCACCTTGACCTCGCCAAGCAAAGAGCTACACTTCTCCGGCTTGTTTGGACTCTGTGTACAGGCTAATGGAGCAACAACAGTCGCTAATTAGTTCATCGGTGGATTGTCAGAAAATGAATTATCACCACACACATCACACCACATTTAAAAAGGCATAATGTTGTCAATGAATTCCCGTGGAATCAAAGAGCTTAGTGGATTTTCATGCTTGCTAACTGTCAGTTAACACACTTGTTAGGTCAGACAGCCTCTTCTTTAAAACCTTTGATAAAATGAAATGAAGCAAAAAGTGTAAACGCCACATTACAGAGAATAATGGTAGCTATTGTGAGTGACTAGCGTTTGCATGTTCCAGCTGGCTAGCGTGTTAGCAGTGAGCTTGTCAGTAGTAGTCTACCAATGAGCCTTACTGCCACTATCTTTGACACTTTACAGATTAATGAAACGGTGAAAAAATAATCAACAAACGAATTAATGATGAAACTACTTGTTAGTTGCAGCTCGGAGTCAACACAGCCTGGACAAATAGCAGAAAGATGAAGCTGACAGCGTTACAGAAGCATACAACCCGTTTTTGGGTCATACCAATGAGCGAATGGTTGACAGAGGTTAACTTTCTTTCTAGACTGTGGTAAATTGACTGTAACATGAGGATATGGCACAGCAGCCTACTGTAACTTCTCCCTGTATTTAACTCACTGGTGAATGACAATGTTTGACGCTAATTTGGGTCAATGGAAAACAAGGAGCGCAGGATGCCAACACTGCAGTCAGCGTCTTTAACATTTCGGTTTTTGGGGTTTTGTTAGAATCGCAGTTAATACATGCAAATGCTTCCACAAAGCTCACATGTGTAGACGGCGCTCACAGCTCCAGAACCTGGGCTTTTCTTTTTCTGGAACGACAGCAACGGTGGATTTGCTAACACAGACAATATTTTCTCCGAGCAGCTTATTAGTGTCAAAACAGCTCTACTTCTTCAGATGACTGAAAACAATAATTGTTTATGAACTTTGCCATAAGTTTAACAGAAAAACAGAAACGTCCCGAGCCAGTTCTAAGGATCAGCGTGGAGGCAAACCCAGGAATATTCTGATGGATCGGCTAAAATAAACCCAATCAAAACCTGATCCTCTCTTTACTCTACTTTGTTTATTCCACCTCTCTCCTTTACCACAGCATGTCTCAACACTGCGAGCTATTCACTGCACATGGGAGTGAAAATTAGAGCGTGTGAATGTGAAAGATTATTTGGTCACACCAGTGTGAGTGACACCTAGGATTAGCCACAATAAAAAAGAAAATCTAAAAGGGATCTGTATCAAGACGGTGTGTTTATGGTTTAAATATGTCATTAGCAGTTTATTTTTTTACTTATATTGATATTTGTAGTCGATCAAAAACCCAGCATTTGTCAGGCTCTGATATCATTTCAGCTGATTAACTTCACAGTTTTGATCCAGGACAGAGATGAAAGCAGTTAAAAGACGTTATGCTGCCTTTTCTAATTCTAAACAGATACAGAAGGACTCGAATCGGGATCGGGCCATTTGACCCGGACATCCCTAAACAAACTGAAATCTAGCCAAGTGGGTTCCCAATCCACAAGGAACATCCAAAGATAAATGTGTAGGGTCATAATTTAAAAAAATACTGGATACTTTTTGAAAATATCTTCAATTAAACAGGCTGAAAAGCAAAAATCTTTGGTTTTAATGCTCCACACTAAAGCCAGAACCACAAATGTTTGATGCTTGTGGATGCTTCAGATGGGCCCTAATGAGGCGGCTGGGAAAAGCAACAAAATAAAACAGCTTCTTACATATAAAACCAGACGAACCTTAAACAATTAGAGCAGCATTACTTGAAAACAAATACATCAATAAACCCTTAATATCTAGTTCAGCTAGATTAACCACTCTGATGACCTATTAGAGATGAATGAGTCAAGGTGCATTTAAAGGGAGTGGAAGTAAACAGTTTCCCTCCTGAATTAACTGAAGGCCCAGAAGAAAGAGATGTTTTTATTTCTCATGCGGTGACAGTAATATGGTTTCCGGGTTCGCAGTGAAACACAGCCTTACAGACACTTTACTACCTCTAAAGTATGCTGTGCACTCACTCACACGACTCTCAAGTCTCTCTGTCTGTCTCTGTAACTACTAATGACTAGGAAGTGGCGGCTGGGGGGTGGAACATGAGCTCTGACCGAAATATTCAGAGAGCCAGCAAGGGTGAGAAAAGAGAGTGAACCGAGAAAGGACAGAGACTTCGCAGATAGAGAGAGTGAATTGGGAAAATGAAAGAGATACAGAGACAGAAACAGGGACAGAGACAGAGAGAGAGAGAAAGAGAGAGACAAGAGGACGTCGGTTTCCTGAAATCTGAGCTGTGGGAAAGTGAGAGTGAGAGCGGAAGAAAAGGAAGGAGAGCGGGAAATGAAAGAGGAATACTAAGAGACGACCTGTCTGTTTCTGTACTGGGACTCATTAGTGATACAGTTTTTTCCAACAGCCAGTTTATTCAATTTCAACGACAACCTGTGCCCTCAGAGCGGTTTACTAACAGTTAAGGTCAGGAAACACACAGCAGATAGTACAATCATAATCTATCACAATCTAGGTTTACTTTAATGTGAACAAAGAGGGGATTACCTTATGTAAGAGGAAGTGTCACTGATCAGCTTCTTAAATGTATAATCAAACACATTTTTAGTCAAACCCTGTTTCTAAGAGGAGAAGCATCTTTCCTTGATTTTAAAAAGGAACCACACTAGTGATGTTGCATGGTATAGCTCACAAGCAGGGCTTAAATGATCGATCAATTAATAGTTTAGTCAATTGCTGAACATTTGCTACTTCCTGCCTCTGTAAGTAAGGGGTTTCTGCTATTTTCTTTTACATATTACGTCGTAAATATGTGATTGTGATGGATATTTCCACTATTTTCAAGCAATAATCCCCCGATAATATGTGCTTTACATCACAGTTAACCATTTTTCAGACCGTGCTCCTGGGTTTTAGATTGTTGGATGTAGTTTTCCATTCGTTTCTGTATATGAAAATCAACTGACACGCTCTCTGGGTTCATCTCAGTGAACATCAAGGCTTTATTTTAGTTTTTAATCAGTGTCACATTGTTGCATGGAAATACAGTCTGCATTACATTATCAAGTCAAGCACCCTTCAGTCTACTGCTTTATATTCAAACCATACAGGACTAAAATACAAATCATTTATACAGCATGCATTTGGAAACGGTCAACAAAAATGTAAAGCACACAGTAATTAGTAGCCCAGGAGCTAAAACTTTCAAAAACACTGGTATGGTCCTTTAAATTCTTATTATTTTGCTTTATTTTGCTTTTTTTAATATTTTTGGGTTTAGACATACAGAAAAGGACAAAATAATTGTGGATAGCTTCCGGAAATGTGTGTTCACTGCTCCATACACAAACAAACTATTCCCGAAACCAGGAAATCATTAAGGTGAAAGAGAAAACAAAGAAACGTTTCATCAGTTTGAGCCATAAAAAAATCAATCAGTTATTAAACTACAACGCGTCTTCATGCTGCTTCATGAACTTTGGGTTACGAGAAGAGTGTTTGTAAGACACCTGAGTGAGTGAGGCCGGGGCCGGGGCTGGAACAAGTCCACGCTGGAGTTACTGTCCACACCGTAATTAAAAATGACTGAAGGCCTCTTAGGCCCGTCTGTGCACACAGCAGAGGATAACTGTGGCTGGTCATTCTGAATGAAGCGCTCGGCCTACACTAACTCCCTCCACATTCCACCGGCTGAACATCAACAGGTGACACCGCTGACATGAAAATATGTCACTGGGGGCAGAGCTGTGCGTGTGTGCGCTAAATTTGTTGTGCAGGACCTGTTATTGTTATTGCCAAAAGTGGAGAGTGGAGGGAGAACGCAGAGGAAGGAAATTAATACAGAGAACGGCAGAAGTTCCAAGGACAACAGTGAATACATCGCATGCTACTGTGCGCTCTGTTATCTATAACTCGTGTTGTGTCCATTTTAGCTGTTTTCACTGACCCTGCATTTTAACATTACAAGCCTTCACGGAAAATAAATATTGTAGCAAATGTTGGTGATCCAAACAGTAAGCTTCAGTGGAAATACAGGTTCAGACAGAAACTACAAGGTTAAGTCAAAAAGCTCTTAAATGACTGCAGGATTAATTCTAATGGACCCTCATTAAAAAGGGAGCCTGTGAGAATTGGGAACATGGTTTCATCCACACTCACAGGTTCAAGTTTCTAGTAAACCTTTTATGTCAGTGGTGATGAGCAGTTCCCATATTCAGTTAACTGGTAGTCTGAAGATTCAATGTGGTAAATCCATTTTAAGTTAATGATGACTATAATCAAAGGCTTCTCACCACTGAATTGAACTGTGTTACAGGCTGCTGTGAAGAATGGCTATTTAAAAAAAAAAAAAAAAATGCAACTGAGAGCTTGTATGAGAGAGCACCAGAAACAGTGAGAGTAAACAGCACCACTCCTCTGCTGTCGCCATGGAGAATTCCACTTCCTGTGTCCACTCCCAGGACAATGACAGCAGTTTTGGGTGAGACAGGAAGTGCAGCTCAGGGGGGCTTCAACATAACAACACCATCACGGCATTGTTTGCACATTTCTATCTCACCTTTTACTAAAAGATGCTTCTAATGTCATATTGGAGTTTAAGTTTCTGGGGTGAGTAAAGCTGTTTTATTTTTCTCCTTGATGAAAAGAAAAAACCCACATTAGTATGATTTATATTCTGTCAGATACAGAAACTGTGACAAAGGAGTTTTGGAGGAAATTGGCATTCAAGACTTCATATCCAGCCAAATTTGAGGGCAAACAATGAAGTCAAACTTTGAACCACAATTGAAACACAGCGCAATATGGCGCCACATACAAGTTTTTAAGTATTCCATTGCAGCGTTGTTTACGTTCACTTCTCAACATAAACAGCTGGGGGCCGAACATTAAGGATCCTAAACCCAAACAACAGGAACAATAAAGGGCCGCGCTGAACGAGTGACAAAGCCCGTTTTAGACCATGCAGTGCAGGGAGAAAAAAGAAGTGTTGAAGGAGATTTCAACAATGCAACACAACCAGTCATGTGACATTTTTAGACAATCTCAGACACAGTGGGGGCCGGTGTGATACTCATCCGAGTGTGCACCTTGTTTTTACCATTAATGTTCTAAATTAACCCACAAACATCCAATAAAAACAGAAAAATGATCTGGCTGCCAAAGGATACATGAGATGATTATTTTGGGCTTTTCCTGTTTCGAGGGTCAAGACGAGCTAAATGAGACGGCTGATCTTGAAACACCTGCTTCAAAACTTGTTGCCTGTCTCCAACTCTCGACTGCTGGTGCGTTCCCAATACTTCTGTCTTCTGTAACTCCGCTGTTTCCTCTTTAACTAGCTTTTACTCTGGTTTAAGCAGCATGTAAGCCAACTTCTCTTTGCCTCCTATTCAGGGTGGGCTAAATGTCTTTGGAGATCATCACATCACTTACCCTGTGAAATCTCTTGTTTCTAAACAAAGGGGAGTGTCTACATACGGATACGTACAGCCAATGATGTCAGGCAGGGGCAAGTGTGAGCTAATGATTTAATGGTTAACTGTTATCAGAAGCCATTGGTGTGGCTCAAGGCAATAGCTGATTGTAATGAAAGGCCTCAAGACAAAACTACAACACGTGTAATAATTACAGACATCAAAGCAATTTCCTATTAAATCTGAGTGGCATTAAAGGGAAACCCTTTCGCATTTTAAAACATACTCCACACACTTACTTTAAGTGCATTTCATGAGGCATTGTGTGTGTTTCTGTTTCACTGGGGACCTTTCTATCTTCCCCTTCATTCAATCCCCTATGATTGCCTGAATTGGGGTCTAATTAAGCTACTGTAGGTGGAGCAATTGGTGTACCATGTATGACTGCAGAGCATTGGTGTAAAATGAGTCTAAAACAAGGCCCTTGCTCTTGGACTGACCTCACATTTACATTTTATTGTTTTAGAGAGTGGAAAAATGTTTTTCCTTTCAGACTCCTGCTCTAGCTCTGGAAATATCAATATGACGCTGCACGGTCTACATTTGGCCGGTGTAGTAGGAAAAGTACACCACCACCCCGCAATAAAAGAGGCCAGCAAACCGAAGGCACATCATCAACAGCTGTTGTTTTAAAGGCATAATAACGTGTTAAGGTTTAATGGTTCTCTGTAAGATCACATCCAGAATCTGCACATTTTGACTTAGATTTTCTAAAATTTTACAAAACAGTTCATTAAATCAACATGGACGTTTTTAACAGCACGTCTTCAGTGTTTGAACCGCAGTGAATTTGAACTGTGTCAACTTTATTGACACCCATAGCCGCAGCTAAAAAAAAAAAAAAGGATTACACTTAAATGCCAGTGAAACAACTTTATGACACGTACGTACAAAGCAAGGTTGCATAAACTGACTGATATGAATCATAAAGTAAAAGGCATTAAAAAGTAGAGCCGATATATATCCGTGTCGGCGTATGTGCCAGCCAATAAATGATAAGGCAAAAAAGAAACAGAAATGCCGAAGATGTGTCAGATGGAATATCAGCCAATTATCTGATTTTTTTACTCTCATATATCAATATCCGTATCAGGCTCAGACTTTCTATATTAGTTGGGTTATACTGAAAAGTTTATTAACAATTAACTGGTCAAACTGAACAGTAGGCAGCAGTTGTGAAGGAGCAGAGAGAGAGAGGAGATGAAGGAAGAAGAGGGAGGAGAAGAAGAGGAAGACGGTGAAGGACTAGGAGGTATCACTGACCCAGATTATGCACACTCCATTTCCCCCTCAGAAAGGGAGTCTGTTGGGAAAAACGGACCCATTCAACTGCCCCTGGCCTGGGGGGAAGACAGCGCTAAGGAGCAGCCACTAACATGTTTCCCCCAGAAACATTCAACACGTAGAAAAACAAATTCAACTACAGAAGAAAAGCTAAAATGTAAGACCTACAACACCATATACATACCCAAGGCCCAGTATCCATACAGCGGGATGAGTAACACAGCTTGTATGCAAACACACACTCGCACAGTAAAGAGAGGCTGCGAGTGCCAAAACGATTCATCTCGTCTTTCATAGCTGGGTGGAGACGAGCAGTAATGTCTGTAGCAGCTCAAACAGCTCAGTGCCAAGACGCCTTTAAGTCACGGTGATGAACACAGATGTCCTCTAATGTGCACAAAGAGAGCAACACTGTTTCCTATTGTAGATACCTGTGATGAGGTCAAGCATGCAGACAAAAGACATTAAAAAAAGTTCCTTTTCAACCTTCGGGCACGTACACGTCATCGTCATCTTCATGGTCAATTAGCTGAAGTGAATTTGATCAAATTAGCTGCCAAAGGTTTCTTTTGTGAAGCGTTGTATAACGATACAGAAGAGGTTTCTTCCTTAAGGCCATTCAACACCTACATTAAGAGCTATTTGCAAGACATCACTATGAATCATGGAATACATGAGTGGGCATCAGTGATCAAAGGAAAATGTCAGAATTCAATATATCAGATTTTGGCAGTGCAAAAAGTACACTCGTGGACACGTTCGCAAGTCAGAATGTATTACAAGTTAACAAACCCAACACACAAAATCAACATATCTGACATCCTTGTGTGATACAGTGCAGTCAGCTGTCTAAAGCGGTTTAGGATAGGAGTGCATTTCAAAGGCCTGTTTTTAAATGTAAATCACTGATAAACAGAAGAAGTCTTCACAATTAAAATGTCCATTAAAACAGAAAAGATCTGATTAAAAAATAAAGATAGGGTCACATTTATATATGGTACATGTCATTATATATAAATATATTTCTATAACTTTTTGGGGTTTTTTTTGTGAAAATTTGTCTTCTTCTGTCCATCTCATCTAAAACACTTTTGTAATTTGAGAATCTTCAATCCAAATGATTTAGGCAGCAGAAACAGTGCATGCCTTCACCAGCTGATAGTAATGACAGGTCATCATGTCTAACTCGGGGTCTGAATGTTCAGCATTATTTTAAGCACATCTGTTTAGCGTATTAGGAAAAAACATGACCTGTAATTACAGGGCAGCGTTACAGTGGCTCTCGCCGTCTTTTCTGAGGATGGGGGACGACTGCTGTCTCTCTGCCTTCAGCCGACCGCAGGCCTTTTGAAATCTGAGCCTGGTGGTGCAGTCAGCGCCGCAGTCGACAGGGAGACAGAAAGAGCTGCAGCGTGATGATAACGCAAGTTTGGGTTGCAGGCTTCGAGGAGATGACGGAAGATGTTGGCCAGAATCTCTACAGAGGCTAAATTAATGTTATGACCTCGTAATTTATTGCACACCCAGAGCTTGTGGAGTGATGATGTGGAGCGACATTTGGTAAACTTGTGGTTAAAAAGAAATAAACAAGACTTTCTAGGTTAGAGGAAAATTCCACCCTCAGATACCCTTTCACTTACTCATTATTAATCTGTGATTTTCACGTGCTGTAGGGGTTATTCTGCGAGTAAACACTGGACTTTTGCTATATCCACATCCCTTAAACACGTCTCACCTATTTCTCCCTTCAGTTTGAGTTTGAACTTCATTTCCCAGAATGCCCTCTGACAACCTCAGACAATATGCATGGTCTTGTTTTGTTTAGTAAGGCTTCACGTGTTTGTGCAGACAGCAATGACAACAGCAATAGAAAACAAGGACCAAGAGTTTCTTGGAACAGAAAGAAAAGGCACTGAGCGTTTTACTCGAAATGCGATGCTTTGTGCATTGCGTTCTGGTCTACTGAGGACACAGATATCTCTTCATACTCTACTGGATTTCTTTCTCTTTCTCTGTGATCCCCAGACATTGGTACAAAATGACCCATTACTCTTTGATTCTTCTGGATGACAATAACTTATTGCTTAAAATCATCAGACTCCATCATAGCTGTCGGAAGTATCTCAACATGACATCAGCTGGAGATAATTGATTTATTATCAGCAGGAAGGAAAAAGCATAATATCATTCAAAAAGGTGGACCCAGGAATTCAAGGGTAGTTTCAGGGGTTTTCCCTAATGGACTGATTGATCGATCGATCGATGAAAAGAAGTTAAAATACACATAACAAATTCTTAAGTGCAAGGTAGCACTTCCTAATTTCTTACTTTGTCCACATTACATTAAAAAATCCAGAGATATTTAATTTACGATGACACGAAACAAGCTTGATGCCGCAAATATACAACACTCTAAAGCAGCGGTTCTCAACCTTTTTGGTGTTAAGGACCCACAAATTGATACACATCAGCCCACGGACCGGAAATGTGAAAAGATGTAGCCTGAGGAATCCCCATCTAATAAGATTAAGTTATATACACTATAGTTCCGATCAGATTAACAGTGAAGAGTGTGAAACGTATGAACAGAATTAAATTTTTACACAATTTCTCATTGGGACCCCTTCGAGAACTTTTGGGGTCCCTGGATCCCAGGTTGAAACCCATTGCTCTAAAAGAACCTTTTGCTTTTAAATACACTTATTTCACCAGAAGAGACCACAGCATCCACAGAGAATCAGCATCGAGAACAAAACTACTTAGTCCACTCTCTGAGAACAATACTTCATTCTCTCAGTTGAGAAGGTCAGAACAGTCCAGCCCTCCATCTGAACTCTTATTAAGCTCACACTGGCTTGGACTCTCCATCCCTAGCTCGGACTTTGGGGGGAAACTCATTACAGTTGGCATTTGGAGTCCACTCTCATAGCTCACCTGCTCTGTAGAGCAGCTCAGCCAGCATGACATGTAGAGCAAAAATATTTGCTAAGCTCAGACAGCTTCACTGTTAAGTGGGCTCTTTCAGGCCGAGTGGAGGACTCAGACTTTGCGGAGACAATAGGGACCTTCTAATCGTCTCCAGGGTGTCTGACTATAATCGTTCAACCGGACTACTAAGTCACTGCGGTGAATGGCCGCTCTGAAATGCATCAGTGGGTAATCAGGAGGGATGCAGGTGGGAGCCAAAGTAAAAGGACAGGGATGTTGAACTGAACATTGTGGCACAACAAGACTCAGTGGAGAGTTCAGTGGAGGGGGCATGTATCATTCTTTCATGATGTTTTAATGATCACAACAATGATTCCTTTAAGACTACTGCTTGTTGAGATAGAGAGAGAAGTATTATAATTATGCAGCTTCAAAGCACATTAGGACAACTCGTATTCCCTCTAATACACCACGTATCTCTTGTTAACTGCTGTCACTTATTACAAAAAGAAAAAACCCAGAGAGCGACAAAGCTGACATATTAGTTATTATTTAGTTAATGTGATACACAAAAGTTTTAGTTCAGAAATGTTTAAAAATGCCCTTTTCTCTCAGTGTTAATACCAAGATTTGCACCTGGATCCCGATCTATAACGCATCACTTCCTTGGCTCAAGAGTGAACAAGTTTCAACAAAATCTCATAACTAAGTTTTAAGGCTAAGTTTTGAGATATTCTGATAACTTACAGAGAAATAAAGAGACCAAAACCTCAACAGCAAAATTTGACACAAAAGAAATTTCAAAGTATCAAACACATTTAAATGACGTAAGAGTTTCCCTGTCGTCTACAACAAATATAAATTGTTCCAACGAAAAGAAATTCCAACAATTGACACAAAGTTATTGTAACACCCAGAGAACAGCGCACATTCCCACTACACGTCTGACCATAATTGCCAGAGTTAAGGTTTAAGACTTAAGAATACTCTCAAAAGTAGCCCTCTATCATCTGCTCATTTACTACACTGATAAGTACAGTAAAGATTAGACACGAGAAGCATTCCAGCTATTAGTGAGCGTCTCAGGCTGCATGTGAAATCCACCTTATCACAGCCTGTTTGTTGTCAGTTACCCACAACTATCTCCGCTCTTCCTCCCCTCTTGCCTCATTCTGACAGTGCACAGACTACTGTAAAATGACAGAATCACAGATAACAGCGGTGACGTAGAGACGAAACTCTACACTTTCTTTCTGTACTTTCAGAATATCTAGTCTTTAATGCACATTTTAGATGAAACAGACAATTGTTCGAAATATAACTTTATATTGGCCCTTGTACTTTTAACGTTGGTGAGGAATCTGTTCGCAGGCATGTCCTCCTTTTAATTCCAGACCTGCCCTCTCTTTTCTTCAACTATCTTAACTTCAAGGAAAGTACAAATAAAGTTATTCGAGGGGTTTTTCACATCAGATTTATTTACTGGCCTTTCAAATAAAACGTATTTTCTCTTGAAATTCACCAAAATCACCACAAAAAAGTTATATACAAACTATATTCAACACCACGTTGCTCCAAAACTGAATTTCAAACTGATCCGTGTTATTCACCGCTGCAATCAATGTCTTCATATTAAATTACATTTGGATAATAATGATTGCTCTTTTGTAAAAGTGATACAGAAACAGCGGCCCACTATGACTCACATGACTGGTTAGAAACTACAATATTTGGTTAGGCGAGCTTTTCATGTCATGATATAATTTTTTGTTCTGTACTCAATATGATAAAGATACAACTACAAACATCATCATCTTCCAAAGAGAACACTTTACCATCTCTTCTTCCTGTCCTCCTGACTAGCCTGCATCCCAGAAATCACATAATTTCCTGAAGGTTTTAAGATTCGCACTGAGTGGGTGCACTTGCATGAATATCTTAATATGATGTCAAGCCAGTGCAGCAATATGAAGGCTTCTTTCAAGCCAATCCCACATTTCACTGACAGTTAAACAGGTTTCATAGCAGCACTGCTCTGCAAATGGTCAGTATTGTGTACCATTACACAACAGCACATACCTGGGGATTAACCATAGGCCCTGTCCTGTCTGTACCGTAAGACTGCAGGGGGCCAGTAGCTATTGTCACAGCTGTGCCACAACACACACAAAAATTCAGCAAATCACAACTTTAGTGCTCCGCTGCCAAAAACCCCTGCAGCGCTGAGGCCACTGGCATCTGTCAGTAAACCTGTAGGTGTCATCGTGCATCGATTTTACTTCTAATACCTCCGCACCTTGACAAGAATATCATTTGGAAAATGATGACGTCTATGAGCACTTTTACGCTGCGGCGCTGTCACATGAAACATTCATCCTCCACTAACTAGTAGTTTCTACATGGCCATCCAAGCCACTAACCATCCACTTCCTGACACCAAAAGACAAATCAGGATGCAAGAGAACATCCATATCCACATTTAACTTCATCTTTTAATTAAGTCCTTCCGAATCGTGGAATCACATAATTATTCAGAGGCGGTTTATAAAAACTGTACAGTAGGAAAAAGAAACTCCAAGCTCTTAATGATTTCTTTGCATGATATTCAACTTTCTTGTAAAGTTTGACTAAAAAAAAAAAAACTAAAAAAAAACACAGTTTCTCTGTCCAAAACATGGAGGATGGAATTTAATTTAAGGAGATAAGATCAGTATTGTTTGTTCTGTTGACTCCATTTCCCATTTTATGGGACGAATTAAAAAGTTAAGCTCATTTCACATAAACAAAATTGCAAAGAACAACACAAAGCACTTTCTTCTCAGTCTCACTCCTGCTACTGTTAGCAATAGTGAGTTAATGAGGGGAAATGCAAAACGCGGGGAAGCTGAGCCTTTGAGGCCAAAGCCTCGCTCATATAATGGCCTACTAAAGAAAGGGGAGCTTTGTTCGGTGCAACACAAGCAGGTTCCTCTTTAATGACTTCATGTGCATGCCGGTCACTTACGCCATACAACACTTTTTCAGGACATCCCGATCATGTGAGGTTGCAGCACGTGATTTGTTGTTCACCCCCGAAAAACAAGCTGAGATTTGGTTGAGCAGGTAACACCTTGGCGGACGGGGGGGGGACGACGACGGGGTCATTCCCATTTTTAGACTATGTTAGCGACTGTAGGAACAGCGTGCACAGGAGCTCACAGGAGCTGCTGTGGATGTAGTCAGAGTCAGAGCACTGAGGGTAGTTACCTCAATTATCAAGAGAACAAAACAGCATGTTTGAAGAGCCACTGCACTTTTCAAACACTGTATTTATGTTTTTAAAGAACAATGAAATGTTTTCTGGGATAAAGGCCCTGGTAAGTGTTGTAGCCTTCTTCCCAAGGCTGCAATTTAACAGAAACAACAACTACGAGGACTGAACAGCACAGCTACAGCCCCTTGGTATTAGAGTCAAAGCATGGTGAACTTACAGCTGCTCTTTACTTCCCTGTGTCAGTTAGAAACAGCAGAAGTAGCAGCTTATAGCAGCATTGTGTTCACGACTGATGATAACTTCCAATAAAATGTAACGCTGATATTTTGGCTCTGGTTATTTCGGATAAAACTGTCCTACTTTAAAATCACTCTAGCAGGTATGACTATTTTTATCTTATCCAAAAATAATAATAAGAGGGGTTAGATATAAAGACAGAGGAGTTATTTTACTGCTGATGTATATTTCATGACAGGAGGGTTAAAAACTGCAGTGTGGAAGTTGCTCTTTCTCCCTCCATGATGCCTCAGCTGGTCTACATCTAAAATCTGCTGCAGTATGACACAGAAGAGGTTGTCCTCTCAGGCCCAGGACTGTATCCACTGATGTCTCTCCCTCAGTTTTTAAACCAAATAATCTTGTAAATATTCATCCGCCTTTAATTGTGACTGATGAACAACAACAAATAAGAAGACTGGACCAACATGAGGCCTTCCCTCCTCCGGTCCGACAGGATGTACAAGGTGACAAAACCTGAAGTCAGTAACCGACATGCGCACCTTCATTAAACATAACACGCCATTACAGTATTCAAAGTAGAATTACAAAGGCGGATCGTCTCATTCCAAAACCTGCAAACATCCCTTCAACCTTTCAAACCACGGCTTCAGTCTTTTCAGGCGGTGTCGGTGATATCTCTGAACGCAGACACAGCTCTCTCCGATGTGACACAAACTGAGGCCGGTCTTTTAGAAATAGCGAGACAGCGGGGGCCTGTGGGGGTGTCAGATGTCGACGGGGACCAGTTGCCGGAGTCTCGGGCCTGGGCCGCCTCTCATTGCTCACAGCAGCTGTGTCTTCTCAGACCTCACATTCCTGCAGGACAGGCCCACTTTACTCTCATCACCTGTGCTGATCTGAGGGCCGGGGCGAGCTCTCGGGAGGGGAACCTCACAGCTCCTTGAATTAAAGTCATTTCCTTTAACTTTTGGCAGTCGTGAAAGGATACAGGGATCTTAAAAAGAACAATTTCACTACATTATAGGACAGAAAGTTGGACACAGAGAAGCAGTACGATAGGAACTTATTCAGCTCTAATAACCACAGAAAACCTGTGACACAAATACAGTGATGGGACCACGAATGCATCGTCCAGCATGCTCCCAATCTGCTTCTCTCACACTGCTGACAACTCTACAATAATAAAAGCATTAGATAACAAACAAGGCATAAACCTCACCATTAAGCAGTAAAACACAATGTAGGATACAATACAAATCTTAAAAAAGGTACAATAAAGGCTCCTTGCACAGAATCTGCTGCTGTTGAGTATGCCTGAAGTCGATTCTCTGTCCACTGAGGCAGAGATGTACACCCATGATTCAGCAGCTTCTTCACCCCATTAGACCTCCCCGTACGATTACAGCTGCTTTGCAGTCTTCATTGCCCTCGCTGCATTATAAGCTGTACTGTCTGACCTCCACTAAATAATACATGTAAACATTTACCCCACCCTACTGCAGCCAAACGCTCAAAAAAAACAGCACACAACTTCTCCCGAATCCTTTACCAACATTTATGTTTAAAATGAATTATTGATGTCCGTTCTGGAAGAGTTTTCACTAGGTTTCCTTTCATTTGTGCTGCATCATCCTATAGGTATTCTTAGCTTTATGGGTGCCTTGTTTCTTTTAATGTAGAACATCAATCTGCCCATGAACTACATATTAAAATGAGCCTTTTGGGATAAATCTGACACATTTACATCCTATTAATGCTTCTTAATGTGTCATCCCTCACAAATAATTTTTTTTACAGGGCTGTGGTCCTTCAGTGTCACATTTCATAAGGATAATATTGGTGGCTTTAGATGTAGAGTAAGCAGTCTGTAGCTGCACTGTGAAATGTCAATGAGCAGCAACTTTTTACACACACACACACACACACACACACACACACACACACCTCTGATTGTCACTATTCATTCAACAAAAGCACCACACACACACACACACCTTTTAAAAGCATGGCAACTGGAAACAAAAACCCATCCTGCAACTTTCTTGATTCACTGCTGCTTCCAGTCCAAAAAAAAGCTCCCTCTTCCCCGTGTGCAGCAGACCACAGACACCACAGGGTCCAACTACCCCAAACATCACACACACACACACACACACACACACACACACTCTCTCACACACACACACACACACACACTTACCTCCAGACGTGCACGCTGAAGTAAAGTGGGACTCAAGTTTGTCGTCTCTTCTCAGGATGGGATGCAGAGCCACACACACACACACACACTCTCCCTCACACACACACACAGACACAGACAGACAGACAGACAGACACAGACGCACAGACACACACACACTTGTAGCCAGACAAAATGCCTAAGTCTCTATTTAATTCCTTGCATTCCCACTGATTTAATTTGTTTCCTCCTTTCTTCCGCCGCTCGCCTCTGGACAACTCCTCCGAAATTCAAGTCCTGGCGCAGAATATCAGCGCATGTATTTAGTTTTTTGTTTTTATCCGTGCGTGGTTCGCCGTCTGAATGTAATTTAAATTTAAAAAAAAAAAAAAAAAAAAAAGCAGTCCTTCGCAGCTCGGTGACGGTCGCTGAAAAACTCTACTTTGCCTTGCTAATCAGTGCGGCCGCTGTGGGACGCGCATCGGGGCGCGTTCACGCTGCTCATGGGCGGGGACAAGACACAGAGAGGGGGAGGACGGAGCCAAGCCCCCGGGACCGGGACCGGAGCCGGACCCTGGGGGGGGTGGCGTAGTGGCCGCGGGGAGTATTGCAACTTCTGCGTTTAAAGCCCCCCCCTCCGCTCAAATAGAGCTCATTTGCTATATTTAATAACTCGGAAAAAGGCTGTAAAGTGTTAAATACAAATTTTCTGAGCTGCTTAACCGAGCTGTTGGTGGAGAACTCTAGTGCGCATGCGCCGGTTCGTCAGCAGCACGGTAGCGACGTAAACTGTCACACCACCTGTTTTTAGATTATAGCTACACCAAATGTGAGCGTCTCTTTTGAGTTTAAATACGACTGCGATGGCGGGAGTGGCGTTGAGCTTTGCATACGTGGCGGTGTTTCCTCTCATAAAGCGGTAAAACGTAAAGGACGGAAGACTTTTCTCTCCGCACACGTACCGAAACGGATCGGCAGCTCTCTCGGTAAACGGACTGCGCATGCGCACTGTCGCAAACCGCTGTAGGTCTTCCAGCCGCGGTTTACGTTAGCCGTTGCAATGAGGGACAAGACTGCGGTTTTCGTGGTCCTTTCCATCTGAATGTGTCTTTTACAGGTATGGATGCGGCATCGACCGTGTGTATATTTATTCGCCGGGCACACGGTTTGTGTTGTACGAGCTAAAATGACCGTTGAGCCGAGCTGTGTCGCTTCGTGTGCCGGTGGAAAGTGGCGGTTGGCTAGCTCATGCTAAAGCTAAAAGCCAGCCTCGGCAGTGAGCTGCCTGCTGGAAAATAAATAAATAAATTAAATAAATAAATAAATAAATAAAGCGATGAACTTTAAACGCATTGCGGTGGTTCAATGTGACACCCTGCTGTGTGCAAGCCAGCGCCGAGCAAACGCAATTACATGTGCGTGTTTTAAATGTAAATATGTGTTCGACAGCTGGATCTAAAGTTAGTTTAATGGTAAAGTTTGATTTTACTTTCTCTCTGTGTCCCCTCCTGTTGAGGGGAGACATCCACTGAGGGATCAATAAGTGGCTTTACACCTACAGCAGTTGTAGTTAAATGCACAAATGTTTAAAGACAAACACAGAAACGGTGTTTAATATTCCGCTGCTGCAAACAACAGTTATTTTAATGAAGGATTCATCAGTGGATGCTTTTTCTAACTCATCATTTAGTGTGTAGAAATGCTCATTGCAGCACTACAACGGAGCTGCAGTGTTGAGAACATGCCGATTACTTTTACTAATTAATAGATTATCTGGTCGGTATGTCATTGCAGGAAATAGTGAAACATTTAAGTTGCAATCTCAATCTCCTTCACCCCAAACTGACTCCAAAAGTTGCTTGTTTGGTTTGACCAACAGTCCAAAATCCAAATAAATGTACTTTTTAATCACGTAAAACAAAGAAAAGCACAATTAAGAAGATGGAATAAAGACATTAGTTGGTATTTTTGCTTGATGAGAGTAAAAAGATAAATGGACTAGGTCAAAGTAAGTTGGTGATTCAGTTTCTGACAGTTAACTTAATCAATTAATCGGCTAAACATTCAACACCAAACTCTTCCTCTGTGTTTTCCAGACCCTCTCTGACTGTGCTGGAGGATGGACCCTGTAGTGCTGAGCTACCGGGATAGCCTGCTGCGGCGATCTGATGTGTCCTTACTGGAAGGACCTCACTGGCTCAATGACCAAGTCATCGGTTTTGCCTTTGAGTACTTTGCTGCTGAGCGCTTCAGAGTCCTGGGGGAGACCATCATCTTCATCAGCCCGGAGGTCACCCAGTTCATCAAGTGTGCTTCTTGCCCCGATGAGTTAGCCCTGTTCCTGGAGCCGCTGGATCTTGCGTCTCGTCGCTGGGTCTTCCTAGCTGTTAACGACAACTCCAACCAGACGGCCGGAGGATCCCACTGGAGCCTCTTGGTCTACCATCACAACTCCAACCACTTTGCCCACTATGACTCTCAGAACGGCAGCAACTCGCTGCACGCGCGGCGCATCGCCAGCAAGTTGGAGCCTTTCTTGGGCGCGGGGAGGAAAGCGCTGTTCGTGGAGGAGCCCTGCCCATCGCAGAAGAACAGCTATGACTGCGGCATGTACGTTATCTGCATCGCCGAGGCCTTATGTGAGAAGGCCAGAGTGGAGGGCTCGCCACGCCTTCCCGTGCAAATCATCACACCAGCCTACATCACCCAGAAGAGGGCTGAATGGTGCAGACTGATCCAGAGTCTAGCTCAGAGTGACCTCTGCTGCGCTCTGTCTTTTCCTTAGCACGTCGATTGCCCCTCGCTATATGCAGAACAGCTGTCAGCCTCTACATATCTACTGCTGGAGCATCTGAATGCACTCCTTGAATACAGTATACACCTAATATATATATATATATATATATATGAAGTATATTTCTATTTCAGTCTCTCCATAATAGAAACAAGTGTAAAAAGATAACGGCAGTGCTACGAATCTTTTAATGACTCATTGAACACTCGGTGTCGTGTTTATCCCTTGTATATGCACTGCAAAATACAATATGTAAACAAGAACACCAGCATGCCTATAAAAGGAATTTACTCCCGTGTACATATTTAGTAAGGATGGCGAATATGTCATGAGGAAGAGGAGGCACAGACTTTATTATTTCTTTTCTCCATTGTTTTAGTTTGGAGCGAATGTAGAAATGTTTACACGGATTATTGCTCAGGGTCATTTTTAAATGAACTAGGATTGACAATAAGAATGTGCATCTTAATCCTGGCTCCTACTTCGTGTCACATCTGTTCTGGTCACGTTCTCGGTTTCTCAGTTTTCACAACAAAAAAAGGTTTTGAATCATTTTAATGCACTGTGTGTTTATGGGACAAAGGGCAATGTCGAGTGGTGGAATGTATGTCATATTCTCACAAGAAGCAAGTATATCAAACTTATTCTCTGTTGATCTAATAAATTTAACTGTTGTCACATTTTTGTTGACAAAATGGTAAATTTTCTTTGTGGTTTTCATTTGAGGTCCCAGCTGTCTTCTTTTCATCGAGTTCAAATCTTATTTGTGTTAATATGTTTAACGTTTTCCACCAGAAAAATTGTTATTCTGAATACTCAGTTACTTCAATGAATTAACAGCAGCATAAATGTTGGATAACTGATTCTTCTTAAACCTTTTGTGTTCGTGTTTAGCTGCAATACAGATAATTTACAGGTTGTGAACCACAGCAACATGCAACAGGGAAGACAGAAAATTCTATGAATCAGTTTCTTTCCACTGATAAATGAAACCTTCACTTTAAGGCAGCAAAGTAATGAGACAACTTTAAATTTTATGAGCATTATTAGACATTTTTTGTAGCCCAAAATGTTCCTATTTTAAAAAGTTCTTCTTATTTTGGGGAGTATAGACAGGTTTAATGCTACAAAAGTCTCCAAAAATTTGAATCTAAAAAATTAAACTATATCAATCAGACTAAATCAATTAAAAATAAGTAAACAAGACTATCAAAACTAACATTTTGTATTTGAAAAGAACATTTAAGTCAGTACTCAGAATTGTATGTATGATATCCAGGCCTGCCCTGCAACACCTTCTCACTGAAACAATAATTATTGTTTAAACAAAGAAACGTAATGCTGACTGGAATAAAACTGCCTGATGGATTGCAGCAAAATAAAGCTGAAACACATTCAGGGGCAAAGGGTAATTTTCATTGTGTTGTAATTGCAAGAAATCTAATGTTTCCTCATCTAACAGGTTTCATTTTTAGAAAAGCTTCAAAAATATCCACCAGTCCCAAAGCAGAATGTGTGTAACGGTGCAAACTGTCATCCAGCATTGTACTTTAAATCAAGAAAGCACACAGGAAGGCCAAACTATTCTGTATTTAAAACTTTACTCTCCATAATGACATATTTATGAGTTATTACTGTATCAGTTGGAACAGGATTTATGGTTTTAACATGGTTAATGTTGACCATATTTAGAGCTTTAACAAAGAAGCTTTATGTGATCTCAATGTGAGTGTGAATGAATAAAACATTATTGTCCTCTCTCGTATTATGTATCTGCCTGCCTAGAAGGCAAAATCTTATGTGGTTAAAAGTCAAGATTACTCACAATTTATATAAATGTTAATTTTATATTTTTCCTGTATTGGCTTCCTGAAAGCATCCTGTTATTAAAGGATAAGATATGATTATTTAAAGGCCCAGTGTGTGGCATTTAGTGGCATCTAGGGTTGAAGTTGCAGATTACAATCATTTGATTGTAATGTCTCATTCTAAGGTAACAAAAACACAATTCTTATTTTCAGGTGATCATCCATGAAAAATATTATATTCCATTTCTGGCAATAGAAATAAAACATTTATAAAAAAGGGGTGTTTTTTAAAATCTGACTACCTGGAAAATATTCAATATCAGGAATACTCATCAGTAATTGTGTGGCAGGAAAGAAGGACACAACCTCCTGATCTGGCTGACTGCCCTGTACTGCTCTTAAATTCACTCTGCTTGGACTGTTTCCAACATCTGCTCTCCTTCCTCTGGCATCCTGTGCACATCTACATCCCACAGGCATATTTCACCCGGAGTAATCAGTCAGACGAGCCATCAGGGTTTACTATTGTCCCAATAAAATGCCACAAAGCTGGGGCATTCACCACCCAGGCTGCACACGGCGTTAGTGAGACAAAGAGCCCAGGGAAAGGCACATTCATTTAGACAGATTTGCTTCTAAATAGCCAATTTACCAAGTCCACTTCATGAGTGCTTACAAGGACACAGAACCTCACATACTGTTTATTGTCATCTCAGGACTCTAAACCTACTGTGTATTTGAAGGAATATTACGCACTTTGTTATGTGCTGGATAACCTAAACTGAGATGGATAAAACTTAAATCCTACAAAATCCTGTACCCTGCTCTTTGCTCTTTTGGCAAATAACACACAGATTTCTGGGGCGTAAAACAAAGCCTCTTAGTGCTGGTGGTTGTTCTGCTGTAAATTAACAGAGGGGCTTACTGATAATCACTCACAAAGAAGGTCATTCCTAACCATCAGGAACCAGGTTTCAGGCCCCTTTGTCTCTCCTGCCACTCACTCTGCATGTAGGTGCACAGCAATGCAGTGAGCTTAATACACGTTTAATAGGTTGGCCCTTTAAGTATTTACTGGAAGCAATTGTGAACAATTTTGATGATGGTGAATCAAATTTAGAAAACAGTGAGATTCCAGAAACAATAGTTCAACCAAACGTTTTTAGTATAAAGACATATTTAATAGCTGTCAGGTTAGCTATTGTTATAGGAATAAACAAGGTGCAACATTAATTCTAGATAGGATTTTAACAGCTATGGAAACTTTACTGCTGTGAGACTTGATACCTGACACAGTAAAATCATGACTTAATTTGAGACTTGAAAGAAATAGCATCAAGTTCTGACCTGGCAGAAATATTTAAGGGGTGGCAGAAATATGCTGATTTAATCAAAAGCAATCACAAACACAAAAAGTCCCCAAAAGAAGACCCCAAAACATTAGATTATCGTGTCACATTTGTAAAACATTGAATAGAAATATCTAAAGGTGGGATTAGAAATCAATATCAGTCTTTTTTCATTCAACTTAAGCCGATTACTAAACATAAATGTGGCCATAAAAGATCATTAAATTAGTACCTGTTAATACACACCCTAGCTTCCCATTCAAGATCATCATAAACGGACGACTTCCTCCTTACACGTTCATCCTCTTCCTCACAACTCATCTGTCCTCAACATCCAAATATGTCTCATATTGTTGTGGCGTGGTCCTTGCTAGTGAACACAGCTATGAAAGGATAATGTCTAAAAGCTTTAATCTGACTTTGACTTTGTTTGCTATAACAGTTTTGAGCTTTATCTGCATTAAAAACATCCATAAAGTATATGTTTGGCTTTGATTTATGACCAGACATTTACCTTTATCCATAGACATAAACAAACGCACACACAGAGCTCCATTAGAGAACTCACTCACGCTGTTCTTCATCAGTGCCGTGTGTAATTGATTTCAGGAGCAGGAGCCAAGGTTTCCCCTCCAGCATCTCCAGGTGGTTCATATTTACTCGTCAGTTTGAAGCCCTCTGGCCCGGAGTACATACACGAATGCACACATACACAAACCATACAGCTCCATAACGTGAGCTCAGAACTGTCTCTGACCTCTGAAAGTAAAATCTGTTTTGAGAGTTTTGGTTCATGTACATTACATCATGTCCTGTCACAACACATCTGCAACCAACTACTACAACTTGGAACCATTTTAGCTTCATTTACAGCAGCATGCGTGAGAATCAGTTTGATTAAAACAAGCAGCATCTTATCGAGAGGCCCAAACCGAGACATCCTGTGTGCAGGTGTGTGCTGCACAGTGACACGTCTTTCTTGTTTAGGAGATGTAAAGTAGGTCAAATCCATATCACAGCATCACATCAGAAAATGGAAAGACAAGGCAAGAACTAGATGCTCCATCGCATTTGCAGCATGATTCCCCTGAGATAAGTCTCTCCATTGTGCTCCATGTTAACAAACTGTACCAGAGAAAGTGCCAGACAGGCTTGTCCATCTCACTTCCTTGGATCAGGTGGTAGACTGGATTTGTTATGTAGGTCAGTCATTGTATGAGCTCTCATTTCATGTTCTATCCCTGCAGAAAACAGTAAGGAAATTATAACTATTACATCCAACAGCAGAGAACAAGAAACCAAAGGCTCCAGCATCAACCAAAAATCCTAAAATCAGATGTCTGACTTTTATCGGCCACTATTGGCAACCAGAGAATTGGAGCAATAACTCATCTAGAGCACTGTATAAATAACAGACATAAATAATCAGTCCCAGTGTGATATTAACATCAGGGAAAGAATTAATTAGTTTAGTCACCAGTGAACATTAAACCCTGACAGATATTTTAAAGCAAGAGTTTGACTTTTTTTTTTTTTTTCTGGGGGGGGGGATATGTTTATAAGCTTTCTTTCCAAGAATTAGATGAGAAGATTTGATCCAGCATAAATAAAGATGTACGGTAAATGTAAGACTACAGTCGGCAGCTGGCTAGCTTAGCTTAGCATAAATACTGGAAAGAGGGGGAAACAGCTAGCCTAGCTTTGTCCAAATTAGGGGTGTTGTCGTACACTGATTTTGACAAAAACTACTAAATATTGTGTTGATAATACACACATGATAATAGCGTACAAATAATCCAGCGCCTCTTGAATCATTCCCGTTTCTTCCCATCCCCGCTTTGTGGTTCAAACACAAACACAATAGGTGGCGGTAATGCACATTATCGCTGGTTGCCAGTGTTACAGTTGAGAGTAATTCATTCACCAAGAGACAGGAGACAAAACACACAATAAAGGTTAAAGAGCAATTTGACTGATAGCATTATTACGATTATAATTTTTTCCCCTATATCTTTATCATGAATTCTTTTGGCAACAATAATCTTGTAGTGTAAATCTGATAATCTAACAGCCCTATACGGTCCAAAGGTAACAATATCCTCCTCTAAACCTCAGTAATTAACACATTATATCCTGTTAGTGCCAACTGTCTCCCCCTGTTTTAGTATTCGTGCTAAGCTGCTGGCCATGGCCCTTAATTTGCGATCATTAAATTTGCATCAGTCCTCTCATCTAACTTTCGTCAAGAACGAGAAAATGAAAAAAAAAAATTTTAAGCTTCACCACACGTGTCTTCTATAAACATACTGCGTCCTGTGTCACTTGGTGGACACTTGTAACCAAAGCCACTGATTCTGTGGAAAGTGTATACACGCTGAGTTATGAGGGACCGCAGATCTTTCAGCGGTGGACTTGCTGGGTTGAATTAGTTATTGCTGGAAGGAAAAAGTAAAGAAAATCCAAAGAGCTGATGAAATGCAGATGCTGCTTACACAGAGAGAAAGAGGGAGACATGAAAAAGACAGAGGGAAAGATAAGTGAAGAGGAAAATGAAAAGGTACAGTAAATTTAATTCCATGGTAAAGATCATACAGACGACAGTTAATCCATCCGTGAAGATTCAGATCTTCATGGTTGTTTTTCTTCCACATGAGGGGCTGCAGTTCAGCCCATGAAACAGTGAGTATGAAACTTACACTATAGAGTAATCATTCCTTTAAGGATAAATTCTCCCTTATATACTTTAATAGTCTATATAGCATGCATTTGTATGATTTAGTGCATTCAGGGAGTTATTTTGTGCTGAAATATTTTATTGTTTTGGCGTTCCCCATTAGTCCCAGAATGACTTTCAACAGCTCTCCAGAGAATGGGTGTGAACTTGTTGCTCTCAGTCAATGGTGGGCATATGGACGTATAAATATAGTGAAATCATCCAACTTGTTTGTGAACACTTGGGTGTGTCCGTGGTCACAGCCAACCTCCGTTAATCAAAACACAGTTTAACATGTGGTTGCATTACATTCTGGTCCTTTGAGGTCCACTGGCAGGGGATACATGAAATGCCATTGAGATCTGGAGGTAGCTGACTATATTTTTGTCCAATCAAACTCAATTGAATCCTAGAATGATGTCATATCTTCTACTTTCCAAGGAAATAAGAAAAATACACCCCATTTAACTGCTTTTTTCACAGAGTTAGCATTGCAAATACCTGCTCATATTACACAATTTCACATAATGCTTAATTCATGTTATGGGATATTAAAGAAGACTTTATATACTTTTTATAGAAAAATGTAAAGAGCAAAGCTATCATTTTATTTGGTGTATCAGTGTAGAATATTTCCAAAAGATATACAGCATTTGTAATGATATCCGCTCTTGATATTTGGTTCCTAAATCCCCTCGGATAGGAAGAACTATTTGCACAGTGTATTTCAGTGAAACACGGCACCACTCACTTCATAAATTAACTGTAGCGCACTCGGATTGTGCTCATGTGCAGACGTGGACACATTTAATGCACCGCTGAGGTAATGCGCTCTTGGAAAGCCTCCAGTTTATTTGACTGGAGTGTGATGATTTTACTGTGTGTAACGCAGACCATTACCGTGAAGTTACAGTCAGCATTCTCCTTCACACCGCGCGGGTCAAAGGTCATCTGGAGAACATTCCAGGACAGACAATATGGCTCCCTGGAGGTATGGATGAGGCTGCAGCTTGTCTGGCCATCTGCTTCAACCTGCCCCCATTACTCTACAGCTAAAACTGGCTCCACACTCACACTAACGCAGTGTTACAGTAGTTGGCCTCTACCCTCTGTGCTCCTTAAGGTCTCTGAAAGGCTTTCTGCTCAGCTGAGACCGATAAACTACGAGCTGCATGAGCTTATAATGTAAGAAACTAGGACACTTTTATTACATGCTTGGTTACAAAGAGCTACATAGTTTTTTAAAAAATGTGATGCATCAGTGGTGGAAGAAAGTAAAAGTAACAAGACTGCACTCAAAAAAATACTCTATTACAATAAAAGTCCTACATATGACCAACGTGGTAGTGTTTCCACCGCTTTGTTTAATTGATTTCAAGGGGAATCTGACTCAATCCGACCCGGTGGCAGGCATAACATAATAATAAGAATAACAAAGAAATAGCCAATCTTCTCGCTGACCATCTGATGAGCTTATCTTGGTCATATTGAGGCCTCAATTTTAAACTGAGACTGTTTCATAACCAGTGAAAAACTCTAAGTATGGAAGTAAATATAAATAAGATATGAATGGATTATCGACAATTTCATGATGATATTAAACAAGCTTTTAAGTGACTCATAGAAAAGTAGTTACATGGTTCATGGTACATATCAACAGTAGTATATGTAACGCAGTCTTTTTTTTAAAAATCTTTCTCATAACAAACTTTAGGTCTGATTCTTATAAACATCCTCCAGAGATAAAATCTCCATTTGAATAATGAATGTTAGTGTCAAATGTAGTTAAAGTGAACAAATCACAATCTTTCATCGCGAGCACTAGTGGAACTATTGTAATGAACCAAATCTTTAAAGGTTTCATATCCACTTCATTTTACTTTACATTCCTTAAGTTACATTTTATCTTGAAGTGGAGTTTACTGTATGATTACTCTCAAGTACTGTATACTTTGTCTCTGGTTATGGCTGCAGGTTCACATTCAAATATGCCTCTTCAAACACTGGTCTGGAGTTTTCTTGATTTGTTTTATTTTAATAGAACTTATTTAAGCTCCCAAGTTTGTTGGAAATTTCAGTGATTTTTCATATATATTTATGGTTCAAGCTTAATGTAGAAATTTTGCAGAACACAAACTAAATCACTTATTTACCTTTATATCTCCAGTACAGGTTTCGATTGTCAGCAGGTTTGTTGAGGATCTGTGGTGTCGGATTCCTAACAGATTCCTCGGACATGAGGGCACGATCGCTTGACCCCCCGAACCAGATGTCTTCCTTTCTGCCTCCACCCCCTTTTCACTGCGGGAACTATGCCACCTGTCAATCACTGAGGTTATCATAGTATCCAGGTGGTCCAGCCTTTGAAGTGGCAAACAGGTTCTTTGTCTGAACATACTGAACATAATGAATATTAATTGTAAACTAGAATAGACAAGAATATGTTATTTTCCTGCAAAACCAAACCTGTGTAATCCATGCTGGTTATATCCTGGTTGGATGTAGGTCATCTTAGTGAGTGTATTTGGGAGTGTGGTGCTCTGTGCTGTATGTTCACTAGATGTCAGTGTAGTTTCTAGGATGAGTTCAGTGGCACACAGTCAATTCAATTCAATTCAATTCAATTCAATTCAATTCAATTCAATTCCATATCCCAAGAAGGTTTTCTTTTACCCTGATTGAAATCCTACAATGATTAGAAACTTTTGAGCTTTTAAGTTTGGTGTGACACATTTTTTTTTAATCCAAATTGATAAAACGTTATTCGTTACGTTACGTATTCAGTCTTTCTTTTTCTTTTACTATTTTTTGGGCTTTTTATTGTCTTTTTATTTGATAGAAACAGCTGTAGAGTGACATGAAAGTGGGGTCAAGGGTTGAAATTCAGCCACTGCGGTCAGGACTTAGCCTGAGTACATGGGGCGCCCCGAGTATTTAGACTTTTTGAAATTAATACAATTAATAATGTAACACTATTTTTCTTTTTTGTCACATTTCAACTGATTCTTCGATTGTTGAAAGAAAAGTTTTTATTTTCCAGCATATTGTTACACACACTGGCTAAATAAAATAAATAATACATAAATAAACTGCTTTCTACTTACACAGGACTGTGGAACAGAACATCTTCAACCTCCTTTAACCAAAACTTTATTTCAAATTGTAGAGAAAATGCCAAAGTTTCTAAATAAATCATGCTAATGTGGTTGGAAATTTGTATACAAATTTGTCTACCAATGATGAAGTGCCAAATAGTTTTAGGTTTGAATATTCACATAACTTCAGTGAAGAGCTGGAACAACCTGATCCAGAGTAAAGTTTCAGTGTAGGTCAATTATTTAAAAAAATGTCTTAATAAGTGGAAATAAAAAGGGGAAACTGTATTTTAAGGAGTTATGAATTGTTCCAGCTGTTCCTATTTATATTTGCTGGGTTATAAATAATATTACCATTAAAAAACACGGCAGTATGATTTTGTATGTACTGTAGTGTGGAAACAGTGGAGGCTAACTCTGTTTACCATCATTCAACCAATCTGGGCTGCAGATGTCCTTTTAAACTCCGATTGCATCTGTCAGGGCAAAGAGATTGATCCTGCAAATTAGATCCATGAACTTAGTTTCAGAATGTCTTTTTCTCTCTTTTTCTTTGACTTTTTATTGTGAATATATTCTTTTGAAAATGGGAAAGTGTCCAACCTGAGGGTCAAATGTCAACAATTATCACAATCTTACTCAGATGTACTATTTAGTTTATTAGTAAAAGCACTGCATGTCATACACTGACAGTATGACAACCATCACATGGTTTCTCTGTGGGTTTAGAAAACATTATGGAGCCTTTTCAGAGCCCCTCAGATGACGTCAAACATGTATTTATGTTCATGTATTCTTTGACGAGTCAGGGTCGGTTTTTGTAGCTTCTGAACATTTGACTTTTTAGAAAATACACATTTTTAACCCATGAAAACAGTGACAAGTTATTACATCTAAACTGAAACATGTGGAAGAAAACCAATTCCGCTGGTTTACAGCCAACACTCCATATGTAATGTATTAAGCATTAAGTGCTTCTGCCAACAGCGTGTCCCAGTTTTATAATTTATCATGAGTTATAGAGGTTACTAAAATTTGCTGTGCTGTTTGAGTCAAGGCTTTTCATGGTGGTCCTGTATATAGAGCCAATACGACTGGCTGGAACATTGGATAGTAAAGTCTTGGCACCCATAATGACCGAAAAATTAATTAAAAGCCGCAAAACCCCTTTTTGTTTAGCTACATTTCATTGTCAGTTTAATTCATCGGGATTTCACAAACTACATTTCACCCACGTCTGCCAAATCAGTAAAATATCTTCAGACAAAGATGTGATAACATGAACCTCACTGTGTCATTTTTAAGTCTTTGGTGACTCCATTTGAAATGTACAAAAGAAAACACCCTAGGTATCCCCGTTCACACAGCAAGATTAGTTATGCCATCTAACCATCTCATTCACATTATAGTTAACACCCACAAGTAGTGTTATCTCTCCGGTCCGTTAACAGTTAAATGACTCATTCATTCAGTCAAGTGTCCTGTGGTCATAACATTAATTCCTTACATAAATACCTTCAAAAACAGCAACTGAGTACCTATCATCAAGCACAAAATAGATTTAAACTCTTAAACAGTTACATACATTTGAAATAATGTGAACATATTTTAAAAAGTGCATTGTCACGGCTACGTTTTTGGCTTCCTACTGAGGGCTATGGCAAGATCTCACCAGAAAACGTTTGGTTCAGTCCTCTTGGGGTCAGAATATGTCAGACCTCAAATATCTTTACTATCAGTCTTTTCAAGTAATTAATGTGTTGAATTATCTCTTACATTTCCGTCCCACAACACCTCCCTCCATCACTACTCCTAAACTTTATCAGTGCCTACACACATTTTAAGGTAAAGAGCTTTTTTAAACTGCAGAGTCATGAGGTTAATGATGAACTGTCTATGAGAGGGATAGGCCATGGTAGACAATCATAATCTACAGTAAAACCTACTTCAAAATCAGGAATAAATTGTCTGTTTGCATAGTCTGGAAGTGATCACTATGTAGGAACTCCACGGAGAGAAGGTCTGTAAGATGCCTGGACTCGGGTTGATGTTACTCCTTCATGTTTTGTGGCCTGTTGATCTTTCCTGGGGCTCTCGAGCTGGTCCTGGATCTGTGCAGGAGGGGGGGCATCGTCGACTCAAAAGCATGAGAAGAGTGAACAGCAGCCGAGCCGGTGGGTTACAGCAGAGAGCAGTGGTTACCTGGACGAGAAAGAAAGCAGCCAGGATTAAATTGAGGGTAAATTAATAGCATAAATCTCTGTACTGACCCTGAACTATACATATCATGAAATACAACGATATATCAATGCAATATAATTAACAAAACTCCTCTAATTCAATTCATTGACAGCTGTCTCACACTTTTGTATTTCTATTTTGTAAACTTAAACATTGTATGTCCTTTATTTGTAGTATATGAATGAGTTTTTTGTTCCAGTTAAAAATAAATCATCTGTTTCACATCTCATAAAGTACTGCTGATGTAGCTGATGCGGTGTTACCTCTCTCTCAGGGGCAGGTTTGGGTTACTTAGGAAGGACAGCTGCTGCTCCAGACTGCACACACGAAAGGCCAAGTAGCACGATGACAGGATGAGGAGAATAATACTGGCGAATGAGGAGGAGACACAGATGAGTTACAGGAGTACAAATTATTAATTATTACTACGTTTTACGAGCGTTATTATGATATTAGAGACTAGAATCCTCTGGTGATGTGGAAGAAGAGAGCTGTAATGCCTTTTAATGAACACTTGGAGGCGATGTTTAACTTTCTGTCAGCATTTGAAAGCAACACTGTCCTTGAACCAGTTTAAATCTGTTGTTAGGGGGTGTTTTTGCAAGTTTAACTATGTTACTGTTATGATATTACATGTACCAAGTAATTATTTAGGATTTCAGAGTTTGAATATGGTTTTTTGAACTCTCTCTTGTGGTAATCTACCATCTTTTTTATTCATTGCAGTCTGCACTTTATTACTACACAATGATAATATATAATATATTTGAGACCAAATAATGCATTTATTTACATCTTAATTTGCTTCTTCGTTAGAAAATATACATGCACGTTTGGCATTGGGTATTCTCTTTCAAGCATAAATGTATATATAGAGTTTTCATTGTTTCATGGATTATAATCTGTGATATGTCAGAGTCAAATTTGTTTCTTGTTGTCTCTTTTCCTCTACAGGTCTCTGTCAGACATAGGACGAACCCTCGGGAACAGATAAGGATTCATTGCTCTCTCAAGGACAGTTAAGCAGAGCGGCGTCATGCCCTCTGGGTGAAGGACAATCTCCATGGTCACTGTGCCACCTTGCTATGATCATGTGGAGCAAGGAGAGCATGACGTGCAATGACTCTTCAAAATAAAGTAAAAAAATTAAGTCTTAAAGGGAGACAACTTCTCTGAGCAAAAAGTGTTTTGACACAGCTCTGATCCTGTGTGTTCAGATGGCTGTTTGAATCGCCCACTATTTATATCTCCATGTTAATGCTCACAGTGTGTGTGTGTAGCTGTGAGTCAGCTGTTGAAGGAGTTGAAGGTGGTGAAGGTGGTGTTGTTGGTGTCTGTGTGTCCCTCTGTATACTCACAGCAGGGTAAAGAACTTGAGCAGCTGGTACTCCATCTGGCCCAGCTCTGCCACTGGCTCTGATAAAAGACCTCTGTCTGTTTGTAGAGCTCGCTCTGTAACACACACACACACACACACACACACACACACACACACACACACACACACACACACACACACACACACACACACACACACACACGCTATAACATAAAATCCTTAACAGTACTTGGCTTGACAGTACTGCATGTTTCACTTTTCATAGCTCTGGTCCACCTGTTTGTGTATCTGACTGCATTCAGCGCCCTCACACAGTTAATGGTGTGACAATATTCCCTTTGGAGCTTGGTAATGAATCAATATATTAAGTAAATCGTATCAATTATGCCCTCCAAAGGGTGCTAGCTTTTGTTTATACTACTATATTTTATGAAATGCCAGACGGTGCAATTAAGCTATATAAATTACCAATATTAAGACTGTGAACTGTCAGAGATGATCAGGACATTCACATTTCTGAATTTTATATTATTTTATATGTTTCTACGGCTCCTAAAACCTAAGAAAAACAATTCTAAGACAGTCAGAAAACCTCTTCTAATTGGATATATTTCAATATTTGTTTATTATATTATCTGTGTGTGCAGTGTGGAGGGGGGTACAACTACATTTATATTGTGCAATTCTGTGAACCTTATGTTGTTTTTACTGCTGCATTCATTCATTATTCATTAGAAATACTGTAAACATTGAAAACTATATTGTCTAATACAAAACCATGAGCTGACTATTATTATATCTCTATTATTATCGTATGCTAACTGGCTTCGTGTGCATGGTTTCTTATTGCACAGGTCCAATATGTGTGTCATGTAAAACAACTATAATACAGGTTGTATTACTCAGGTTATGCTATTTAGGTGGCACACTTATTTAATTACATTACTTCCCAGCTTTCCACTCCACATGTGAGCTGTGGTGATAATGTAAACAAAAGCTCACACTAATCAAATATCCAACATATAATGGAGAAAACATTAATGTAGGCTAGTGTTTAGAAATGATCTAAAGCCTGACAGCATATAGCCGTTAAACTGTCCTCAGACGACTTTGACAACAGACATTGTTTGTGATAATCTCTACTTAATCTGCATCCGCCCCAAAGCTTTTTAATACAAGCCCCCACATGATTTAATCTCCATTTGGAGCTTAATGTGTCGTTGCATAAGAGAGATGTTGCCATCCAAAAGCAACTGCTCTCTGTCTTTAGTTCTCTCTTTCTCACACACAAACTCCAAAGCAAATGAAACACTTTAACACAAACACACAAACGTATGCATCCGGGCAACTTAAGTCTCTATCCATGTCTCACAGTATAAATATGATTTGACGACAAACAAACATTCACACTGTTGTCCAATAATTTAA
Source organism: Dicentrarchus labrax (assembly GCF_905237075.1). Taxonomy (NCBI): domain Eukaryota; kingdom Metazoa; phylum Chordata; class Actinopteri; family Moronidae; genus Dicentrarchus; species Dicentrarchus labrax. The sequence continues at coordinate 9,133,909 of NW_026136719.1, forward strand.
GTGACATTTTGAAGATTCTGTCCTCAGTTCACCTATTTTATCTAGGTCAGACTACAAACTGTTACTTATTACCAATAAAAGTCATCATGCACATCCTACTTCAACTTTTATTCCCCGACACACACTTAGACAACACAATGATGGCTCTCCTCATACTGAGGATTAATAAGCAATCTATAGGTCACAGAGCAGCTCCACTGCAGTGGAATACTTAACCTCAATCAACCAGAGAGGCAAACAATGTTGAGATTTTTAAGTTCAAACCGAAAGCCGTCTTATTTTCTGTTTCCTGTATTTGGATTGTGTGATTGGTATCTCGGTTTTGTTGCTCATTTCCAGTCTTAACTGTTAATAGGCAATAAAGAAGTTATTTGATGAATTTTCAGTTTTATGTTTTTTACATTGTTATCATCTTTGGTAATTGTCTTGTTTTTTTTAAACTGTGTTGAGACACTATTATTTCGTGCTCAAAATATGCAAAACAAAAATGCTCACAGGGACTTTCTGATCAGATGAAGAGAGAGCAGATTTCTCTTCTTTTTAATGAAGTCCTGCAGAACCCTGACATTGATTAAAACTAAAATATCAAGAAGTAACAACTGACAACTTCTTATCACACAATGTAGGATTTTTGTCATAATATCTGTATTTGTACTATTACGACACCACAGACTTTCAGTACACTACAAGCAAAAACGACTACTTTTGAGGCGCACTGATTTACTTCTACAGACAGTAGTAACCAGTGATTTATGTATATTAGACACTGATAAGGAAGCCACAACCTCCAGCCATTAAGTTCTAACAAGAAACTGAAAGTGTGTGGCCTTGAATAAAGGCCTTGGACTTCGTTATATATAGTGCCACTGCACTGTCATTGTATGGAGAGTTTTATCACCTTCCAGCAGCTGTTCTGATTTGAAAGGTGTGTCTGTGGGGCTCAGGCTGCTGGTAGAGTTCCCCAGGAGGTCAGGAAGGGAGGAGGACACAGACACAACTGAGGGTTTCCTTCTCCACTTTAACACTGATGGGAATTCGTCAACCACTGGGAACTCGTCTGGAGCCGGGAACTCGTCCTGCAACACAGAGGAAAGCGGAGAATGTATTTGAAAGACGATGGTCCAACTGCAACTAAAGGAGTCTTTTTATATATATATATATATCTTGATTTTGATTGCTTGTGATGTCTAAATGTAACCTAACACTACACACATTGCAAGCAGCTCAACCAAAAAGTAATATCCCCTTAATTTAGGCTGGAAAATGTGAAAGTATCCTTATTTTGTGAGAGGAAAAAGGCAAAAATTTGAAAAAGTCAGAAATAAATAAAACTTTCTCATTTAATCATCTTGTGACCCCTCGCTGAAACTGGGAACCATTGAGCTATATCAACACAACCACATGATCAGTGGTCATTCATATAGTTGGCCTTGATGGTCCACAGAACTGAGCCACATTGATTAACTTTGGTGATAAATCAGCACTTTCATCTATTATCCCATTCTAATACAGTAAGTCAGCCTCTATGAAAGGGTTTGAAGTAGAACGCTCCAGAAATACTAACTATTATTGATCTAGGAATGCTTTATGGATCAGTTATGAACATTCGCGTGAAGAACTTTTGAGCTTGTTTATACTTTCTATTTATAAATGTTGTTAATCCACAAATAAATGAAATTATAAAGGTTCATAAGTTGTAAATAATTTAATTTATTTTGGGCTGGGTAACTGCTCAAAGATCAAAAAAAACCTGGCAGCTCAAAAGTTGCTCTTGTTAATGGCCTATAAATCATAAATCATAAATCATTTATTATCCTAAATGATTTAATAACCATTAATAAAGCTATTAGTTATGACTTAGAAACTCTTTGTAAAGGGAGACTTATTAGTAAATGATACCCATATATTAATTCATCTGTTAAGCCCTATTTAAGCTACAAAGTGAGCTGTTCAGAAAGGTACACAAATATTTTAGATCGGTGGATTTATTTATGTATTTATGTCTTAATATGATACCAAACTGTAAATATAAATCATACATCTTAACATTTTGTGTGTTTGAGATGAGCACTATGAAACCCTCTATGGAATATGCTGGCAACATGAACAAACACCCTGTTCTCTGATGATCAAGGACACGCATGTTAATAGAATTTAATTATTCCTTAATGTAAAAGCTGTTCTGTCGCAGAGTGAGCTATAGCGCACACACACAAGGTGACTTCACAGAGCTCTTTGATAGCATCTTGCAGACTCGGGGATAATTCACTGCAAGGCTGCAGCTGCAACAGAATGATCTATTGATCCTGTCTGTGTAAGAAGGTAAGTCAGCCTTCAGGTCAGGGGTAGTTGTCAGCGAGAATTGTCAGTTGCCTTTAGGCCGACATGAAACATGACCAGGAAACATTAAAGTCATTTTAATGCCTGTGAATTACCAGATACTGAAGCTCCACCCACTTTGATCTTTACAATTTTAATGATTTTATGATGGTTTATTCTGTGAAAGACAAGCTGTCACTGACCAGCGATAAGGTCGGCTCCTCCATGAACTGCTTCAAGCTCAGACTCTTCCCATTGACCTGGAGAGGGAAGGAAAATCACCTGGTTAATAGACATTCAGACCACACAGAAAATAAACTGAGTGAATAGTATGTGTGGATCCTCTGACCTGTAGGTGTGTGCAGATCCTGCGGAGGACGTCATATACACTGTCTCTTGATAGCAGAGATACAAATACATACTGAGGAAATAAAAAGAGAGAAAACAGTGATTTAAAAAAGAATCATTGTGTCTGGAAACTATTCTGAATTTACCCACAAACATAAAATGTTTATAACATATAATCTGAGACCATTTAGTGATTCTCTTTAATGCATATACAGATATTAAAGAAGCTTCTATTGCACATGGATAAGCTATATACTTTTCATTTATCACTAAAATTAGGTTAGATGTGAGACGATATTAAACTTTGACGAGCCCTGTGGGGGGAAACTGAATAAAGAAGCAGACCAAGAAGATTTTCTATTTTGAAAATATCACAGACACATAACTGGACCTTTGGTCACTTTATCTGAAATATCAGCATTTGAGATCATCAGTGCCAGACTTGCATTATTATAACTCTCTGCTTGTGATGTTAGTATACAGTTGTGTTTGCAGCCATACAAAACATATAATAATACATTAACATTACTGCGGAAGAGTACAAATGGAGCGAACAGCACTTGAGGGATTCAAAAGCTTTAATCTGCGGCACAAAGAGGATATTTTTCTAATCACATTTTGTTCTAGTTTATTCTTTTATGAAAAACTATGAATGACAGCTTACTCAAATATCCCTGACCCGGATAAATATCACTGATTTCAACTTTTGAATTTATTTATGAGCATTTGAAACACTGTATTATTGTGTGTCTACTTTTTGTCCATGTCAGTTTATGAACAGTCCTGTTCTATCTCTGTTGACAGTCTGTTGGTGAATGGGAAGAAAAAGTATAAACAGAGCCTGAAATTGTCTGCTGTTACGCACACGAGCTGTGAACTTTTTACCTCATAAAGAAAATGTTTAGCAGTATAGTTGTACTGTATAGAGCCGTGTGTCTGCGCTTTAAGTAATGCGGTTATGTAATGCATATTACACAATCATGCAGACAAGATATTGGCCCTTGTGCAGTGTGAGACTGATCCATATGTCTCACATGGTTCGACAACGGTGGTAATACAGAAATATTCCAATTCTGACCAATGTAATAATAGTGTTTTGCACAACTGGAATGTAAATAAATATTTACACTGCTGTACTGGGCTTTGAGTACCTGAGTTAACAGCTTTCTCAGTAAACAGAGAAAGAGAGGGGAAGCATGTGACCACTGGAAAGTGAAGACAGGCACCACACTGTATTAAAACTGCTCAGACTTTCTGCACATATCTGAAAAATCTAAGTGTAATCTCATGCACATCTAGCAGACCTCAGTGCTCACAGTGTACAGAAATTCCCCTTGTTATTTTCGCATTTATCTGGCAATAAATCAGCCCAGTTTATTAATAATTAATGATTTTTGTTATGAATAAATGATGTCCGCTTGACATGGTCCAATAACATGTACTGTGGTGTATGTATATGAGATTATAGTGAAGTATATGAATGTCTGAGGAGCAGTAAAACATGTGATATTTCTGAACCTTGTGACAACTGCCATAGCTCTGAGTAGACGGCTCCTCTGGGTGTGTGCTGTAGCAACAGTTGCATGAATATATAAATATACATTATACAGATACATGTAGAGACAGAGTCCAGAATATTTATATAATGTTTCTAGTGGTAGTATATATATATATATATATTTCGTTGTATTAAGCAAAAAGATGACTTGACAACATTTCCTCAGACCAGATTAAAAATATAGCCACTACAAAACCTTTAAAACTAGTTAAAATATTTTTTTAGTTTCATATAGACAGAAAACCAAACTAAATGTGCCTGAAATGTGCACAGTTTGTCCTTTAATTTAGGTCAGTTTGGCAGCTGATTTGTTAAAACAGGGTTACACAGAAGGATCTCACTTCCTCTGCTTCTTTACACCAATAGTTTTAATATTTCAATGTGTTAAATATGTCCTTGTTAGTGTTTGACAAACTAAGTAAACATTATGGGTTTGAGCTAAAATGCTTCCATGCTACTTAAGATAAATGAAAACCAGTCTTATGTTTGAATAAATAAAAAAAGCTTCTACAGGGCTCGGAGGTTGTCGGACACAGTAGGTCAACCATGCTGACTCCTTAGCTGTATGGATGGTAATGTTGGTCTGTTGGTCCAGATTGAATCATCTATCTATCAACAACTACTGGACAGATTGTCATGAGATGGCTTGGCTCTCACAGGATCAATCCCCTGACTTTAGCTCTACTGCCACTATCAGGTTGACATTTTTAGTTTTAAGTGAGATGTCTTTAAAATAACTTTGGTGATACTGTGAATGTTAGTGTCACAGAGACACTAACATGGCTGCAAACTCTGGCTTAAATTACACATTTGTGCACTCAATATACAAATTTAATTCCCTTAGTTTAGTCATTAGTGCCCTCAAATGACCAATTCAAATGACTTAATTTGCTTTCTCGCTCCTGTCATGTAAAAGATGTCACCACTTTCTAATGTAAGCTTGTTGTTTTTAATGGGCTGTAGGGGCCAGAATAGAAGCTGAAAAGTACATTATGTCTTTGAAAATGCCACTCGATGACAGGCTGAGTCTGATGTGACAGAAAGATAAGGAGCCCTTCTGAACATTGCCATAATTGTGGAAAAACCCTTCACTCTCTCGCTCGACTAAGCTGGGACTCCACTCTGCTTCTATCTATAGCATGGTGTTGTTTTTTCCATCACACCTCTCCTGGAAGATACAGCCACGCTGTTCTAATCAGCATAAGTATTTTAATTCACAGCCACTGTGATGGAAGTGTTTACCCTCTGGCCGGTGTCTGTGGTGATAGCCAAGCCATTGGGAACAAGTCCCGCTGTTTTGTGCTTCTTCACCAGCCTCACAGAAACGACAGGAATAGCCACCTATGTGAGATGGAACAAGGCACAAAAATAACATCCATAAGGAGACACTCTTAAAAGGAAGATAATGAGACAAATATAGGTAAGATAAAAACTTATTTGAGTAAATGGTGGCAGAGCAGACACTGAAATACACTCAGGAAAAGCCCCTTGAGAAAATCCATAGCGGACATAAAACGTATCCTGTTTCAGTCAGAATGTGAGGAATGCAGCCTGAATAAGTAGCTTATTGTCACTCAGATGTCAGGAGAGGTTTGGTTTCAGTGAAATGGAGGAAAAGGAACAATGCACAACATCAAAGAGAAAATCACATAACTGGTTAAGGTTAAAGGTTCAGTAAGTCTACCTGTTCTTGGTACATAACTTTTGCAGACATATATACAGTATATATATATAGAGAGAGATTTTCTACGAGGGAGAATTAAGACTCACACTCAAACTCAGCCCGTTATCTTGACTGACTTTCCGTCAAATAATCTGTCAAGTTGTTCAATCAGCTAGTCAGACTGTCACTGGGAGTCACTCGGTTAAAGTTTGTCAGTCAGTTTGAGTTCATTAAGCTGTCTGTCAGTCATTTGTACCTTAATGTCCTTGCCGAAGAGGTTGGCATAGAAACACAGCCAGTTTCTGGAAATGTAGAGCCGGCCTTGTAGAAGGATATCTCTGAGAAGAGCACAGGAGTACACTGAGGACAGAAGAGACAAAAACACTTTTTTTTCTCGTCCTCAATCAACAATAGCAAAAATGGATAAAGAAAAACATTCTTCAAAAGAAAAACATTCTCCGACTGCAAAACTGAAAAAAACAAGTTTCACATCATTGGTTTCCTTTGAATAAGGTTGCACATAGCCTGAACGTTTATGGAAAACGAGGTTGAACTGTGCAAACAGGGGGTTGATACTGCGCAGGAGAAGTTGGTCATCCTGAAATCTGAGCTGTGCGGTGCCAAGACGGCCACTTCTAATGACTAAAAAGAAGAAAAGGAATAGACTATACAAGAAGAAACTATACAGTAGCATTACTAGCATTTGATATGTAGGGCTTTTGATATACAAGTAGAGATACTATTGTTGAATATGCAGTACCAGCAAATTAAAGCTGCTCATAACTTCTGGGATTTTGAACAGCTACTGAAAATAATAAGATAGTTTTCATTATTTCCACCTCAATTTTACTATAATCTGGGTCTATTAAACAGAATTTAGATCATCATATGACACTGAAAGACACTGTAACATGACATCTCCTCCTTTCCTTAATGTTACTAAAAACTCCTGTATACTAGAAATCTTCTTCTTTTATGTAGCTTCCATTATATCCACAACTAATGACACATATTGATTATTTTGCTGACTATAAGTAACTAATTTAGCCTTTATAATATAAAAAAAAAAGGTTAATATGCACAAATTGTTTTAATTTATAGTGACATAAAAACAGAAAAGCAGTAAATCCCCACAACTGAAAAGCTGGAAAATTAAAACTTTTGAATTTTTGATTGATTTTGCTTGATAAATGACATGATGACTTATTTCTGTCGATTCATTAAGTGATTAATCGACTAATCATTTCAGCTCTAGATCACAGTTATAGCTAATATCTGAAATGTAATAAAAGGCTAATATCAGTCTAATTTTACTGTTTAACAGCAGCTCACAAGAAGAGTTACTTCTTCCACCTAACCCCCAGGCAAATTATAGTGAAACTGAAGCATGACATGTCCAAGAATACTAAGAAATTGATAAATAAAAGAGATGTTGCAGTAGAAAACAGTCCAAAAAAAAAGTTTCCCAAATGGTAAAGAAGGACAGTACCTTTCATGAGGATCTCATCCTTGGGCACGCACTGGAACAGTTTGTGGTACTGCGAGTTGTACTTGCTGACAGTCTGTGCAGAGGGACAGGGCAGAGTCATGAGCAGCTCCTTGGCGGACCGGCCTGCCTGCACTGTACCAGCACCACCGGCACCACCGGCCACTCCACCACCTCCGGCTCCGCTCGCCGCAGACACCACCCTCTCCCTCAAAGGACGCGAGCTCTGCACCAGGCTCAGCACGTTGGCACCGTACACACAAACACACTCGCGCACATCCAAGGCCTGGAGCAAGCTGCTGCAAGACACACACTGTTCCCCTGTCGCCAGTCAGTACGCTGGGGCTGAGACGGAGGGCTGCCTCCGTGCCACTACTTCTAATCTACATGCACAAACACACACCTGGCTCTGATGTGTACACCACGGACACATAGGCTACTACTAGAGTCACAAACAAGCAAAAGCCTCAGTTTACAGCCACTGAGCTCTGTCTCAGAAACTACAAGGCTCTCTTTCTCTGTCTCAAATACACCTCCAGTGACTCTACACTTTGCAGCACCCAGCTGACACCCTCCCTTCTCCTTCTCCCTCCTTCACACACATACACACACTCTGCCCTTCATCATTCTGAGCTGTAAAAAAAAACAACAACACCCATTCTCGCACACACTTACACACACAGGTACTCCCTCTCACTACTCTTACACTTTCTCTGCCTTTGCCTTCCCTCTCCCCCTCTATCTGTCAGTTTCTGCTCCTCTCTGTAGTGTCAGACTAAAAAATCCACACTTTTCAGAGCAAATCATACATTCTTTCTCTCTCCGTGAACACACAAGAGGTCTCATTCATTCCCGGCTCTCCTCCCTCACAGCTCAAACTCACCTCCAGCTCTCAATATCTCTGCAACCAGACTATCATTGCCCTTTCTTCTCCTATCCTATCCTGTATCTCGTCTATCTTCCACTCGTATCGGCTCAGTTTGCTTTGTCTGCCGCTCCTGTTTTTGTCTTTCTATTAATAGCTCAAGCTGGAGCAGCTCCTGTCCTCAGGAATATGGCGCTTACAGTATGTTACAGTAATGCAGAGGGCTCAATCACCACTGGGGGGAAAGCCCAGTGTTAGCGAGGACTGTTAATAAATGTTTAATTTAAATCCTTCGCTGGCTGGATTTATAGGTATGTGGCTCAAAAAAGGCTGAAAAACACTGGGTGGGACTATTTTAACAAGTACTATACTAACAAGTATATTTCCAAAGTACACAATTATGACAGTTTAACCACATTATATGAGGATAAGGTGTTTTATTGGTTTAAAAGGAGGATAAGAAGAAATTAACATTACCCTCAAAAGACAAAGGAAGCTAGGATGTATGTAAATCAGTTAGATTGTTTTATTATTTTCAGTTTTCAGTGTTTCATCATGCAAAATCTCTTCTATATGTCTTTAAAGATAATAAAAATAATAGTAATTAATGATTATATAGCACTGCTGAACTTATAAATTAACATATTATCATTTGTTGTAGTATCGAGCTGGAGAAATATCACAAAAATGTGATAATTTTGCATAAATTTATATTGGCAGCATGTTAGTTTTTCTGGCTTGTTAGCATGTCGTCATAGATGATTCCCAAAATATAAATAAATAAAATATGCATCAGATTGCAATCAGACTCTGCATCCTATTGTCATGACACAGATCTGTTTGAAATATATTTAAATACTGAAGTTTTAAAAGGGAGAGAACAATCTCCTCAGAGGAAAAGCTGGGCCAATTTTACCAAAGATGAAACATTATGGTAAAAAAAATGTGTAAAACTGGTTGGACTTGCTATAGTCACAGACACAGAAACAATTAGGATCAAAAGAAACTCACTGAGCCACGGTAACATTTCTTCACATCTTCATAGGACAGGTCTTCAATCAGCTGAAACCTGTGATGAAAGGAAAACAAATCCAATTAAAACAACACTTCTTTATACGTATGTTTACCTCTTAAACGCTCCTGCAAGCAAAATATAGCATCTGCAAGTCCTCTCAATGTAATACTGTGGACCAATATATATTCTAACAAGCACATCTGAAGGCAGATTAATGCCTTCATCCGGGCCAGCACGCTAAATGGTGGTTAGCTTGTGTGCATGTATGCAAAATGAGTGCATCCTGACTGTGTGTGTGTGTGTGTGTGTGTACATTGCATGAAAATCCCAGCTGGGTCAAAGCTTCCACACGACGAGTTAATCATCAGTGTGTGCATAACTGCAGCGAGACGAGGGCTGTCGCAAAGTAACATAATCAAAAGATAAATATTGAGTTGTTCAAACACAAATAGTGACCGTGCCAGGAGATTATCCATGTTGTTCTTTTTATAGTCAGAATACATCAACACACACAAACACACACACACACACACACACACACACACACACACACACACACACACACACACACACACACACACACAGACACATCCATCACTGGCATCAAGTTCGCCTCAGGAGGAATCGTCAGAGTGGTGCAGCAGATGTCACAGCATGATACTCGTATCTACTGCTAATGCAGACAGAACCACTCAGCAGATAAAATACAGTATAATCAGCCCCTTTAAGGAAAATGTCATTGAAATGAACTGCTGTTCCAGTTTAGATGCTTTAAAGAAGATGTCATGTATGCAACAATAAAAGGGCCTGATGGTTTTGAGGGATTATTTTCTGACACACTTCCCCCTTTTCTTCCGGTATCTTTATCTGAATGCAGCTGTTAGGTGATTGACAGCGACGCGACGCAGTGCTGATATGAAAAACACTCCCGCTCAAGGAGATACTGAAAAAAAAATAAAAAACAGAAGCTCTGGCAAAACTAAATTGCCGCTTCATGTTTACTGTGATGGATTATCTCACTCCGTGGAAGACATTTTTCATACTGTGCAACCAGTGAAAGGCATCAAATGAAGAGGGGGGATGTCAGCCTTGATATCTTCAACCCTACAGAGTGTATCAGGAACAATGTGAAGGAGATAGGAAGCCAAACACACATTATTGTAACAGTATTCATACTTTAATTTAGTTTAGTAAAACATATCAGTACCCCTTCCACCACTGCGTATAGTACAAGTTAACCTGGCTTTACTCCGCAATACAAGAACAAAGATGTTTCTTCATTTCCACATAAATCAACTGATGAAGATGTTTCCTTTCTGCCAGCTTTAGCATGACCTTTTCCTTTCTCTCTCTCTCTCTCTCTCTCTCTCTCTCTCTCTCTCTCTCTCTCTCCTTTGAAGAAATCAGACAGCTGCTTTTGTTAACTTTTATCTGAAATCAAGGACCCGTTGTTTTTACAATTACTAAGAATTTATTTTTAAATTTAAACTGTTAAATGGAAAATCTGCCTGTTGTCAGAAAAGAGCTCAACTGAGGTCGCTAAGCAACAGTAACTAAGGGTTTAACATACGGTCGAACCTCGTTGGAAAAGAAAAGGTCTAAATACACACAGTATGCTTATAGCTCAGCATTCGGTTCAGTTCTGTGAACAAATGTAAGTAAAGTAAATAAAATGTCTAATAGAACAATAGCCGAGCATCAGGGACGATAACTTCCAATAAAAGCAGGGTCCCTAATAGACGCAGGTCTCTTTTAAAAGCCTGGTGTGGCTACACGTTTTGACAAATAAACGCAGGTCTCCAATAGAGGCCTGGTCTGAATTTTATAGAAGTTATCTCGATGTATAAAACCTCTTAAAACCCACCAGGTCGCCCGCTTGAGCGAGTTTTAATATGTCAATATGTACATAATGAACATCATTAGATCAGTTAGAGATTCTCCACAATTCAATCGTATAAAATATTTTACGAAAACGATCAACAACAAAGTTTAACGTTAATTCATTCTGACTTACCGGTAATACGGTAAACAAGAGAGACGGAAAAAAACCTCATAATCATCATGTTAGTTGTCAAATTTGCTGAACAAAACTCAACAGAAGCAGCAGTCAGAGTTTAGTTTAGTTTAGTTTAGTTTTGTGCTAAAGGAATTAAACGCCTGTCCCAAATAGAGGCCTGTCCCAAATAAAGGCAGGGGGAGTTCAGTGGTTTAAGCAAATAAACACCCGGGCTATTATTAGAAGTTTTACGGTATATAAATAATAATATTAATCTGTATGATTGTTAAAAATTATTAAAACAATACATAATACAGACAGATAATTATATAAAAAGTTCCCTAAACTGGAAATAATCTTCTGAAAAATTAATCCAAATCTCCTTTAACTCACTTTTTTTTAAATAAGAAAATATGTCACTTAACGTTAGACATGGGTCATCAGCTGACTAGCTGTATGCACAGGTCTGTAAAAACTTGAATGCAAATGCAGAGTAAGGAAAACATAAAAAAAAATGTTCATCCTCTCTAGTTATTTTGAAAATATTACTAAATGCAAATGCTTTTCTCAACATGGCTGCCCTATGATTCATCATAATGTAACAGCACCACATTTGTATTCTCCTTGAACAGTGTCCTCTTCTAGTTTACAGCAAGGTGCCAGTATGTTAAAATACCCCTCGCTGTTACCTCTATAGCATCAGGACTGTGTGTGTCCCTGCTCTGATCACAGACTCTCCTCTGGGTAAGAAGATAGTGTGACCTTTGTCCTCCACACAACTCTCCCTGACTCTTCTCCTCTCTCCATGTCACTCTCCCTGTCATGGTGGAAGACAGTGGAGGAGAAACTCTGACCGCCGGGGCGTCTGTCATGATGACACCAAGATAATTATGTCAGGGGGAAATGCTGATGTCCATGTCTGAGCGCACAGCAAAACGACCAATGTAAGCTTAAATCTGAGAATGTAAAAACTAACACATAAAGTATTTTACTAAACATGTTGTCAAGAGTGGAAAATCAACTTAGTCTTCATTAGAAATTATATTATTTTGGAGTGGAAACTCATCATCTATACAATACAATATAAACCATATGAGGGAATAATAAACAAATCTATTATATTTTCATATTTTTACTTTTTATTATTAACTTATTATCAATTAATATCCCTTTATTTGTTTTGTTTACTGTCTTTTCACATGCAACAGAACTAGTGAAAGATGGCCTACAGTAATATCAGATAAGAGCATTATGTACAAACGTGTGTGTTACAGCGTAGCGGGTTTCTAAGTTAACCTCTAAATAAAAAGAGGAAGAACAGTGAGTAAAAAGCAGTAAGATGAGGGTGTCTGCAGCAGTTGTGAGACAGAATACGAGATATATTAAGAGATGCTAACAAAATCATGCTGGAAAAAGACCGAAGCGGTGAGCAGCGTGTGGAGAGGACGGGATAATTAGCTGCTATGCTGTCGTCTCCATGACAACTGAGCAAACTCCAATCCACTGATGAAGACGGTGGGATACGGTGGAAAGCTCCTGGAAAAAATAGCATGTGCAGAGGTGGCTGGTCGCCCCCAGGTTTGGTGTCAAATGCTGTCAGATTCATCACATTAATTTAGATGAATTCTAACATGTTAAAAAAAAAATTATTTAAAGGTGCAGTGTGTGGATCTATTGGCAGAAATAGAATATAATATTGATAGGTACGTTTTCATTAGTGTATAATCACCTGAATATAGGTGTTGTTGTGTTTTCGTTACCTTAGAATGAGCTGTTTTTATCTACAGACGCCACAGGTCACCCTCCTTGGAGGCTGCCATGTCTCTACAGTAGCCCAGAATAGACAAACCTTAGAAAGGAAAGGGTGAAGCCAGGGAGTCGCTAAATCCTACACACTGGTGGTTTAAAGTCTCCACGCCACCCCATGAATATCCCTCTATGATCCGCCCCTGAGCATGTGGGCCTTGAGCTGGGATTGTTTTGTAAAAAAAACAAAAAAAAAACACCTTTTCCAAGGTCAAGAGTGAACTTTTAAGCTCAACACAGAGCTGGTTTACATAATAACAGCAGCGGACATTATCCCCTTCGCAACGGAGAAATTCTTCCCCGGCTGATGTATTGGACTGTTATATCTTGTACAGGCGTTGCTGTTATTGTGTCCACCGCACTACGTGTGCACAGCACTGCTCTAAACTGGAGGCTTCATTGTGCCTGGGTGTAATATGAGTCTATATGTCTTCGAGCATTAGGTCATTAATCTTTGTCTGTATTGTTATTCCACCAACTTCCTTCATTTAGAGAATCAGGGTGATCAGATCACATTATTATTATTAATACCAGGTGTAAACAGGGCCAAAGTGAGATGCACAAGGCTGGAAAATCAGGGTTAAAGAGTCAGAGAGGAGGAGAGGAGGTTGACAGATGCTATGGCCGCCTGCTGTGTGTGTGTGTGTGTGTGTGTGTGTGTGTGTGTGTGTGTGTGTGTGTGTGTGTGTGTGTGTGTGTGTGTGTGTGTGTGTGTGTGATGTGTGTGCTTGTGTAAGAGCAGGATGAGGCTGTTGTTTACAGCGGAGCAGTACAGCTGTGGCAGCGCACCCAGCTCTCCTGCTGGATCTGCTGGACGCCTTACAGCCTCACTTAAAGTGATACATCCCTCCCTTTACATCACATATTTATCTTCAAAGACAGCACTAAGTAAAACCCAAAACCCAAACCTGCACCCGTCCAAAGTCTCCAAAACTTGAAAAATAATCTCTTTTCTGCTGTAACAATTGAATTTCTCTATTGTTACTTATTTTACATCATATTATGGGTTATGTTCTTACTCCTATGCATTAAATAAGTAAAATAGTGTCTAAAATATGTAAGAAATATACACTTTTAAAGGTCAGAATTCCCAAAAATGTGTTATATTTAATAATTGATCCACAACCAAACTAAATTACAGCAGAAATCAGGTCATTGATACCCTCTGTTTAACCTTTCCAACATTTAATTATGCAATGTAAAAAAAAATGTTCTAGTCCTAGATGTGCAAATTCATCACTTTCCTCATTAAACTCACCCGCCTAGAAAAGACAACCCATTATCTTGTGACCATGTTATGAACAATAGTGCATGTGTGCCGCTCTGCCTGCTGGTTGCTGCCTATAAATAGGACCCACAGTGGCTCTCGCACTCCCAGGTGGAGAGAAGAGAGTGATTATTAAAAACACAGGCAGCTCTGTGGGGACCAACCGGGGCTCTCTAGTCCTCGCTCTCGCTCTCCATCTGTCTCTCTCTTTTACACGAGATCCAGGTCTTAATCAATACTGCTGGTACATCAAGGTGAGTGTAAGAAGAAAACCCGCTACAGGCAATTCCCATCAAGATGTTAAGAGAGCTATGAAGGCGGTGCGTCAAGGTAAAGCTTTTTTTTTTTTTTTTTTTTACAAAAGGGTATAAAACAAGGTCATGCTTGGATGTCGCATGGGGGGGAAATGATGGACAGTTGTGGAAAATACAACAACTTTCAATAAAAATGTGTCTTTAGGTTTATTTTGGACATGATTCAGAGGGTTTGAATTGAAGCACTGAATTTTCCAGCTAAAGTAAAAACATAAAAAAAGGTAAGCTTGTAGAATTTCACACAGCAGCAACATAAGTTGGTTTTCCAGGTACCAGGAGGCTCAGTGGACTGGGGATCACACTGTGTACACGGTAGTGAAACTGCACATGAGGTATAATAACTCAAAAACCCTCACAGAGCAAGAACAGCTGTCTATGATCTTTACATTTCAGAAGCTGTGGTTTGGAAATGAAACTAAAACCTGTGTATCAGCTTAAACCCCTGTGAGCAAAGTAAAATGTTAACTGCTGTGAATGTGTGTGTGTGTGTGTGTGTGTGTGTGTGGTGTGTGTGTGTGTGTGTGCACGCGCATGCGTCCTCGTCACTGTATCTCAGTGCCCTTGGCTGTGAGGCTGAAAAGTGAAACTAATTACAACCTCAAAGAATCCTAAATTGAATCTTAAATTAGAAAGCGAACACCTCCCATCGGTGGCCAGTGTAGAAGAGGACTCCCAGTCAATAATTTAGCTGGAGGAGAATAAATTGGGAGCGAGAGTTGATAGAGTCGCTATGAGACTTCAAAGTGTCCATGAGGAATGAGTTCAAAATCAAAAGTCCTTCTTTTATCACCCACATGGTCAGTTGATATTTTGATTGTACTGCCAACAGACACACTGCAGTGAGTGAGCACCTGTAGCTTCATATCAGCCTTGTTTAAGACCACAAAAGGTTACCAGAGCTGTATTTTGTTCTTGCATATGAGGAAATCATTTACGCTTTTAAAGCATTATCCGAGAACTTTAGGGTCAAATATTAGGACACTGTGTTCGTGAAAGTTCAGTAGCAACTTCCATGTGATCATTTACTTACTGGTGATACCTTAAACCATGAGTGCAAACAAATTATGAAACCTTGTACTGCTTTGGGCCAACAATGTAATTCCTACTATATGTATACTATAACCCAAGTGTGGCTGCAGGACATTTGCATTACATTGCATGACCTGTGTAAAGGGAGCTGGCAGATATATGGCTGTGTTCATTTCTACTGTTTAGAAGATAGAACAAGAAAAGGCCACATTTTTAAGGAAACTGTGTTTTTACTTATTTCACATAAAATCACTGGGAAAAACTTAAATATGCAACAATTTCTTTTCCTTTTCAACTTTAGAAAGACGACAAATATCCTGCAAACACTAAACTGGAATAATGAACAGCAATGCTCTAAAATCAGTGCTGTAGTACTCGATGTATTTGCACTCTGACTCGTCTCAGACTTGCTCTTTGGTCTCACCAAAATATATACTAGTTTTTTCTTGACCGAGTCCAGCAATGTATTTTTTTCCTCCTTCAGAAAAACCCAAACATTGATGAAGTGCGCTTGTTCAGAAAACCGTTATTAGTTTAATTCAGAATCCATCTAGAACTGGCATTGACATTGGCTGCCTGGTAACCGTGGTGGACTCTCTCTCTCTTATTTGGACTAGATCTCGGACTTGGACTCAAACCTGTTCCAACTCGGTCTTGACTCAACTAGTCCTGGTCTTGGACTCAACAAAGGTGGTCTTGATTACAGCACTGCCATGAATACTCTGTTAGACGGATTAATTAATACAAAAAAAGTATTGTGTTTGTGAGATGCGAACTATAAACCCACAATGTGACAGGGATCACTTGTCTGAATTTTATTTTGTACCCTTTTATCCTCTTTTAGCTAATAGTTTGGGTTTTATAGCACATTTGTATTTACGCTCCAGTGCTCGCCCCTCTTATTTACATCTATAGCCCGCCACTTCTAGTCCACTCAATCTGATAAACCAGCTGTAAACTACCTGTCTGGCACAAAATGGCAGACAGACACAGTTGGCAACGAGCTGGTAAACAGTCTAGCAGCTCAAGAGCTAGATGCTAAATATAAGTTGTTGGTGACCAAAATAGAGCTGCAAAGAGAGTGATAGACAATCACTTGGCCAGAGACATAATTCACAATTAGCGTCGCTTTGTGTGTCCCAGATGTGTAACTAGTCATCAATCATAACGACTTTATAAGCCAGTGAAATGTGGTGGTTGTGACAGTTTATTTTGATGTTGATAGTGACCATAAATCAATGGAGGCAGCTTTGAATACTTATGTAAACAAATATTTACCTGCACAAACAGAGGAGTGTCGAGGTGAGGCACTGGGAGGGGATAAAAGATGCACACATTGCTTACGGAGTGCTGAGTGACGGACATGTGCATAAAGTCCCTCCCATTCACGGAGTCTAATAACACACACCATGCTTCAGTGCTAAATCCCATCCCAGAACAGATTCCCCAGGATTACACTGCTCCTGCCTCGAATCCTTCTTATATAACACACACACACACACACACACACACACACACACACACACACACACACAACACACACACACAGGCTGCAGACACACATATAGTATGCATATGAATACTTTAACAAAAAAATATTATCATTTAAAAGTTTAACTACAGCCATTAAAACTTTCCAAGCACATATGTTCTCTCCAGGCCTTTGGGTCGTCCTTTGGAAAACTTTGTTAGCGGCCTCTTTGTGTGCATGTTTGACCATTGTTTGACATCAAATACAGCTGAAATAAAAGCATTAAAAAAAATAAGTGCTGAGAAAATAAATCTCCCAGGGCTGTAACCCATGACCATGCACAGGATACAGATGGTGTGTGTGGGGGGGAAGGAGCATGGAAAGACAGCAAGTGCTGCAGAGAACAGTGTGTGTTTGAGTGTGCGAGATTTGCCTGAAGTGGCCGTGCGTGTCATCGTCCTTGGAGGGTTCCAGGTCCTGTGTTGAGAGCAGGCCTGTTTCTTCACTGTGCTCCTGCTGCTCAGTCATGCTCCTGGCCCTAAACACACAAACACACAGCTCTATGTTAACAGCAGGCACCTCACCGCTGGACGTTCATGCACATGCAAACGATGTTTGTTTTTGTGTTCAGGTTTGGCCTCAAAGAGAGCTCTTTCTCTAAAAGTTTATGGGGGCAAACAAGTGGACTCTGTCTTCAGAATCAACACAGTGGTGATGCAACATTCAAAGTCTGATTCTGCTGGTGTACACTACATTAAAAATCTCTACTCAGCAAAAACAAAAAAGCTGTGTTCCTTGTGCTTGTGTAATGCGGTCGGTGTCTGCTCTCACCCAGATGTCTACAAAGAAATAGAGCACCTCAGAGGTTGTGCAGATGGCTGACCTGGTGTGCTGCTGTGAGCTGACTCAAACATTTTCTAAAATATACTTGTAATTCACTGTCCCGGATACCAAAAGAAGCAGAAACCAAAGATATGACCGTATAACTTGTGTAATGTGGGATATTTTCAAACAAAGATTTCTTCCTGCACGTACAAGTACAGCGAAGCATGATACACAGGCTGATATTGGTACTATATCATATAATATAATATTACGCTTGAGAAACGTTTACTGTGATGGATTATTGTGGCTCAGGTCATTTTAAGGGCTCGTTGGAGTTGTTTTGCATACAGTTTGAAATGGATGGCAGCAAATGGCTTCCTGTGGGAGGGAAAACAAGCCTTGCAACCTCCATCTACAATGAGACCACAAAAGCAACAGAAAAATAGATGAGTGATCCAGATATTTCTTGAATTTCCCTCGGGATAAATTAACATTTGAACTGCCAATGTTTAAGTTTAAGATGTGAATTACTTTTATCTATTTTACCTGTCATCCTTTAATACATTAAACTAACTTTAACTAACTATTTCAACTATTTCAATAGTATATCCATTACTGTTACTACTACTTTTGGTTATTTACTTGCCCTTTTGTACCAGGGATCTGGGGTCTATTTCTCTTCTAACCCAAGATGTAGACGCAGAGCTGAATAGCCGCTCACTGTTTGGTATTTGAGTATCTGAGTTGTGTCTGACATCGGCCTATTGCCAGTCTTATGTGGCAATAGGCCGATGTCAGTAAACAAGGTGAATATCGGCTGATAACGATGTTTAGCCCACTGGTGCATCCCTTGTTCCTTACTGTAACTATGGCAACTGTTTATCCATTACTTTTAACTGTATATTAGCAAACTATATAATGATACACTATATAACCATTATGGCCTACTTATAACTAACTGTTTATCCATTACTTTTAACTTCTTATAGCTTGTATTGTATTATTACAACCATTTATCCATTACTGATAAGCTGTTTATCCACTATTTTAACTTTATTTTCCATTAGTTAATTGTTTCAATACGTTCTTAATTAATGTGTCACAGGTTGGTGTATGTACTGTGCAGTGAGCCTACACAGCCGGTAGCTTACTTGTTATTGTGAACAATCCCATTCTGTTGTTTATTTTCTTCCTTAACACAAATATCTGGATCTATTTTTTTAATCAAATCTGAATTTACTTTTTAAAATGATCTGAGTCTTCAGATCCACAGTCTTCCAGGTGCTCCATGGCAACTGCAGAGGTATCCCCTGGGGTACACGCACCCCCTGGTTGGGAATCACTGATCTAGAAGATAACTAAGAAGAAAGAAAAGCTGGTGTTATCCTTTAAACAACACAAGCACTGAAAAGCTTCTTTTATGTTTCTCCCTCTCATCTGCACATCAAATCTCTCTCTTTCTTTCTCACAAACGCACACAAACACCCACCTGCCCTGTGCCATATTTTCCTCTGGGAGAGGGGGAAGTCGTTACCACCTGCCCTGGTATAATTACAGGTGCTGATGGAAATAGGCTCCCTCATGCAGCTTTCCAATGTATTATCTCTAATTGGCCAGAAGCTACACGTCAGCCGCTGACCTGTTCAAACAACAGAGGCTTCCTGGTTCTAGAGGTTTTACATCTGACTGGTTATCTGTGATCAGAGGGTTGAATGGGAGGCGTAATAGATAAGGAAAGGGTTTGTAGTTTCACCTTAAGCCTGAGGTTAAAGGTTTTAAGAGAGGTATCTGAACCCAGGTGTGTGCCCGAGGGCACAATGGAGCCTTGTGGTGCTCCTGCAGTTCACTTAAAAACAATGTTCAAAGGGTGCCTGTAGTTGTGCCCAGCAAAATAAAAACTTACGACGCATCCTTACACATTTGTCAACTACTGGAAATTAAAACATCCTTAACAATAAGAAAAAAGCCTCAAAGCATTTTTACCGAAGTCCTTGTTGGGAAGTTTTAGACCATGCAAACCACAAAAACTGCAAGTCATATATTTATTTACATAACTGTTGACCATTTTCAAAAACACACAATGAATTTTGAGATTAATCTCCCACATTTCAAACAGCTATTAGTTCACTTTCATTTGAGCTTGCAGAGATGTAAACGGTTGCATGAGATAGTGGACAGTTTCTCACCATATCTTTATTTTACGTAGAGGAAACAAACTGTTTATGACCCTTTAACTGACAGCTGGGAATTTTTTGACACCACTGTGTGTCCTTGTCCAACAGGCTTGGGGAATAGACTTTGGATGGTTCTCTGGTTACCCCATTCACAATATGTTTGCTTGCAGTCTAAAAAAAACCTTATGAAACACATCCTGGCCCTAATCACAGAGTCACTGACACTAACAACCCTGTGATAAACATTCTCATTATATGACTGTGAGAAAAACTGTTTTTTGCCATAAAGAAGTTGAAATCTTTGATCTTATTTAGCCTGTGCAGGTTTGCAGGGATTTGAACTAAACAAATGATTGAAAATAAAACAATAAATGTTGCCTCAGTTAAGTTTTATTGTTCCTGCTGGTGAGTGGACCACGAAGGGGACAGAATATACCAGACTTTCTGTGTAATCTGAAAAAGTGGGTTTAATCCTGCGGCAGAAGAGCAGAAGAGTAGGGCTGCCATTGTGGCGGTAAAATAATCCCTGGGAACAAATTTGTCCACCGACAGGCTCAGATTGTTATTCAGTCTGACATTATAGAAAGGAACACTACAGAAATAGACACTATTACTCGACACCAGACTCCATAGACAAAAACGGTAATTTTACCTCACATATTATCATAACATTGTAGCTTCATTCAAACTCAACAGAAACTAAATGAAACTTTGTAAGTCTTCCTACGTGTTCCAACAATCACCAGCTCTGGTTTGGTCAGAATAAATCCTTAATTCCCCAACGGAGAGATGAGAGAAACCACGGTTTCCTAACACGGCGGGACTCAAATACACTAACTGTACTGTACATGCACGGCCAGACCAGGTATGTAAACAAAGCACAGACAGGCTGGGATAGCAACACAGACAGTGGGAGTGGGACATCATTACTCTAATTACTGGTATATTAATGTTTTATATCTCATATATGCAACCTTTAAACCTCCCAGTCCACTCAGTGTGTACCTTGTTCCTGATATAGTCAACAAGGTCTGCTGAGCTCCTCTTAGAGGCAGGATATTCCCGTATTCCTACACAGTCACTGTTGATGAAATCACCACAAACTGCAGCAAACTATATGAGGAGTTAAAGGCTCTTGGTGTTCTGGTACTCTGGGGCAGTTACCCTGCTCTGCCTGATGTTTGTGTAAGGGTTTATATAAAGGACTACCCTGTAGAATAACACCAGAGTCTCTAACCCTAACTGGATGCAACAGGGAGTTAGTGAAGCAGGAGAAGTGGAGTGGAAACACTTTGGGTGGGTAGCTGCAGTGGTATAATGGCCAAAGCTTTACTCTTGTTTCAGCAGTAACTCATCTAACGGTCTAAACACGCCGACTCTTACAGCAACACTGCATTTTTCCCTTAACAATACATATGACCCAGCGTGGTAGCACTGTGATACTTCTCCAAAAGCAACAAGTAAAACAATGACTTTACATTAGAGCGCAGAGGTCAGTAAACGTCTTCATTGCACTTCCAGGCCTCCCTTGCTGCTCTGGTCAAACTTTCTACATGCTTCTCCTCCTCCGTGTCCTTCTTTCGTCTCAGCAGACACACTCTGTCACAAGACGTCCTCCAATCCAATAAACTGTAATCTTGTTAAGGTTGCTAGCCATTGGGATTGTTGCTGAAGAGTTACTGCACTGTCTCTCCCTCCGGTCGTCCCGTAGCTCAGTGTTGTTGTTGTTGTTGTTGTTCGATGCATATCACTTTTAAATCTCTCTTTTACTGTCTATTTTTAAGCTGTTGGATATAGTGCGCTGCCACCCTCCCACTTCCTGTACGCATTAAGTAAAAGCACTTAAAACACACTCTGCCTATTTGTTCCTCTGTGGTCACAGGAGCTCTTTTGACAGTTTAATAGAGTATCCACTCATATTACCACACCTGAGCTTTCAGTAACTCAGACAAGGCCACTGGCTTTTCCAAAAAATGTGCCAAGTGCTGCGGTAAATGAGCTAAAAGAAACTCTAATTAATGCTGAACTTTTCTGTATTGGATTGTCAAGTGAACACCTTTACAGCAGACAGCAGGCACAACGCTTTGTTCACAGTGGGTTTGTAGTTGTTTCGATCATTATGGGAGAATCTCTCTCGTGTGTGGGTTGAAACTCTGAAAAACAAGTGTACTGAAACCCAAAATAAAGGAAAAGATAAGGCCTAAGACAGTTCATTTTCCGAGCTTTGGTACATCACTTGGCATCATTATGATTTTCCACATAATGCCGATTGTCCTTGGATCTTTTTCCTTGTTGTTGTACTTTATTTGGTCCTCCTGGATTTCACAGACGCAGACAGTCAATGAAACTGAGACAGAAGCACAGCCTTTGGACTCTGCACTCTGCACTGCTTGAGACCTCCTGAAATAACCTCTTCATTGTGCAAGCACCTCAAAACAGCCTTTGATGACCCAAGTGTGTCTTTAAGCCGTTACAAGGCTCCCAATGTTCTTCTTACTGAAAACTATTTGGAGCACAATAATTACTGTTCAGTGTGAAACCCAAAAGGGAGATTTAATGGAGTTCAAAGGGGAATAAATACATAATAAACACTAAAGTGATTGTGTTGTCTCATTAAGACACCAAACAAAGTCATTTATCCATTATTTATTCTATTGGGAAGGTTTGAGTAATGTCAGGCTTCATAAAAAATGTTTGGGTAAAAGTCACCACTTTTCCTCTTTAAAGAACTACTTTCAATATGACTTTGAAAACAGTTTCTATTAATGAACCCTGTCTTTTACTATCAAAAGCAGAAACAAGCGTCCAGTTTCTCAAACAGACGCAAGGTTCACATTCTTCAAAATAAAAGCGGTACATTATTCATTTTTAAACTATAATAGATTTCTCAATGCAACACGACATAATGCACACAAGTTTTAAGTTTAATATCTTAACAGAAATTGGTAACTGGAGAAATCCGGACTCAACTCTAATCAATGTGCTACCAACACACATCTATGGCACTTTCTGTGTCAAATTTCAATATGAACTAAAATCATACTCATATTTGATTTACACATACTACTAGACATCACTACCCCACTGATAATATTTTTCCATACATAAGCTTCTTTTATGTCCACTGATGCCCAGATTTTTTTTACAAATATCTGCTTTTATTTTGAAATCCTCCCCGGTAGCGCCCGCTCTTCCTGCCTCTACCTTGACGTCAGTACTCCTACCTGTAGCTCTACGAGCAGCCGCGACTTTTTCCTCCGTGTTGTCGCCGTGTATCCCCGCGAAACTCCTCCGGTGTGCGCGGCATTTCCTCAGTCAGATCATTTTCATATTATTAAAGAATGAAAAAAAATAAAACTGACATTAAAAAGCTGCAAGTTTGGGGCACTTTAGGTGATTCAATGTGGAGCGGAGAGCCGTGTTGACGGAGCGGGAACCTCCTCAGAAGTGCGTCCTGTGCGCGGTGGGTTGAGCTTACCTATTGCGCCGTCAGTGTGGGCTGTGTGCGCACTGCCAGGGGGATTAAACTGCGGCTATTCTCTTCCCACAGACTCCCAGAATAACTTAACGACTGGCTCATTAATCATTACATCAGCAGGATTGACTGGTAGTGACTGCGAGGGTGTCTGGTGGTGTTTAATACCCGCAGTAGGGAACCCATTAGGGGTTTTTATACATTTTATTATATTATTTATTTAAGGTTTTTTATTGGTAAGAATATGGCGATGCGATACAGGTGTTACGGTTCAATATATTACGATATATCACGATTCTGTATGTGGCAATATATTGCAATTTTTCTTATTATAAATCAAATTTTTTGGGGAAAAATCTGATTAATAAAACAAACATTTTCATTTATCACAGGCCCAGTTTACATAATGACACTGCTGTTATTGATTATCAATATATCATTAGACAAAATATTGCGATCCAATATTTTAAAATACTTTCTTACACTCCTATTGTTTAACAGGTTATATACATATAAAATCAGGGATTTGTCTTTAAGTTTATAATAATAAACGTATTATTGTCTCAGTCTCAGTGTTTGTTATGATGTTAATAACTGATTAGTTTATAAAGGTATTGACAAGGGCTGCACAATTGTTATTATTTATTATTATTATTATTATTATTAAGAGTTCAATATCCAAATCGAGAAAAAGCTGCAATTTTCAGCATTAATTAGTATAATTAATAATAATAATAATAATAATAATAATTAATGAAGTGCTGTAGTGCCTCAGAGATTCTCCGGCCAACACAACAAAAGTCACATCGTCACAATTTTAACAGTTTTTCTCCTTTAAAGCTTAAACTCGTGATGCAAACATTACTGTTCCCATTAATCGTGAATCACATCGCAGTCGCTGTATCGAGCTGTTAGTATAGTACTGACTGTGGTGGAATGTAACTAAGTACATTTACTCAAGTATTTTCAGTTACTTTACTTTATGCTACTTTATACTTCTTCTGCGATACATTTCAGAAGCCACTGTTGTTCTCCAGTGTGCATTTATTTGATAATCAATATAAAATATAGTCAACTTATACATTATAGTATATTATTATGGATTTAGTTACTATCAGTATATAAAGTAAATTAAATTAGCCCCGCCTTTATCACCTACAACATCAGTGACTCTTACACATAAATGCATCATTAATTATTAACCATATATACTGTTTGGTATGTATATTATTCTGATGGGTAATTCTGTATAATGAGTACATTTACTTTTGGTACTTTAACTATATTTGTTTATGCTAATAGATGCTGTATTTTAAATACAGGACTTGTAACAGTGTATTTTTACACTGTGGTACACTGTGATAATTCTACGTACAGACTAAAAAATGTCAACGTAGAAAAGTAGTAAGTTAATATTCATGAATAGTATCGAGAGCATTAGTCTAAAAATCAATATATTGATTGATGAAATGATTGAATAACAATCTTCTCCTCTGTAATAATGTAATTTTTGGGGGGTTTTGGTGATTATAAAGGTAATGTGTGACATGGTACATTATTATTTATTACATATTATAAAGTAAATGAAGGTTGAAGGAAGAAACATTGTGTCCAACTAAAGACAAAAACAAGCTGGTGTGTGTGTGTAATGATGGAAGAAGTATTGAGATGTTTTACTCAAGTAAAAGTATTAACACTAAACTATAAAAACTCAATTTATGTGGTCGAGGTGGGCTAATATTTAACTACTTAATATCTAGGTTCACTTTATGTTCTTTTAACTTTTAGATGTAAAAGTAACTGCAGCTGTCAGATAAATGTAGTGACGTAAAAAGTACAATATGTCCCTCTGAGAAGTAATGGAGTAGAGGTATAGAGTACAGCACTTGAGTAAATATACTCAGTTACATTCAACACACATACACACATTCAAGCATTCAGTAAATATTCCAACATCAGCTGTGTGTCACGTTAAAGTTGAGTTCAGGCTCTCAGGTTAAAAAGACAGAGGCACTTTTCAAAGAGGCTTTTTATACTCGGGACAAGTTTCAGTACGTTCATTGTGCTGGAAAAATACTGTAAAAAGAGGATAAACTCAAAGACCTCAACCCAAACGCTGCTGCAAAAGGTGGATTATATTAAGTTTAACAGCATTTGAGTCGCAAACTTTTTAAACCAATCGAGACCGACTCACCTGCGTCCAACCTGCAGGTGTAACAAAGCTTTAAAAACATATTTACTATTTACTATATTCACTTTGTCGTTTACTTTTCAAAGTGTTTGTTTTGTCTCCTCCCATGTGCATGTACCCAAAGTCAAACTGGACACAAGAAATTTTCTCTAAATCCTTAAATAAATTTAAATTCTTAGCATTATTTTTCATATTAAGTCTTATTTTTCTTCATAAAAACACTTTTAACCCATTTTGTCCCAGTTTGAACACATCTGACCCTCTAACATCTCCTCCTCTGTGATTGGCTCAGATTCAATAAGGGCCATTAACTGAGCATCAGTTGCTGTCACCTGGATTCACCCTGACAAGCGTTTGGTACCTTCAGTGCACTTCCTGTGTGGTGCTGACTGACCTGGCTCTGCTGGCTGCTATCCTCTGACTGCAGTTACCATGAGGGTGGCGGTAGTTGGGGAGCTGGTAGTATCTGTCCTGGCCTGGGGCCTCGTCGGCGGGCAGGGCCTTAGGGCTGGCTGCGTAGATAGTGCATCCCATGAACACCTCCTGGAAGTCACCCTCGGTGTTCTACAGCGAGCGGAGAAGAGCCGTCCTCAAGGTATCCTTCCTCTGAGCGGCCTGTCCTGTCCTGATGCCAGCCAGCTGCTCTGTGGAAAAGCCATTGGCTCAGCACATTGCTATCTTAACCCCTCCTTCCCATCTGAATCTCTCCTCCAGCCAACCTCTCTCTCTCTCTCTCTCTCTCTCTCGGCCCTCCTCCCTCCTCTGAGCTGAGAGCATAGAGGATAATCAGATTTCACATTTACACTCAACAAAATCATCCGCGGCGTAATCGCTCGCTGTCACTGATGTTGCATTATGCTAATGCTCGGAGCGTACACTCTCAGTTCGGGAGCATTAGGGGGCAGTTAAAAATATCCTAACTGACAGATAGGAGTGAGAGTGAACTATAACAGCTGGTCCAACATGCTGCTTAAAGGCTGCAGCGAAGAATCATTTTTCAATGAGATCGAGGATGGTGGGAGGAGGGAGGTTGGAGTGTGACGTCAGAAGCGTCTGGCTTTATTTTCTATTATGAAAACTATACATTATTAATTCAAATGAATAGCACCTACAGTATAATATGAGATAGAGGGATATTCTGCATCCAGTGCTCATTATTCAGGTGGATATTATGCATAATGAGCACCGCTGTGGCCCCCTTGGCAGCGCCCCTGCACAGGACCCCTTTAAGGTGAGCACATACATCTTTCTGCACAGTGAAGCAGTTGTTTTTAAAGAGGAGAGGGGACTTTGAGAGATTAGTTTATTATGAAAATGTGTGTGATTTCAGGATTACATAATGACTCAAGTCAAACCTTTATAAACAGGTCAGTCAGCAGGTGAATCTCCCTAAAATCTGACATTGGCTCTTTAGAGACACTGCTCTCCTGTGGCCAAATGTCACAGTGCAGTTTACATATTCTGATGTGGATTTCTAAGATCATCCATCCGACTTCTCCAGGAGAGGAATATTAAATCAAACCCAATGTCGGACTCTTAAAACCTATGAATTAGTTTAATGTCTCAAACGTATAAATGAGTTATTGTTCCGAGATGACTGAGACTCTCTTTTATTGATGGTCAGCGGAGGAGAGTCGTCCTCGAGGTATCCTTCCTTCCTCCGAGCGGGCCGTCCTGTCAAGATGGACAAATATTACTCTGAAGATGACACCTGCACATAAACACAAACTGGAATACTTAATGGTAGCTGACATTAGGGATCATTTAACAGAATCATTATCTGAATTTCCACAGCATTGACGGAGTAGAAGCCATTGAAGTTCCCAGGACAGATTGTCTCATAAAAAGATTTATTTTTTTCCAGCCCAAATTTACAAAGGCAAGTTACAGAGTATTGTATAAAAAAGAACCATGGTAATGTACACTTTACACAAACTCCTGAAGGGCGGGAAAAAGGTGGAGAGGGCGAAGAGTTCTGAATTTTCTCACACAGAAAGAAAATGAAGACATTGTAAACATCCTTGCAAGCACCAGAACTGGTACTTTTTTTGGGGGGTGGGGGTAGGGTAGGGTAGGGGAGGGTTGGGGAGGGAGAGGGGAAGGGAGACGGGACAGGGGAGGGGGATTTGTGTGACAGTAGGCGGGTCAGGAAAGGACAAACGAGCAAGTGTCTCTGCGTTTTCACAGAAGAATGTTCAACTAGGCACCAATTGAGACAACTGCTGGCCAATAAATATACTCTTCACCATGAAACAAATACAGTCCTGCAAAATACAAGAGCCAAGCACTTTCCAATATGTTGATAGCAAACATTACTTTTCTGGCTTTTTCATACACTTTAGTATATATGATTTTTCACTGGGCTTTTGCTTTACTACTGAGATAACATTACTACTCTCAGAGAGAGAACAAATGCACTTGTCACAACCATTGTCTGATAAAACTATATGTACTGTATGCAGTCTGCTGGTACTAAAACCCACCGACTTTAATGACAACATCACAGCTGCCTAGATTACCCTTACAGATTAAGTACAAGTCAAACACCACCACATTCAGCGTATTCATGTCAGCCATTTCTTTAAAAAAAAATGCGCAAGAAGTCAAAAGACATACCGTCCTGCAAAACTTCTGTGGGACGAGAAACTGGCAACTTATTTACTGGGAATGTCCGAGAACCTCAAAATGAAGAGCTGCGGTTTCGTAATCGCGAGCAGTCTCTCAACAAACAGCTAACATCCAACGTCAGAGGGTGTCAGACATGAGACTAACCGGTGGCTTATGGACTTTAACGAATACAGTATCAAATGAGAAAGAAAAAAAAACCTACAACAATGGGAACATTAAAAGTGATTGTAAAACCAAAATCAATAAAAATTAAATTTAATGACAACATGGTCAATATTCTACTCATTATAATGCTGCGGAGGAACGTAAAAAGACTGTTCACAGGCCACAACAGCACAGTGTGGCATTAAACCTTTAATAATTCCCTATCCTGAGCCAATTTGTCATTTCTGAATGAACCACTGCAGCACTTCCAGCTCAGAGCAGAAAATGTGCTTTTTTTTCCTCCTCCACACCCATAAACAGAAGAAGAAATCAATGCGACGTGGATAGAATTTCACTTACAACCCCTGAGGTATAAGAGAACTGTGATTTAAAGCCAAGAAGGGTCTTCTGGTAGAACAGGACACATTGAGAGTCGTGTTTTTGTGTAGATTTAAAGTTGAATTTACAGAGTGGGACCACCAGTTCGGGATCCGAAGGAAAGCACCGATCAACCTTCTTATTTTCAGCAGATTGGGAACCTTTGAGCCTTCCTACATATGTGCACGATCAAGGTCCCATTTAACTCACTTTACCACATTTGCTCCAAGCTCTTCCAGTCCCTCCAGGATTTCACAGGCCTTTTTTTTTTTTTTTTTTAAATGGGATTAAAAATGACAGATTTCACAGCGGGTTTTAAAAATTTGATGTTTTTATGTAAATGTTTGCTATGAAATTGCCGGAGAAAAGTGAAAATTGCACTTTTTTTTGTATAATTAAAAAAAAAATTAAATTAAAATTTATTAAAAAATCAAAAGGCAACTTGTTCCAGTAAGAATAAAATGTTTGGAGCGTAAATATGAGACGTGTCTGCGTGGTCTGCATCTCCACATCTACAAGCGAGGAAGTGGTTTGGTGACGTGCGACTCAACGATTTGTCAAATTTGGGGAAAAGTTGCGGTGGTTGGACGAAATTGCAGAAATTGCCCAGAGTTCATGGCGACTGGTTGTATTTGAGTAAATTCCTGGAGGGACTGTTTTTCACTGGCTCGTCCTCGTCATTGACCTGCATCTGAATGGTTCATGTTTGATCTGTAACAGTAACAGCTGAAAGACGTTCAGAGTCATTTCATGCAGTTTAATGTGCCAGTAGTTGACCTCACAGCAACTGAAAAAAGTAACCTGGTGTCTGACGTATCAGACTCATTGGCCCAGACTGGGACTGATCCAAAGCTTGCTGCTTGTAAGAAGAAGAAAACCATGCGAACAGCTGTGAGAGGTGAATGTGTGTTATGGTGAAGCCACACGAGCAAGCGAAGCACCGAGAGAAATGTTCAACCTTTGACACAAATAGCCTGGAACTCAAACTGATTCACTGTTTTGTTTTCACTGAATCTGACTGAATTGTCAGTTTGAGTTGCTGGTGAATCGCTGGAAACACTCAGGGGTCTGGAACCAGTCTGATTGCACACTGCATGCTGGGATGAATGGAGATGTGAACCACGTTTAAAGGTAAATCACATTAAAAAGAAATCTACAGCAAGATGACCAAACCTGGGGCGAAGAAGAAGAAGCACAGTGAGATGTTTAGGGACTCTGCAGCATAAATCATCTGAGCACATAACGTTAAACGCTGTCAAGGCCAAAGCTATTTAACAGTGAAGGTTTTTAAACAGTTGCGTGCTGGGATAAATATAAACATTTATGCACATAAAAGTAGGCTAAAAGTCTATATTACAGCAGAAAAATACATGAGCTGAGTGAAGTTTCACATTGTTTACAGAAAAACGATCAAACTTGACGAGCTGAACGAAGCACAATCTTACAGTAAAAACACCGAAACACCCACAAAGTGGCCTGATGACGCTCTTCCCCCCCCCCCACCACCGTGAACGCATAGCTCGCTAATGTGGCTTCACCGTTTGAGAGAGTGGAAAGACAGATGTGACCCTTTCGTTGTGAGGGAAAAACAGGAGTAATACCAGCATCAGACACATTCAAGGATGAACACAATGATATGGAGTACGGTATTTTCTGAGAAAAGAAAACATGAATAGTGTTTATTCTCCATTGAGGTGTGTGCGGTCCCTTCGCAAAACATGACGACATCATCCCTGAAACAAGAACTGAGGGTTCAAAAGAGGATGGGAATCAACAATGACGA
The DNA here is from genome assembly GCF_905237075.1 of Dicentrarchus labrax. Lineage (NCBI taxonomy): Eukaryota > Metazoa > Chordata > Actinopteri > Moronidae > Dicentrarchus > Dicentrarchus labrax. The sequence continues at coordinate 9,164,644 of NW_026136719.1, forward strand.
TGGAAAATTAAAAAACTTCAGTCTCAGGCTCTTAAGTCTCTGAAGAAAGCAGCTGTTGCCATATTCCCTCTCCCCACGAAATATAGCCAAACATTTGTCAAGTTAAGGATATACTGTTGTTTCACGGCGTACAATAAGCCAAAGACATAGAGTTGAAATCATTTCAATATGATTCACTTTTTTTTTTTCAGTCTTTAATTTAGTTTGACTCCCCTTTCCCCCCCATCAGCCACCCAACATCCCCTGCCAATTTCTTTCTGCGTGTGACAAAAAACAATGCAGTCAATGAAAAAAGAAAAAAGAAAAATAATAATAACAAGAAAAAAGCTGTTCTGGCAGTCCAATTGTCTCTTTTTGCATTGTATTTGTTGACAGTGCAAAGACTAGATAATCAGCGGGTTGGTGTTTCCTCTGCGTGATGAGGCAGAGTGATGGCTTTGAACCTGGGTTACTATCAGTCCTGTTACAGTCCAAGGTCTGGAAAATTTGGGGTCACTTACGAGGGGACGGGGGACGGGGGGGGGGGGGGAAAAAAAGTCGACAATCTGCCTATCCGTGGGGCAGAAGAACTAAAAATATAGATAGAAACACCATTCAACTGATGTCTAAAAGGTAACACCCGGGAGATTTTCTTCTCATGTGAGCCAGTCACATGAATCTTTGCAGGGTTGAGGTGTGACGGTCAGGTTTCCCTGCGAGAGATACAAAGGAAATACTTGTTTATTATCAGATCACTTATTACATAAAAATACAGAAACAAGAAGAAAAAGGGTGCTGCTGAACATGCAGCTTACACTCAGTGGCCAGTTTATTAGGTACACCTAGCTAATACGAATGCAGTCTAACAGTCAATGCAATAAATCCTTCATGTTATAATGTCCAGTTTTTACAATATTTATAGTATTATTAGTTCGTGAAGGCAGGACTGCTTTTGTATAACACTGCATTAGTTTTAAACTGGCAACTGAGTGAATATTTACTTTCCAAATTACTTGTAATTTAAAAGAGCTGCCACTAGATGTCAGTGTAGGCTGCTCTGGCTGAGTGTCTTGGCGAGCTCATTCCATGTCTCCATTATCAACACTGTGATCCACTTGTCCTCAGAGGACCTACTTAGGATGGATGAGGGGCTGAGGGGCTAAATGCTGCACTGCATATTGCACTAGACTGCAGCACAGTAGTAAGGGCTTTGTTTGGCCGGGATCTGTTTTCTTTACAGGTTGCTGCCTCTGAGTCTGCACCTCAAGTCTTGTAAGGAAAAGAGCACAGTGTTCTTTTCTCTTTGAATCAAATAAACAGGAGACAAAGAAACATATGGCATATTTTTTTACAGAACAATCTACCTCTGTGCCAGTACTTACCAACCTACCGCCTAAATGTTTTTAACTAGAGTTATGTGCATTGTTTATGTAAAACACAACATCTGCCACGTGCATTTGTCAGGGTTGCAAACATAGCTCTGTGCGTCTCATTAGGTTTGTGTTTTGTTTCACTGTCAGTCTTCTGCGTGTCTCTCCGACTAAGGGGGGTCTTACCGTTCTCACCTCCGTGGTGGTGGGTAGAGGGTGGGGGTTGCTGCTTGTTGGCTGGCAACAATAGCTGATGAGGAGAGACCTATGGCGAGTTGGAAAATGTATGGCTATCAGTGATATTTCCTATTTAGGTTCTGAACTTAGATCGCTGATCTTCCATAATTTAACAGTCTGCATCTACTTACAGTTAGTATTCAGGACTGTGGGCCTTTTATTTAAAAATTTAAGTAACTGGCATTAATCTACTTTGCATGAATAAGACCTTAAGTATGTAAGAACAGTATAGAATTTAGTACAGTGGCTGTCACAAAGCAGAGATGAGTAGGCTGACTGACCTGTGGCGTATGACAGGTCGTATTGCAGGGGGTATCCCAGGTGGTGGTGAGAGGGCATCATGCGCTGGGAGGGTGAGGATCGTGGTCGGTCCACGTCTCTTTCTCTTTCCCGCTCACGCTCCCTTTCCCGATCTCTGTCTCCACCGGCTCCTCTGTCCTGCTCCCTCTCCCTGTCATGGGGTGGCTTGTCACCTACTGTCGGGGATTTGCTCTTGTATTGGCTGGCGTGCTGATGCAGGATATCCAGGGCTTTGGAATCCGTTGCTGTTTTGGTGACAGTAGGGCTAGCGCGAGATTTGTCGCAACCTTCCTCACCTCCGGCTATTTTACTGCCATATGGAGAAAATGGATAGCCTCCGGGTAGGTACGAACCTATGAGTGATGAAGAACATTTACCATTTAAATATGTTAAATAAATAAGGTTTATTATACCAAAGTGACAACTGATGATTGATTAGTCTCATTAACATTTAGATCAATAAAGCAGAATAGTCAACACTATTGATTTTAGGTCACCAACCAGTCCATGTTGTCTTCTAGGCAATATGTCACACTGTCTGCCTAACAGGGCTTTATCCAGGTACTGAGAGTTAAATAGTCTCAGCATATTTTCTTTATATGGGATCATATTTTTCTTGAAAATGAAAACACACACTGTAAATATTGCAACGTGGTTGACCACATCAGCAAAATGTGGCGTTTTCATTTCATTTGCAAAGTGGCTTTAAGAAGAGCTTTTCTCCTCTGTGGCCACATTGATGTGAGATATCAACTGGACAATTCCCATGTCTGGTGGTCAATCATCAGGCGTGTTAGTGTGATAAAAACTCTACCATTTATTTATTACACATGTACACTGTACTAGAACATGTGTACTATATTTGGGCTGCATATATAAAACAATTCAACCAATCTAAGTAGTATTTCTAAAAGCTTGCAATTTTGCCTACCCTTAAAATATTTCAGCAAAACTAAAAAAAATATTGAGAATGTAAACATGCTGGCAATTTCCACAGATAATAATCCTATTCAGAACCACTGTTGGGAAGATAGGTTGATTGAGTTGACCTATCTAACTTGCTGTGTTTTGCCCCCAATAAGCTCCACCAAATGATTATTTCATGCTGCTTTACAATTTGTAAAAAATAAAAAAAAAAATAACTGCAATTCCGAGCGAAACAACGAAAAAATGGCTTCAAATCTATGTAGAAAATTCCAGCCATTATGTTTTCAAAAAGTAATGCATGCATGCATACCTGGGTAATTCTGCATCATGACTGTGGGCATGCCCCTGTATCCAGGGTGGTTGGGGTCATAGCCTTGTCCATAGGGGTAACCATGCATATAGGGCATGTAGCCTTGGTGCTGTGCTAGTGGTGATGAGAACTGCATGTGAGGATTAGAACGAGAGTCTTTGCTCATGGCCCGGTGTTCCTCAGAAGTGATTCTGGGATCACTACCCTCTTTGCTGTCCTCCTTGGGCCCACTTTGACTGTCCTTGGGCCTGGGCCTGTCATCCTTTAATTTACGATCGCGCTCCCGTTCTCTGTCCCTTTCATCTTTCCATCGAGGTGGCTGTTGCTGGTGTTCATCTTCTGCTTGGGGCTTCTGGCTCTCGGGATACTGCTGAAGGCGGGAAAAAGGATCCAAGTCAACACAAATCAGAAATAATTCTATTAAAAAATGATTGAAATAATTTTAAAAACCATTCTCACAGTGGTTCTAATCCTGTTATATTAGGTTGGTATTTACCTGTCGGTACCACATAGCCTGCTCCATCCCTGCCTGACCTCTGGACTCCAGTGCTTGCTTGGAGTCTTCCTTTCCATGGTGGCCCCCTTCGGTCAGCTTCATCTTCAGCCCCTCAGCTTGCTGGGACTTTGGGTCCTCCACCTTTATGCTTCCCAGGGATTTGGAGGAGGGCTCAGACGGCGAGTCCCTGGATTTACTTGGGGGCTGCGACGTCTTTCCAAGGTCTGACTGACTTGGGGCTTTGGAGAGGCTTGGCGGCATGGGGCTTTTTTGTTTCCACTCCTCCTTCATGGAGGCCTCTCGTTCTTTTATGGCTACGTCTGACTTCTTCTCAGCAGCACGATGCTGTTCAGCCATCTGTCGCTGCCGCTCCTCGTACTGTTGCCGGTAGGCTGGGTTGGTGTTTATCAAGTGGTTATGGTAGGCTTGATCGGGATGGTACGCATATGGCGGGACATAAGCATACTGGTTGTAGTAAAGAGGCTGCATGTACATGTTGGATCGCTGTTGGATGACTGAGGGTTGTTGCTGTTGCTGCTGCTGTTGTTGTTGTTGCTGCTGTTGTTGCTGTTGTTGTTGCTGCTGTTGTTGTTGTTGCTGTTGTTGTTGCTGTTGCTGTTGTTGCTGTTGTTGCTGTTGCTGCTGCTGCTGCTGCTGCTGCTGCTGCTGGCCAGGACCACTACTGTCAGGTTTGCGGTCTTCATGAACCTCAACCTTGACTTTTTCCTCACCTTGGTCCTGGTCATCTTCCTTTTTGATCTTAACCTGACCTTCAGCCACTGGTGTGCCTGGATTGGGCCCGCCAGGACTGGGGTTGACGTAATTGGGTGAGTAGTAAGTGTCGTAGTTGGGATAGTTGGGATATTCTTTGCTGGGTGTCTGGTTTGGAAAGAGCGCCTTTTTGACACTTTCCCTGATGGCTTGGTCCTCTGTCCTGACTTTGACGCCTTCAAGTCTCCCTTCACCATCCTCACCAGCATCTGAAATGTCTGAATATGCTGGGCTATTGGTTTTGACTGAAGAGTTATCAGCACCATTCTGGTTCACCACGTGAAGCGGCGTGAGAGGCTGTGGCATTCCACTGCCATCTATCCGACTGGCTACACCAATGGATGGGCTAGGGGCATTGTCAGAAAAGCTGTAAATCTTGTCAGCCTCAGCCTTGATACTGGCCAAGCGACTCTGATGTGGGTCTGAGGAACCATTGAGGAGTCCTTCCCCTTTATTTCCTTGATCACAAGGTTCAGAGTATGGAAGCTTTCCTTCCTCCAGTTTTCCTCCCTTTCCCGGAGGCTTGGGGCTGTCAGCCTCCTTCCCCCCATCTTTTTTCTTCTTGTCTTTCTTCTTCTTGTCTTTGGAGCTACTCGAGGCAGGGTCTCCAATGGCAGGAGGTTTAGGCTGTGTGCCTTTCATTTGGGGACTCTTGGGGATTCCTTGTATCATTGGGGTAAGCCCCGGGGAAGAATTTGGGTTTCCAGGAGGAAAAGAATACATCTGTTGGGATGTTGTAGAGCCAGAGCCTATGGGCCGTGGTGACTTCATGTTCTTCTGGGACATTTTATCAGCCTTTGTGCCAGTGCTACCCTTTTTGGACTTGTCTGACCCCCTCTTATCATCTATACCATCGTTACTGGCCTCATCAGTAAGGCATAGCCCATCTTCGCACCCGTCTGTCGGTGTACCCCCCGTTTCTGGATCGGTCTCAGCAATTTTCTTTTTACTCTGCTTTGAACCAAACTTTCCAGGAGATGGGGAAGGGCTTTGAGCATCAAAGTTCCTGCCTTTTGGAGTAACCGAACGTGCTGGAGACAAACATCCTTTCTGAGAGATAGAGGCTCCATTACAGTTCCCTGGTTCAGGGTGGAGAGTTGAGTCCTCTCCATATTCACTGTCTCCATCTATTTCCAACTTTATATCATCATCATTGTGGGCACGGGCTTGGTGGTACTTCAGACCATTGATGTGCTTGTACTTCTTGTTGCAGTTAGGGTGTGGGCAGTCAATGAGAACTGGAGAGGGGCAGCTGCGATCGAGGGGAGGTGGAAGTGGCTCAGTCTTAATAGAAGGGATAGGGAGACCTGTCGGTCCCACCCCTCCACTATTAGAGTTTGTCCGCATACGTTTGTTGCCTTTGGTGTCCTCTGAGCTGGAATTGGGTTCCATGTCTGAGGCTGGTTTGGTCTTGCGTTTTCCAGCTGAGGAGGGACTGGCCTTGATGTCCTCTGTGTTGGAGTTAGGCGGGGTGCGGCGCTCTGATGGCGTCTGGCTACCCCTCCGGCCTTTGCTGTTAGAGGCAGCAGCACGCGTCTTGTTGTTGGTGGTGCCCTTGTTGTCTGATGAGTTGCTGTTCTCGTTGATAGGGGTGTTGCTATTCGGTCTCATTCGCTTACCTCGACCACGGCCATTCCTCATCTCGAGATCACTTGTAGGGGATTCACAAAACCTGCAGTAGTGGGGAAAGATTAAAATGAGTGATCAGTAGTTGATTTAAATACAAATCAGTGTTTAGTTTAGGTTCTAAAATGATACAATGGAAATTAAGGTACTCATTATTTTTAAATCAACACTGCTGTAGGGACTGAATAATACTGTGCTAATTTTCCCCATTGGACTTTTTCATTTTTATTGTTTTACAACAATAAATCTCTGTAAATATAATTGGCTTTTATGACCATTATCGACAGTCTTTCATGTTAAAAGTACAACTAATTGATCTTAATATGTATATAATAAGTATAATAATAAGTATATCCCTAAATCCACCCGAACAAACAATTGTTTTCAGTGTAATGGAGATGACCTGTATGTGCAGGTCCAGAAGTGTTTCACAGCTACAGTGCAAACTCCAGTAACTCTCATTATCCATGAGGTAACTTAAAACATTTGATTGTCAAGTTAAAAGGAAAAACAGAAATGTTAATGATCTCTAAATGCAACGATCTCCTATTCTCTTAAAGACACTATTGTTTACCTGTATTCAAAATGTATGTACAAGATTTTAGGCCATTTCTGTGCTTGGCCATACCCTTCCTAAAGTTTGTTTGTCCTACAGGAAGTCTGCTTATGCTTTCACTGAGAATCTAATATACAGTTATTTACTGTACTGGTATGCCAAATAACATGCCACAATTACACATAGTCTCCTAGGAATCTCAGAAAACAGAAAAGTCATAACAGTAATACCAAGGAAGACAATACTAGGAGGTTTAAGTCCTTTAGATTCCTAAACCAATATAATAATAAACAATAGCTATGATATCAAAATATGTCCACCATTGTTGTGTCCCTGTCTTCTAATAACATACTGATCTGATATTTTTGTGCTCTATAAGTGAGTAAGCACTTTAAACAAAGCTACATGACTTTCCAAATGAAGTCCATACAAACATTATTTGAAAAGACAGCAGTGAACATTCCGACTGCTTTGTAATCAAAACACAGAGTCATTCAAATACTTAAAATAGCAGTTTGGCCTTATCTCTCCATAACAGTAATGTAATTATCTTTTCTGCACAGCAGTGAAGGTTAGCAATCTGTGACAAAGAGAGACACCGGGCTGGTATGACTCACAGCTTCCTCTACAAGTCTCTCCAAACAATTTCAGACCCAGCAGGGGATGTGAATACATCCGTAGTCTGACAGTGGTAGAGGAATTTAGACTCATTACAAGCCCAAGTTTATATTCAGTCCGTTGAAAGCTTTTTGAATAATTCATGGTGTGTCCCTAATGTAGTTGTGCTGCAAACTGTAAGACTGTCTTGGTGCAAATACAGCCCAGCAAACTTCACCTACTGAACATTATTGTGATATACTGTGATACATTAGTGTGATACAGCCTCTTCTTGTTTTCCATTAGCACTGCTTTAATCTCTGTTTTTTTTTTCTATTGCACTTAACCATGCATTTCAAATATAGATTTATATTTACTTTTAGAAACAGTGCAGGTGTTCTAAATCAAAGCAAGTGCTTGTAGATGTATTCTACACAACCTGTGTATTTTGCATAACAAAAGCAAATACCCAGAAATTACAAACACCTTAAGCTAGCGCCCACATAGCACTGATCCTAAAAAATTGCAGCCTTTGTGATAGAGAATGTTATACAGTGTTGAGGAAAAGCTATTAGTTCAATAATTGGATTCTGCAATCTGGCCTGTTAGAGTAGCTTTCTATTTCAACAACTACCTCCTGGGACATCAGCCATTTGCCAATGAATCCTGCTTCCCCCGACTAGAGATAAAGACTAACATGGACTTGGAAGGTCTTTCTGCTCACAGGCAAGTTTGTGCATTGGGCCATATATCTTTGAGCTGATGCTACTACAGCAGATTCATATCACACAGAATATGAAAAGGTTAAGAGACCAAGAGCAGCTTGGATAGAAAGGATGCATCAATGATTCATGGCAATCATAAATTCTTTTCTACCTTGACATTTACCACTACCATGTGTGACAGTAATTTCTTTGTAAAGTGCAAATACTATGCAAGATCAGTGCATGTAGCTTTAGTTCTGACAACACCCAACAAGCGACGTACCATTAGTAGAACAAGTGCAAATTAGATGATGCATATTTAAATATATTTATGCCCCCCCCGCTTTCTCCAGTTGAAATAGAAACAGAACAGAGCAATGCTCCTTACCTGGGGGGAGCCCAGTCATGCCGTGTACAGTCCAACAGGGTGCCCACATATGTCTTGTTTCTCCAAGTAACATTGACCACCAGCATGCCTGCGAGACAAAGAATAAAAGAGGTCATTTATTTTGTGCTAACCATGACAATGACATACTACACATTAAAAATAGATATATACAAACAACAGAGAATGTTTAACAGTGAGATTAATATATAACCATCTGCACTCTGTGAGCAATAAGTCCACCGTGGCTGCTGCATCAATGCGTTGATCTTTGCTAAAGGGTGTGACATGCAAGACAATTATATAAGTGTAAGATCCTTTTTTAATCTTCTTCAAACAGTAAAGCCGGAGGGCCAAGACTGACTGATATCTTCTAAATGACTTGGAACAGACTCAACTGCAGTCAGTATTGTAGGACCTTTGTAACATACCAGCAGAAGGTCTCACTAAGAATGATCACACTGAGGTTACCAGGGAATACTCACTGAACACCATCTCCATTTAAATAAGCCATCTCACAGTACAGACGATTTCCCAGAAGGAGAATTATTTGGAAGCAAATATTTTTTTTTTTCATTCCTCTATCTCACTTTGCAGCCAAGAAATGTACTACCTTGGGGAGAATATGGATCTACTACTACAGCTTCTTAAAAACAAGCAACAAGCACTTGGATTAAACCAATTCAGTGTGAATGGTTCAGTTTGACAGACTGTAACTGAGTGTGCAAGAGAAGTGCCTCGACTTCACTGGTACTGCTGCAATCTGTCACACTTAGAAGCTTCTATGTTGCCATTTGGCTAGTGTGAATTTGGTATCACTCGGTGTGAGCTACACAATCCCGACATGCGTTGAGTGCGATACCCAACCTCGCATTTAAAAATCTAAAATTAGTTCCAGAAGATCACACGACTCTCTATGTATGTTTCTCCTTAAGAAACCAAATACTGTTCATCTGGCAGCAGCTTGCATGTCATCAAAATGTCACCATCAAGTATGCAGATTTGTACAAAATGACTAAACTAAAACTCTTCACCACGTTGGACATTTAACTGCAGTAAAGCCACTTTACACTAATGCAAAAAAACAGCAGAATGGCTGCTGTTGAAGGCCATTTTAAACGGTCAGCATGGGTGAGGCAGATGAATGATAATTTGCAGCTTTTGCCCATAAATTCAAAAGTAAATCATCAACCAAACAGCTTCAGAGGATTAGCAGCAAGCACTGTGCACAAAAACATTCTGAATTTATTGCCCCCACCATCCCCCTCACTCCCTGGTGGTGACCTCAGGTTGCCACTTCAGCACTGCAGAGAAACTGGAGGCTGCAGTGAGCTAACTTATCTAATGGCACAGGAATGCTGGCTGGCAGCTTCCGTCCCTCCGAGCATTTTATTAGCTTAGGAAACCTCTCTTGCTCACCCCATTTTCCCTCTCTCCTTCACCCTCACCCTCATTTCCTCTTTTCAATGGTATAACCATCCCCGGCTTACAATCTTTTTTTTCCCTCCCACACACAAGTCACAGTTCAGACCTCATTTTTCTCTTGCTGCCTTTGGCATAAAGCAGCGAGTATATAAGGCATTTATATATGTTTACAGGAACCTGCTGACACTTGGCCACAAGTCTCATCCTTCAACCTTTGGCCTGAAAACAAGAGTGCTTGGTCAAGGCGAGATCCAACTGCAAATGTCGTTTGTGTGTGCGCGGGGCAGTGGAGGGGTTCTTGAGTTCGGATTTCTGTCACATTAAAAGAACACAGACCTTTTCTAAAACGCCTTCAACAGCCCGCCCCCTAAGCTCTCCAAACACTCCAACACAAAATGGCTCTGGCAGCTGGTTGTGGCAGGATGTAAATCAAGGCAGGGCAAATGAATGAGTAGCCTTTCATGATGTGCAGGATATAGTCTTCCCTGCTTTCTCCAACGAGGGGTTTAGAAATTATACCATGAGCTTGTCTTTAATCATTCTAAATTAACATTCGGTCTTTATGTTTCACTGTTTCCTCACTTCAATAACTGTGACAATAGATGAGGATGGATAGAATTGTAGAGTTATTATTGTCAGCATTTCCTTAAAGAAATAGTAAATAGTATTATTTGCCAAGAACTTTTTTTTTTATGCTAAGCTAACCAGCGGTATTTGACAGGCAGACACGAAAGTGGGTTTGAACTCTTAACAAGAAAGCAATTAACAGACTGCCAAAGATGTGTAACAATTCCTGTGAGGATACTATTTATTTAACAATTTATCGAAGGGTACGTGTAGATTACTAAATAAAGCACACATGCTAGTATTCTAAAATCAAGTGACTTCTAATGAACACTGCATTTAATTCCAAGAGCTTTTGACCTTTAATAATTTAAAAATAAATACTGGATATACAGATAAATCAGAATTTCAACCCTAAGTTGACACTGATACAGCATTGAGTCATCTTGAATATACAAGCTCAGTCAAGCTGAATGAAGAGTATCTCAAAAAACAATCTTGAAGCTACTGCAAATGTTTTCTTTAATCGTGACTCAGGTCTGACCTTTGGCTCAGTTATCAAGGACTTTTACAACCGTGTTCGGAAGAAATTCCAGGGTGTAGTTGTAGCTGTGCAATACGGATCACTGTCCTGTTGGAACATAAATCTTTGCCACAATCTGAATTTGCATGCATTTCCCTCAACTACAACTCTCAGGTGTCTGCCAGTGAAAAGCAGTCCGCGGCGTAGGGTTGCAAACACTTTGCTCCATAAACGCAAAAGTGGACGACAGCTGATGAATCAATTAACCTTATTGAACTTTTATGCTCTAAATACATTAAAGATTGATTGCGTTAGAAGTGCTTGATGTGTTATTATGTTAAGATGAGGAGTAAACACCCCAATCATTAAGCAGTGTATAAATACTGGAAGTGTACTAACACATGGATACACTACACTACTGTTAATGGACATCCACCAACGAATACTCAGCAGATAAAACTATATTATAACCTATAAAACCAGGCCAATAACTTCATTTTCACTACATCAATTTCTTTGCTTCAAGCTCAGAATCTTTGACATGTCGTTTTGTAGCCTCTATGCTGGCTGTTTTATGTTCATTTTCTAAGAGTGACGTCCTTCTGGCCACATGTTGGAGCCGAGGAACTCTGTAATCCTGTCAGAGTGGTCCTTGGCTTCTGGGTCACCTCAGATCTCTCTGCCTCTGCAATACTTTCTGTGAATGCTAATAAAGTAGTTCCCTGAACGTTATGTGGGACATCTCAAGGACATTCTGAGAAATCTGCGTGCATCTTAACTCCAATGGGAATGGTGCTTAAAAAAACAAAAAACAAGACATGGTTACTCACTCAAAATGTTGCAGCACTTCATGTTTAATTAATCTGTTTTAAAAAGGCAGGCAGAATCTGTGCTGCTGAAGGCTTTCAGTGTGTTTATGCTGACAGAAACTGAAAACGACAGACCAAGTTATCATATCGGATTCTTTATCTCGGGCATAAGTCAAAGAGGTTTTCATTGCTGACACCTAAGAAGTAGCATCAGAACCCTGAAATTCAAGTTCCAAGCCACACAGTTTAACTCTCTTTAAGGTCTGAGGTAAACACAGGCTGGATTATTCTAAACCAGTCGAAATAATAATAATAGAGAAATGACTTTACATCATTATTGCAACAGTGTAATTTCTGCTCGATTATCTGATTTTCTCAAGATAATGATTCTCATGAAAGTGAAGAATAACAATCAGTTCCACTCTACTGCACGCAAAAGCAGAGTTTCTTTTTACAAAATGTACCTTGTTGAGGTGACAGTTTCTCTTCATTAAGCAATTTATTAATCATTATTGTGCTGAAATTGACTTATTAAACAATTAATTTATATGTTGACTGCACATCCACTAGGGCTGGTGGGCTTGGAAATAGAAGAGCTGGGGATGGTGGTTAAACATGATGGGATGTTTTCAGATGCGCAGCCAGTGAATCCTTTTTTTTTTTAAATAATTATTAATAACAGTTCTAGTTGATAGAAAACTTGTTTCAAGCTGAATCTACTTTTGACATAATTTACAACACATTGTTTTGACTGGACTACCTAATAGAGTCTCTTGAGAGGGGTGGATATGAATTCATAGAATTTCTTGGCAATATCATAAAAATATGCTCAAGGGTGCGCAAAAAGATTAAGATTAAGTTCCAATGCTGAAAGCTGAAAGCCATTTGAATTTATCTGTACACTTTCATCCTAAGAATAATTTTCAAGCTGTCAGGACAAAGATGTCAACGCCTAGTCTGTCTAAACATGGAAAGCTCTTGACAAAACAGCCCAAACTAATTTCCCTGTGGCAGGAAGCAACTCACACAAGAAACTGAGATGACTTTCCATTCATGATCATTTGTTTACACATGGGGAGTTACATATTAGTGTTTCTGTGAGCCATGATCTCGGGCTTGACTGACTAGATTTGTTGCTAGGCAAGAAACAGACTGATTTGGAGCAAACCCAGTCCCCCCCCCTTGCGTCAGCCTTATTAGGGTCACTCATGACAGCTGAGTGAAGCCCACATTACTGAGAGGAATTGGCCTGCAATTTTACCACTCGTTTCCTTTCAATGCCGTCGAAAACAACAAATGGCAGCTCTCCTTGTGCACCAAACTCCACCGTCTACTTGTATAGGATTACTTGAACAAGAGGGTAATGTGAGGGGACAAATTAAGTCAGGAGTAGGTTGTCTGCTGCATGGGTGACTGCCCCCTCCAGCCCTAAATCTCCCCCCTCCTCCCTCCTTAACACATTTCATTAGGTTGCAGTGGGGCCAAAATATCAGGTCCTCTGCTGCTGGTGAGGGCTGTGGGTTCACTGAATGACCTCTGCTCTGCTTCAACTCAACAGGAATCCAGTGGGGTTAATGGCATTTTCACTGACTGACCTTGTCAAAATGCCTTTGTTATCTTTGAATATGGAAGATCACGTCTGTGTAATGATTGAGTTTGACATTATATGAATGTTCTCACAAATATCAAATTAAAAAGGTTACGCTTCGTATCTAAATATCTTCAGGAGCCTTGTGACTGAAACTTTAAATCAGGATTAAAAGTCTCAGTTAAAACAAAATAAGAATACTCATGTGAACAATTACCAGCACTTGCAATTATCACCTTTTGTACACAGTCAGATACTACAGTAATTATTGACAGATTTTACAACCCTCTTTGTATCCTGCTAGAAAACCGAGCTATTTTCCTCGTCTCCATTTTCTCTGCACTAAAAGCAACACTCATCAAGGTTGCATGTAGAAAAGAAAGTGAGAACAATGAGAAAAATAGTGTCAGTATTCATTACGGAGAGAAGATAAAAGATAGCCGGGTGCTGCCACGAGCAATAACTGTAACACTGATAAATGAAGCGTTTGAGCATTCAAGTGTCTGAGCATGTTTCCAACAGTCCATTTTAAGAGTGTTTCTGCACTCGTGGTGCATAAAATGCAGCCGAGCTTGTCCGGTTATGTCAGTGTCAGAATACAAAGTCCTAAGACTGACCTTTTCTTAAATCCTGGACAGACAGGAATTTAGGACGAATTGTATGAGTCACTTATTGCACTGGAAATACTAGTTATATAGTGGAGAGTGGTACTTGTTGTGTTTTAAGTGTTACATTGTAGAGCTCAAACAACTGGTTGATCATATCATACATAAAGATTAATCGGGCCCTCAAATGCCCTTGTTGGAGTATTATCTGCAGGTAATCTACTATTATAGCCGTTTTATGATTGCTGATATGTATTTATTGGTTTAGTTTTTCTAGGATTAGTTTATTACTAACCAGGCTAGCTATCATACTTGCTGCCTGGAACTAATGTGTTGAGTATACTGTTACTTATACATTTAGACATAAGTATATATAGAAATGGGAAATTGTCGTTTTTCACTATTTTCTTTCCAAAGCAGAGCTACAACAAAAAAGCCAAGAAAAGCACTGATAGGCATACCATAAGTAATAGAGTTTTACCAGCAAATGATACAAGGTTGATGATTTTATTTTGTATTTTAGCACATTCAAGTGAGCCCTATCGGAAAAGTTCAGGTTGCATTCCGGTTCATAAGAGGTAAAAGTGCGAAGTCACTCTCGCTGACAAGAATAACAGCCTGTGAGAAGGTCAATTCTCTCATACCACTGAGAGGCAAAGGAAGGGAGCATTAGTATGCTTTCCACATCGTCGCAGCATTATCAGCCGCATGCAGCAGTTTCTCCCTCCACAAATAAAAAACTAAATCAGTACATGTTTACTCCTACAGCGGGAATAGATCACAAAACACGTGTAATAAATGTAACTGCCAAAAAAATATAATTTTTTGGCTTTGCTACCAACTTTACATGTATTTATAACTGTAAATAACTTGTAGTGAGGCAAAGAGCTGTTTCCTTAAATGTCAACTGGGTAAATCTACAATATCTCTGTTAAAACAAACCCTCTGGTGTTTTTCCTTCAAGGAGATGGTGCTGAGATTAAGAGACAGGTCTGCCAAAGGCGCATTACTCAAACTCTCGTTGAAGTGTATAGAGCAAACGTGATATCTTATGACAACCACTGGCAAAGCCTACAATTCCTCCAGGCATATGATTTACGTTTCAAGACCATTTAAGTGCTTGAAAAAATGCAGTTGTCGGCCAATATGAATAGGAACAAAATCTCTCTTAAGAGATTTGGGTTCACTCGGGCGCCATCTTGGTAACATAACCCGGAGACTGAATTTGTGACTAACAAGACAAGGCTCCTCCCTCAAAGAATGGTGACTCGTCTATATCCTCATATCCTTACAGAGTATTTTTTCACACACATATTCTGGTGAACTCTTTACATGAGAGGGTTTTTTTCCCCCTGGACATTGGTCACTTCCACTCTTGCATAGTGAGCAGTGATGAGGGTAAAAATGGCCGAGGAACTGGTGAATGAAAACCTACAGGCTATAGACAAAAAAAAAAGGCATATCACTTTTGTTCTTTTCTTTTCAATACGTCCTCTACTGTTAACTGAAGTTGGGTCTCCTGTGATTGATTTCTCACTCCATCTTCTTCTTGCTCATTGGCCTGGCAGAGGGCTACAGGCCTCCTGAGAATGCTCACTCTTATTTCAAGGACGGTTTCTATGGCGAGTTCACAGAGAGCAGCCATCGCTTGCCTTTGTAAAAACATTTCAATGAGGCCACTGACAGGTGGTCTTCAAAAGAGCAAGGAAGCATAGCTGGCAAGTGAGCTACAGAGCCAAGTGCTCCTTTCATACAATATTCCCCTTCTCAACTCACTGACAGGAGCAGAGAAGGAGAAAAGAAAAAGAAAAAGAAAAAAGAAACATCTCTCAAATGTTTATACAGGAATATCCGATTCACACTGACCTCTCTTCTATTCAGATGCCAAACAGCTTTTAACTCCGGCGCTAAAGCCAATGCTTCCAATGATACAATAATTTAATGTGTGTTGCATAAATAAGCCATGAAACAAACATTTTATCACAAACAGCCTGTATTATTTATCTATTAGGGAGCTTAAGAAGCTGTGGGACCTGCTTGGGGAATAGTCTGCTGTGTACTGGAGGGTCGGGGTGTGTGTGTGAGAGAGGCTGAGGGGGGGGGGGCGGGGGGTTTGGGGCACTGGCATGGAGCTGCAGTGTTTGGCCAAAGGGGCCCCCTCTGTGTTCCCTCTACCCTGGAGCATGAGCCAAGGCGTTCTGGGCTGCGTTTCAAGAGCAATAAACTTCTCCAGCATTTTAGAGATGACATTTGGAGGTATCAGCATGCTAAGCCTGGGAGGGGTTGGCCCATCGCTCTGCCGACACGACCCTGGGAGCTGCCACTGCCTCGTCTGCGCTGAGGGGATTTGTGTCAGTGCCGGGCCTTAAAATACCACGGCTCTGCCCCCCCCAACCAACCACCCCATATCCCCACCTCCCCTTCCTCCTGTCTACGCTTCACTCGCCCCCAGACCAACTGAATGACACAAGCTCTCTCTTCCCCTCACCTCATATTATCTGTTATTTCCTCCTACACCGGATTAAATGCATCAAATTGTGCGTTTTTTCATTTTTAAGGGCTGTTTTGTTAATTCAGCAATCGAGGTATACATTCAGTTGCTGTTATTTAAACCTTGCCAGCATGCAGAGTCGATGTAAACAGGGTCGCTGCATCTGTGCTCAAATTACACAGGATGAAAAATTTATTCGGCCTCATCAGCCAAGATTCTTGTCGGCTCTGACCGAAGGTGCAGCTTCTGTGATCGTATTGTGTTAGGTGTCGCTTGCTTCCTCCTCATCTGTTTCTTTCTCTGGCACTCGGGGAGTCGGGTGAGGCACAGACAATTACTGAGAGCCTGTTGTTCATTTACTCCCACAAGGCCGAAAGGCGGAGGTGATGAAGCAGCTGTTGGTTGGCATGCTAAATGAAACGCACACACACACACAGACACACACACACACACACACACACACACACACACACACACACACACACACAGTGAATGCCTAAACAGCTCTGTATGAGACTTGTCATGCAGAGAAGTGGGGGACTGCTTAACTTCACTGCTAATCAGGATGCCTCTGCTATGTCTTTGGGGCCTCTGTTTGTTGCTCTTCCCTGGTATTCTGCCTGGATTTGCTTGATTTCCTCATTTGGTTTTCATTTGCTCAGTTGCCCCACAATGAGAGAAGTCTGCTTTCATAGGTCTCTTAGGAAAAAAACAGCAGAATGGCAGTGCAGCTTGAAGTAAGCGGCATCTGGGTCTCTTTCATTTTAAAACTAGCCAGTGGGTTGTTAGGGGCTTGTACCATTAAAATGATGTAGAAGGAATACACATCTTTGTGTTGTTTAATGTAGTGTGCAAAATGTAATACAATGGAGGCTATTGTGAAACGCCTCCTTAGAAACTCACTACAGTTTCCATCTATACGTTTTAAAAGAGCTACACTGATGGCGGTTTATGACAGCTAGAACTGATATTTACATATCTGGTGAGGATTCCTGAACAGCGCACATTTAAGCTACAACAGATTTCTATTAATACATATAACTGTAGCTGATTTTGTAGGCAATGAGCAAGCAGTGGTGTCAGACGACTGAGGGTCTCTTCGTGGTTGCTGTTATTAAATATATCTCTTCTACATCCTTTCTCATATGACTCTCTACCCTGATAGAGGCTTTGTGTGAGAAAAAAAAAAAAAAAAAAAAAAAAAAACAGGCTTCAAAGAGAACGCAGTGTGTTGGTTTCTGGAAACCCTACTGGTCTTACAGCTCAGATGGCCAAAACAACCTGTGCCTTACACCTGCAAAATGCCTCCCACCCCTCCTCCTCCTCACATCAACACATACCCCCCCGCCTCCCCTCTCCACCATACCACTTTTATAACCACTCAAAAGCTCCCACCAGCTCCTTCCCCACTGAGCCAGATAGAGTAGAATCCGAAGAAAACAGAGCCCCATCAGGCCAAACCACTACCTTTTCAGCCAAAATAGCAGCTTTGAGTGAGTGAGTGCAGGCAAGGGACAGACTTGGACGGGGAAAGGGAAGGGGGCAGGGCGAGGGGGAGGGTCAATCACTCTGTGGGAGGCAGAGAATGAGGGAGCACAAACATAGTACTGGTGTTGGCTCTGAGCCATGTTTGTGTCACTAACAGAAGTAGCCTTGTCTATCTACCCCCCCCTGCCCCAACCCCCTGCCTTGCATTCGCTCTCTCCCAGTTTGCTTGGAAACAGAGTCAAGGGGTGACTGGCTGGATGCTTGGTAACAGAAAAGAGTTGCAAAAGAGAAGAGAACAGGGGTGAATCAGACACAGCCCAGGGCTGGAGCAAAAATCAAAAAAAGGGAGAGAGGGGGGAAAAAGGCACTCAATAGCAGGGACTGTGCTTTGGGAATGTTGATGAGGCAGGGACCTTTTTTCTGTTTCTGTTTCCTCCAAGTGAACCAACAAGCAGCACTGTGGATGTGTGGGCGATTTGTACTCAGCATGCCCGCAGAGCAACTGAGCGCGAGCTGCTTTGAAGATTTGGTGTTTGCATTATTTCACATGCACGACAAGAAAAAAGGGGGCAGTTTTTCAGACCCAGCTGAACCTGATAGTGCTAGCGATACATCTTAAAATTAAATAAGCTGAATGTGGTTTTCGATCAAACGGAGGAAAACTGAGAGAGTCTAAGATTTCACTCGGACTGCACCACAGAAGAGGATCCAACTCTATTCCCAACTGGCATACTTGCAAAAAAAAAAGTGCTTTGTGTTATGAGGCATGTTGTTGTCGAGAGCAGATAACTCCCGTCTGCGTACTCCCGAGCAAAAAAACAAATCACGGCCACCTAAGAACTGCCTGCCAACTACTATTCTTGTTGGCAATATTATGCAGCATGTGTGCTGTTAAAGCACACATTAGTACCACCACCAGCTCTTGAGGCAGTCAGGCTGTATCCAATTACCTTTTAGCAGGCTAAAAAAAAAATGTATGGTAATGACAGCAACATGATAATTTTTTTTTAAACGACTAAAGCCTTGACAAACCAATACCTCTTTTATGTATTAATGCAACCGCACTGGCTATGTAAATAAAAGAACAAAACAAACAATCCCATCTGTTTGTAGCCAGAATACAGGACTCAGTTGTTTCACAGGGAGGAGATTGACTAGCTGAGTGGGTGGGAGGGGGATCGATTCACGTAAGAATTGCGATTCTTCCCACACGGCACCTCTTTAAAAAATGGCTACAAACAAACTCAGGAAAAAAGAAAATAATGCAATCCACTTCAGAAGACCAGTTCAAGTTTAAAAGTGTAATCCATTTTTGCAGCTAAATTTAATACACTTGTATTATTCGTATTATTTGCCACACGTTTTATTATCACATTATTTTTAAATAAAAAGGCTTTTGTTTAGACAGTTAGCTTCACGTTTCATGTTTACACAAAATGCGCTGGAGTAAGAACTCGAACATGGAGTCTCTTTTCAATTTAACGAATCAAATCTGTTTCGAATTGAGTCGAATCATGACTCTCAAAGATTCTCAGCCCTGCCGGACAGCATGTTACACCACTTCACTTACCGTCTTCAGTTTCCTGCCACACGATGCCTTCGAGATTAACACTGGTACCAGGCTCGCAGGGCCCCAAACATTCAGGTTCAGTAGCCAGGGCCACATCAGATGTGTTCACCGCCACTGAGCGTGTGCGCACCATTATCTGCTCACACGGCGAGGCAATCTCACTGTTGCCTACTGTGGCCAGGAGGTGGAGGGGAGGAGGGGCTGGCGTGGAGACAGGAGATTCCATCTGTGAAGAAAGAATTAAAGGGTTGAGAGAGAGAGAGAAACACATGAGACACTTCAGAACCACCGTGCAGACCAAGGGTGCTTCGATCAGGGTTTTAGAGGCCAATCACCGATCGCTAGAAGTAGTATTGGCCGATACCGATCACTGGGTCTATTTTAAAGCTTTGTTTATAGTGCACACACACCTACACCTCTGTCTCACACACACCGGCTAGCCCCACCCGACCTCTTTCTGCTTCTCTCGCCATATACAGGCTGTAGGTGTCTGCTCCGACACTTTGTTAGTTAGCAAGTTTTATAAAGTCACCCAGGAAACGAAACTCACGTTCTGAATGTTTTCACAACAGCATGACTCGCACATCGAAAGCAAAAAACAGTTGCTGCTTTGTGCTTGTTAAGCATTAATATACAGTCGGCCCACCCGAGTAAATCTATGCGTGTCAAAAACTGAATAACTTTCCTGTGGAATAAATGTGTCAGCTGATCGGCTCTTCTGATCTCTGTTTATAGAAGAATATCGGCAGATTACGATCGGTGACCGATCAATTGGGGCACCCTTCGTATAAACACATGCAGAGCAGATGTTAAGATACAGCCAATGGATGCCACAATGAGGGGAAGTTAACAAACTGCTGTGCACATGGAAGTCATCCTGTATGCCAGTGGCCCTTGAAAGCAATCTTAATCAGTAAGAGCGATGCAGCACTTAGTGTTGTAACATAGTACTGTGTCTTTCCTCAATCTTAGAGGTGATTAGCGGGTGGGGAAGGCAGGCTTCGACTGCCTCTCTGGAAGGACAGAATTAGTTATGCAGGATTGGTCAAACAATCCCTCCCCCAGCTTTCCTCCCTCGCACAGCCGAGCGAGATCCACGGGACCGAATCATCTCACAGGCTGATCACTCATTAATTCCCTCAATTAAAGAGCTAGTTGTGGTAGGGGAGTGAGCCGCTGAAGGTCAGTAATTGATTCCACCTGTTCTGACACACTGTGACGGCAATGAAGAGACAGTGGGCCTACATGGAAAACGAAAATGAAAAGAACAGGAGGGGAGGGAGGCGATGAGAGCAACTGAGGGGAAGCGTGCAAGAGAACTGGAGATAGAAAAATGTGTAGGCGGAAAAGAGACAGAGAGAGGAAGACTGATGGTGATTTAAGGGCCACAGTGACACCAGGCTTAGTGCTCTTCATTCAAAGCAGTCGACATTAAAGCGCTCCAAATCATTAGCAATGAACTGCAGGAGGAATGCCATGCCGCAGCCAACAACACACATTTATTAATTGGGCATAAACCACTCAGTGCTCGGGAATATGCTGCCAATGCTGGATCCAATTAGATTTAGAAGACAAAATAACAACTGACACATTGGATTATAAGCCTGTACAGCCTTTAAATAATTGCTCTAATCTACTTACTGTTCCAAACTGAGTATGATGTGGAGAACTAAAAATACTTATCACCGTATGTATCGAAGTTACTGCTTAATTTTGCTTGGCCTGTTGGTAGGTAATATCTCTATTGGTACTGTTGGTACAACTTAACTTGATGGAATCCTAATGTCTTTACTGATCTTCTGGTCTTTTCTCTAGCGCTACGAGCAGGTCACATTTGTTACTTATCCTAAAAAATATCTCATCATGTACTACGATGGACACACAGTTTACGTTCATGGCTCCCAGATGATGAATCCTACTTTTGATTTGTGCATTATTTTGGTTCCAAATAAAAAAATACATATATGGAAAAATGTATGTATGCACATTAACATCAACGTACATATACATGTCTAGCAAAGGCTTGCTATAATAACCTGCCACGAAGATGGATAAGACAATAGCATTTTAATTCATCATTCAAGATGTACTTTTAGAATATGTGATTCTCTGTTATTTTTGATTACATTTTTCTCAAGGTGAACAATACTTCTTAAAATGTATTTGATTATTTGAGATTCATAAACAACACTGTGATAGATCATGATTTACAAAACAAATTATTTGAGAGCAATACCGCCGTTGAATTATGCCGTGTGAGACATTTCCGATCAATCACAGAATGAGGAATCTGAATCTGTGATGAACTCAGTGCTCTGAAAACCAAACATTAGTCCCTGATGAAATTTAATATTAGCTCAAGACTTGTCATCACAGAAGCTTCATATTTCATGGTTTACAGAAATGAGCGTGGATAGACCATTTCTCCCGGTGCTCAGAGGAAGAGCAAATTAATGTGTGCAGAGAGCGACAGAGAGTCAGCCCTAACGACATTGTAATCACTGTGTGTCAGTTTCTGATGCATGATGTGGCCAAGCTGCAGGCCGGCTGAGTGAATGAGACAGGACAGGTAATCACCCAAGCTGTCACCACACACTGTTCCTGGGCCTTATGGAGACACAGAGAGCCACAGACAAGACCACACATCAAACTCTCCTTCAGAGTGACAGCAAACGGTGAAAAGGTGCAAACAGGTCCACGCAGAGTCTCCTCTAAAATTGACTCAACTCCTCAAACTGTTTGTGTCGACATTTTTGGGGATTGACATTAAGGGTGTATTTGTGAACAAGGTTAGGTGACAGAATAATGGCCTGGAAATAGCCTCCTTTCTTTAATTAAATAGGTTGGGTAGTGGGCTCGGATTCACACTATTCATTTCTTTCTTTCTTTCTTTATTGCTGGTAGTGGGCAGTGTTTATTAATAAACCCAGGTGTAAGTGTCCGACCAACAGTCCAATAGCTTAAGATGTTCAGTTTACGATGACACAACCAGTAAATACTCACATTTAAGAAGCTACAACCCGGAGAATTAATCGATTAATTTTCTGTCAATCGAGTGTTCGATTAACCAATTAATTGTTGTAGCTCTAGCCTCGACACTAATAAAGACAGAATTACTAGTCATACTTGAAACTAAATGCATTTCTGGTAACCAGGTAATGAGTTATAAAGCCCAATTTAAAATTACAGCAGACAAATAACACAAATGAATTAAAGTAACAAACAGGTCAAAGCAGACTGAGGTTCCAGGATTTAACTGGTTTCTAAGTATAGGCTAGCCTTGTTACAGAAGCCTTTTGTTCACCCTAACTCTCCAATTATTTGTTTTAAAAAAACACTGAAAACTGGCGATTCACAGAACAATTCCATCCTATATTCCCGAGGTTAATAATCTCTATGAATCCAATCATCTCGATGAATTTCACTGCCCTATTTTACGTTTTCAGATTGAGTATAACCTTGCTGGATGTGCTTTGACTCCCCTGCCCCCACTTAAAATCCTGGTACCAAGCATGTTAAAAAGACAGGAGAATTATTCCATTTCACTAGTCACAAATAAAGAAGGGACACGCCAGTCTAATGCCACTACACAATAAAAGAACCATGGTACAAAATAATTAGAATAGAATCACAATGAAAAGAGGACCAGTGTACAATGTGCATGAACAGTGGTGCTCTATTTCCAACTTCTATCAATGGATGAGTGAACAAAAGGACTTTCACTGTGGGACTGCAGAATGTAAACCCACACAGTGAAATGCTTGACGTCTTGTCCGGGGTTTTGAAAAACCACATGCAACTCAACTGCACAACTTGTCAGATTACACAAGGCTCTACCCGATGCCAAATTCCATGATTTCTTCTCTCCTTGCAAGACTATACAAACGGATTTTAAAAATCTCCCCCCAAAAAACCACAATGCCTGAGTGTCACGCAAACCTTCTCTTAACTGAAACCCCATGCCAACTCCTTGAGAAAGCCACACTGGCAAGAATAATGTCAAACTAACAGAGAAAAATCCTATGAATCTCGGACTGGCGTTGAGCATACCTCACAGTGCTGACAGAGGGGGAACTGTGCCTGGATCTCCAGTGATCACACAGTAACTCGCCCGTGGCACACAGGCACTTGCTGCACTTTTTACTGGACACATTAACTTCAGCTTTAACTTGTTTATTAGAGTTGGGATTAAGAAACTGAGCACTGAGCTTGGGCGAGGATTACAAAAGGATTACGCTGAAGTGTCATACTGAGACACCTGTCTTGGCTGTACTCAAGTGGGCGGTGTGGAGCTAGAATACAGCCGACCAAATTACGCTTGACATGTTTGATTGCAAAACGTACTTAAATCAGCAATACAAGTTCCTTAACTTGACTCGGACAACCACTGAAATGTCGCAACAGCTATTACTCTGAAATGGAAACACGGTCGAATCTAGAAAGGACCATTAATGTCACAAACAATGATCTGGGTGATTTGTTTTGTAATTTCATTTGGTTCACTAGAGTTTGTTCACTGTATTCCCCATGACATCTGAAAACAAGGTTGTTAATCATGCATCACAAATACTGAGTAGTGAAAAACAATGAAAACAAAGGGAAATCTGAGGAAGCCAAAGCCTGACTGTTGCTATCATGGGTCGTTAGACAGTAATAAACCCATAGTAACCCCGTCAGACTGGTTATGTTTAACAAGACAGAAGCATCTATGCTCTGGATAGCTCTGAAAATCATGTGGCCTTTGGATGTGTAATACACATAATAAAATGGTTCTGAGTAGAAACATTCATTCTTATCAATACACCATCACTTTCATGCATGTTTGACACATAATGAATGCGCGTTCTGGTCATGGTTTCATGCGAGACTGCTGCTACAGGTCACAGAGAATCAGGCCTGTAACAGTAGTTCAATACACATCGCTGCTAAACCATAGAATTGCATTTTCTTCTGGTGCTTTCTCTGCATTAGTAGGTATGAGGAAAAAAAGCACCATTTGCAGTTTCTTTTGTGCACACTCATGCTTGCTTTCTTTCATTAGTTTTCTCTCTCTCCATTTTTTTTTAAGACCAGTTTGGTAGTCGGTTGCAACGCAGTTTAAAAGCCAGTAACATCAGGAGAGACACCCATGCCTGACACGATTCTGTGTTTACCCTTTCATACCAAAGCCGAGACCTGCATTTAACCCTCTCTGGAAGTAGGGTCAGGTCCGATAATGCACACTGGGTCATTTGGATTGACCGCAGATGAGAGTTTATCATGTCGGTCGGTTTCCCCCCCTCTCCATGCACGCTTTAAATCAAAACATGATCATGTGCAGGAGGAAGAGATTGTTGTTATCACGTCCCAGCAGAGGAAGACAGCTGCCCTTATTCCTGCATACAACCAATGCGGAGTTCATGAATAGTTAGTATCATTAACACCTCTGCAAAACTGACGGATTAAAGTTAACGATGATGAGTTCGTCTATCTGCGATCTTAACACAGTGCTGTCAATCTCAGAGACCCCGACTCTTCAAATAAGTTATTAGCCAGCACGTAATGTTAGAATACAGCTAGGTTGTCGAGGTTAGCGCTCTGGACACAGCTGCTAGTCAATATCGACTGGATGACGTTAGTTAGAGTCTAAACAGGCTCGTCCTGAGGAAGTGCACAGACAATAGAGACCATAAAAGGTATTAGCAAAACCGATGTGAATAGCTACCCAATTAATTTGTTTTTGCTGAAGCTGCAAGACGATCAGGAAGGAATAGTTGCACATGATGAAGAAAGAAAGAGGACAGACACAATAGGTGAGATTGATAGCACACCCACTGTCAGCCACCGCCACAAACAGGTTTCTAAATCTGGGGGAAACACTGTACCTGTTAGCACACCTCTGGTGTATCAAGAGGTGATAACAGGAGAAGATTCAACACTTTACTCGCAGTCGTCCTTTTTCGACATTTACGGGCGGTATATAAACATTTATGAAGAGTGTTTTACTCATGTCATTCATTAACTGTTTATACTCCAGCAGCCATTTATGGGTGTTCAATTCAAATATATTAATTAACACTTACATTTGTACTTACATAAATGTTTATATACTGCACAGAAATTACTTTTTTTCATTAACATTATTATGAATGTTTGACAAACAGAAAGAAGTTCTGGAACGCAGAAGTTGTGGTGCACCAAGAACAATAAAGAGTTGTTTCCAAACTCCAGTCTGAGAATACTTGTGAACTGATGTTGATTGTTTAACCATTGAACAGTGTAGATCTTCCAGCCTGATAAAAGCATGCGGAATTCAACACCATTTCCATCATCGAAAGAAAGAAAACATCCGTCTTGAAAAGAGAAAATGTAATTCTTCCTGACACAGACGGCCATTATTAAGTAAAAAGGAATCCTGGCTGAAGTGCTATTAGTTGCCCGAGCTCAGTGTTCCCGCTTCAATTATGTAATTCTTTTTGACACCGGGGGCGAACCTTGTGAACATCTTTGGTGAGTTAGTGAGGTCGAAGGCCAGTGGAGATTACACTTTTTTTTCTGTCCCTGGTCGGTGCCTCTTTCAGCACCACCGACACTCAGTTAGGAAACTGAAAAAAGTGACCCAAGCCCCATACAAACAACGTGGGGACGCATAATCTGTCCCACGCCGTTGAATCCTCATAATGAATTTAAGAACAGAAAATTTGCAATGCAGAGTCTGATTATCAGCAAACTATCACATCGCCGAGTGGCTTTTACAGAGAGCCGTATTATTGAGGGCAGTGACGTAACGCGGTTGTTAGCAATAAGCTTCGATTTAAAACAAATGCACAAGCCTCGTCTAATTTGATTAGTAAAATGTTGGAATCAGCCAGGGGACAGGAAAGACATAAAATAACTGGATTCCTTTTTCAAGTTCTAACAGCCTCCCCCGATTGTTTTCAAACACTGCACACTGGCCTAATTCCTTCACTAAAACCACACTGTCATTTGCTTTGAAGCTCAGAGTAAATCACAGAATACCGAGAGAGAAAACACAAACAGGAACACCTGAGATCAATTGTAGACCACCAGCTGGCAAAAGGCACTCAGTTTCTAGGCAACTCGTCTCAGTTTTAGCGGCTAATTGTGCTTTCAGGAAAGCATAACCACACATAAATAATACAGAGAGGAAACTAAGCTGTGATGAAGTCGGTCACCCACGACCTGCAATCTCTTTGGAGCCATAATGAGTCAGCCAGGATCTCACTGGAAACAGTTATTGTCTAACAAAGAAGCCGTTTGCCATATGACTCTGTAACATTACAGGCCTATGCCATGCATTTAAACAACACATTTTTCATACAACAGTCTAAAGGAGTTTAGGTTTATTAATGTAAAATACATTTCTATGTTAAAAGCCTGAAAAAAAAAACAACCCTTTTAGAAGATGTTATTTTTTAAATGTCTACAGGAAATACTGATTAGTGTCAGCCCACATTTTTACACTTAACATTACTGCTTGTTTTTATGATGCAACACAACCTCCGAGTTCAGAAACAGAACGGTGAAAGACGAAGCCATAAACATGAAAAACGTCTGTAAAGGAAGGAGCTTCGCATGCAGCCCCTAACAACAGCTGTGAATTACAGCTTCAACTGTTAGAAAGACGAGTAATGCTTTCATATTCCCTGTAAATTTCAGTAGCAATCAAATTTAGTATCTTCTTGGTGTGACACATTAATTCACATTCAGAGCTACTATTTGACCGAGGCCTTTCATTATACCGAAGGCAAAAAGTACACAAAGCTTTGTCAAAGAGAAACCTCTTCAGAGAGCCAGAGACGCTTTACCTGTGGAGACATATGCACTCAATGATGAAAGGACAACATACATTAGTCAAGAGACTGCTCCTACAGCTACCAGCAGCATGATGGGAAGTAAAAGTGATATAAAAAGACAGAAGGCACGAGGGACCGCAGGGTAGAGGACTGAGCCAAGGCAAGTGGAGCTTACCAATTTGCTCACTTATGAAGCAGTGGCCTAATTTGTCCGGTAAAGCAAAGTCACACAGAGGAAAAACTCTCTTTTTTACTACCACTATGAAACTGCAGAAGTCAAACTAGACCAATATTTGGTGAAACTGGGGGTTTGTTTACAACCTTTCTGACTGTTTTAATGCTCGTATTCCTGGTGCCACTGGCAAAGTCGCTGCGTCCCCAGATTTCAGCAATTAACTTCGTAAAATATAAAAAATGAGGGAGGAAAAAACAACCCAAGTTGTAAAAAAAAAAAAAAAAAAAAAGAAATGCTTTATTTGCTTTTAATGCTTTTTCAGTGCATTATAAAAAATCTCAAGTATTTAAGAGTAACTTAACATATTCAAACAGGCACAGCAGTACTTTCAGATACATGCTAACGTCTGCATGTTGACATCCTGAAAATGAAAATGTTGACATGTTGATGTTCAGCTGGAAATATGTTTACCATATTCACCATCCTGTTTAGCGTGTTGGCATGCTAACATCTGCTAATTAGCACTAAACACACAAGTACAGCTGAGGAGTACATGAATGTCATTATTTCTGCAAAGTCATAAACCAGAGTATTGGGACACATTAAGATCACAAAGAACCACAAATGTCAACCTCATGGTGGCATTTAAGGAAAAGTCAGGGGATCACCAAAGACAAGAGGATCCTCTGGGAACCATGAATGACAAACATTCATGGAAATCAATCCAATAGCTGTGTATCAGTCTGGACCAAAGTGGTGGACCAAATGACAGACAGACTGACATTACTGTCTCTAAAGCCATATGCTAGTGTGGCTAAAATAACTGCAACCATGGATTTAGTGTTCAGTTACTCCTTTTATTGTTATTCTGGTTCCATCATAACCTCATGGAACATATTTAACACTTCTTAAGCAAGCTAAATAAGAGTAAGTGAGCTCCTCAGTATACAGTGTAGGCTTCACTGAACCTTTCCTCTCTTCCCCATTATTTCAAGCTATGCTCTGAACACAGTTAGGCTAATGAACAGATGGGAAGACAAAAGTAAATGATCCCTCGAGGAGGCCAGCATTGTCACCGTGCTACATGGCAATACTCGAAACAAATGAGAATTGGAAAAAATTTCTTTCTAAGTAAAGCTGACATCATTTGTACCTGCTTAGCTCAGAGATCTGGCAGGCAAGCTGGATGCCGGGTTGGTTGAGTGGCTTACACACAGCAGGTGGTATGGTACACTTTTCTCTTGGTTCAGCTTGACCTTGTCAACCTAATTCCTTCCTTTCCTCTCTCTGGCTCAGCCAGCTCCCTTGAGCCTACGCCTGCTATTGTTTGTTGGATGATAGAGTGGGGGTTGGGTTAGAAGTGCACTGGGGTGGGATGTTGGGTATCATGAGGACTAAAAGCTCTCCACATAGAAGCAGGGCAAGCTGAATATCTCTTTGTGTTTACTGCTGATAAAACAAGTTGAACTGCCTACACATTATGTCTCTGTACTCTATTAACAGGAACAAAACTATTCATTTTTTTTTTGCCTGGTTGGTTTATAAGAGTTCTTGCATTCATGAAATACAAAAACATATAAAAATGCTTATTGTTGTGCAACACTGAATACTGGCGAATAGGGCTGCAACTAACAATTATTTCCATTATCTAACTGATCCGATGGTTATTTCTTTTGAATTAGTCAAAGAAATGTGTTTGATGTAAAATGACGGACAATAGTATAAAAATGGATGTTGTAATTTTCCCACAGCCCAACGAGATGTCTTCAAATGTCTTGTTTTTCCTGAGCAACAGTCCAAAACCCAAAGATATTCAGTTTGTTACAAAGAAAAGCATCAAATCCTCATATTTTAAAAACTAAATACAAAAACAAACAAATGTTCTATTAGCAAAATAGTAGCCAATTCATTTTCTGTTGACCGATTAATAGACTAATCATTGCAGCTCTAGTCTGTGGTTTCACTGTTAATGTGTAGTGGCTGGATGTTCTCAGCAACATATGATATTGCAACTAAGGTTAACCTAAGTGCAACACTGAAAACTGGCAATTCATTATAACATTACAAATATGTCAGAAGCTTAAATTTTCATCAGCTGGGAGGGATTTCAAGTTAATCCTACCTAGATACTGATTCTGCCAGGTTCTATTGGGGATTCTCCTCCTTTTCCCTTTCTCCCATTTCTCATCCTCCCACTCTGACCATAGGTCAGTTGACAACAACAGTATCTATTACAACAGTAAGCCACATTCTTGCCAAGGTCACCCACTTGCGCCTGACAGGGAGAGAGGCTGCGCTGGAAGCAGAAATCCAGATAAACTAAGCTGAGCCTACGAGGATTTCTCTCTCGCCAGCCCTCTCCATAGTCATAAATCTTATCTCGTAGCAAAAGGGAAACCTGACAACAAACTGAGAGGCTGTCATCAACAGCTCAGCCACCTAGATTCCCACCCAAATACCAATGATTCGCTCTTTGTTGTCTTACAACTCTGAGGCTCTGACCGAGGCTTTGAGATCGGGGCTGGAGAGAAATCTAGCTCCCTGTGTAGTGTACTTAATGTTTACAGTTCGCCATAACGTTGACAGCCGTGACCAGACTCCAGTTTCAAGTACCTACCTTCCTGAATTGAAAAGCCTAGAGCAGTCGAGCAAAAATAAACACTCCTAGACATGCTATCCAGAAACCTTATCAGCTATGCAACAAAAGACATTTTACTAGTCCCGTATATTATACAAGGAAAACAAGTTGTTATTCAGGCTGTGAGGTTTCCCCAGAGCCCCTAACCTCAAACTATTTATAGATGTTCGGTTAGTCTGTTTCCCTTGTGTTGACTCTCTTCTGTGGGTGGTGCCTTCTCCAAACATTAGAAAGACAATCCTAAGCCACACATCAATGAATGCAATTCTTTAATTTATTTTTTTTTATATCAAAATTATGCCAAATGACTTTCTATTGTTTTGCGTTACTTGGGCTGACACAAATAAACAAAACACAATGAATATTATACTTAGCACACACAAAGTAGACTTGTCACTATGGGTGCCAGATTGTGGGAACTTGTGCAACATCAAAATTACCGTAATCGACGGTATATTAACAACAATTTGACAATATGAGAAGCTGTAAATAATTAAACACGAATAAAATGCTAAATATACCTACATTCCAGTCGGTAGACAACCGGGAATCCTTTAATTGGCTTCCAACATCTATTCTAGGCCTGTCAACTTTTGAAAAACTCAGTATAGGTGTCAGCTGTTCAGACAGAAAAGCAGATGATTAAGTTGCAGAGGTGAAGGCCATGGCTGTAGGAGTAGAAATATGTGTTTGTACATGTGGAGGAGTGCACTGGGCTCTGCTCTGCAGATAGTACTTGAGCTGCACTCACTGAGCTGTCTCTCATGCTGCTACTTTAACTAGGGCTTGCTACTCTGATTGACCTCTACTGCTGGCTGTCTCACAGAGCTCCTATTGAACCATGTCTATCTTAATGGACGGTGATGTGCACTATTACTGAGTGCTAGTAGTTCCTGCACTACGCCCTTAAAGCCCTACAGACTTTTACACCTTAATACACCTTGAGGCAATGAATGCTGTAGCTTGCACCACATGACATTTCAACACTTACTGGTGGGAAGGAAAAATAGTTGTAAAGGCAGGTCACTAGAAGAGCGTAGCAGGGAAAGTTACACCGCAGTTTATTTTCTGATCCACACCGCACGTCTATGACTTGTTTTGATAATTATAGTCTGGAGCTGACTTGAGAATAATCCAGGGAGTTATGTGAGAAGCCTTGACTGCAGTGAAAGAAAAAAAACCCCATGCCAAACAGGACCGACCTGGAAATAAATCTACTTTAGCAAGTATCAAATCAATCTAAAAGCTGTTTGAAACTACTCAGTAGATGCACTTTGGCATAACAACAAAAGGAGATTGAGCTCTCAAATGTTCCTAAGACACTTGCTTAATCAAAGGACATGTGGCGACGTGTCAGCACAATACTGTAAGCCATTGCACTGCAGTCGCTGGTTAGGGAATCTCTAAACAAATTATATCTCTGTGCCCTTCAGATCATTAAAAGCACTAATAAGTCATGCTGTGGTGATGTCGAGGGAGCAGGAGTAAAGTGAAACCTACTATAACGCACAAAATTTCCCCTCGCTCTGCCAGCCGCTTAGCAGAGGTCTGCTGCTCTCAGCCATCAGAGTTTGATGACCTTGTTAGTTTGAGTGCCTAATCTGCTAATGCCCTGATAAAAATAAACAGTCAGTGCAGTCATTGTCGTCCCTACCCGCCCTCCTCCTCCCTGTCTGCAGCTGCTATCCAGAAACACAGATGATACCTCCATCTTTATTTATCATGGGGACTTACTATCAAACTGACATCTTAAGAGCGGGAGTGTGACATATGTATCTTCAAAATGTTCAAGATGTGGTTAAAATGTTCAAGATGTGGTTAAGAATGGTTAATTGTATATATTTATATAGTAAAAATCACAAAACTGTGTCTATGCCTGATTTCCAATATTAGAATATCAGAACAGTAGGCAAAAAGATTATTTTTCATACAAAATATGGCTTTTATTTTCAGGTTTTTCAAGTAAATTTTTCTCCCAACACTGAGCCTCTATGGAGTTTAATAATTCATAACCAATACTAGATTTAAGATGAGACTGGGCTAAATAATTAAACTCAAAAGTATTTATTAGAAATTCTTTAAAAACCTCAGTTGAAAAGTCAGTGATGTTTTTTTCCCCTCCTATGCTTCCTCTTGACTTTCACCCCTGCAGCTAACAACTGCACATCTCCTGCAGTGAACAGTATATGAATATGGTCTGCAAAAATCAATTGAGGTAACTGGTTTGACATTCATCTTAACTGGATCAGGACAAAACCCCAGATCATAATGAAGGGGAAGTACAGTCTGAAGGTCGTGTAGCACAGGAACAACGCCTGTGAATTCTTGTATCATCATTTTTTGGGTTTATTAAATGTCCTTTTTATTCAACAATACCCAAACTGCCAGGACCTTTACAGTAATTTCCTTAGCTATATTATCAACAATAGTATGTTTGGCATTCAACTTAAGTGAATGGATTTAACAGCAAAATGTCTCACTCTTCAAGGGATACATAAACCTAATGGATATGATTAAATATAATTTAGTTTTCCAGATGGACAGAGAGGCCCTACTTACAAAACATAATTGAATGTGCGAGCTCAGCTCATCGCCAAGGACTAAACAACTCCCCAGCCTCCTCTACAAAGAGGAGCTCATTTCCATATTAACTTCACCTTTATTGATCCACTCACCCATCCTCTCCTCTTGCAGCTACACAAACACCCTCAAGTCCTTTTGGGTTATTTAGAAACAGTACAGTGTAGGGGAAGAAAAGCACTCAGGGTTATTTAACTATCATAGGAAAAAAAACAGTGCATACTCATAAGCTACATCTGTACATTCTTTTGGTAACAGGGTTGAAAAGTCATATCAGCAAAACATGAACTACATGGACCACTAATTCAGGACGCTTGCCTTGCATATCAAGTTGGTGGGAAATAATATCCATTCTTAACATGCCAAGCCACCAAGCCCTCAGCCCATCTGTGCACCAGTGAAGTACTTTGAGACAAAAACAGCAACCCTGCTAAATGCAAGCCTGTCTACTCGATTCATTTACATTTCAAAATGATTTCACAGTTTCACACAGGCAGACCCAAAAGGTGCAGATACGCTCTGCGTCTGCTGCACAGTTCTGCTTCGGCTGTTTGCATATACAGACGTGTTCAAACCTGTTTGTCAGAGCATACCGTCCACTTACTCTTTGCACTGGCTGGACGTGGCCAGATGACAAAATTTATGACACACAGACCTTTACAGTCACACAGATGTGGAGAGCATACATTTTCATTAAGTAAGTAAGATGGTCAGCTACTACACCAGCATAATTCCCCCAGTAGCAATTTAAGAAAATTATTCTTCTAAAAACACTTTAGATGTACTGTGAAACACCAACAATACGGTGTTGCAGTAGCTCACTGGTTTCATCTACACGTAACACAATACGATCCGGAAGATCTTTGAGTGATACATCCAAGAGTTTGAAGACTTACCAGATGCCAACTCCTCCAACTCAAGGATTGACAGATAAACAGTAAAAAAAAAAAAAATATGCGCACATATTCAGACAGTTGCAGAAAAAGTTGAACCAGGCTCAACGTTTTTGCACCCTGCATTTGTTTTGCCAGCATCCACTACATTGTCACTCCCACACTGTCGACCCACCGATCACACTGAAATAAATAAGCAGTACTCAAGGCACTCAGGATAGCTCTCGGACACTTTCAGTGTGAACTTTGCATGGGTTCCTTCCAGGTAGGCTTTCACCCCGGTCCAAAATACATACATTTTTGTTGTATTGGGGAAAACGAAAATGCCTTTTGGTGTGAGAGTTGACCACAGAAGGAATAATAGTTGCTATGGTATCAGTCAATGGGAATTCTGATTAAGAGTAATATCCACCTGGATTCTTAAATGTTTTTTTTTTTTTTTTTCACAATTATGGCTACTTAATTATTTGTGGCAGTACCTTACCCATAACTGCAATAAATAAACTGACAAGACTGCTGACCAAATGGGTCGGGAACAGGGGGTGGCAGAAACAAGCAAATAGGATGAACAGTGTTTTGACAGGGGACTGTTTCTCTGCCTACAACAGATAATGCAACGCTTCTGTATTCAAGGACACTGATGCAGTCTCCATCGAGCGTATCAGCATTCATAAGAGGGCTGCTGTGGCAGGGGTGACTTTGATGCATGTGGTACTCTTGTTTAAGGAAAAGAAACAGCATGAGAAAATCAAACCCACACACACACTGGAGACTATAAAAGTCACTGGCAAACAACCAATTTTGGAGGACAACCTCCATTTATCACTTATGGCATTTAAGGCTTTTAATGTAGTAAATCACGCAAATACAGATAATCTATAGACACAGGGATCAAAAGTCTGGAATGAGAGTCTGCAGTATTAAGATGACTTGATTTGCTGGACAAAGAGGAGGAATAAAAGGGTAAAGTTGCAGAAAATATGAAAGTACAAGACATCAATTCAAATAATTTTTAACATTTAGTCCATAAAGTCACAAGCACTGTACACTGGATGGAGGACAAACTAGACTGTCTATTATGGCTCTTGTTTGGCATTAAATAGTTCCCAAACTTAAGAGGAACTTGAAGTTAATGTTTGGTTGAGTCATTTGCAGCGTAGAGCCGGTTTATGTGGTCATTCTGCAGATAATAACTTCATCATAACTCTTTATATATTGTTATTTTATATTGTTACTTTAATGCTCTCACCCGTTCATGGGCCAAGTCTGGCCCTGGTCAAAGTGCCTCTGCCAGATGCATAAATTTAAAATGTCGTGTAAACAGTGACCGACTCCTTGATGCCAAAGTCAAATAGTTCCATGTCATCAAGTTTGAAAGGACTTGGCAACAAAGCAAACTTCAGTTTAGGCAGCAGAACCGGACAATCCAACAGTGTTTGTACACTTAATGCATATAGTTTATTTATCTATTTATTTCTCTTGAAGAGCATTAGATTGGGGTGAGGATTTAAGGGATTCAGTGGTGATGAAGCGTTAAGTTGTTGGACTGAGGCCCAGGTCAGTGAGCCAAACGATGCTTTACCTCATTCTCAACCACTCTATTTCCCCAACATGTTTAACATGAAGGCCTTCAGTGTAATACTCTCATGAGAATCATGCTTTGCCGAATAACTAAATCCAAAGCAAATACTGCTGAGCAAAAGGAATAAGCCCTTGAATAAAGCACTTTGCCTATATTGTGTCCCTCAAATTAATGAAGTATTGGTAATGTCTTGCTCTTATACCATAATGACATCTTAATTTATTTTAAATAATTCCTTAATTGACTAGAACATAATTTCTCCCTATAATTGGTAACTACAATAATACTTTTAGAGGACATCGCTTGAAAGTCACTTTCAGTATTATAACAATGAGGAAATGTATTTGTTAAAAAATTAGCTATTTGCATTTACAGCGAAGCCTTGTAGACCAACGATGTCATAGATCAATAAGAAAGATTTTCAGCAACAACTAGCAAACGCTTACATTAATAATCTCTTTAAAATATCATCAATAAATGTATATCTGTAGTTTAGTATTGGAAAAAACAGCCCTGCGAAATGCAAAACAATTCCAACATTGTGCATGGTGCAAGCATCCATCGACTCATGAATGTTTGACATTGGTCCCAAAGGACGGACGTGTTCTCCCTTTAATTTCTATCAGCGGTATAATCCCCTTTTGAAACCCTTTTTAGGGTGAATTAGAAAGGCCCTGCATTCAAAGAGATGAGTGGAGAGAAGGGGGCGGGAATAATCACAAGGGCCTAGCTGTCTGTGTGGATTAGAATGGGAAAGAAAATCCTTTCATCTCAGATCTGTACTTCCAAGCTTGGAAGCATGCATGCACACTCTCATGCGCAGACACAACGCACCAAAACTCAAATGCACACTTCTCAACTAAATAAAGCCAAATTAATATACAAGATGATTTTCAATTATGCTAAAAAATGGGCACGGTAGTCAGTGGATTAGAGGAAAGCTTGTATAAAAGGTTTTGCTCTCGAGGCTGACCTCTCAGTTTGGCTCTTAGGCAAGACGGAGCGCATGATCTAACTTGCTTCTCCAATTTCTCATGCTGAAATGCGGACTGCTGCTCTATTTTTGGCAGACAGCCTTTTGACACACAGCAAAATGTAACGAGAGGGATAAGCCCAGAGAACCTCCTCAGTGAGAAAACAACAAACAGAAAAAAACAACACCATCTGACAGATAAGAAAATGGATTAGCCATTATGTGTGTTTGCTCAGTTGTCTACTTCTGTGAGGGTTTAACTGAGAGTAAAATGACAAGAAGCCTAGCTGTGTGTGACAGGAGTTGACACCAGAAAGACCGTGTCACTGTAATAACATAAGCTGCGTTTTCACCGCAGGAACTTTCCCCAGCGACAAGGAACCTTTGGAGGAAATCAGTGCGTTTCCACCCCAGGGACCATGGTCTAAATTAAGTTGCCAGGACATTATTTTACCCCCTAAAAAGTCCCTGCTTGAGGGGTAGTACTTTCCAACAGTACAGATACTTTGGAGGTGGCGCTTTCAGTGCTGAACATTTCTGACTGGTTGAGTCCTCGCAGCATTTTATTTCAGCCGAGACTTTCTTTTTCTTGCAGACGCAAACCATCGTGCTTCAACACATCAACACTGAGTTAAGAGAATAAAGCATACGACAGTTGTATAGACGCGCACCGTAATGATGGAAAAACAGATGTCACCTTTTCATACATCAGTGGACTACTTTGCCTATTCTTTGCAGGTCTTTAGACAGGCTGATACAACCTTTTAGTTCCTCAAGGACTAGTTTCTGGCATTAAAGATTCTGGGTATATATATAACATAAATAGAAGATAAACATTCTTATAGTTCTATTACACTAAAGTAAAAATAAACATCTTATTTTAATAAAGCTAAACAATAAGGTTGTTGACAACCCTTGTGTCATTAGTACTTTATTCAGTTACTAATACGAGGCTTTGTACTACAGATCTCTCAGGTTTACCAGGAAAAAAAATAGCTTATCATCCTCTCCTTGCTTTTTTTTTTCAAAATCACTGAGAACACTTCACCTTCACTGGAGTTTCATTTGTCCAGTATCACAGAAGAGACACTCCAATGAAACTAACATCACAAGTGTCCAAAAAACTGAAACCAAACAAGCCACAGACAAATGTGTTGTTTTCCCAAAAGGCTATATACAACCAGTCAAGTGGTATTTTTAAGCCAATTATAGATAATCACACCGTGGGAGCTGGTGCACAGAACTGAGTTAAGAATCTGACTAGACTATACAGCAAGCTCGAGCATGCTCTATTATTCAAAGCATCTCCTCAAATGTCAAATTACCAAATGACTCTTTCTAGATTACATGTATTGCAGCAGGCGGCTGTTGGCCTGAGGCGACGTCATTCTTTATTTCCCACCCCACCCAAATGTATGTAAAGGGAGAAATTGTCTGCCAACTACCTTGATCAAACTACTGGAGAGTAGAGTTGGTGTTCTTAGTTAGAAATGCAACAATTAGCTGATGAATTGATCAGTCGAAAAGCAAAAGCAGGGACTATTTTGTCAAGCACTCAACTGTTCCAGATACTGAAATGTGTGAATTCACTGCTTTGACATTTGTGTTATATTTTAGTAGACTGAATATTTTTGGGGTTTGGACTGTTGGTAAAAAATAAAGCAAGATATTTAATTCCAGTCACCTTGGGCTCTAGGATTTTTCACAGTTTTCTGGTAAAATATTGAATCAACAACTTGGTTGAAGCCACGGTTTCATTTAAAGCCATTATTTCATTGCTTTTACATATTACATTTGAAACTGCAGCAGATAAAACTGCTCTGGTAGCAGGCATATACTTTGTACACTGACGTTTTTATGACCAGAGACACAAGTCGCAAGATGTCACAGCTGAAACTTTAAGCTAGAAAATCTCAGAACTGGTTCCAGAGGGTGTCAAGTTTGAGAACAGCAGGATGTGGACCTTCTTCTGGCAGATGAGTGACAGGACTCTCGAGGTTTAAGACGGGTTTCAAAATAAATTTTAGCAATTTTATCAGATTCCTTATGAACAGAAAATGAAATAGCATTGACGAGTATTAAGCATTACAACTTCAGAGGAAAGAAATACTCTTTGATAACAAGCAATGGTGCAATGCAGTAATGAATTTCACAGCAGATACAGCATTTTTTCCTGAACTCGTTCCATTTAAGAACAAACTGGCTGCAAACAATCCCCTTAGAAAAGTATTAGGGGGGAGGGCAAGACACGTAATCCTCTCTATAATCACTCCTTGCTCAAACACTGCCTTGCTGTTAACTTCCTCTTTGTTTAACTAAAAACCTTTCACAAGCAGTTAAGCTCTCGGACTACAAATGTTTTCATGGTCAAACCTGTTTGGATATTGATGATTATTTTAACATGTGCACCAGAAAATGTATAAATTGTGAGGGTTGAACTACTGCGAGCAAAGAATTGAGGGGAAGGAAATTCTTTTTACGTGGCCAAAACAAAAGAGATGGTGCAGAAACAAAAGCCTTCAGCAACAACTGGAGAAATCCCCAAACATAGTCTGCAAACTCTTTTACAACCGTAGCAAGTCAGTACAAACTTTGAGCCACCTCTTCCCTCACTGGTAGAAAATTCCAGTTGAGGGGGAAAAAAAGCCACGTCTGCTCCTCCCCACTGTGTGGGTTTTGTTCTGCTAATCAGACCACATGCCTCAAGGATTCAGGAATCCAAGAGCTCTCAGCCAGCTCCTCTCATTCCACATACAGCCGCAGCAGCCTGTGACAAGCTATTCAGTGTGTTGGGGGGGTTAAAGACTCTATCCATTCATAACACTGTTCAACGCTCCCTCCCTCCTCTGCTAATCTCAGGCAGTTCTTCACCCCCCCCCTTCCCTCTTACCCCTCATGTGCCCTCTCTTTCCCCTCTCACCACAGCAGAGTCCTTTTTATCTATCTGCATACTGCATTCTGGGTCTGAATAGTCTCATGGTTTATTATTAGACCATGGTCCAACCACACACCCACCATGGTATTAAATAGAAGAAACAGAACTAAGCCTACATCGAGTTAGTGCAATGGGAGTCTTGATATTTGGCTCTCTCGTTCCCTTGCTTGCCTTTTTTTTTCTTTTTAAACCTTATTTCGGTTTGTTTCCTCTCTGTTCTCCCCTTCCTGGCTCTCTTGCTACTCACGCATTGAGAGACGAAATGAGGCACACTGGAAATTTGCAGGCTGACAATGGAAGACAGCTGCTCTTGCTGCAAGTCTTTCATGAGCTGAATTAGTTGTACAAGCCTTTGCTCCCTTCCCCCCACACATGGTTCCCTCATAGCGAGCCGATCCAGACACAGCAACACACCTCGTGTGAAGCTTAGGAGAGAGAAAGACAAAGCATGACATGGGCTTTGTTTGACAGATCTGTGATTACTTTTAGCAAAAGAAGCCCTGTGGAAAACCATAATGTCAATTTTTAATGTGTTGTATTACATTGTTTTTGTTTCAAACAGAAAGTAAAAATCAAGTTTCTAAAATGATACTGATGTTAAACTATTAAGTTTTAAGGGGTGAATGCTGGAAGATTTTACAGACTGACGCTATTATTTACATTCCAGAGCTTGCATGTTTTTGATGAATTGGAAATAAATTAATTCAAAAAGATATCTGCTGTGTCTATTTGTGTTACAGTGTGTCTGAAGACAATAGCCTCTGAGCTTGGGTTCACTTCTAAACTAAATAACAACAATAATGTCTAAACTGATAAAACAGAATCATCAAAAATTACTTTTCAGAGATCAAAATCTACACACACAATACAATTATACCCATAAAAAGATATCTAACATCTTTTATGTTACAAAACATTAGAGCTCGTTTTCGAATTATGACTCTGAAAAGCTAATGAAAGCAAAATACCTGGAGTCTGAGAGTGCTATTACTCACTGAATCACCAAGCTATTCTAATAAAAGGAGCAACAATATGGCTTTCACATTCCCAGCATGGCGTATCGGGTTTCATATGCACCTTGATTAGCTTTGGTAAAATGATCAGGTATGACTTAAAAACACTGTTCTTTTGATTAAGACTGCCTGATGTGAAAAACACTTATTATAGGATCTACATTAACATTTTTTAAGAGGAGGATTCATGACTCAACTGCATGGATCTAAGACATGCCCTCAAATCTATATAAGGGTTGAGTGACTGGACGAATGTGTCCATCGTCGGTTGTTGTTTTTTTTTTTTAAATCCGATTTTATTTTCGTTTTAGGTTTCTAATTTAATGCTCTACCTCAGAATAACAAGAGAGCCGCTGCTCAGAGACAGACTCTCGTTCAGCGAGCCAGTAGTACAAAAAGAGGCCAGCAACAGCAGAGAGAGGCAGCGGGGAAAAAATCGGGTGTAGAGCCAGAATATTTGAGGCGGGGGGGTGTATAAAAATACAGAATCCCTTTGGTTCACGAGTCGTTTCACTCGTGGCAGGTGAAGGAAAGAACCAGGTTACTTTATAGAGCTGGTCTTCTCATCAATAGTGTGGATTGTGTGGACAATGTAAAAGTAAGTGATAACACAACTGAAAGGGAAATTGCTGGTTAGTGAGAACAATGGAGGGAAAAACAGAAAAACATCAAAAGGGCTGATGAAGAACTGCCAATAAGACCTCTCACTACAGAATTTGATCCTTTCACTTCAATGACCAGTTGCACTCATTCCAACCACAACTCTTTCAAAGTTTTCATTATTCCAGATTGCAGCTCACTTTATACTCAATATCAAAAGTGACAACAAATCCCAAAAGCCTTCAGGAAGCAGAGAAACGGGACACAAATCAAGCTTAACACTACTAAAGGTCACTAAGGCCAAGGTACTACAGGCAGTGTTTTTGACTGGAAAAGACCTGGTTCCAGTAAGAAATATTTCCAAACCAAAAAAAAGCCTGTGGTGCCTCTCGACCAGGATTTCCTGAGTAACAAGCCTATAAACTTTGTGGGCCACAACATTCTTCTTGTAATTCAATATCTGAATCTGTGGTCTGCTGTGTGGGTCGAGGAATCTGGTATAATGGTGGCTTATGCTGTAACAATTTTCTAATATGGATTTCGAGCGTTACGGTTGATGACTAGCCTATGCAGCAATGTGAATCTGAAAACGAATATGTTCCCTGACTGCAGCCGAGTGAAGTGTAGGTGCAGTAGGGAGAAAAAAGACAGCGAAAGCAAACAAGTTGGACACAAAAAACACTTTAATCGCTTTAATTTTGCAGCATCTTGGGTTTGTACCAAATGGCAAGAGAGAGTCAACTAATCTTGGAAGCTGTGTGTGTAAATGTTTGAAATGCATTCCCATCTCAGAATCAAGCCTCTTTTAACTACTGGTTGTGTTCATCAAATAAACCCTCACACATGGACATCAATAAACGTGTTTGAGCAACAAATAAACTACGTGGAAAACATAAAAACATGCAATTATGTTTTTAACACTGTATATGTGTAAAAGGTTTGAAGGTTAAAATATTGGATGTCAACCGCCCCCCGACAATCCATAAGCACTTGATCACTGGATGCAACTGCCATTAAATTGTGACATTTAAAAATATGAGCATTTTGCTGTAGTTTATTCTCCCCCCCACCCCCCCTCCCATCTTGTGATTACACAAGCCATTTTGATTTACACTGATTCTACTGGCTGTTTTGATTTGCAATGGCATGTCAGTGAGGGATAAAACACTGTAAACCTTGAAAATGTGCGGTATGCATGGTATGCCTCTTGGTCTGCTACAAACAGGAGTATCCCTGGGACATGTGCATTCATGTAAAAATGAAAATACCCCAACAATGTTATAATTACTACACTAATTGTTAGATCAATTCTAAAAGTTGTTCAGCGATTCAAAAGACCTCAATGGTCTATTATTAACTTGGATTTTATTTTGTCCTTACACTTTATGTTTTGTTTTGCCTACAAGCTGAAACCAGCTCCCATTATCATGAATGCAGCGGCTAATGGCAGCTGTGGAAAACAATTAGCGTCAAATGTTTGCTTCCTGTAGTAGTGAGGGACTCCCTGAGGGTGAAAGCTTCAAACAGGCAGAGGCAGCAACGAAGAAATCACAACAGCAATGAACCGAGGCTTGGAGATAATTCAACACCATCATTTATCAACTTTCTGTGGAATCACAGATTGATCTTACGAATAAGTTGTGTTCTTTGTTTAAAACTGTTTCCAAAATGTGATTTTAAGAATGCTGTGATCATCACAATGAATGAATGATGGTTATTTTGCACACATTTGCCATATCATGATACAGATAATGGATTTTATTTGAACAGTGCTTTAGTACACTTTTAATAAATAGGAGGATTTTAGCGAAATATAATGTATTTAATCCTGCTGTTTAATTATTATCATTTACCAATATAGCAACAACAGCTTTACTCAAGTCCACAGAATTGGATTTACTAGCATATGAAGAGGTAAGACAACAGCCCCACTTTGTAGTGAGCTTTCTGATGAAATTCACTCTTCCTTTTTTAAAAGTAAGTCACAGTCTCTCCTCTATTCCAGCGTCTTTAAAAGCCCTGGCACTACTTAAAAGGAATGAGCTGTAACACAATAGCAACAGTCAGTCAGGCACTGGCAAGGAGAAAGAACTGAAAT
Source organism: Dicentrarchus labrax (assembly GCF_905237075.1). Taxonomy (NCBI): domain Eukaryota; kingdom Metazoa; phylum Chordata; class Actinopteri; family Moronidae; genus Dicentrarchus; species Dicentrarchus labrax. Next base: position 9,207,248 of record NW_026136719.1, read on the forward strand.
CCCTCCACTCCCCGAGCCGGACATCAGCAGCAATGCAGAGCGGCGGCTGTGCTCTTTTATTCAAGTGCAGCCTTTCCTTTCTCTCCCCCCCTTTCAAAGTAACATTGCCAATGTAATTTTCCATGAGAGCTGCTCCATTTATCAGGGCCACTGGCACATAGAGGCAGCTGACGAATGCCTTACTCCTCTAGATTTGTATAATGAGAGGTGGGAGAGTGAGACGCACTCAGAGGTGGTTAGCACTTGTACGGAGGAAGTAGAGATGATTTATTCAGCATCCGAGAGCCAATGCTTTGGGGAGCTTTAACTTAGGACACAGACAATGTAGCCACGCTATTACACCTCCACCGTGGAGAACAAGACACCTGGTGAGACACATACTGATTAATGCTTGAATTACACTGGACATGGGACAGCGAGTTCTTTTAAATCAACAGTCAAGCTGTAATGAGGCTGACAAAATTCACAAAGCTACTTCCCAACATCTTAAATCAGGCTGTTTTGGTGTATTACTCAATTCAGCTACTCATAATAATGCATAGTATCTACAGAAAAAAAATGCTACCTGTCACATCACTGAGAAATAAGGTAACAAGTTCAATGTGCAGATTAAATTCTGTTCTGAATTGACATTTTACTGGTCACAAGAACTAAACATAAAGAAAGCTACACAATTACAGTGGACCCTGTCACAAGGCACTGATAGGAAGTAGAAGTAAGTCATGTTCATGTTTCTTTCCATCAGATTCAGTATGAATTTCACAATTTGTGCAGATTGCCAAAAAACATGTAGCCTGCGGACACTGAACGCTAGCTACTGTGGCTAGTGTGCGATGAAGAAAATGTGATTCTACAGACACGTCTGTGACACAAAGCAGTCGTGTGAAATGCTCATTCTAGGCATGGGGATTATGTTTCTGGCTGATATTATGGTGAAGTCTGATGACTGATGAGGTGCGGTTCTTCTGTCAGCCCACATGGCTGCGAAACTAAGTTCTGCCGTTTGCTTTTATTACTGTTGCCAGTGGGAATATCTGTTACAGAGCCAACTGGGTTTCTGTTCAAAGGGCATGTGAAATACTGTATGCTAGCTAATTGTAACTGTACATTTTGAGAAGTGCTATCTAACACTTGTCACTCCTAACGAGCAACCTGTCAAAAGGAGTCTCCCAAGGCCCCCCCCGGGAAAAGTACTTGTTGGCTGTGATTTTTGCATAGTGGCCACAGCTGGAACTGCAGCTCATTACAAAAGAGTGTAACAGAAAACAGAAATAACTTGTTATATTATCACAATTTCAGACATTGGGCTACATACACAAAGAGCCTAATCAACACATTATATTGTATATTGTATGTATATTTCAGCTGTTATGCACCTCAACACCACAAGAGAAATTCCTTAAATGTGAAAACCAACTTGGCTTCTTTGTGATTCTGGTGAGCAATCTTCTTAAAAACATGGCATCTGGTTCTTTGACAACATCAAGGATGTCCTCAATTCCCTACAGCTCACTTCCTTGCAATGTCTAACTCATCCTTAACCTTTTGCGTTTTACCAGTCCGGAAAATTATAAGGATGTGGTCCTTCAAATGTGCAAGAGTAGGTATTATCAACCACAATGGTGTGGACACCAGCTGTGGATATAACCTTACTATTGCTGTGCTTGATCCTACTCCGTATCTTTTCCTTAAGTGATTAAATGTTTATAGATATATATATATATATACACACACACACACACACACACACACACACACACACACACACACACACACAAAAAACACACACACACACACACACACACACACACACACACACACACACACACACACACACACACACACACTGTATGTATGCTGATTTCTTAAGGCACCTTTACCACATCCATTAAGTGGGATTGCCAACGTAAAAACTGCTCTTCAAACCAACGCTGGTTTGAAGAGCAGAGGACATAATTATGTCCATTTTCATCACTATTTCAAGGATACCTTTCACCAGCTAGCTATAAAACAGTTTTGACCTCTCTCTTTTATTTAGTGCCGTCAACCAAATCATGTGGTTCTCCCTCAAAAGCCTTTTCATGCTAAATACATTATGATTACAAAGACTCTCCAGAAATGTCCTTTCATAGCAGTCAGCCCAAGGAGACTCTACAGCTTGTGTTCATGACTGGGTGTCCTGGCTTTAAGGAATCAAACAGGCTTCCTCGCAGCCCATCCCCCATGCCACTTCCAGAGCAGCAGGAAAAACGACGAAGGCGTGCTTTGCACCAGCTCCCTCCCCCCACACACTGCTCCACCAGGCATTGCTGGGGCTTGTGGGATTAAGAATGGAACACGATGACAGACAAAAACAGTCCTCAGCACCTCCCTGTTCTGCTGTCTTTTATACTGCCAGAGCATGAAAAGGCTGCTATGAGGCATACAATAGGCACAGTGATAGATCAACTCTATGAGTGAACAAGATAAGTGTGGGTGAATAGATACACAAATCTTTATATTGTTCTTGCAAGATAATGTCAGCGTTGAAATTTGCGAGAGGAGAAATAAGTGGAACACGATGTGACATTTACTTAACTTCACAGACGTAATGTGATGTATATGGCTGACAATGTCTATTATATTCTTGTCTGATTTGGTTTTACTGGCTAATGTATAGTACATAACACTTGATGTTGACTGGTACTAATTTTTAATGCTGCATAAGAAATGTGTAAAACATGAAGGCACTTACGCATCCTCCAAACGAATTAAGCCTCTACCGTAATGAAAAAAAAAAAAACACCACCACTGTGTGGGCCGTTTCCTGTAGCTGGTATCATATTTGTCAAGGGTGCCCTTATTCGTCGTGTGGTAATAAAAGAGAAAACAACAGTAGGTCTTTTTATGCATCACACGTCAGGCAGCTTCAGGGAATAGAGTGCATCTCCAAACTTGCTGTAAGCGACAGCCTATCACAAAGCTCAGCTTGAAGAACCCTACAGTGTAGGGTCTTATGGTGTCCTATTGTATTATTCATAGCCTGATAATCAAAGTGGTGAAAGCCTGTATTGTTTCTAAGATACTTCTTACAGACAAATGCAACTCTGAAGTTGCTAACTGTTGTTGGCTTTTTAGATAAAGTGATAACGGAGTTGTTGCTAACACATTTCAATAACTGTGCTTGTTGAAAATAAGGAGTTCTGGGCACAATTGAAACCTGTAATAAAAGACTAATTACAAAACATAATCTACATTTTGATACTAACGTACAAATGTATTTAAAGCTGCAGCAACAGTAACTATACAAACATTAGGATCAACATAAGCCTGAGAAATTGACATCAAAAGTAAGAAGTAAAAACGTACCTTTTCATTTTTCACCTTCTTTAACGTCTTGCATTCACTATTACCATTTTCCACCTCCTCTGGTTCAGTTTTTGTGGTCAATGCTGGTACTATCCCAACAGGTTCAAGTGCAATATTCCCCATTTGATTGGCTTCTGCCAAGTCTGTTGATTGTGTGTTCTCAAAGGACGTATTACGACTATTCCCCAAAGCAACTTGGGCTTGAGACACAACATCCTTCTCTGCAGCAGCTATTGCCACGACTGGGGCTCCATCTGTTTTGTCCTTCTTACTTTTAGCCCCTTCTTTCTCTTTTTTACCACTCAGAACACCTCTGGAGGCTTTGCCCCCTTTTTCCATGTTCTTCCCAGAGGTGGAATTGTTGCCAGCAGCTCCTGCACTCGCTGCTGTGCCTGTTGGCTCCCCTTGAGTCCGTCCTGTAGTTTCTTTTTTGCCCCCATCTCCAGCTGAAGCTTTGCTACTATTGTCTTTAGAGTTCTTACTGCGCTTGTATTTGGATTTGCTTTCCTTGCCTTGAGAGCCAGACACTGGACTAACAAACCTGATGTTGTCAGGCAATGCTGCCACTGCACTGGGTGGTGCCGCCATGCCGTCCTTGGTGCCAGACATCTCAAGTTTGTCCTTCTCTAAGTCAGCGTCAAGGTCAATAATCAGATTTCCAACACCGATATCCCACTCATCCCCGCTGTCGTAAGTGTCCACCGCATTAGAGTCCACACCTTTCCCGCCTGCAGTGCCACCACTTAGGGACATTTTAGTGCCAACGGCCCAGGATTGCCTCAGTGAGGTCCGACACCCTCTCAGACGGTTGGGACTCAGGGGCAAGGGTTAGAGAATCCTCACGGTCTACTCGTTCCTGTCCCATTTATCCACATTTTGCCCTAGAAAAGAAAAAGAGAAAAGAGTTATATTAGTCCAATCATTCTGACATATAAATAAAAAGTACTACAGCTCTGCCATCACAGAACAGAGCTTTTCATTGGGTTCAAAACACCAAAAAAAATCGTCTGATCATGAGCCAGTAATTCTCTGGTGATCACTCCGCAAACCACTATGGTAATACCCACTGGTGTGACAGCACTGCTCCGAAACCCTCTCTTCATAATCACTTCCCACAGTCGTCATGGCAACCATGGGAAATGTAGCTTAAATCCTGCTTTGACAGCCAAGGTGGCCCCACTGTTCTGAATGACTGGTTCTCTTTTCACAAGGCACTGCTGATAGTGTCACTGCTGATAAATAAGGAGTAACTGGCCTCAGACACCCCCGCTCGGTTTATGGAGCCGTGCCTTTTCAACTCAAGAACACAATGGTAATCTTGCATTAACAGAGGGGCTTAAAAAACATGAATGAACCAGTGTGTGCTTCGGGAGGACAGCAGTTTGTTGTATTTGCTTACACAACATAGCCAAAAAGGTCACCGTGTTTCATATCTTTCAGCAAATAAATTCAAAGACAGATCCCCAGTTGTAATTTTAGGCTGCACATCAACAAAGATCTTGTTAACGGGTGTCTTACAAAATGGAAGTGCAATACATTGCTTGTTAAATTTTCACAATTTAGATGAACTATGTTCTCGGATTAACACGGGGTTTTATAAGACTATTTAGTTTCATCTAAACATTTGCTAATCTCTCTATGTAAAAATACGACAGTGATAGATTGAAACATGAACATCAGCTTGCTGTTGTTTGTGTGTTCAGTGGTTGTGAAAAAAAAGATCTCTTTAACATCTCTAATGTGTTATTTTAGTTATACGCTACATTCATATTATGCTGAGTAATTTTAAAATGTAAATCACACTGATATTTCCCTTGTGAATAACATGTTATTTAAAAACAGTTTGCCTTGTCAGCTGCATCACCATTACTGCTCTTCAGTACTCGCCTTCAGCATTGGCCAATTAGTTTGTCAATGTTAAATACCACAATCAATGGTGCTTGGAGTAGTAAAATTATTCTGGGAGGAAAAATGTTAATATTAATAAATGAATACATTTCACTGTATATCACAACTACTGTTAAAAGGCAACAGCCAATCCACTAGATAGAGTACTTGATACTCCTATCTGTTCTGGGAAGAAAATGTTTCAATGCACTAGTGTCTTAATTTAACCGCTCATAAGCTCCAAATAAACTGGCACTGACTTGACGATGAACTGGTCCCAGAAACACAAAATTTCCAGAAAAAAAACCACCACACGTAGCTAAATAATTAACACCTCTGAATTTCTCATACCCCCTTGTGATAAAGAACGTGACGGATAAAGAAACCTGAGCACAAAAGAGAGTACACAGTGCAGCCCCGCAAAGATCTTTATTTCTGATTAGTAGTCTTGGTGTGTTTGTTTTACGTTTCCCAGCTTGAGAAATAAATCCCACATTTTCTAGTGAAAAATTATTTAAAAAAATAAAACTTGTAGACTTTTACTGATAACTGTATCGATTTGGTGATTTTAGCCCAACTTTTTCAACATTACTTTATCTAAAAGTTCTCTAGTGGAAATCCTTGAATAGAACAACCACAAGCAACTCGAAACATTGTTTGTAACTTAAATAAAAATGTTTAGGATGAAGAAATTCCCACACTTTAAAGACAATGAATTGAATAAATGAACTGAAGAATTGATAAAAAACATTGGAACATGGATCATTCCTGTAGATTTTAAGTTAGCAAGTTGCTGAAGTGCTGCATATTTAACTCACTTATTACTTTTACTTAGATGTTAGACATGTAAAATTACAAACGCAGCAGAACGGCACGCCATTTAAACCACAAACTCTGAAATTATTACAAATTCACCTCACATCTCCAGACTATTAGCCTTATGTAAATACAGCTCATCTTGATGAGCTTATCGGGTCAAATCCTGAACCTTCTCCAATAAGTAACTGTGACATCATCCAAAGAGATTGTGTGGAGATATCAGCATATTTTCTGCTTCATTACTGTTGGTAGTACATTTAATATCTCTATAATGGAAGAGCTTAAAGAAATATTATACAGCCCTTTATGACACCGTGTACCAGACTCATTTCACGAGCCCCGTTTGATCTTCCTCAGGAAATAAAGCCTAAGAGATATAAAAACACAAACACTGCTCCTGTTTTAGTACAGATGCTGGTGCTCTAGTCTTTAAATGAATGCACCATCTACCATTACTCAGCTCTCATTAGCACAACGGTCCAAAATGGCAGCTGGATCACATAATGCACAGAGCTCATGTTGATTAAGTTAAGGGGCCATTCATATCACCCCCAGCAGTGGCAGAGGTAAAACTGTTGAACAATCATTTGATCACCGTGCCTGCTTATTCCGCCACAGATGGCTCCCCAAAGGAACAACAGTCAGTGGCAGGTTTTGGAGGGTTGTAGAGATGCAGCTGTCCCTGTTTGACTGGGTAAACAGTTGTGAGGTCTAATTTGTCCAACACCTCCACAAAAGAGAGGTTGTAACTCTATCGGCAGTTGACCTACTGTACTGCCCTTAGCTGGAACTGCAGAGCAAGCCCTTTTGAAAAAGCCCCACTGAGGAAATGTCCCAGCGAGTGCCCCGTTGAGCGAAAGGCATGCAGGCTGTGCAACTCCCAGAGTGCTTGTCCTTTTTTCACAGATCCAGTTTCATTCAGCAATCTATCAAAGAGGCCACATAAGCTGAACCGAACCGAAAAAAGACAGGGGGAAGGCGATTTCTGGTCGATTTGCTGTGGAACATGAATAAACCGGACCTGGCATACGGTAGTTCTCTGCAAGTGACTGTTAGGAATACCATCTGTGTATAAAATAGAAATCAGAGTATGAGGTTTGTCTATATTCTAGCACCAACTCTGTTCAGACACAGAGCGAAACACAGTACATTTAAGAAACGCTAAAACATCACTGTGTCCTTTCTAGCAACACAGATGCCAGTAATTCTCCAAAAAACATGGAATTCACCAAATATACATCTACAGCAAAAACAACAGCATGTGATGGATAACATATGTTTCCAGTGCTGTATGTCAGCAAGCAGAACAGGTAATTATAGTTTGAATTGCACAGATAAAAACAGCTTCTCAGCTCAGGCACAAATGAGATATGCCCTCAAATTAGGCATGTGTCGACACGAACATTTCGCAGTATGATTATCTGGGCCAGAACAATCTCAGTACATGATTTTATCTCAATAATTACTGAAGTAAGATGAAAATCTTCAAACAGTATTAAAACGTAGCTACTTTGATGACTAAAATCACTGTTTTATTCCATTCTACAACGGTTTTAAGGAGAGGACGGTTCCTTCTTTCATTCATTTAGAACAATAAATGTCATGAGCATTGGTTTTTGCCACGATAAATGTGCATTCACTAGCATGTCACTGGGCCCAGGCCTTTGCACGTTGTTGTTCTTGCTGTAATTACAATCGCAAAAACTTACACAATGCTATGATGTTTTTTATCTTTTATTGAGGTTTGTATGCAGCCATAATGATTAATGTCTCATCTCTGCTCCCAATACAAAAAATCTCATTAAGGGCTGAAAAATGCTTCTCCCCAAGTTACTTTAAATTGTCTTGCAGAGATTCAGATGGTTTGTCGCGGCTCACAGAGGAGCTTTTAAAAAAAACGCCTCCAAAATCTCAGCTACATGCTCTGCATAGCTGTGCCTCAGTGTATCAAACAAGCGCTGACTGGTTGAACAGTGAGGAACATCCAGGAGCACTGGGGTTGAGCAAACACCCCACACATACACAAATACATTAAACTAAATGGAAAAAGCAAAGGGATGGTTTGTTTATTTTCTGCCACTTTCATATATTTCTAAAGACAAATTAAGACAAATTAAGACAGATTCCTGAGCTGTTTTTAAATGTGTTTTTTTCTCTATACTAAATGATTGTTAATTAAAAGGAAAAACAAAATACTGAATATATAATCATGCCCACATAACTGCCCATAATCAGTTGGTTCACAATGTGTATAAAGAAGCTGTACGTGGTTACAAAATCCATCTGATATGCCTTCTGTATACAAGAATGCAAGAATATGCGAATGTTAGCAGATTAAAAAGCAACTGTGGCACCAACATATGCAGGAAAACATGAGTCTGGCAATGTGCATCATCTCTGCAGGTCATTTAGAGGCAGGTTCCCATCCACAGAGGCCCACAGTAACCTCCATGTAATTGGATTGAGTGCTTGAGCTGATTACGAAAATAGAAATGGACCCAGCCAATCCAGGTGATGGGAATCAGGAGTCTGTGGGTCAGCCAGCACCTTTATCAGTATAACATGTCATCGACAGGAACGCAAAGATCCCCAGCAAAGTGCGAATGCTCTGAGAACGCATGCATTACAAAGAGTCTCTACAGTTTATGAAAACACATGTATTCTTTATCTTTAGATCAAATTAATACATTATTAGAAACTAAATGAGGTCACTTTTGGTTGATACTCCTCAAAAGACACAAAAAGGTTTAGCTTGTCATGTTCCTGTTATTGCCGATGGGTATTTTCTTAGCCCTGACTGCAGCAGCTTTCTGCATCTCTCGGATTGGCAGCTGTATGACTCAAATCGACAGTAACCAAAGAAGTGTGAAATATGCAGATTGCTCTCTGGCTGATTAAGCTTTAATGTCCAGACTCTGGAGTGATGAAGCAAAAAACAAAGCTCTCACACCACACTGCCATCATTCTCCATGGTAGTTTTCCAGTACAGCGGGTAGGGTGGAGAAACAGAAATACAACAATCTGGCTTTTTCATTTGATTAAAAAAGGCGGCTGGTCGCCAGCAATTATCAGTATCTTGAATGCTTCACTCCCACATCAGGACTATCCACACTGAAGTGGATGAATCAGAGTGTTTTCAGGTCATTTAATTTGATTACAGTTCCTAAATGCTACCTGTTAACCAGGAAATGAGTAGTGCCTGTGCAGCTTCATGGACTGTTAAATGAATCACTATTTTATGTTTGAAATGCAGGTTAATTACCACAACTGTATCATGTGATCAGCTATACCCACATTCAAAGTGAGTGATCATAGATTAAGTTATAGGCATCATAAAACTGTCTTCTTGACATTGCCACAGAGCTCCTCGTCTTGTCTGAGCAGGCATATTACATAATTTACAAAATCCAAACCAGCTTTTTTCAGACTATAAAAAATATAGAGGATATAGATCTGTTTGAAAAGTTTAGTTTTTGGTGTGAAAAACAAGAACTCAAGACAGAGAAAGAAAAGTACATTTTAAAATTTAAGTAATGTGGCCAAAGATAAAATCCCTGCTGACCATAAGTTCTATCCACTCATCCTATTTTTGCATTAACAAAACAAGCTAAGGAAGAAAACTACAATCTCAAAACAATTCCATGGTACCTTCTTCTGGGACCTCTCTGGCCGTACTTCAGCTACAATATTCCACTCAACTACTCCACTCGCTTTTGGTGCCTCTCCTTTTTTTGGTACACTGCAGATAGTACTTTGAATAGTACCCCCACAACGTAGGCAGAGCTGATCATCAGAGCAATGGAGCTGGGCAAAGAACCACGAAACAATACACAAGAGCTGAGAAGCTGCAGCTCTCTCTTTCACTAATCCACACACTAACTACGCACACAAAAATTAGTGTTACTCTTATAACAACAGGATTTGAAGGGATGGTGTGTTCTTGATACATCTGCACTTCGTCAGTTGACCACAGTGTGGTTTTGCGGACTGACATTTTTTGAGTGAATAAAGAAATTGTGGCAGCTATGATGGTAGTTCACAGGGTTTATGCTGGATGCTTACTTTTTAGTCTCAGCTCAGCTCGCTTGGAACCTCGGGTGGTACCCAAAAAACACCAGGTACTATCCATAATGGAAAACAAAAAAAGCTGTACCATGCGATGGAAATGTGGCTTATTGTAGCACCCATATTCTATTCAAATAATGTTTATTGTATGCTTCTATAGATTAATAGTGCATATTACCAAGATGTGGGCTGGACTAACTAGGCTAATAAATGCTGTTTACCTGCAGTGATACCAGTGATACTTTGGTGTGTGCACATAGTGAATCCACAGAGTCCATACATCCAGCCTGATTAATTATTGGTTGTAAAGTGCATATGTGCTTATCTGCTTATCTAGCCAATGGTAAAGTCATTGAGACAAGGACAGTTTATCTGTATAGCATCTTTCAACAACAAGGTAATACAAAATACTTTACATAAGATGTAAAAGGCATTGAGACAAGATATAAAATATACACATAACATAAAAAGATACACAAAAAAAGGAATTCAATTTTGTTTATATAGTGCCAAACCAGAACAGAAGTTATCTCAGCACACGTATGTAAGTGGAAAGCATCACAAACAAACAACATTACAAACTAACCCATCTAACCCTGACCCTGAGTACAGATTGGACTCAAATATCTACATGGCTCAATGTATGATCATTATAAAAACTAAACATTTATTCAAAGCAGACCGAACGCACTGGTGGTATTTAGTCAGGCAGAGTTTGAAGAGACAAATGTTATTAGAGCAATTTATTTTTTTAAAGACAGACAGATAAAAGCACTAATGAGAAAAAATTGGGGGATGAAGCTAGCTGACATCTTTAAGTGACATACCATAATAGTGGATAAATGGAGATAACTGTCAACAAATTCAACTGATGACTATACGCATGAATAAAGACCTACTTGCCTAGTACTTGTGAAAGGCACTGTAATTATGGTGTGTACTCAATTAAAGATTTAAGATGATCACTCAGCACTAAAAAAGACACCATATTGAACTATGAGAATGTTAGGGGGCAATTACAGATTAGCTGGCTAACTAATGATTAACTAAATCTTTTCTCGAATCACTCAGCGATGTTTCAAGTTAGACAGCTTAAACTGACTTTGATAGTGATATCAATAGATTCAATGAAAGAACAAAGACTTGCTCTCAAGCTTTAAGTAGCTGACAGATGAAGTCAGCTCTGTGTGAATTGTAATCAAACTGAGCTAAATAACACTTGAATTATTAGAAGTAAACAAACATTTGGTTCACACGAATCAAAGCTCAATCAAGTGCATTTACTGCCATTTGATAGTGGAATTGTTTGCCATGGTAAATTATTTTTATTCTCATTTATGCAAGCTATAAAGTATACACACACGCACACACAAATGCCTGTCACAAAGTACTCGTTCGTGGTGAACTACTATTAGCAATAACTTCCTTTTCAGCATAGTCTTAACATTAGTCTCCAACATTTGTAGAAAGGAAAACAACGGAAAATAAATGCTACTAAGACCATACCAATTTGTCAAGCCTAAATAGCGGTGACCAGTCTAAACTGGGAATTCTACCCACCCATGAGTACAAATAAATAATCAAATTGTGGCTTGTCTGTGGCAATAGCTGATGCAGTGGATGAAAAGAACATGCACACATTGGTCAGAGTGTAAGGAAAGCCCAATCTTAAAACCTTGACAAGGTGCCAGATTGATTTTTCCTGTGTTCAAAGAGGACTCTAGCAGAAACACGAGGAGCTCCATTAACATGCTCAGCCATTCCACTCTCCCATGATTTCTGAATTACAAAAGCCAGTCCCTAAGATTCTCAAAACACTTCTCATTATCTTTGCTCACTTCATTCTATAATTGAGACGCTCTGTCTCAATGCAGATCAATAGTAACAGCAGCATCTACTGTGGCACACTTGTTCGTGTACGTGGGCAATTGTAAAGACGGCTCACTGAGTGTGCATACTTAATCTCTTGGTGCAGAGGCTTTAGGTTGAAATCTGTAATGTGTGTTTTCTCTTTATTAATATATCTTTGCTATATCAATTTATATGGTGAAATGTGGTATACCACCAATAGACTACATTTACCACTGGAGATGCTTTTTATACTCTCCATGCTCGCCGCAGTTCATCTAGTTTCGTTGTCTTTCAATGCCATCTAACCTCATTAGTTCAGTAAATAATATATTTGCATCCATGACAGTACATAACATGTTAACTGCATAACACCATGGTGGAAAGTCCCTACAATAATTACACCAGATGCATCATCTTAACTGGCATTTGAACGTTCAGAAAGGAACTAATTTCAGTTTTATAGTACTTATAGTTTGTGACTATCTGTAAAATCACTGCAATGAGTGGCATATGCTATTTAAAGTATTAGACAATCTAATGGAGAACTCTCCCCTATTAAGTAACATTCTAGCAATTTATCAATAATTATTATTATCACAGGTTTATGTTATATTTCCATAACAACTGTAAAACTAAGTGAAATTATTACATTGTGATATTAAAGCAGCTCTTCAAGTATATTCTAGTGTCATCTGCATAGCAATGCAACTGCATATTTAGCATGTGAACTGTGTACATACTAAGAACAGAAGAGACCAAGTAATGACTTCTGTGATAATGTAAGATAATATAAATAAGGAGGTATCTATATTCTGCTTGATGCGAGGGCTATGCCAACACTAGCACTGGACTTAATAATCTGAAATCTAACATTATCGAGAAAAGACCAAAAGAAAAAATTAAATCTTAACAATAGCAAGACAAAAGCGCAATATATAGAATGGGTTGCAGATGTCAGGTATACTCAAAGTGCCAACTAATATGATTACTTACTTACTTGAATGGAAATGTTTTCAGGGTTTATGGTTTGCAAGTTTACTGTAGTGCTAGAAAACAAAGCAAGCGAACTTCGCCATTACATTAGCCAAGGAACTGAATTATTCAAAAACAGGAGAAGTACCAGTGGACATGAGGAAACACTTTAGGTACTTTGTGTTGACTTTACTGTTGACAACTACACCCCCTCCACAGCCAGATACACTGAGGTGGTATAAATAAAACCTCAGGGTGTCTTCCCATTAGGCATTGCTGTCATGGCGCTGTGAACTTAATGACTGGTGTTCAGAGCTGATCTCAAGATAGTCTTCATACATGACGACAAAAGGTTCACACAATAAGACTAAGAGGCAAGATTCTGACATCCTGTCCTCAAAGATCTTGTGGCATAAAGACACGAAGGTTCAAAAGTATAAAGTAGACAAATCCAAAGCAAAGGCAGTAGTAAACAAACATAAAATGGCAGCAACTTCCTGAGTGATTGCTTATTTATAGTCTTCTGTGATTGTACCAATACTGTATATAAAGGTTACTGTACTTCAGTTTGTTTCATTATTCATTAATTGAACAACACTGTCAGTGGAATTTTTGAGATGAGTAATTTCACAAGCCAGGATTGATCAACTATCAGTGTCAGCTACCTACAGTCCATAAATTTCTGATTTGTTGTTTGTTTGATCTGGTTACACAAGCTGTCAGGCACAACCCATTGTATTACATGCAAATGAACGGCAAGTTAAGCACAACCTAATCACATGTAAAAGGAATTAAATTAATTAAATCGTTTATTCAGAAACAAACAATTGTAAATGAGCTAACTGCAGCTGCAGGAGAGACAAGTCTCTTTTAAAAGATGATATTTTCTGAAGGTGGTAAACCAATGTTGACGTGTGATCTTCCCAGTGTTAAGTATAGCAGAAAGGTTGGTAATGAGAATTCACTTCACACTGAACCCTGCATGAGCTCAGTACTAGAAACACTATTGTCGAAATATCTCAGTAATTTCTGAACAGGGCCGTTGGGCCAAATGATAAAAATCACCAACAGCATGACTTGAATACTATCATAACATTTATCAATAGGTCTAATCCATGTACCTTAAGAGTATTTCCTCATAAAACACACAGCTCTGGCTCTCTCATTTTCACTTGTACTCACTTAGATGATAGGATGTAATCATTACAGTTTAATGGGTATTTCCTCTTTAGCGCCTGATTGTTTTTTTCCTGGGATGGTCTCAAACTTAAGTCGCTGAACTGTTCAAAGTAAACAAACCAGACTCAGGGTCACCGTACAATGTTAAGGACGTTTGATTTTTATCAGACTCTGGAATCAGCTGCAATGTGGGGGGGTTGGGGTGGTCAGTAAACTCAGCAGGCTCAAGCTCTTTCTCATTAGAGGATAATCAGCGTGACCGTCGCGCCTGACTGCCTCCAGTTAGCTCGACTGAAATCAGGCTTCAACTCAAGATTATTAACTGATTTGAAGACACCACTAAGCCAAACCAACGATGCATGTTTCCTTTTGCACGTTATATGGCAGAATTTGACCCAGCTGCCACAAAACAGTTTGTTAAAAAGGGTTCATTTTTGAGACTCTGCAAGGCACTTACATGCTAATTTCCACTTAAAAACTCTAAACTACAGAGGGGAGCTTGCAAAGATGAATAAAGTATCACATACCAACATGACAACACATTTGGAGAACAAGGGAATACTTGCTGTCAAACCTAACATGGCAAAGATTATATTAAGGTTTTAAGATCAACAGATGTGCCACATTTTCTTCTTAAGGCGCTAAATCCCGGTCTGAATGGAACAAAGAGAAAATCAAGCAGCCAGCTTCAAGATGTATAACCCAATGCTGCAACAAGCAATTTACAGTGCAGTTGTTTACAACCATGTGCCAAACACCCAGCATAAAGATTTTTTGTCTAAAGCTATATCTCATTTGCTGAACACAATTTACACCATGACACCAGAACAGTGCTGACATTTGAAGGCAGTTACAGACACAGGTTAGCATATTACCGAACAAAGCTTGTTTGTGAGTAAATGTTTGTTCAGAAATTATATTTTTTTGGTTCAGGAATGATGTTTTTCTCTTCATCCAACACATACGTCAAATATTTGCCCATTTGCTTTCTGGCTGAACACTAAGGGTGGGAACATTAAAGAGAGAAAGACAAAAAAAACCTAAAACTAAAACTTAAGTTCATTTCGCCCTTATTTGATTGTGGATAAAACTAATGCAGCAGATAAATCCAGGTAGGACATGCACATACTGGTGACATACACTGCTAAAACACTGTACCAACTGTGAATTGTTATAATGTTGTGGAATATTTTCCCCATGCATCAATGCTGTATAAAAGGTTTTTTCTCCTCAATCCAAAATATAAACAGAAAAGAAGTTAAATAAATATGTTGGGTAAAGTAGGCTTGTTTTTCTACTTAAATACTGGCTGACAAATGAGGGCGAAGGAAGAGTTGTGAAAGGACAAGGCCTGAGGCTAAAGAGCAGACAGTCCCTTGTCTAACACTGCTGGGTGTGTGTGTGTGTGTGTGTGTGTCTGTCTGTCTGTGTCTGAACATTTCTGTAACAGAATAAGATAAAGACAATTTTTTGCTTCAGTCTTTTATGTATTGTTTATTACAAGCATTCCTGCACGGGCAACCTGCCAGGCCAGATTCAAACAAATTCTTACTGAAATACCCATCTGCACACAATGCATTCAGTCAAGCAGATACTATCTAAGAACAACTTCTGTGGTTATTTCATACTGTCGAACTAGTTTAATCCATATTAAATCTGCTAATGTACTATTTTGCAGATGACTTTCCAGGAGAAACTATGAGAACCACGAGAAGACAACAGGGCCACTACTGAGTGACTAATATACTGCACTACTGTTTGTTCCATGGACAGTTGAGGTGTTGCCATGTGAATGTCTAACTAGAGAGAGGGCATAGACAACCATTAACCTCAAATAACTGCCTGCCTCTCCTCCAGCAGCTGCTTAACAGAGGCCAAGTCAACAAGCGGGGCTTCAAATAGCATTGTCACTCTCACATGGTAGCTTTCCAGAATCAATGCAACAGTGATCTGTTCCTGAGAGGCACAAGTGTCACATTCAGAAATTGATGTGTATCAGGCATAAGCACCAATTTAGACCCAATTCACGATTGATCCGAATACTGCAGGTTCTGACGGGGCTGTATCAATTAATGACCGATTATCTCTACATATCACATCCCATTAAACAGGCTTTCTTCCTTCCACCCACCTCGTGCAGCAGGAAGTCTTGCTCCTAAAAACGCAAAAGTAGGCAGTAACATCAGACAGTGAGTGCTGACACACCCAATCACTGCCGGCAATGAAATGCTGGAAAAGTACCTTGTTATATTTCACTGACCCGGTATGAAGTGATAAAACAAGACTTGTGTATTGCAGTGCGTTCATATTTTCTCCAACTCCAAAACTGTATAATTGCTTGTACAACCTCTTCACCAAGGCTCACTCCCAATTTTCAACTCATATTATCCCTCATCCAAACCGTTTAGACACGGCGCAAACTGAGTTATGTATTCTGTTTCATATGGTCTTAAACTCCTGAAATTACACTGCCACTGTAAACAGCCATAGTTTCCATGTTTCAAAATAGCAACAAATGTTTATTTTTTTTGTTAAATGTTTTCCTTATTCAGACGTCTGACAGCATTGTTTACATATTCACTGCCACTATGACTGTTTGGTGATCCATTAAAAAGGGAATGACAAGGTTACATGTGCATCCACCTGCAAAACTGCAAGTCAGCTAGGTCAGCGCTCAAATGCTCCGTCACCCTGAAAACTATAAAGAGCAAAGGTTTGCTTGCTTTTTCCTCGGATTGTAAATGATGTAAACGCCTTCGGTTATCCATCTACATCTCCTATTCCACATGCCTGTCTGCTTTACTATTCTCCAACACCATCAATCTTCCCTCATAGTGCCTGACAAATGAAATGCAAAGCAAACAAGTAGACTGTCAGGCATCATATTCCCCCTCTTATGTCAACATTTAATACATTTTCTTTGTCAGACTTCGGTAAGGTGAAAGTAAAACCTAAGACAACCGTTCAACCTTATACCTAAGTCAATGGCACCAATGCTCCTTTTTAGCAATGCTACACTATATATCCATATTTAGTCTGATATATTCACAGCTTGGAGGATCCCAATATTTCACTTTACTACTAATAACACTAAAGCTGAATTTATGGTTCTCTATTGAGTTGTTTCACTGCTCCTGCCGTGGATGCCTACGGCGCGCCGACTGATTTATGGTTCAGAGTAGGATTTAACCCATTGATTGTCGGGGCACTGTAACCGCACTAGATGGATGTGTTTTACATTATCAGACCGTGTTATGCATTTATTACGCATCTTAAGTAATTGGGTTTACTTTCATTTATTCCCTTTGTTATAGACAGAGAGGATTGTGGTTGGAAAAAGGTTTGCAGTGGAAATGGCTTTGCAAGATTACAAAATACATATTTGTCAAACATCACTGAAAAGGAGGATCACAGAGCCTTTTTTCACCCTACTCCATGTTGTCTTCCCTATCAACAAAATCCTACCAGCAATGGAAAAATGTAGCAGCAAACACAAAGCACACCAAGCTGTCCAATTACAATTCTTGTGGTCTCTATGCAGCCCATATTGCGTCCGTTGCCCCGCATGTAGATACCACATCATCCCAACACAGGGGCATAAATCTGCCTTAAGCTGTTGACTGAAACGTTACCCACCCATATTTTTCCAAACCAGTCAGGACAGTCCAATCCACTTATGTTGAAGCCACAAGATTGCTTCTCTGACTGTTTAGACAAATGTCTACACTGCAAACGCTTTCATGCGCAGTAGGCATCACAGCAACAGCACTGCAGCTGGAAGAAAAACAATGTGCACTGCCTGCAGCTAACATGCAGTTTTTGTTCTGTAAAGGGTTAGTAAAGAGCGTCATTTTTACTGTGTAGCCTGATTTGCTTCATTAATATTTCAACCCACACTGCCCGGTCGATACATTTTGTAGTGCTCTCTGGCTGCTTGTAAGTTGCCCTTTCTTGTTTATCAGACCTCATTTCTAAAAAAGGTACAGATTTTTTCCCCTTCAAATAACTATTTTGTCTACAAAATGTCAGTAAATAAAAAAAAGGCCTGTTATAATTTCCCAAAGGCCAAGGTGATGTATTCAAATTACTTGTTTTATTCAACCAACAATTCAAAAATCCAAAGATATGCTGTTTACCATCACAAATGACACAGAAGAGCAGCAAATTCTCATATTTGTTGTTTGTTGTCCCAGCTGGAAACCACAAAATTCAAAATAGTTCCCAATTAATTTTGTGTTGACTGAATGATTAACCAACAAATCCTTACATCTCTAGTTTTCACTTCTCTTTTGTTTGGGTTCAACTAGCAATCAATATATTGTCTATATAGTGCCTTGTCTATTTTACCAGCTTTTCATATGAACGTTGATTGCATGTTTTGATCATGATCATTTAAATAATTTAATTGCACATTTCCAGAAGAAGAGATTAACAGGGAACGTGCCAGGAGAAGACTTTGGATGGACCTTGTCTTCAGGGTTCGTCCATGAAATAGTTATGAGATTTTGGATGAAAACATGCTTGCTTAGGTGCTTAGATTTTATGCCAAGGACAGACGAATCAGTTTGTTGGTAACTAAAAACACAACCACGCTGCACAAAATGGTCCTACACAAAGGGCCAAATGTGGTTGCCGAGGGCAACTGGCCAACTGCTATTGTCAAACCTCGTGGGCACTAATATGATGACCTGTAACTACAAGCCAAAACGGACTATTTTGCTCAAATTGACAAATCTAATTGGGTGTCTAGTAACTGATAATGTATGTGTGAACCAGTTTTGAAGCCACCCTATTAAATGTAAAGCTTAAAAAAGAAAGAGAAAGATGCCACTGGTGCCATAACATCCAGTACTAGTGTCTTTATTAATGTTGGACAGCTGTAAACACATATTGCCTATTAAACTAGCCCTGTGATATTTATATGTCCTGAAGAATCAAACAACCGAAACCCAGTTAATTCTTTATCCATGCGCAGTAAAAGGAGCTGGACATAATCACTGTGAGCCTGAAATGACACTTCAGTGGTCCATAAACTGGAGCTACTTTGATGGGAATATGTTTTTAAACTAAAACGGATGTAAAAACTCGACACATCTGTTACCATGTGTGCTCAGGCAGCGAGGTGGAACTGGATAGTAGACCTCTGTTAACATTAACACAGTTGTGCACTGAAAAAAAAAGGATCTTCACGACGTATTGACATTCCTATCGCAATTCCACTTGATCATGTGTTTCCACTTAAGACTGCAGCAACCGTGTCATTTGTGAATAGTCTCTCATTTACTTGTCAATATCAGAAGTGAGACATGTATCATCCCAGAGAGACAACGGGTTTTTCTTTGATCGTACAGATGACGGTGGGTTCTGTAGTATGATTAGGGCAATGGGGAAAGAACCACCCACTCACTGTCACCACACTCAACTATTGATGTGCTCTGAGGAATTCTCACACATCTTCACAGACCTCTCATGCTTGACACTAAGCTCAGCTCAGAAATGTGTCTTTATAACAGACCTACAGCTAAAAATCAAGCTGACAACATGTAGGAGAGCACTAGACTTAACTGCTTTCTGTCAACAAATTAGGTTATCGAATTGTAGAATGGCTATTAACATTTTCATACCGTGTTCTGTACACTGGCGTATCAATCAACCCCTTCGTCAGTGGATAATTGACATATGTAACTTGCAGTGAAAAGATCACCAGTGTCTGGGAACAAGTGAAGCGAGAGTGACAAACGAGGTCACGTTGGTTATGAGTGGATGAATGAAGACAGTACTGAAAGCAATAAGCGTGTTAAACATACTAATGCAATTTGACAGGGATTCTTTATTAAAACACAAACACAAAAAAATCACCTTAAAACAGCTTGAATTGACTCATAATTTTAGTGGCTTTTCCTTCTAAGAACACAGAGGACAGCACTTTAAAACCAAAGGCAAATGAGACAGCGTTTTTGCAGCACTCAAGACTGCTGTGCCGGAAAAGCTGACAATATCTTTATAGCTTGTGTGTGGGGTGGAGAGAGTTGAGTGTAACCTGGGCTCGCATCCCAGGAAAAGATGGATCACCACTCTCTGGCAAAGAAGCAACTGTGCATCAAGAATTCAAAGTATGCTCTTTCCTGCTGTAATTGGCAATTCACTAGTGAGAAATCCAATCAATGCTATAAAAACTAAAGCAGAGTTGCATGTTCTTTGACCCGTGATATGACTTTACAGTTCAAATGACAACTGTCACATCCAGTCAACTTTTTCAATTTAACTTGCAGCCCCTTGAAAATAAAGGAGGTAATATTCTCCAGTTCACATACATTTACACCCAACTAGAAGTGTCCCAAGCTGGTGCGCAGGACGGATGAATGGTTGGATCAATACTGACTATAGAAATGCAGATCTATCTCATCCCCCCCCCATTACATTTCAAGTAAACCGCAAGCTGCCAGAGAAACATTTCACCGTGCTTTGACATTTTGTACAAGCAAACAAAAACATCACTTTTAATTAATGATATTTACAGAGGCCATGTGAGTCTGTGACTGACGTGAGCTGTTTTTGGAGTCACATTTAAAAAGCTGTTGTTTCCACAGCTACTATTTGTGCAACACTGAAATATTTCTCAGGTGAACGCTGCATTTGAACCACAGCATTTTGTTTCTGCTGGAGCTGAAGAGACAATCCGAACAGCCACCCACAACAGCCCCAGATGATACTCCTCTCAACGAACATTATACAAAAGCACTATAAAACACAATACAAAACACTTAACCCATTACAGGAAAGCTCTGAAGCGGGCCTTTTTCTAATGCAGACCTGTTTAACAAAAACTACTTAACAAATATTAATGCAAAGCCCACTGTAGCACGTGTGCAATATGCAACTGTAGGAAAAAGACTCTAGGGCTGCAACTAATGATTATTGTCATATGATTATTAATCTGCCAGGTTCCTTGATTAATCACGTCATGAAATGGCATCACAATTTCCTAACTTGATTCCATCAACTGACCAAACCCAATTATATCTATTAACTGTGACATTAAGCTGCAAATTTTCACATTGGAGAAGCACATTTCAAAAGAGCTGCAGATGAATTTTCTTTTGTTTCAGTTTTACTGTGTGTTGACACAAAGACCCTTCCTTGAGGTTTCTGCCTGTCAATAGCACATTTTTCCTCGCCACTGTCACCAAGTGCTTGCTCATGGTGGGGATTGTTGGGTCTCTGTGAATAATGTTAGAAGAAGTACGGTCCACACCTGTGTCTTGAGATAACTTCTGGTATGATTTGGTGCTGAACAAATCAAATTTAACTGAATTTGATTCTTGTTAAATGCAGTTGATTGATTATTATGTTCAAATTATGCGATTTGCCACTGCACTGACAATGAATTTACAATTACTGACTATCTTGTAGTCTGGCCATGCATTTTAAGCTGTTTTTTCCTGCGGACTCTTTTCTTCTCATTGTTGAATGGTGGAGCTTAAAGATGCCCAACCCCCATTACTGAAAGAGGACCACTTCGAATAAATCTCAACCTCGGGGAAACACTGTATGGGTGTTTTCAACTACAGAGATGCTCCATCTCATTTCAACGTGTCTAATGACATTAACGACATTATGAGGCTATATGGACTCCCCGCCGTAGAGGGAATTAAGGAATGTATACGCTTCTCATTTATTCGCATGCGTTTGCCAAAGTAAAAACCAGTATATGTTCATTTGTGGGTTTACATTCACCCAAATAAATGTGTTAATTCAAGTGATTTTAAGGTACATCGAAAGCCTTCAAATTACCAGCTACCTTTAAAGATATAGGCTAAATCCTTTCTTACTTTGCCATCAGCTGTGTGTGTATGAGATGATGGGAGCCTTACAAAGCCAACATAATCCCCTTGTCCTGGACTAATCTGATGCCCTGGACCTCTAAACAAACACTGTTAAATTCTCTTCTTCTACACGGTTTCTTTGATACCCAACCTGATGTGGAACAGATTTTAAAAACTACAAACTAACTACAAACTAATCACAGTTTTTTTTTTTTTGGTGGATCTTTAAGACTTAATATTTCCCTCTAGCTTACAGAAACACATTGAACTGAAAGCCACAGTGTCATCACAAACATCTCCACGCTCTCCCACTGAAAAGCGGTCTCATCCCAGCAGCTTAGTTATCACAAAAATCAAATCGATGGATAAGTTAACGAGAATTTCCTCAAGTGGCATGCTCTCATGTTCACCTCGGGCTCTCATCCAAGCATTGGGCAAATTTACACAATCTCTGACAACTATAAAATGTCATGTTAGTCTGTGGAGCTTAGAGTCTTAAATTTCACTTCCATTTTACAATTGATGGCTCTGTCAGACTGTAAAAAGTGTGTCTGGCGTGCTACAACACAGCTCCTAACACCCTTACAGTGATTAGAATAAATTACTACTAAAAAAAAGGTAATCAGATGGAGAGGAACTGCCTTTGAAAAGGTAGTCAGCTGGAAAGGAAGCAGTACGAGCTCTCTGCCTCACAGTGAGCTGGTACAGTGAATATTCCTTGAAAAGAACAAATACCACAAAGAACTAGTAGAAGTATTAACAGTGACACTGGTGCTGTAACAATTATTTTGCCGGCTACACTATTTCAATTTTGAGAAGGAAATCCTTGGTAATGTGAATCCTCTGGGCTTGACTGTGTTATATTACCGTCTCCTGTATTTATTTCAGTAAGTGCATGAGAAGAACAAGTAATAAAAGAGGTCTGGACAGAAAATACCCTTCAAAATGTATAAAAATCAATACATACAGAGTCAGTAATGAATCAATACTGACCAAAAACTTTTACAGCCTAAGTGAATGGCTTGAATCATTTATAGGCACAGCTGACAAATTACAGTAGCTCTAGTAAAGTTGATCTTCTCACTGCTCCCTGAACCAAAATACCCTTTTGTGGCTGACAGAGTTAACCGGTGAAAATGTCCCACGTACTACGCACAACGCACACAATTCATTTAGTGCCCATATCTTTCTCTCCTGTGTTGACATTACTTCCTGTATACAAACACCTGAAATCATTACCAACAACTAAACGTCTGGCTACAATGGCTGCTGCAGCACACACCAAGGCTACGCTTCAAACAAAACCAACCGCTGTTTCCAACTGACCTCTCTGACGAAGCGTTAAGTACTGACAAAACCACACGTCTGCTGCAAGCGAACGGGATACGACACCGGATAAATGCATGGTGCAAATCAGCCATGTTTTATTGCATGACACACTGGAACAAAGTGGATTAACAGTACAGTGAAGTATTGCCACAGTTGTGTGTAGGAGGATTCCTTCTTACGCCTGCACTGGTGTTTAGGTTTTTCCCTTTATCAGTGTCACCAGCAGTTATTGCCACACCCGGACAATGGAGCTGCCAAACTGATATTCAAACATAAGCGGCAGCATTAGCCAGGACTGCTTAAGGCTCTTTTAGGAACGAGTACACATGTTTTCACTGCCAAAACATTCAAAGTTTCCTTTTCTCTCCTGGTGATTGGCGCATTTATCTGAACAAATAGCCCTGACAGTAGGTAATTAGGCATTTCAGCAACCGACTTAAATTGACAAACAAACCACCCTTTCCACTGAACACGTCTTATTGTTAGCTTATTCCTTGAGCTTGCCGTCATTTATGGACAACTCTAGTCAATCCTTGGGTGGGTAGTGCGCACTATAGCCCAACCAATACTGGATATTAGAGCAATGTATCATAATAGTATTATTGGTAACAGATACTGATCCCATATACGTGTTTTTTTTTGGACCAAGAAACAAACTAAACAAGATTTATTCTGTGTAAATATAAACTTGCAATGTCTCGTTACGCATCGGCCAAACATGCAGCATACACCGAAACCAATACATTTGTAATTATCTACACCCAGATGTACTGTCCTGTCCAATTTATCGGTCTAAGCAAAACTGAAATCTGGCACAATGTTAACCCCTCTCTCAAACATGTCCCTATGAGGTAATGCTGAAAACTCCCTGAGACTCGCCAGATGGAAGAAGTTGCACTGTAAGCACTAATCGGTTAGTAGTTAAAAACCGAAACAACACACATAACATATGCGAAACAACCAATTATATTTGATTAACTGTTAGCCGTGGTGCATTGGGAGCAACGAACAAGGCCTGCGCAAAAACCTTATTAACTTTATCTCGCTTGTTCGCCTCCACAACGCCGATTAAAACCCTAATCTCGTACTTTTGTCGCCACAAACGCCTCATTTTGCCTATGCAAATATGGCGAAATCCATTATACACAATTACTGCTGTTTAAATCATTCGATTGGATACTTTGCAACACTTTTGGAGAAACTTGCACAGGTTGTGTAGTCAAAGAAATCTAAATGTTTAATGTTGTTATAGCAAACGCAAGATATTGGGGCTGCAGACTTCTTGACCAGTCTTTAATGTGGTACAGTCCCATACTCTATAGAGCACCACAGACCACAGCCGTAGCCCATAATGATGTTGTAATTAATAAATACACCTGTAAATAAGTGTTTTGTGCTTTAATTGACTCACTTCAGATGAAAAAAGAAGATTTTGTTCCCCTTATTTCCATTTGTCAGACATCCCTAACTCACTAGAGGGTCATTACACCATAAAACCACCAACCCCCCCCCCAACTGAAGAAGACTTTGTTGTAGATATAAACTTGTTTCAGCAGCGGAACTCAAACACAGGGTCAAATAAAGAATAAAAACATTACAATTTTAATCAGGAAACAAAACAAATAAACCCCAACGGGCGTCCCTTTGGGGGGGGGTTCCCGGTACCCGGTACCCGGCCTGGGTACACACTGTAATCACCACACTGGAGGAATCCACCTTAAAGCATTTGTACCAAACATTTAACTTTAACCCCAACTTACTAACACAAACAAGAGTTGTTGTTTATAACAAAAAACAACAACAACAACAACAAACGTTACTCTCCTCGAGGCGACCGTTACTAACCGTTGAGTCGAATTAAAACGGTCATTAAAAAACAAAGCTAAAGCTATTCCGGTTTAACTTTTAAACACGTTGTTTTTTTTCCTCCCTCCCTCTCTCTCCCTCCACATGTGAGTTGAAACTTCCAGGGAGCTCAGGAGAAGTGGGGCTACCTTAGTTTGCTGTAAACGAGCTGATGTGACGGCTGGCAGACTGAAACAATGAGCTCAGAGAGTGCAGTCAGGCTTGGCTAGCTCCGCTCTGCTGCTGCATGCTGTGCTGGCTGTACGGTGGGAAAGCTAGCCAAGCTCGCCTTTGCACGCAAGGCTAAGGCTAAGTGGCTAACGAGTCGTAGCACTATCAACAATAAGAGAGAGAGAGAGAGAAAGAGGAGTTAAAAGAATAATAATAACATTTAATAATGACTTACCGACTTAGCTAGCCACTCCTATTCCAAACCCTGGTCTGTCCATGGTGGTGTGCACTCCGTTAAAGAAATAAATCAGAGTAATGGGGGTGGTTGGGGGGGGGGGGAAGGGGGGTTTGAGTTACAATAAAACCTGTGAGAAAATAAAAATAATAAATGTGGAGCCCCAGGAAAGCAGCGGCCGCGGACTCCCCCAACACATCCAACACAAGAGAGGAGGGGAGGCCAGCGATTCACTGGACTTCTGCCATCACACTCCGAGATACCGTCCACATCGAAAACAACCGGAGTCCGGAGGGCATTTTTTTTTTTTTTTTTTTAATCGGTGCGGTGTTTATATATATTTAAAAAAAAAAAAAAAAAAAAAAAAAAAAAAGCCCTCCCCCTCCGACACAAGTCCAGTCCTCTCCCGCGACCTTAACTGGCGATTAATCCCGCAGCGGATCGCTTCCCGTCCGGGTTAATTCCTCCGTAGCTCGCCCTGTTTCTGGAGGAGCGCCGTGGTGGTTCTTCGTGTGGGAACTGATACAATGTAGCCAACCAGCGGCAGCGGGAGCGGACGGGAAACCCAGGATGAGACGTTCCAGTCGGATTGAACTGTTACAGTCCACCGGCGCCCCGGCTGGAAAGATCCGGAACTGGATCCACCGCACTGCGTGGACTGTGATTTAGTTTACAGCTAATATAAAACAGTGGTTGTTCCTCAGATATTTCCCTTTTCTATCACTGAGTACAACTGACTGATTTTAATGGATGTTTTCGTATTTTCTTTTAAAAAATGTGATCCAATTACTAATCACCTGTTAAAAATGGAGTCAGTAACCAAATCCAAGTATCACAATATTAAAGGAACATCACTAAAAAAATACTTTTAATGCTAGAAAATTAATAGTTCCACAAAACATCCATAATAACTGACATGTTTTGCAGTTTTTTAAATATACATATACTGTATATTCCAGTGTTTCCAACAGAGTGACACAACAACAGCAATGATTACAATAATATACATGCACATACATATACATAAGTACATATACATACAATTTTAGGGTTGCTGTGTGGAGTTTGTCCCATTTTGTTGGTGTTTATTTGATAATAATACAGATATAAACATGAATAAGTAGTAAGTTATTAATGAGTGGATTTTGGTGCAAGCCAAAAGGGACTTATCCCAACATTATTCATATTAATGGCTTATAATTGAACAAAAAAAACGCCTTAGTTGATGATTTATTACATTATTAAAGATGTTATTTACAGCTTAGAACCCCTTTATAAATGGTGCATTATTAAAAGGAACAGTCTATTATAAACACTGCTATAATTGTATTTTGGAGAGTGAGTGTAATCACAAACACACTAAAGGAAACATCCTTTCACAAGGTATTTATTGATATCCAATGTAAAAAAAATCCTGGTTCACGTTCCTTCAACCAGATCCAATGTGCATCATGTTGAATGTCAACAATTTGAAATGTTTTAATACTCTGAATAAACAAAAAGAAAACAACGCCGAGGTCAAAACTCGATCTTCACACTTCAGTGCAAATTGGACGCGTTACCGTTTGTGTCTCTATAAACCATGTTCTAATTTAACTGAACTGAATCTATTAACGAACAACCAAGAGGGAATTTCTCACTGAGCTAACGGGGTGGGTGGGAAACTAAATGAAAAATAAAAAATTCCAACAATAAAACCCCTTTCAGATATGTTAGGATTCCAACTCTCTCAGCACCACGGATAACCTTTCATGTTTACCAGCTTCAAACGCCATGAAAGCTTTAAGTCGTTGTGTCTCTCAGCGCCGGTTTCCCAGGCAACAAGAATATGATAATGTTGCCTTTGACATGACAGAAGGAATCATCTCGCTAACAAACAGAGACAACAGGCACAGGGAGGGCTGGAGGGGGGGAGAGAGAGAGGCAGCGGGGGAAGGGAGGGGAGAGGAGGGGAGGGGGGCTGAATTAATGGACTCATTTTCACTCAGAGGGAAAAGCAGCAGCAGCTACTCACCATCCTCCATCCATCCTCCATCTTCCTCTATTGCCTCCAATGCATTCCTGCTGGCAGGCACACTCATGCCTTCCCGAGGGAACAGCCAGCCTCCATTGGAAAGCTAAATAACAGTCAGGGGCAAGTGGGAACTGGAGGGGGGACAGATTTTCTGATGATGACTGCCCTTCAAGGCTGCATGAGGCTCCAAACCGAGTACTCTCGCTGCTGAGCGCGAGCACCAACGGAAACCTGAAATGAACAAGCTGTGTGGACGCCATGTGTTTTCCATCAGTGAGAAAGGGCTAATCAGTCGGCCATGTGGAATCACAGAGGGGCTGGCTTGATCTGTGTGATCATCTTTCCATTACTCTGTATAAAAGAAACTGTAAAGCCTTGAAACCCATCTAAAGGAGACTTGTTCTGTAGCACGTGTTTAAAATGAAAGAGCTGTGTCAACCGTGAGCTGGACCACATTCAGAAATGACACGTACGTTGATACAGTAGAAGAAAGGTGATACTGAATAACCACTAATACAAGGACCAACAACATAATAGGTGTATTATATAACAGTATTGTAGCATTATTAATATAGATCCAGTAGGTAGGAGTTAGCTCCTTCTTCTGCATCACAGACTTGTAACACTTGCTCTTGTTTTCCCATTTTTAGCTCCATTAGTGGCTTTATGAGCTCTCACTGACATTCATGGTCCTCAGAGGATGAATCCTACCAACTGGTGATCCACTGACTTGTCCTCTTGTGCCACCATAAGATTGGCATTTTTGCTTTTGAGTGAAAATTAGTTCAGCAGTTATTAAATAGACTGACATTCATGGTCCACATTGGATTAATCTGAATGACTTTAGTGATCACCTGACCTTTCTTTTAGGGCCACCATGAGGTTGACTTATTCAACTCATTTGTTGTTTTCACTAAAATGTCTCAAAACTACTTTAATCTTTGACCGAATACCTGCAAAACTAATTCCCATCAGCCTCTGTTTTACTTTGTGTTTAGTGCTAATAAGCAAATGTTAGCATGGTAAACAGTACACCTGATTAACATCAGCATGTCAGCATTTAGCTCAAGGCAAAACCTGAAAGAGCTTCTAGCTTCTCCCAAAAAAAAAAAAAAAGAAGTTTCCATGACTCCAGTTTCTGCTAAAACAAATTCCCACAATGCAACGCTCCGAAGAACAAGGGAGTGATTTTGGACACAGCCATAGTCTTGTTACAGGATATTCAGATGGACAGGAAGAGGAGCTGTATGCGTGTTTATATACTGTGTGATGTGATTGTCTGGTTTTAGCCATGCAAATACCATTAGTGCTTTAATGGATGGGAGTCGAGCAGACAGCAACATGCACCGAGCTTAAGAGAAATCATTTTTCTTGAACATAAGAGCCAAGAATTAATCAACAATGAACAGTGACGTCGGTAAACTCTCAGGCCATACATGTGACTCGAATATCGCGTGAAAAGGAAGAATCAAAAGGAAGCAGGAAAAGCTGGGGATTCAGGGATTATAATAAAATCATATTCATTTGTCTTTTTAACACATGATCCGTGTCCCTCTGACAAAAATGAGATCAAGAATTTTTTTTTTTTTCAAACGCCATGTTCTAAATTTGTGTGAAACATCTTATTTGGGACAAATTGAGATTTTGACCCAATTACTCAAAACAGAAATCCTACCACAGACAGGCATTTGTAAAACATCTCCTCCAACGTAGCAGCTCCAGAAAGAAAGATTTATTGTCAGGATGCAATCTTTCTTTTGTTGTTCCTCCAGATTTCAACAGTTTCTGTCAAATATCTGCCCATCTGTCACATCATTACATTTTAACAGTCGTGAGAATAAGAGCATATTTTGTAAGCCTGTGGCAGAAAAACGGGTTTGCATTTTTTGTCTATCATATAGCAATATGCTAATAGTTAATCCAGAGTAATCATGTTATGTATCTGTTACAGTGCCTGCTCCTGAGAAAACAGAAGCCTGGAAGGGACTATTTTACATATTCAAGAGACTAAAGCTTGACAAATCACTGTGTTCAGAGATTTACCCCTCATGACAGGAAAAGCCTTGAAGACAGACTATCATCTGAACTGTCTTCTGTGTGGCGTCATGTGTGTTAAAAAAAAAAAAAAAAAACAACCCTCTGAGAAGCTGTGAAGACGCCCTGGTGGGGGGCTTTCTGTGGACATTATACCCTAACATGAGCACACATGGGTCTCTTTTCAGTTGGAGTTTCTATCATTTCTCTGGGTGTTTCTGTGGTTTTCTTTAGGGGGAAAATTGATGCAGCCACAAGGTTAAATATTACCTACCGCATTTACGTTGCTACAGGTAACATTTCATTCAGCAAGGTCAGAAGGTCATGGACTACATTGATCGCCTATCAGTGGATCTTCAGAAATGGCAGTGAGAGAAAGCCATTTGGGATGGGAAATCCATTTTTAATTGAATTTATGCATCTGCTCTCCTTTTGAGGACTCAAGACTAATTTTCCTGTCAAACAGGAAGTCAGTTCGGTTTCGTTACTGTGCAGATTTACTGATATTTGCCCCGCACAGATTGCCTTTGATCACAGAGAGGTATTAACATTTACCGTTGCCCACGTCCTCAAGGGCAAACAGGTCGTAGCTCTTCAAAAAGAACGGACACGTACGGACATCCACGTCTTGGATATCTCTGTATTTTACTCACTTTGCCTCGAGGGATGAAAGCTTTCCAGAAGTTCATGAGCTTCCCCTCCTCAGATGGGGCCCACCTTGTTTCTCTGGACTAACCAAAGCCGACGAGCCATGACACACTCTGGAGACGCTGCAAATGCAGGCGGATGGGGAATTCTAGCAACTCTATAAAGCCCAGTTCCTAGATAAAGGTATCAGGCAATCCCAGGTAAGAGGTCCTACAACTGTGAGTGATTAAAGGATACAGTCAACATTTTTGGGAAATGAGCTTATTTGCTTTCTTGCGGAGGAGATTGATGCCGCTCTAATGTTTGTTTGCTAAATATGAAGTCAGCATGAGGTTTGCTTAGCTTAGCAGTTAGCCTGGCTCTGTCTGACGGCACTGAAATCCACCTACAACCAAATTCAAAGCGCAATAATTAGCACGTTTGTTCTGAAGTGTAAAAATCACACAGCCAGGTTAGCAGTTTCCCCCACCGTTTCCAGTCTTTGTGCTAAGCTATGATTTTAAGAGGCATCAATCTTCTCATCTATTATTCGGCAAGAAGGTGATTAACCATGTTTCTGACAACTATTTTTTTAATTGCTCCACGACATGCTTTCTGATGTCTTAGAGAAAACTGTGAGGTTCTCCATGTGTGAAGTCCTGAGGTGGTAATGAGCGACTATTGTGAGGATTTCAATGCATCAAATTCTGCTGTCAAATTCTCTTCAATGAGCCAGTACTGACACAATCCTTTTCTAAATATTTCCTTTGTACATCCAGCTTGGCTCGACAGGCAGTGTACTGTGACACATTGTGAGATGGATGAGCCTCAAGCACGTTCCCAGGTTGTATTGCACCTCTTCTGAAGTGCTCCAAAGCCTAATTCCTCTTCCAGGCCTGTGGGGATGGGGGGATGGGACCCTGCGCCCTCAGTCCAATCAGTCTCTCAGCAAGCACACAAAGGTCCTGCTGCTTCTACAACTGGAAACTTGGCTTAATGGTGAGGAGGGCAAATTGCTGGACTGGAGTCAATTGCATTTAATTTCAATCAGGAAATTCAGCTGGGCATCTTTTTCAGCCCAAATGATGAAACACATTACCTTGTTATGTCTAATTTAATTTCAAACCATAGCTAATTGGATGAAAGTTGGATGGTGACGGGGATTTTAGCTGAAGTACTTACTTGTGCTCAAAATTGGAAACTGTCCATCTCCCCTATCCACCGGCATCATTAACAGCAGGGTGGTTGGTTTGTGCTGCGACACAAGAAGCCTCAGGCACACTGACCAGGCATGGAAACAACACTTACAGTAAGCTGGTGTGTTTTAAAGCAAAAGATCAACATTTTAGGAAAGACTCTTATTTGTTTTCTGGTGTAAAGTTAGATGAGAGGACTGATACCACCTTCATGTCTGTGAAATATGAAGCTACAGCCAGCCGCTTAACACAAAGACTGGAAATAGGGGTATACAGGCAGCTTGGCTCCGTCCAAAGGTAACAAAATCTGCCTACCAGTACCCCTCTCACTCTCTCTCTAGTGCACTTATTAACCCGTTGTGTCTTATATGTTAAATCAGTTAGTTTAATGACATTTGTGGTTTTACGTGAATTAATTACTGCACTATTTCTTCACTATGAACAATTGCCAAAGGAAAAGCAGAGACGTCAGCAAGTTACTGTGCCTCAACAAGTAATAGTCCGCCACATAATCCCCTGTAAAATGGCAAATTGAAGTTTTTACACTTGGGTTTCTGTACAGATTAAATAAATTATATGTAACACATTCATTAGTAAGCTTTAGAGGTGTCGGTAGGTGGATTTTTTAACCTTTTGACAGAGGCAGGCCAGCTGTTTTCCCCATGTTTCCCGTCTTTGTGCTAAACTAGGCTAACTGGCTCCTGTCTGTAACCTCATGTTTAACAGACAAAAAGTCCTCTCTTTCAAAATGTTGAACTATTTCTTTAATAACAGATTTGCTGTTTTTTTTCACCCCTTGCAGCTAAAGGCTGTTTATATATTTAAAAGGAAAACCTAGAACATTTCTTCCACACAAGTACATCACATCTTTTGTGCATGAAAAACCAACAGCACATGATCTTATGGTTTTATCTAAAGAGGCTTAGTAAAAACTGCATGTGCTTAATTGTTCAGCATTACAGCACAGAGCCCTTGTTTATGTGAACTTGGATGTCTGCTCTCATCCGGAGAAATGCCCCTGATCTGGAAGACAGAAGAAAAGGCCACCCACAGGGCAAGTAGCTGTCACTGTTGATTCACTGGGGGCTGAATTTAGTAAATTCTTAAGCAGGCTCTCTGAAAAAACCCACCTACTATGGAGAAACTTTACAAAAGAGACCTCTTACATTCTCTGGCTGGAAGATTACTGGGAGGGCTGGTGCAATTATGCGTTCTCATGCTGAATGGAGTGGAGCAGAGAGTTGTAGCTAATCTGCAACTCAAACAAGAGTAAATCTAAGCTAATCAACAGTGAATTACAATGCCAGGCACAGGCAAAAACATAACAACTCGGGATGGGTGTGTGTGCTGGTGATTCATGCTATGCTTTTCAAACCATGGTGAAATACGCCCTCAGGCAGAAATCAGCTTAGTCAAAGAGCCACTCACACATTTGGAAGGAAATAAACACAGAGCAATGCAAAAACAGGTAAAACGTTGAAACACAACCTTACATTGAACTGGCAGAATATCAGTCAGAGGCTGTCACAACAACACTTGAACCAGGGGTAAGGCTTTATAATAAAAGGTGTTGAAAACCTGGTGTGTACCCAAATAAAAGCATAGAAGACCTGAGTGTAAACAAATGATTTCTGTTGTAGTCTGTACATGTTAGGCTGCCGAAGAGTTTGAAGTTGTACTGAAGATTTGGCATCTGCTTGTTTTTAAAGGAAGTGAAAATGCTGGCACGATTAAAAAGGAACCCATTTCATACCAAAACTATTATTAAGGAGTACATACCTAGTCACAGCAGTTCATACAAGATCTCGGTTTGTGAGTGTAGTTCTGCAAAAGCCTCATTGTTGGAGTTTCAAAAGCACTAAAAGTGATTCAATAAAGTCAACAGTGCGAAAAAATCTGGAGTAATCCTGCAGGATTTATCTTAATATGGTAAATTAAGTTAATACAATACTGATGATGTACAATCATCTTGAAGCATCTCTGTGATAAACAAGAGTGGAATTAATAGCTGAGGGGGCAGAAAGTTGCCTCCAATAATATCTAGGGAGAAATTAAGACTTTACATTGCCTGCAATTGCAAAAATAGTGATCTACAACACGTGAGGTTAATTTACGACAATCCATTTAAAAGTTATAATCCTTAAGATTTTCATCTTATCAAACCCATTTTTTTATTATAAAGAATGCATTTACATTAATTAGTTACCTCTCTATATTAGTGTGTATTGTCAGTGGTTGAGTTCCTGACCCGGATTGAAATGTCGTGCAGAGATTCAAAGGAAGGAACACAAACTGGATATCATTTGGAAGACAAGAGCCGGTGCATGCACACGTAAAGACACAAGTTATCCTTTATTGATCCCCGTAGGGAAATTCATTCTCTTACATAATCTGGTTCGAGGGGAACAGCCGGTGACAGGCATTTTGAACAGGAAACTGATTTTTGTGCCAGTACCAGAAAAGCTACAATGATTTATAAGACATCATATTTCCATTACAGCTTATACCGTACCTTTAAAGAAACCAGTGTTCACCAGGGAGCACAGACGCAGGTGAGACAACACATGCTGTATCCTTGCATCTAAAAAAAACAAAAAAACAAGGCTTTTCTAGGCGTGATGCTACATGTACGAGAGAGTAGATGAAATGCCATCCAAGAAATTTAGGTCCAATAATAAGTTCATGAGTCTGAGGGTGGTTTCTACTCCCTTGAGGCAGGATTTTACAACTCTGAAAAGTTTTCATGGCAGCAATAATTCTCTCCTCCCACTCAGTGCTTGTGAGGTAAACAACAGAATTAGCACAATGCTTTTCAGAGACTACAAGGTATGGAATGTGCACATGCATGTATTTGATTAGTCTAAACAGTGTGTTGCTGGGTGATTTTGGATTATGCACACGAGCCAGGATCAACTTTTATGCTTGACAAATTTTAATTGGAATAAGAAAAGCACAAAATGTAACCTAAAGATCATTTTATTTCTGCAAAGAATCAAATACAGACAAAGCAGACTGTAGAAATTTGTCAAAAAGATTATATATCAATGTAATGTATACTTTTAAGCAATATTCTTTATCAAAAATGCAAATGCCAGTGATTTAAAACAGAAACAGAGCTGAAACTGATAATATGTCCGCATTGATAACTCCTGATACAATGTTGGGACAACCCAATGGAGAATGTGGCAATTATTATAAAACATAATTTTCCATGTTCCCGTGAGATCAGACTGTTTTTCTTCCTCTGCTTCTCCTCTCACGTCACTCTGCAGCTGATGGGAGCAGCCCCTTCTTGGCACCCTGGTGGTAGTGACTCTCCAGCTTCCCTGCGAGAGAAAGGGGGTGAAAGGGAAGGGTGGGAGGAGAGAAAAGAGGAAGGGATGAATCAAAACACCATCAAAGGGACAGAGTGACCTTTCTGAGAGCTCAAGGCCCGCTGATTAGAGGCGGCTTCGGATAGACAGTGGAGAGAAAGAGAGACGCACAGAGAGAGAGAGCGACAGACAGAGAGATGATGAGGTAAAAGGCCAATGAGACCTTTTATTCCACGACAAAGAGCGATTAGACCACAGCCTTTGTTGGCAGCAAAATCAGGTGGCTTTTAATTCAGCATATAGACATTCAGTATAATCCATTGATAACAAAGACCACAGACAGAGAGGATGATAATGTATGCCGTTAGTAAAGAAAATAGAGAATAATAGTGAGCTACAAGCACCTTGTAAGGTTTTTAAGTCTTAAACAAATAACGTACACACAACATTACGACAACACAACTCAGTCACACACATTACTCAAAACATTCATTGAGAAATTAATTGAATGGCACTGTGGTAGTGGCAGCAAAATACATCACCATAAGATAGAACAGTGGATTGTATAAAGGTTGTTTGCTCTGAAAGGAG
Source organism: Dicentrarchus labrax (assembly GCF_905237075.1). Classification (NCBI taxonomy): domain Eukaryota; kingdom Metazoa; phylum Chordata; class Actinopteri; family Moronidae; genus Dicentrarchus; species Dicentrarchus labrax. Next base: position 9,242,551 of record NW_026136719.1, read on the forward strand.
ACAAATACTTTGTACTCTGTATTAAAACTCAATTGGAATTTTAAGGTTTTGAGTGAGGTGTTCAATGTGTTCAAAAGTTCTATGCTCTTGTGAAATTCAACCATTTGGCCTTTTTGGAGTTTGGAACAAAGAGTTTCAAATTAATAGAGGACTGGAGCTCGTCAAAATAAGGCTGATTGCGCAAGGAGCATACAAAATGGTATCGTCAGCATAAAAATGGACATTGCAATATTCAATTGGAAAATTATTATTATCTATGTATGCAGTAAATAGTAGTGGGCCTAATATTGATCCCTGTGAGACACCTTTATCAACTACCTTGATTTGAACACCCAGAACTCTAGCAGAAAGATGTGACTGTACGAGGTATAAGCAGAATTAGTAGTAACTAATAAACACTACAATCTTTTCTCAGTGCACTCCCCATTGATGTACACAAAGAATGATAATATCTGTGCATGTTTCTTAGTCTGCCAAGAATGTAACAGTCAAGGATTCTTTCATTAATACTTTTGAATTTTGTAGCCGAGCCAACTAACGGCACCTGCACGAACTTGCTGATTAGCCGACTACCGTCTCCAAACAGAAGCCTCCATTGTTCTGAGAATTTCCACGGTTATAATTTGTTGCTCGCTAATTCATGTGAACCTGAGATGAGTATGTTTACAAAGATGAAAACAGCTGAGAATCTCAACGAGGGATTTCTATTTATACATATGCTTGTAGCTATGGTGTGCAAACAAAACCCCTGCAGCCACTGACCGGAGCTGACCTCCTAATCTACTGTAACAGACACTCTTTTCTATCAACACAGCAATCCCAGTATCAACCACATTTCAAATTCCTCCATTAGAGCTCATTCTCACAAACTACGGCCTGCTGCTTTGTCCTTCTCTGTGCAGAACAACCTCTGCTTGGTTTTGATAACCGTGTTGACCCCATCCTTAACTGCAAGGCACATAATAACCCTGTGTCTTTCTGCCTAACACAGGACTCCTGCTTGTCAAACCACCACATTAGCTGGCTGTTTTCCCCTTGGCTGAGGCAGGGGAAAAAATGATACAAGTGTGACAGGCAGGGGTGGTGGTTGTCACTTGTGCTTTCTTTTCATGTTGTCACGTTATGGCTGAACTCTGTGGGTAGCAGCAGCACAAACAAGGTGTTTAGGAGAAGTGCTGTTTGCTCACCATTTCCAAGGCTGCCTGAATGGCTGTCAGTGTCTTTCTGTTCTGCCAGGAGCAAGTGCTGCTTAGGCATGGAAATACCTCTGGAATTTTTGGGTGAGTGCTGCCAAAGGTTTATCCAAGATTACTTTAATGATAAATCCAACATAACAGAAATGCATCATTCTTGCTTCCATTTGGGTGTTGTGCGAGTGAGAGCTGGAGTCAGTATTGTGGAAAATTGGCTTTGGCAGTTTTCCTTGTCATGACATAGTGACATTTCTGTGAGATGTTGTGTATCGGCATATATGGAAACAAACTGATTCAAAACAAGCAGTCACAGAATGAGCATTTAGCATAGGGCTGCACAATATGGTAAAAAAGAAATAACTCATATTGAGATTATTTTGACAGATATTGCGATATGATTCACGATTAGTGGGAATGATCATTTTATGATTACATTTTTCACTGAAAAAATTACTAAAATCATGACAATGTGACATCTATTGGGGTCTGTAGTACCAAAGAAACATGTTTTCTTACATCTGTATAACAGGATTTGTAGGCCAGGGAGTCTCTTCATAGCTACAGTACCTAATTATAATGCTGCTGTCACATATTTTACCTTCATCAAACAATTGCAGCTTCTTGCGATTTGGATAATATTTTCATTAATTGTGCAGCCCTAATTTAGCAGTTGCACTCATTTAGCCAAAATACACTGTTTACAAAATAATTTTTTTTTCTGTAGATAGGGCCTTTCACATTTTTTTTGCAACTTTTGCAGCTTGCATAGTTTCTACTACATGCTAACAAGGCTGAGCTGTAGTGAAATGGTTGCAATCTGCATCTTCACTGCTAGATACCACTGAATCCTACACACTGTTGCTTTAACAATTCACAACAAAGGGCAAAATCGTTCATGTATTTGCAGTGCTTGATTTTGATCTACCACCTCATTACAGAGTTGCAATACCATACATTGATCCCAGTAGTGCTGAGTTACTCATACCACATTATGTTAAAAAAGGTGCAGTAGCAACGATTTTCTTACATGACACTTAAAAGAAATTACCTCAAAAGCTCTACTTAGGAAGGATGCATGAATTCATGTTTTGCCCACCTGGGAGCAGAGCAACAAGCTGTAAACGCAACACTGACATATTATCACCTTATAAAGTTGTTAAACAGTTGCCTATTTACACTTCTAGCAGCCATGAGGCAACATTAGCATTATTCAAAGTCATCACCACCTGGCAAATGTAAGTTCAATATCCACTGTGTATTTGTCTTCAACTCCTGAGAGAAATATTTGGCTCTTTAGCTGCTAAATGCTCCACTATGTTCACCAGCTAGTCGCCAAACAGAGTCAGTCTGCCATTAAGTACTCGGCAGGTGGCTTACAGTCAGTTTTTAGAGCCTTTTCTCTGACAACAGCTGACTGCTGCGGCCGAAAATGCACTTTGAGAGCGGTGAGAGTGAACCAAAGCAGCTGGGGTCGGAAAAACAACACAACAAGGCATCGTTAATATAAAAATATCAATTAAATAATCTTCTTGGTTTGATGCTTTAGAGTCTTTTTAACCGATGTAGTAATCTGAGTGTAGACACTGTTAGTCTGCTTCCTCAGTGTTAAGCCTCAGAAAGAGTTAACGGTCATGCCATTTCTGTCACCATAGCAACTTGAGAGTATTTACGCTGCCTAAAGGACTGAATGTTGGAAACCACTTAGTATTTTTTCCTATGCATGAAAACTGTTTGAGAAGTGTCCGTTTGACCATTTCCTAAACTTATTAAAATACACCCTTAAGTGAAACACAATGAGATTCTGTGCAACTGGCCACAAACAACCAAGGACAACAACAACACAGAGTACAGTAAGTGGGTCTTGTTGTCACAACTGTCAGAGGGAGTACTCTGGTTGTATGAACAAGTGAGGTTCATTATATTCACCAGGAAAGTCAATCCAGCAATGTTACATATTCCATGGGTGAAGGCGACTTTTGTTAATGGCTGTGGAGCTGCTGAGCTGTCGCATTTCAGAGTAGGTGCTGCGGAGCTGAGAGAGCTGGAGGGAATGCAAGTAAACGTGGGGGAGGGGGTGAGTGAAGGAGTGGGTGGAAAAAACAGAGAGACAGCAAAAATGAGACAGAAGGGATGAGGCGAGGGAGGGGTGCTTGGAGAAAGGATACAGATAGGACAGCGGGAGAGGTAGAGAGAGGGAGAAATAGAAAGGCTGGCCCATCGATTGGCTGAGATAATTTCCCATTGATTGCTGCACTGTTTGGAGATTGCTGGAGAAAGGTTTATTGCCCACATGCTGCAGCTGGGGAGGAGGCCATAAAATAAGCACAGGTTGTCTGCAGAGGGCTAGCTTTCCATCATCAAGCCCGTAAAACACACTCCTGAACACACACTCAGCCACACAGATGCTCATACATACACTTGGATACCCTCCTTACATATTCATATATATATGACTGCATGCATACTGTTCACATTATACATCGTGGAGGACTACAGCTCATTGCTGATGGAAAGCGGCCTCGCATAATCCCTTGAAAATCCAGGGCCAGCAGTGCAAAGAGTATTTATTAGTCTGAAATACAAGTCCACTGACATCCTCTCTGACATCAATAACATGCAGGCCCATCCACTTCCTTGTAGTAATAATCACAAGAATAATTGGCTGGTTGCTGTTTCTCTTTCTGCGAGAGTAACTGACTGCCTACACACTGAAGAACAAAAAGGCAGAATTTTGTATTCTAGGTTTATTACGCAGGTGGATTGGGACCGGTGTGTAATAAAAAGATATAACAGCTACGTGTAGACACTTAAGCACATGTTGATAGACCTTCTGATGACACACTTTGACATGATGAAATTATTTCATGCCTACAAATGATGACACAGAAAAGGAAAGTTAAAAGTGGAGCACCACCAGCTCTGTGATTGAATGTAACACCTTCCACAGTATCTGTTACATTGATTCCCACTGGGCTCCCACAATAACCAATTCAGAGTCTATCACAAGTATACTGCCTGGGAGATTAAAAAGAAGTTCAGAGTGGATTTTACACGTCTGCATTTTATTGGAAAGCTCAAACGCTTTATGCTAAATGACAATAATAGCATGCAAACATGCTCACAATGACAATGCTAATATGGTTATGTTCCCCATCCTAGTTTAGCTCGTTAGTATGCAAACAATTGCTAATTAGCACTAAACTCAAAGCACAGCTGAGGTCAATGGGAATGTGATTAGCTTTGCTGGAGATAAATACAATACAATAGAGACTAAAATGCATTAAGAGTCATCCTCCGGGCACCGTGAAGGTCTGTTCAAAATTTCATGGCAATCCATCCAGTAGTTGTAGAGATATTTCAGTTCAACCGAGCGACCAACCGCGACCCCACCAGCTTGGCTAAAAAGGTCAAGTAATTTCCTACAACAGCTGGGTACTCTAGTTTTTTAACAGAGTTACTGAACAGGATAAAACAGTGTTACTATTTTCAGCGTTGGATTAATATACATTGGGTGTTCTAGTGAGTATCTGGTGTATGTTGGACCGACTCAGATTAAGGAGTCAGTGCCTGTTGTGGCTCATTGGTGTGGTTTTAATAGTTGTGGACAACAATGGAGATCTATGAAGCAGAGGACTAATCTGTATCAGACTTTGGCTACACAGGCTGTATTTGTTAGTAGGATCAATTTATTTTTCATTTAGCTCTTTTCATGTGATTTGTTTGCAGTAACAAAAGTATTGCCAGCCTTATCCTTTCACACATAACAAGAATTGAGTGTACTTATGTTAACAAAGCTGCAGCAGTCAATATGGCTAAAATGTTTCTGAGAAATCACATGTGGCAGTTGTATTTCCCATATTTTAGTAAGCACGAAACGTCCATTGGTTTTGAAGATGAAGTGAAAGGGCTCCCAGTTCATGATAAATCAAATAGGTTTTTTTTGAAAAGGCTTCAATCTGACTGCCACTGCCCCTTCTATCTTCTTTTCCTTATCTAGCCTCAGCTTAGTACACCTCTAGCTGAAGTCATTCTGCACGTGAAACCAAGCTGACAGCCTCGAGCACTGCGGGAAAGTGGATGTGTACAAAACCCTCGGTAGCCAGGGGAGAACAGCGAGAGAGGAGGGGGAAAAACTGCCTGGATTCCCATCTTGCTGTTAGTCACACCTAATTTACATTCCCTTCCTGTGCTGCCGAGCTGGTGAATTTACAAGTGGATAGAGAAGGTGCTGTTTGAGACTTGTGTTGGCATGCTGTTTGCAAGGGGTTAGGGAGAAGCATGAACCATGCTTCCCACTGCAGAGAAAACAGTCTCTCTCCATCTCTTGGTCCAAACCTCCCTGCCTGAAGCTGTTCTCACAGACACTGAGGAGCTGTAATGGCTGAGTGATTTCTCCAACCAACAGCGCGCTGTTGAACCGGTTTAGTCACGCACATGACAGTTCATCACAACTCGCTGGAGAACCAGTGTCTGACAAGTCGAGGAGATGTGGGGCAGTGAGGACATGGTGATAACTGGTTTATTATATCAGTGCTCCCAGAAATCCCATGCAACTAGAACACGGATTGTACCTGCTATCAGTTCATTATGCAAGTTCTTTATTTGAAATAATCTGTTTTATGTATAATAGCAAAGTTTGAATAAATATGTAGTCGTAGATTAATGAGATTTTAACAGATTAATTTACAGCAATTTAAAATTTCCTTTAAAAACCTGACTATTAAGTCCATTTGTAACCCTTTAAGTCTCTATAATTAGCATTCATTAGCAGTGTATAAACATTACACTGTAGCTGTAAGCAGATTAGTGTGCTACTGTATTTGTCCACAACTATAACGCCTCCTGTGCACACCAATATTGGAGGTTGGTGTACTAACAGAATGAATGAATGACAATATGGTTAAATACAGTTGTAATAATATAAAATGTATTATTGTTGACAAATACTGTACAGTAGTAAACACACAATGACCTTATGTCTTCTTACAACTACATTACTATGCATCATAAACAGTTTATTAAGTGTTACCAGCTCATTTGATGACTTGCTAATGCATTTATAGCAATCTTAATCATCTATAGTCAAATAGTATCATTAGTAGCGTTTCAGTGATTTTGCAATGGCAAAACAAATGGCCATTAAATTGGAGTGGCAGCAGCCTCAAGTCGAGTATACTATATTCTAAAACAGAACAGGGTTGGACTTTGAGACATCCTTCATGTCAGGAAATTAAAGCTGTAAAATATTTATTAGAGCTAAAGTCGAAGGTGGGTTGAGAAGCCTTCAGAAGACTTCAATAACCAGGAGAAAGAAAATAATATTTCTTGCATTTAATGGTAGCACAAAAGGTTGCTGTATTCGCTGGTGTATATTTAGTACCAGATGTACAATTCTGATTGAAAACGCTGTGTGGTGGTGAAAGGGAAAGTCTGCATTGCTGCATAACTTTCCTGGTGTTTAGAATTTGATTATATTTTCAGTCTCACTTCTCCTGCCTCTCCTCTGAAAGCAAAATGACTCAATCACTACCACAGTGGCAAAAGTAGCCAAAAAAAGAGCCTGTTTTCTTTCCAATAAGCGAGCTGACAGACTGTCAGAACAGAATGTCGTCTTTGACGTATATATTGGCCTTGCAGATTACGGAGTGAAGCTGATATTTGTAGGGTAAGACATCCTGACAAGCCAGAAAGATCTGAGTATGTTTATCCTTTAACAACTTGAGTGTTCAAGGGCCTGTAGGTAAAGACTAAACCCTCAACTGCTCACTAACTTGTTCTGGTCAACTCCCAAATGTGGATCTTTGCACATGTTTGATTGACAAGCAGGTTTTGCTCTAAATAAACTACAATTCTGTGCTCAGCAAATATGAGCCAAACTAAAATGCAAACTCAGACAGAGCGAAGTGCAGCTTGGGCAAAGTAAATGTTGTGTATATAATGGGCACCTACAGTGAAATAACCCACAGAGCTAAACAATACACAGATTGTGATTATTTCGTGGGAAAGAAGCCTGTTGGCAGTAATCAATCAAATTGTGTGAGCTTGAACTGAGAGTTAGACAATGGTGTCACACAGTATACATATTGATTACATGCTGCAGTCTCTTCTGTGTGTAAAAATAAATACATTAGCCTACATTAAATGAGACTGCGGTTCTGTTTTCAAAACTTTTGAGGACTCGGTCGATGATCATTACTGAGGTTACTGTTGACAATTTTGTCCAATTATGGTCACGTTATATTTACAGGCCACAACAGAAACTCAACGCCGGATATAATGGACCTGATGTCATGGCTCCCATCTGTAGTCACTTGGCTGTAGCAAATGTATTTGCTTCACTCTTACCACACATTTAAACTGCAAATGTACACGATAAACAACTACCAGGGGACCATCTTTTATGTACGCATTTATTTTATCCTAATTATATAGCTAATTATTTTCTTTTTCTTTATGATTTGTGTTTCCATTCTAAAAATACAATCCTTTACCTTTTATTTCATCTATCTTACATCAATGAATGTAAATTAATATGTTTTTTTTAATCTTTTATATGGATGAAAATGAGCATTGACACAATTATATACTGTATATGTATAACTTTCTGCAACTCAATAAATAAATAATAATAATAAAATAAATATTTGAAAGAATTTCCTATGGAGCTGAGCAACCAGGAAAGCTCAGCTGATGTGTGAACAGTTTAAAGCCTGTCAGCCAAAGAACGTTGGACGTCATTGACAGTCAATCAGATATCCTGGCAAGTGCAAACTGAAAGTTTATTGCATCTGTTCAGTCCGCTGGAAATATGGAATAAATGTTTCAAAAACAGCTGTGAGCTTAGTTTCGTCAGTTTAGGAAGTTAATATTCATCATAATTTTTGATTGCACGATCTTGGACTCTTAATATTTTATTCTGGGGTTATTTCTGCCCTACGCTCCCCTACAACACAATACTAAAGCTGTAAAAATACACAATCTACATGTTTGAAGCTCTGCCTGAGACTGCAGCATGTACCAAGAAGCTTCTTGCTTTAGTCATAATAAACAAAGTTGCTCACAGAGCTGAATGTGAGTTGCTGGCAAGACAATGTAACTTTTGAAAGTTGAAATAGCACCATCATTGCAAATGAAAAGTTGAACTCACAAACAGTAAAACGCGGCTCACTCAGGGGTTTTACCGCTACAGCCTTAGTTACTTGCTTGCAGTAGAGCTTTAGATGTTACTAAGCTAACATTAATGGCAGAATGTACAGAGTGATAAAAAAAGAGTCCCTCTCAATCATCACTTATGAGCCAATAGAGGCGCGTGGCGGCGTCGGCATCTGCGGAGAGCCTGCTCTGTGCCTGTATTTTCTTATGTTGCTGTGTTCGGCAGTGTAAACCTTTGGGCAGTGGGTATGTAGGCCCCAGCCAATAACAACACACAAGGGGAGAGGGTGGGACACTATAAAAACGTAGCACCAGCAGCCAGATCATAAGCACACATCCAAGAAGAAGCTACGGAAATGGCAGACACAGCGTGTGCCACTGAGCCGGGGAGATGGGGTCAAATTTGAATGCTGTGTTTAAAAAAAATCACAAATCGACAAATGCTACTCATTCTGCTTTAAAGGGCTAATGAGCACTCAAATGTACTTAAATTATTGGCCCAAAATGGTAACAAGTAAAATTGACTACAGGGGAATCTTTGTTATTATATTTTATTATTGACGTTCAGTTTTAATTTTTGATTTAAAAGGTACAATGTGTCGGGATTTGATCTAACGGTATAATTGCAGACTGGAACTTCGTTGCTTAAACCTCCCCTTCCAAGCGCAAAGGAGAAACTATGGTGGCCGCAAAACACACAAAAAAAACACAACCTATTTAGAGCCAGTGGTTTGGTTTGTTCCTTCTGGATCACTGTAGAAACATGGCGGTTCAACATGGTGGCCTTCAGCGACATGCAGGGTCTGTAGATAAAAACGTCTCCTTTTAAGGTAACAAAAACATAATGATTATTGATTTTAGGTAATAATACACTAATGAAAACATACCTATGAATATTATATTCCATTTCTACCAATCGATCCTCGTAACTGTTACACACTGGACCTTTAACGCATCTTTTGGTGGTAAGTGCACACACAGAATGACAAATTGTTTTGAACAAGTTATGTAAGGAAGCAGAAAGAAGAAATTCTTTGATTTTACAGTTTTGCTTGGAGTTCACTCGCATACCAATTCCTGTTGAATACAAATGAATGAGCAGATGGATCTTCCTTCTGGAAGCCATGTGTTACATGTCCTACTCTGTCACAGCACCATTGATGCCTGACCCTTTCTTTTGAAGAATGCTGTTAGTTAAAGATAAACCAGTTTAAAAGCAACACTGGCCCTGGCTTTTTTCAAGCACAATTACTGGGAGACCTGTAATGACGGAGCAAGGTCTATCCATTACTGATCCGTTCCCTAACAGAGAGAGCAGGTTTCCCCTGTGGCAGTGAGTGATTCTTGAAAACAGGTCCAGAGCCTCACAGCTTATCAATCACTGCTCTAACAATACGCTGGATGGGCGCTGCAGAACAGTTTGTTATTGAGAGGACTGGAGCATCAGGGGAAATAATTCACATATTATAACACATTCCGTTTAATTCTCTCCAGATATTTTGTAAATAAAGCTCTGGATTTGACTAAAATAGTTTTGGGAATTTTCAGAACAATTTAATTCAGATCTTTCATCACTTCGTGTTGCATTTTGGAGAGAATTTTATTGAGGCTGTATGTGGTGTGAAAGAAAGCACATGTTTCTGTTATTTGTGCCTTTCAAGTAGATTTTACTGCCACCAGGTTCTGATTTTCATTCACAAGCGGCAAAAACAGAGAAGTCAACTGGAGACAACATGAGCGCTACAGATGAAAATGAAATCAGTTCTGTGCACTGTGCCACATCTTGTTGAAAGAATAAATATATTGTAGGATCAGGGGCAGGAACTCTCTGTGTTTTATGGATCTATTTAGCATTTCCCCACAGAACTGTGTCTGAGCATTAATGTTTTCCTTTGTCCTGACTAGGATCCCAGTGAATAAAAAGACTCTAGGCTGTTGCTTAAACAAATTGAATTTCTAATTCACTTACTGGATCAAAATATTCTGGCTTTACGCTCTACTAGAGAGACACAGTTAGGACTTTATCTAAACCAGTCCTGATTCTGATTTGCCTTAATGTTTCCAAGACTTGTCAATCAATGTAATAGAGAAAAAGCTTGTGACACTTTGGATTTGAACGCCCTGTGTTACACAGAATAGGAAGCTATATTTCTGATGTATTAAAATAGCAATATTATTGTTTTGATTGTACATTTCTCCATATAGCTTATATAAGACTGTGAATATGGTTAAATCTTTACTGGTTGAACTGAGTTTAACCAAGAATACAATAATGTAATAATGAACTCAGAGATGTCTCAAAAAGATCCAGTGAACATAACAGTGTTTAAATTTTCCCTATATCACTACAATCCATCATGTATTATTCATGGAGGCTAGACCACTCAGAATAATTCAGAAACCATACTGGACTCTCAAAAATCCAGTTTTAACCAATTTGAATATAACAAGAAATCTATCTGGTTATCAGTTACATGCAACTTTATAACAGTGATTTCTTTTTTTAAGAAACACTGTCGAGGTAAGTTGTTCCAAAGATGTGAATGTTAATGACTACACAATCATTAAAACAGTTTAACCTGGTTGCCAAACTCACATTAGTGAGATTATTCATTGCACTTCTTTCATATGAAAGCCGAACATCACGCTATTATAAAAACACCGTACAATTTTGGCTGCAACTCAAAAGATAATTCGAGAAAAATGAGACTCATCAATCATTTAAGCAAATGCCTAAAAACTACATATGTTTATGTTCAAGAGACAATGCCTTGTACCAATTGTAGGAATCCTTACTCTCTGTCCATTGGGAGCGAAGGAGGGACTAGTGTGATGTTGTTAGACATCAGACTTTGACATATAAGAAGAAACGTTGTTTGCTACCCGTGAGTGTATAGACAGTCAAAGCTGGTCAATGATTGTTGTCAACTGCAGTCAACGATCGCTCCTTAACCTCTTCCGAGTTGTTATTTGCCTAAACCTAATCAAACCTTCACCACAGTAGTGTCAAATTAGAAAATACTTTGTTTTTGCAACAGTTATTTGTTAAAGTTTAGGAAGGTACTTACAAATGATATGGTGATTCCACATGGCGGACTCCATTGGAGGCAACCCGCAGTGTGGGTAGATGAAAAACATCTCATTTTAAGGTAACAAAAAAAACCACAATTCCTATATTCAGGTGATAACACACAAATGCAAACTTGCCTATGAATATTGTATTCCATTTATGCCAATAGATCCTCCTAAATGTTACACACTGGACCTATAATTTAGACACCAAAGTACAAACAAGTAAAATACTCAGTTATGATGTTTGTTGATAGCTACATAGATACATCCAGAAGATGTTCTTTTCTCCTTTAACATTAGTTTCTATCCCATATTCTTGTAAGAACATGTTGTCACCAAAACCCCAATATAAGCAGATACTCACTCCCGATACAAACTCTGAAAGCCCCTGTAACTGCATGTTGTTAAACAGCTGTTGAATCTCACCAATTAGAACAGGAGAGTTTTCATTTAACAGAATTATACAAACAACTGCTAATTACACCGAGATAAGAATGTTAATCCAACAGAGTGAAACCAGAACTGACTGTGTGGAAATGCGTCAAAGGCAACTGGATTCACTGTTGAGCACTTGGTTTTTGAAATGTAACTCTTTTGAGTTTTTTGTTTTCATTAAAGGAGCAATAAAATCGGACCCGACACAATTAGTGAAATAACAGATTGGCCGACTGACAGAAAATGTATGTATTTTGATCACAGATTAATCATTTACGTCTTTTTTTTAAAGCAGAATTGCCAAAAATGCTTTCCAAAATACTGGGAAAATGAAATCTTTATTCACACAAGTGATAAAAAACAAACCTACTGTGACTACAATTACACGTCCTTTATGCTTAATTATGGACAAGTTGGGTGTAATGTCTGTAGTGTTAGCTTTTTATTCCTGCTTCAACACTACATCTCCATTTCTTAGAATTCCATTTACAATTCATCCTCGAGAGACAAGAAAACCTCTTGTCAGGCTACACACACTCGGGCGCAGAGGGCTTTAAAAAGCTACTTAAATCCTCAGTAGCCACAATGTCAAAGGGACAAAATATAAAGTGTAGCCGGCTTTTTTTACAGCCGCGATGGGACTCTGAAAAGGTGAATACAGCCGTGTTATTAAAAAGGGTCCTTATAAAGCGGCCTTGGCCACATCTAATTAGAATGTAAATGTAGTGTGGGCTGGGGATGGATCACACAGGATAGACATTGGCATTTAGATTATGCTGAGACTAGATTACTGATGACACTGTGTGTTGGTGAGATAGCCTTTTTGAGAGCAGCATGGCAACTGACTAATTGTGTTTCACCACTAGCAATGTAGGCCGTTGCTGTTCTATCGCTGGTAATTAACAAGCGGGGAGGGAGAGGTACATTGTTGCGTGTGCACAATACAAACAACACCAAGACTAAAAAACACACACATGCAAGAGTATTGCACACACTCAGGGCAATCTTACACCTCTTGCACCTTGTACTAGATTGAAAGAATGCACTAAGCCTAGTCTTGAAGCTGCTCAGTAGAAATCCTCTCACCTCCATAGAATTCCTCAGTGAGGGCATATGCCATGAACACAGCAGCTAAGACCAAACAAAAAAACCAAAGACAGAATGGAGACAGCGGAGAGAGAAGGAGAAGTAGTGGTGGGGGGAGAACAGAGAGCAAGGGAAGAACAGAGAGGGAGGGTGAGTGCAGAAAGAGGGAGAGAGCAGAATGGAATAAATTGAAGCTGATCTGGTGCTCTGCATTCTGAGGAGGCTGGATTTGCATATCTGTGCAGCGGTGCAGAGGGAGAAATGTGTCGGTGCTGACAGCAAGCTGAATATCTTAAACCTCCGCTGACACCCCTGCAGGCACTCTCTCCTCGCATACACTGATACACAGTGGAAGGAACACACTCACACACACACACACACACGCTAACACACACACGCTAGACTTAAGGTCAGGAGATGGGAAGCTTTGTGCATTGCTTTGTTCCTGCACAGTGATGTACAGTAGCGCTTGTTGTTTAGCAGTCAGCTCAAGTACAAGACCCATCTCGGGGGAAAGGACCCAGTGAGGCAGACCATTCTCTGATGCGACATAACTATTAATATGTGTGTATATTTATATGTATTTATATGTATATACATTTCTACCTTATTGCATGTAGTAGCTTGAGTTATAAATATTGTATATTACATTTGGACTCAACAGCTACACGTACAGTCGCACTTCAAACACTGGGCAATGAGCCATTTGAGAATCAGACTCTGTTCTATTGGTGGCAGCTACACCTATTAAAATCAATTTAGAGCAAAGCTAACAACCTTTTTTTTGTTTTTAGGGAAATATGTGGCAAAATAACAGCAAGAAAACCAATAATCTATTATAAATTTGATTATACAGTGTAAATACGATACCTTAAATCTAATGTAGGAATGCATGTGCAACAATATGTATAATTAATGATCAACAAACAAATTATTGTTGGAAAAGTCTTTTAGAGAATTTCTCTGTCAAAAGGTTAAGTAGTTCAACATTTTGGGGAATACGCTTATTTCTCCAATTTGTATGCTAAGCTAATTGACCTCTGTGGTATTGATTCAAATTCTAAACATTCCTTTACAGAAAGCTGCAATTTTGGACATTGCACTCTGTGGAAACAATATACTATAATTAAGTCAGCAGTGGAAACTTGGCATTCAGAGAGTACCTCTCTGTTAACAGCGTACAATAATGGTGGACCACTGTGAATCCAACCAAGCTTTCATTTATGGATTTCTTTGCTGACTGATTGTGATTTATCTAACCAACTGCAGCAACTGAGAACAACAGCAACAAACAGAGAGGCAACTGAACACAGAGGACAATAGATTCTCATTATTGATTTTGCAGCACTCTCAGAAAGAAAATGACAGATATGTTAATGCACCTTGCTGAATAATTTAGTAAACACTGATACCGGAATAGTTCTTGGGAATGTGCACAAATGTACAGTACATGTGCGGTGCATTTGACATTTCTGTGCATTTCAATATGAATATTACTTTCTGCAGGGTCCTTTCATAGGATTATATGACTTCTACACAAAGCTAGCATTAGGTCTGCTCCACGTCTTTCAAATATTTAAGATCCTCAGTGGGTGAGTAGAACAAAACCTCTGCCTCACATGTCTCAGACAAGACGTGTGAAGGGGATGAATTCTTGTTTTTGACAGTCAAATCCAAAGACGTTATACTTTGCCAGACTATCTTCATGCTGTTTATCATAAAAGCCCAGAGAGGGATTTAATTTGGCAAGTTGTGTTCTTGCATTGGAATCAACAAGAATCGGGAAGAGAACACATTTTATTTGCCTGACATTGTCTAATAGCCACCATCATTTCTGATTAATCTTACACTGCTCGAGGATTTATCTATCTGTGTGCTCCATGTGGTGTTGTACAGCTCAATAGGGAGAGAAGAGCACAAACACTGCCAGGGTTAGTGCCTCCACTCCCACTGCACATAATTCTTACTACTTTGGATGAAAGCCTGCGCCAAATGGTGTGTTTCTGTGTGGGTGAGGGTAGCAGTTCTGACAAAAATAATAACAGCTGGGCCTTTTAAAGTGACCAACCTTGTTTTTCATAGTTTTCTACAAATGCTTTAGCACCAAGTTTGTTCTCATTTTAGGTTCCTGCTAAGGTGCTGGAGCGCCCATGGCTAACATTATGACCAGCAAATATCAGAGGAACCTCTTGGGTCTGGTTAAGTAGCTCATTAAGCTCAAGGTTAAGTTAGCTCAAGGTTATGTTTGGGTCTCTACAGGCTGGCTGTCTGTAGAGTGAGAGGAAGAAAAATGCTGATGGGCCTGTCAAATGTCAAAATGTATCCTGTCTACTGATGGGTGAGAAATAGTGAAGGAGAATGTGAATTTGTGAGAAATACTGCATGTATGACAAAGTGTATATAGTTGTTACTGTGTGTGAGTATGTTGGGGAGGGGGTGAGTGGAAGCAAAGGCAGCAGTAATACAGTGGACTTGGTCCTTTGGCATGCCAGAGGCACGATGACATTGATCCAGCAAACCTCTCTCCATCACTCTCCCTGACAGAGGTAACTGGATTGTTCATAAAAATGGAAATTGAGCCATGTTATTTTCATGCGCACAGGCAGACACTCGGCACACAGCCGGATTCATCCAAAAATAAATGTACCTGCACATAGGGGTGCACAAATAAGGTGTGCAGCTCGACAGAAAAGCTTGTGCATATATATATATATATATATATATATATATATAACGATTCATTAACATTATGGCGAAGAGGACTTCCAACAGTTGAGGGAAACCTATAGTGTTGTTCGAACATAAATGTACATATACAAACATTTCCTCCACCAGTGCAACCCTCTGTTGTTCAGGCAAAGAAACACTTCAAACAGATGCAGAGCAAATAAACAGAGGCAGCTGGGGGGAAGGGGACACAGGGTGAAGGAAGCAAAGCCCTTTCCTGATTAACAGTTTGCTGTCACGTGCATTATAATAGTCGGAGAGGCTAACATTTCAATAGAGCATGGGTGGCTGTGGAGGTGGGTGGGGTTGATAATTACGGCAAATATGCCACAACATGCAATTAGATCTCCTATATGCATCGTTTGTTAGCTTAGCAGTGTTCTGTGTCACACGCTAATTACCCACAACCACTGTAGGCATGTGACAAATGCTTGCTGCACAGACACAGAGTGTGCTAAAGCCCTTTCATCATTATTTCAAAAGCTGTGGCAGGCATGGGTTACATGTTCATGTTTATTTTATCGGAAAGTTATAGCAGATGAGTTTCTTTGTAGAAATCATCAGAACATTGTGAATTAGTTCAATGCTCTGCTGCTTTTTTTTTTTTTTTACTGTTTTATCAATGTGGACAAACTTGGAAATCATCATCTCTAAAAATAGCTTGATACTTAATCAATTTAGCTCACCCACTGTTTGTCTCCTTCAGCAATGAAGCAGGCTTAGCTGTACAGCAGCAGATGCTATTGATTTTTTTTTTTTTTTAAGAGTGGGGGTGGGGAGGCACAGAGGAGGTACGGCTAATGATGGAAATTTTCAGAATGACTCCATGCTTTTAAGGGGAGCTGTCTTAATGGTGGGTTCAGTCTGATGAATCGGACACGGTGCAACCTTCAGAAGAGAAGAGGCATGGAGACGGCGTTTCAGGCAGCATCAGCACTGACGAGTTGGATATACAAGCAGGGTTATAATTGGTGCTGCATATTCCAAGCTTGTCTGTGTCTAAGCTGAGCGTGACAGGGGCACTGATATTTACTTCACAGCGCTAATAGGATGCACTGTTTCTTTTTGCTTTAATGTGTAAATATTGATGTAGTTTGTGACAAGGGAAGGGAATACAAAAGATTAGTCCAAATTCAGGAGGTATGCCTGTGGTTTACCAAAAAAAAAAGTTTCTTTTGAAATGTCTGAAATTTATATTTCTGATAGTTTGATATATGTGAAAAAGTAATAAAGCAAAATAATGATAAAAAAATCAATTTAACAGCTAATAATAAAATGATATTACAGAAATCGTAATTTGATATTTTACCAGCTAAAATAGCATCAGAGACAAAGATTTTCTGTATCATTGACGGTAAATAAGAAAGGATTCTTTCTAAACTGATCATTTTGCACAGTTAAACAGGAAGAAACAGTAACTGCAACAGACGTCAATGGAGGACAATGTAGCCACAAATGTGTTTTGGGTAAGAGGTGTGGCTGCAATCATAAAAATGTCATATTTGTGATTTAGTTAGCTGAATTTTAATGCCTATGCAAATTAAATGTTCATGTCTGTCACAAAATAATTTCTGCTAGACTGCACTGAAACTGATGTGATAATATCGAACAATGAAGAGTCTCCAAGGGAAGATTTTTAGCAGTGTTGATCTAATCCCACACTTTGTCATTTTGACAACTAATGGACGTCTAGGGGATGAATTGGTATGTAATTTTGTACAGACGTTCATGCTCAAGAGAATGGCTAATGACTCTGGTGATCCGCTGACTTCTTTTAGCGCCACCAACAGGTCAAAGTTAACATGCTAACCATTAATCCATCCATTAATGCTATTATTATTGTTCCAGCTGAGACTGATGAAGCTGTACTGCAGGACTAGATCAACAGTCCCTCTAGTTAGCACTCAAAAAGTGAAAGCAAATTACTTCTAATAACATACTTACATTGTCTACTGAGTCAAGCAACGTGATTTAAAACCACACCATAGGGATTTTGCACTGCAATTTTTATTTTTCCTGATAAGTACTGTATAAAATGGCATCAGCTTTAACGTGTAATAGTGTCCTTGTGTGTTTTGTAAACAGCTGACACACTGACGTTACAGTGCACCAGGATCCACTTTCAATCAAATACAACGCAGTCAAATGAAAATGCAAACCAAACCAAGACTTCTGCCAGCTGTAATATGTAACATGTTTAAGCTCTACTGTCTATGTTGGAATATTTTGTAGCAGATCAACTACTTTCACCTTAAAAAATATCACTTACAAAACATTAAACCCCTTGTTGCTGTTCTCCTACATTTAATTAATTTTCAGTGTTGCATTCATTAAAATGAATCTTCCTCTCTGTTGTCAAACAATATGGCAGTGCCACTGTTATTTGACTGATGCAGGTTAAGTGTCCCTCATCTACAGAGTGTTGTGGGGCTCACTGAATAGAGAGAAAGGAGCCAGGTTTCAGCCCACAGATCTGCATGTAAAGTGGGTCAGCCATGCTCCTGGAGAGCTTAACAAGCTGCTAGAGGAATAAGGCAGCACACTTAATAATTAGCAAGAAGAGGAAGGCATGTTTGAGGGAAAGGGGGGGTGCAGGAAGAGGAATGAGATAATTTGTGGGTATGAGATTAGACGAGCAAGAATCAGCCAAAATATTATATGCATTTTCCCCCTACAATTTAGCTAATATTTACTATACGTTTTCTCCTTGCTTATATTTTTTCATTGCATTTGTGGGTTAATATTCTATTTTCCACTTCCTTGTTAGACTGCATTAATTGTGTTCCTTGCACACCTTCTGTGGCAGTTCAGTTCTTCACCTCAGTGTCATCTATCTAAACTGTTAAGCTCAGAATTGTAAAACTCTAATTTTCACCATTTCTCTGTGGACCCTTTCCCTCCTT
The DNA here is from genome assembly GCF_905237075.1 of Dicentrarchus labrax. Classification (NCBI taxonomy): domain Eukaryota; kingdom Metazoa; phylum Chordata; class Actinopteri; family Moronidae; genus Dicentrarchus; species Dicentrarchus labrax. The sequence goes on from NW_026136719.1 coordinate 9,261,119, forward strand.
TTGTAGCTACACTGTGTGGTGAATGTAGTATTGTTTCACATTTGTTTTGAAATAATTAGGCCATGAAATGAAGGTGGAAGATTTCACAGAAGCAAAGTGTTTCTAGCTGATTTTGACCTTTTCAGGCAGCGCTGCTGTTTGATGTGAGTGCAGTCAGAGCAGTGGAGAAGGAAATGGTTTGAGAGGCAATCTTTTTCATGTTTGCTATGGTAATTCTTCTTTTATTCTCTAAACTGAGGTCTATTCCTTCATCTAAATTGGCTGGTTTTAGGGCTTACAGTCAATGAATGCCAACAGTGGTACAGGACATACTTTTGGTTTAAAAACAAGATCCAAGACTTTAATTAAGATAATTATTATAATTAGAGTTTATTTCAGGTTATGCAATGATGGCTAGATTCGAGCAATAATAAAGAGAGAACAAACACTAAAATTAAGACTGCTGTCATGGGGGTTTTAGTAATAACTTATCCAACCCTACAGCAAAACATTTGTGCAAATACAATGCTTTGTCTTTGTCATTTAACGTAACGGACAGAAAGAAAAATGGCCCATAAAGATCTAGTTTACAAATACTGCATGAACAGATTTTTTGTTCCTGTTATATATCTCTTGGTGTTGGGCTATATCCGTTCCCAGCCATCAGTGATCAGGCTATTTCCACAGCTGAGGGAGAAAGATGCAGTCGTAACAACACTGTAAGCAGGGGGGCTCAGCTGGAGTTGATGTGTGCGTGTCTTTTGTGTGTCGCTGTATATATATATATATATACATGTGTCCTTTCCTGAAAGCTCAGGTGCTCTCAGGCGAAGTGTGAAGAGGGTTATGTGAGGCTGGGAGAGAAAGAGTGAGATAAAGACTTAAGAGCTCATACAGTGAATAGCTACAGAGCGAGCTGAACCGAGAGGAAGAAGTCACTGTTACTTCTGTCCTCGTATAAGCTTAGCAGACCACACTGCCTCCGTTTCCTCAGTCAATTCTAGTGTCTTTCCTTTTCTGACAGGCCCCCACTGTCCTCAAGCAATATACAGATTATTGCTATTGCTAGTTTGCTACTGATACTGCACTAGAAATCCAAAGCAAGCATCCTGCATGTGCAAGTCAAATGCCAAGAAAATATTGTTTCAGGTTCTCAAATTTTATAATTTCCTGATTTTCTAGGTCTTGCATGACTGAATATTTTGGGAACTTTGGACTGTTGGTTGGACAATACAAGACATTTTATGAGTTCACCTTCAGCTCTATATTGTGATGGGCATTTTTCAGTATTTTCTAATGTCTTATGGACCAATCAATCAAGAAAATAACAGTAAAATTAATTAGAGGCCAGCAATTAATAAAGGTTCAATCACATAATGGCTGGTAATACTGTATTTGTTGTATCTTTTGTTTAATTGTATTTATGTGTGTGCAAGTGTAAGGTCTTTCAACATATTGGACACATTCTGGACTGAAATAGACGGTATTTTGTCTTTTAATTTTCACATTTCTGTGTCTGTTTGCTGAGCCTCCAGGACCCAACCCCATGGGGAACAGGCAATCTCATGTGAAAAGCCTTTTCAAGTGGTGTGCTACTCAAATACACCCATTTCACAATCAAATCTGTGCTTGGACTAATATTGAGTGGCCAGTGGCTGCTATTAAGAGCTTAATGAATGGCAGGAAGCAGGAAAAATGTCTTTATTATGCTGGAATTGTCACTTCTGGTTTTGTATGTTTCTCTCTTGTTGCTTGGCATTTTAAAAATATGTTCGTCAAAATATGTACAACAGCTGGTTAAGTCTCTACGCCTGCTTAATGAACCAGACCCGAGGGTCAGACAGATTTTTCTGAGTCTGATCAGCTGTTTTGGACTGGTTATGGTTTGAATCATGCTGAGCCAAACTGACTTTGACCTTTGCACCAATTGTCTAATGTGCTTTTGGCAGTGTTTTGAATATAACTGTGTTGTCATGCTACTGGAAAACACAACACGCAGCAGGCAACATGAATATAACATAAAATGAATGGATTCTTTTTTTTAACCCTGTTTAGACAAAATTCTGAATACAGAGTCAATCAGCAGACCACATCTGTGTTATGTTTTTGTATATATTTCAAACCAGTCTTGAAAAACTATAAATGAATCCAGAGGTGAGACTGAAAGCCACAATAAAGAATAATAAATAATGATGAGCTCACCTGTTTTCACTTAATATGCTTAGAAAGATTTATTATTTGGTCTATAAAATATCATAAAAGAGTGAAAAATGCACAATTAGACATCATTAAATGCCTTGTTTTGTCTAACCAACAGTCCAAAACTCAAAAATATTTGATTATAAGACCAAGAAAAGTAATTAATTCTCACATCAGAGAACATTCAGGAAACACAACACATATTTTTTGGTCAATTTTCTTGCAATTAAACGACATGAAAATAATGTTCTGAAAAGAAGGACATACCAATTCCAGAACAATAAATACTACATTAAGAGTCAGTGTGCTAATTCATATTCACTTGTGCCACAACCTACTGAAAAATAGTCAAATAATATTCTCAGTATATAAATCAATTCTGGGCACTGACCTGTTGCAATACAATTCAAAACACTTCATATCCAGCAAAGGACAAAAAGTCAAATTACTGGAGTGGTTTTCTTTCGAGGCTCCTCCACTCCCTTTACAATTTGCTGCCTTCTACAATTCTTAGAGCTTTTTCATCCCTCATAATATTCTTGAGCATCATCCAAGAAGAATTATGTCTGGGGCCATGAAAAAGAAATATTCTTTCCACATAGCGTTGTGCATTCTTTCTCATTTATCTAGCAACCACAAGTAGTAAAGCAGACTCTCCTAATCTACATTTCACCATCTGACAGGTTTGTGTGTTGTTTACACAGACAGTGTATGAAAGGTTATGGCACACAAGGGTAAACTAAGCACTTCAAGCTTGCAGCCTTCATGAACACACCATCCCTGACAGCTACAGCCACCATCTCTTCTTAAAGGTCCGGTGTGTAACATTTAGGAGGATTTATCGGCATATAATATTCATAGGTTTGTTTTCATCTGTGTACAATCACCTGAATATAAGCATTGTTGTGTTTTCGTTACCTTAGAATGAGCCGTTTTTTTCTACGGGTTAGGGTATTATGGAGGCTACCATGTTGAACCACCATGTTTCTACAGTAGCCCAGAATGGACAAACCAAACACTGGCAGTAGATAGCTCCTTTCACGGTTTCCAAGAGTTTCCCAGCCACCATAGTTTCTCCTACACACTTCACAGACTTATTTACAAGTCGTCAAAAACAGACGTAAGCTAGGGGTTTAAGAACATATCGTAAAAATCTGTTGTGATATTGTATCGTTTCTTAAAAACACTATTTCACACAGCTTTCCAAAAATTTGACTAAAATAATCGGTATGTATATATATATATCGTGATCCGTATTGTATCGCCAGATTCTTGCGAATACACAGCCCCAACGCGAGCAGTGTTCAGTTACTTGAAATCTGCAACTTCACTGCTAGATGCGAATAAATCCTACACACTGGTCCTAGTAACTCAACTGTATTACTGTAAATCATGTCTATCTTTTAGCTCTCAGTGTATTTGTGCACCTTCAAATCGCTGAAACAAATCACTTCATACCATTATTTGTGTTAACTAAAAGAGACCCTGGTTCACTCCATAGAAGAAAGAAATGAAGGGTACCCTATGGACACACCACAGGAGATGAAAACAACCTGGATTCTTCCATCAAGCTGAGCAAGTCCAAAGGAGGCTCAAGATCAAGTATAACCATATGCCAGTAGAATCAATATGTTTCATATTTTGTTTTTCTTAACATAAGCCTAAGCCTAATCCCTCTCATCACACACAATCCACCCACAACCCACTGGCCTCTAAAACAAACATATACACTCATACCCTCTCTACCCTTTTCCCCTCTTTCTCCACCCTCCCCCAATAGATGTGTTAGTTCATCCAACTCAAACAACCCATTCACTCCATCTTTCCCTTTAAGCCCTGGACTACAAACAAAGGGAAAGAACAAAGTGGGACGAGACAGTTTGGTCAACAGAAAGTAGATGTTTCAGTCTGCCAAGAGGGAGCCCCCTACAGTGTGTAGGATTGTTTCTCCACTAATTGATGAATATCAATTGTTGAAAATCAAAATAGACATTAGAACGTACAAAAGATAAACACATCTCTGAATAAATTAAAAAATAACAAAACACTAGGGATGGTCTACCAGCTGGGTGCAATAAGGTCTTCTGAAATGATCTTATATTCTTCAATTCCTTTAATTGGACACATGAGAAAATGTCTCTTCCACTTTTAAAGAGAGAAGTGATTATTACTGCTTTAACACAAAAGAGCACAGATTACGTTATGTATCTAATATAGAAGAAGTTATGGTCTAAACCAGGACAAATGATATGCAACTTATGTTTTTAGACTTGATTCTTTTATCATAGATTCCTCAAATTACGAGCTAAATTATGATGATCAAAATTATTTTGTAAGAGGATGCCAAATACATTTCACATATTCTCTTCTTCATATTTAGTAATAATAAATGAAATGCTATATTTGCCAGTTTTGGCACTAAGAAAGCTTTTGAATGTATTATGAAAAACTTAAGGATGCACCAATTGGAAAATTCTAAGCTGATACCATACTGATGTTTCAAATAACAATTTGTCCGATAGCTAATGCTGCTTTCTTTTGTTATTTATTTGCCCTTTTGTGCCACAGAATTTTTTTTAATTCATTTTAATTAATCTACACCTCTACCAAGATGGAATACGCAGAGCAGAACAGCTGCTCAATGTCCACGCTGCCGCTTGGAGCATATTGGTATTTATATAAAACGAGGTGATTATTATAATTATTAATATTACTCCCCAATATCCGAGTTGAAAATAACCAACACAACATTCATCCAGCGCAAAATTGGTGTGACACAATAGATAAAGATCTACCACTGACATCGATCAATGTCAACGTATTTGTTGCTAGACTGATGTCAATATCCTGAAATATCCCTATGAATACCTGTCAGAGATGCTCTTTGTCACCAACCCGTTTTGCTCTTCATATAAAACGTTTGGCAAAATGGGGGAAAATGCTGAGGATAACACATATAAAAGCTTGCAAAGTATGCTGATGATGTAGTATGAAATGTTTATAACAAAATATCTGCAATATCTGACAGGTAGCACTCAAAACGTCTCATTTTTAACTGATAAGTTTGTGGGATCTGACAGAACAAACGCAAATGGGTTTTGTATGGATCACAGTTTTAAAGCTTGTGTTGGCAGAAAAAGAGAGACAATCCCAGTGAAAAATGGTGTAGTATATGCGTCGCCATCAGCCCATTCAACTCAGTATCTCCAGGTCAGAACTGTGGAGAGATGCAAAGTCACTTAAACTATTTGATTGATTGCTGAAGAAAAATGTTTGGTAAATAAAGCATTTGATAAAGGTTGTGTTAAATTGGGATGGAATTAGACACCAATCATCAACTATGACATTTGTTAACTAGACTACAGGAACTTGCAGAAAGCCTCTTTTAAAATCTTATCCTATAAAGTTTTCTCTTAGAAGGCATGAATGAATATTAGTTAGTGTGTGTGGTGCATCAGTGATTCATTAAGTGTGCTTTTAGTTTTTCCCGTGGTTTAGCTGTAAGCAGCTATTTGTGATCTGGCAGGGGGGACAATACAGGAGGAACTGAAAAATCTCTCCAAGTTGGCATCAATTTATTGGCAATGTTTTATTGGCAAATCATCATTCCAAGTGGGAACAATGGTTCAAAGAGTATAGTTAAGCCTATATGTATGCATATATTTACCTTTCAAAGGGACAAGGTCGGCATAAAACCAGCTGTTGACAGAATGTTTTAAAATCCTTCCCACTAAAAAAGTGCATCTGTAAAACAATAAAAACAAATACCCTTTGTACTCAACTGAGAGCTGGAACATGCAGCATATTACTATTGTTAGATTTTTTTTGTGTCTGGCCAGCAAGCACACAGAGCCAGCACTGTAGAGCGAGCCACTTACAGTTGCTCAATAATCCATTTACTTTCCTTTGCTATTGGTGTGACTGTAATTTCAATCACACGGACAGTAGGGAGATAAGTGGGGGAGCTGCCTACTGAACGCTGCCTGATGGTGACATGGGTTGAAATCGAGTAATGGTTTCTTGCTTGTTGCCTTAATCAAGAATCATCTGCTCCACTACAGTGAATGGAAAGTTTGAAGGTACAGCTCGTACTTTGTATTTCCATCTTGACATTTCTGTGAAGAAGCTCCTAAAGTCGATAATGGAATGATCCAAACTTGTACTGTACTATAGCAGCTTTTTGAGCTTTTGAGTGAGAAATATTTCTGATAATGGTGCTTTTGACAATGGCCTTTACTCTTTCGTTTTAGTTTACAATTTTTCTGTTTTCAACTTTTAGATCAACAGTAGAGAGGAGATTCTGTTGCCTTTGTCTGACAGAAAATGTATTGCATTTATACAATGACACTATGTGTGTGCAATGATGTAGCCACTCTCCAAGAGAATTGTCCCTATGCCAAAGTGAGCCATATTACCATATCACCATCTTTCCAGGCAGCTTCTTTTCCCCCCACAAACCATTACTTGCTGCCTCGCCTCATTAGCATTGCAAATAAGACCTAAAGCAAGAACAGTGATGGCAGCAGCAGAGGAAACAGGACAGAATTAACAAATTATGTAAGAAGCGTGGAAGAACGGAAGGAACACAGTGTAGCAACAAGAAGGTGGGTGATGAGGAGGAGGTGGCATGAGTATATTACAAATCTGATTAAACCTTAAACATGACATTCTTAGATGACATTCATTTCCATTGCCATACCTCACTCTTCAGGTGCTTGCTGTTAACAGTTTATATGCAGGGCTGTCTTTCTGACAAGCAAAGCCTGAGTGTTAGTTAAATCACACACACTGCACAGACAATATTTTAGTTTTCTGACAGAGGAGGTTTGTTGTTAAGAGTGAACAAGCTACAGTTCAATACATAACTGAACAGTAGCTTCTCATTGGGGCTAAAACATTATTGTAGTTAAGGGAAAACATCCAAATGGCAGAGAACATTAACTTTAACATTAACTTGAACACAAACTTCTATATTTTCCAAGAACATATATATGATGCATCATTTAGGAAGTTAAGGCAGACATACTTCTTGTTCAGACCAAAGCTTTTGATTAATAACCAGTACTCATATCAACCTGACTTTTTGACAAGTTTAATGTGTTTTCAAAAAACTATCATTACGATGTGGTATTGCTGCCTCACTTAATGGTTCTAATTTAACGTCTGCTCTCTGTTGTTCAGCTTCATTACTTAAAGCAGAATTTTGATTATTAGCCAAGGACGTTAACTAACATAAACTGCTTTCTTCAGACTTGCCAATTTCCAACTACTTTTAAGACTTCCATGGTTTAACACCATCCAAGAACATGACATTAATATATATTAATATATTCATATACAATGGACATTTCAAATGTGTTCACTTTCAGTTTTAACAAAGAAAAGTTCTTCAAGGAATAGGTCAAAGTTTTGGTAAATACACTTTTAGGTCAATTTGTTTCGCAGGGGGTAAGATGAGAAGATCGATATCCCTTCTTATGTCTATGCATTAACTATGGTGAGTTCATTAGTTTAGTTTAGCATAAAGATTAGAAGCAGAGGGAAACAGCAAGCCTGGCTGCATTGTGTTTGGCGCATGCATTTATAAAACAAGATACGTGTTAATTAGTGAGCTTTAGAACAGATTTCTAAGAGAGCCCGACTGTTTTACCCTTGAGTCTTTATGCTAAGCTAAGCTAATAGACTCCTGGCTAGCACCATAGTTAGCCTATAAAAATCACCTGTCTTATGACCATATCAGCTTATCTTACTTACCTTACGAAAACTACAAAATCAGACTACAAAATCTCCATTCAGTCTTGTTGGCAGTACTAGAATGAGTGCGTGGGTAATGGACTCTGAGAAACGCTATACTGAAACGGTATAGAGAAAGAGGCCAGAAGGAAGAAAAGGTCAGACTGTGATGTAAGTGCCACAACTCATCATCTGGTAAAGTCAAGGTCAGGGCCTTGTGTGGTCCCATGGTATTTCTGTTTAGCTTTTAAAGAAATGGCCAGAGAGTCAGACTGATGCACCAAATTGGCTAGGCAAGACTCAAGCTGATTGCCCTTTATTCTACTGACGTTCCTCAGAAAGCTTCGACTTAACAGAGAGCTAAAATGTACTAGAAGACGACCATTTACAACAACCACGGTCATGCATGTGTGCATTAATGAAAACCATGCCTGTCCTTTTTTCCCCCCGCAGTAACTAGAAATCCTTTCATAACAGAGTTGGAAAAAGAGACTTTTAAACAGCTTCATCAGAGATTACATGCCAAAAAAAAGAAATAAATAACAGTAGTTTTAAGAGCCAGCGAATATTGTTCCATTTTTTGTGGCTGAACTTAATATAATTGCTTGTGACTTGCAATGAAACAAGGGTCCTCTCTGAAGCAGTCTGGCAATTGTGTGGTGTGAAAGCTGGTCTGGTTTGTGTGGTGTGGGACAGGCTTGACTTGGATGCTTCGGCACTGTGGCTGCAACTCTGCTCGGCACTCAGTGGGGGTAACACAAGGAGCTCTATAGTGCGGTAATGCAATATTCATGGTGGGGCGTGAGCAGAGCAGTTAAACACAGCAGAGTTGTGAGAAGACCTTCCAACCCTCTATCAGGGAGCAGCTGCTGCTGCTCGGGCTTGCTCCCCTCTCCAAAGCCTATCGTCTTGCTCAAGCATTGTCTCTTTCTTCCCCTGCCCTCCCCTGTTCCCTCTCTGCTGCCTCTCACTCAACCATTAATTTTTAATCACAACTTAAATGGCTGCCTTGGCTGCGGCTGTGGGGGCAGCAAGTCAAGGGCTCTTGCCTCTGGTTACAAAGTAGGAAATAAATTTGAAGAGATCAAGCTAAACATAGAGGGAGGGAGAGGGCTGACTAGGGAGAAAATGTACAGGGAGGAAAAATATCAACTTGCTGCTGCCATTACAGCTTAATTAGAATTTCAACTCTTTCATCTTGGACTTTCAATTGCGACTGCTACAGGAAATTGAGATTAAATTAAGATAACGAATTGGATTTTTCGAGGTTTTTTTTGGAGGCCATGAGAAAGTAAGAAAGGAGGGAATGAGTGGATTTAGGTTATATGTACGTAGACTGACAGCAAAGCTTAAAACAATTAATCTATTGATAAAAGATTAATAAGCAACAATTTTGATTGATTAATCATTTTTTAAGTAATTTTTCCAGTTTCTAAGTTTTGAGAATTTGCTGTTTTTCTTTGTCCTATGTGATAATAAACTGTATATTTCTGTATTAGTCTGACAAAATAATCAGTATTTTTCGCTATTTTGTGACATTTTACAGATCTGCTAATTAACCTACTAATAGAGAAAATAATCAGCAAATGGATCGTTCATTTTCAAGGTTAGTTGCAGACCCAAGTGGCACATCATATTGCTCAAAATCACCAAAATACTAGGAGCATAAAAATACAGCTTACAGTGGGAGTACATAAAAGGTTGAACCACTTATTCATGAAGGACAAGGTTGTGTGGATGTTGTCAGTGAGGTGGCAGCACTCAGGTTTTCCCCTGCATTATTTATTTTCCGTATTGGGGTGGTCTGACCCACTCTTGTAATGAGAACTAGAGTCACGGTCTGTTTGGAGTCCCGGGGCAACGCCGTGCGACCGTGTCCCAGGATCACTGCTCAACCACACAGGCCTCTACACAGCCACTGTTTGCTCAGACTTCACTTGGACTGTAAAAGTCAAGCCTTGTTGACACATCTGTGCTGTCTCTCCCTGAGGCTAATGGCTATTACATCTGTCTGCTTCTTTTCAGAGGGAGAGGAAAACTACTAGAATCAAATGCTCTTTTGAAAACGGGCAAAGTGAAAACACTGACAGCTGATGGAAAGCTGACAGGCTCCTCTGAGGGGAATTATACCACTGTTGATCTTTCTCAGAAGTGCAGTAAGGTGATTACATTGGGTTAAGATGTGGTTTGAAAGAAATATTGATGGCCTTATAGTAGCAGTGTGTCAGTGTTTATACTATTACAACTTTGTTTTTGACAGGTCACTCCATAGCCGGCGCTATTTAGAGGCTAGAGGAAGCTTAGCCTGCCCAAAATTATCACAACAAAAAAAAGTCACTTCACCTACTACCTCACGTAGCTATAGTGCTGTCAGCGGTTCAGCCTATTCAACGTAGGCTAATAAAGGTCTCACCGTCCTGAGATCAGTGGGGAAACTTCTCTGTCACATGTGACGTGAGCACACCTTGTGAGTGTAAAATTCGTAAACTGAATTTTGAATTTACGAAAGTTGGGAAATTGTGGTTGGATTTGTTTTCAAACGTCCTCAGGATAACTTTTTTAAACAACAGGCAGATTGCTTTGAAAAAAAAAATGGTGAGTTTAAATATATTTTTAAAAATTGGCTCGATTTGGAAACTGTGCCGACTCGTGTTGTGTGGCCTCAGCTGCGTTATCCTCCTCTCTCTCTTTAAATTGCCTATTTGATCTTCTGCTGATGTTTTGACCCTTAAGCTGTTGTGGTCTGGGTAAACTAGCGTGCTGTTTTAGGACAACTAACTAAAATGTGCAGTGTGATTTGGGTGGTCTGTGTGTAAAGTATCTAACGTTACGGCCTCACACTCGCATATCGCGTATGGTTGTTGTTGTGGTGGAAAAAGCTATAAATATTGTAATTTTCAACTCGCTATAAATTATGTATATGTATTTGTAAACAGGGTTGAAAAACCGCAAATCTTCACATTTAAGAATCTGCAACAAAATAATTGTATTTTTTGCTTGAAAAATGACTAAAACACTGAACTGATTATAAGAATAGTTGCTATTTAATTTCCTGTTGATCGACTTATCAATTAATTGACTAACCTTTTCAGCTCTAACTGGTATCTGTGTATATGTACCCAGAGTGACAAAAAAATGTTGTAAAGAAATTATAAAAGATATAAAAGATAAAAAGATTTTTTGTTTTTTAAACAAAGCAATCCTTCTCACAAACGTTTGTTATGCTTATACATAAAAAAAAGAATATCAGCACTTTTTCAAAAAACTATCAGTACTGTTACTGGATAAAATAAAAAATCCGTCAAACTACCCTATAATAAACTATACAAGCTCACTTCTTTGTTACGTGTCATACTACCCAGATTCACTTTGCAGTTGTGTCTGTAAAAAAGTGTCTGTAGAGGTTTTGCAAACCTCTACAGACACTTTTTAACCACCTTAAGTGATTCATTGGCCATATCTAGTTTAACATCCTCACCTCCTTCAGCTACTTGAATTGTGCAAATAATCCACCTATTGATCCTCAATTCCTAACTTGACAAATTAACAAAATCAAAGCAGCAGGCTAACAGCATTCATGCTAAATAGAAGACCTCTCCAAATCAGTCGAACGCGCACAGGCACACGCACACGCACACACAGACAGAAGTAATCTCTCACTAATCAAGGACATCGATCACATTGCAAAGCACATCTGTCTGCATCCCCCTCCACAGAGCTGACTCAGATTGATTACTCTGACAGGCTTAGTACAGAGACAAAGACGAAGGGAGAGAAAAGATGGAAAAAACAGAGAAAACAAAAGGATATGTGGGAATGAAAACAGAAAACTCAGGGCACACAACATAAGGGTCCTGTCAAAAAAAAAAAAAAAGAGCCAGATGTATTCAAATCTTTGTTAGATAAATATATCAAAGTGCCCAAACCAAAAATGCTAAATAGAAACAGCAAATGTGAAAAACACCGACATTGTTGCAAAAGCACTGTGATGAAGTGAAGCCAGTTTATGTATCTCCCTTGTGTGTGTGTCCCTTCGTGTACACTGATCCATATAAATAAAGAATGTCAAACCATACACAACCGTGTGTTTGTGGCTTTGGGAGCAGCTAAATGTTCAAACCCTGAATTAGGCTGGATGGAGAATGAATGATTATCTGTGTACTGTATAAACCTCAGGTAAGAATGAAAACAACTACTTAAGATGGCCCCAGACTGTGTGTGGAAAAAAGGTTGTTTTTCTTCCTCCTAGTAAAATAAAAGCAAAGACCACTTGTACCATGAAAATAATTTGGTTCCAAAGCTTTTTCTCAATCCGCTGTGTTGAGTGCATGAAACAGGCATTACTCTCCTTGCTACACTCATCCATGTTATATTTCTGAAGACTGAATCAATTTTACCCTGAGGAGTATAAACCCCTCAGGCATCATCAGAAAAACTGGGTTGTGCAATAATACAGTAACATCTATATCCCAACAAAGGACGCAGTAAGCTTCTCCCACATCCATAGAATATTTGAACGCCTTCATCACACATGCAGAGACAGATACTAGCTGTTTAAACAAGTTCCACATGTATGAATGATGTGTACGTGTGAAACTCTGTAATACATTCCTCACGTAGATTTTACCAAATGATTACATAACTCATTCACATCAACATTAAATAACAATGCCATTCATGCAGCAAACGTGACACAAGAGAAAGCACTGGTATGTCAGATGCTGATTGCTATGGGTTTTGTAATGGTGACTGATAAAGGCTACAATGCTTAGCTAAGATAAGGAAAGACAAATCTATTGCTACAACAAAGAGCAATTTCTTTACACAGGCTTTTTACCCTTTACTGAGACAGAAAGAGGTTTCATTACCGAGAGCAGCTGATAAAACCTCTGGGCTCAAGTGCAATCAAATACTACAACGCTCTCAGGCAAAGCTGCTCTCTGTCAAGGCTACACAATCCTAAAAATGTTTTTTCAATAATATAAAATGTATTGACATTTTTTTTTAAAAACCTGCCTCTGATCTACGTCAAAACACACAATAATAATCATGGGATACAGGAAGACAAAGATGTCCTTGAACAAAATGCACCTGGAGCCTTTCCTGCTCCGAAAAATGAATCACTACATTTTATTGCAATACGCCAGCTTCTGACGTATCCTAATGGCACCATAACCACGGCGAAGGTAACAATTAATTCCTTTATAATTGCCATTGTTCTGTGTATATAATGGAAGCTAACCGTGTGTTTTCTACCAAAGCTATAGTTGAAATGAAAATGGGGGACTGTGCTACCATATTCAGTCACATACAGTCCACACAGTCTTACATTTTGGGACCCCGGAGCTTAAGATTGTGCATTGTGTAAACACTAGGTCACAGTACATCCTATTACTGTTTTTTTCATAAAAAAAAACAACAACAATAAAGCAGAAAACTCTCTTTGTTGCAGATCCTAATTTAGTTGCCAGTGAATGCAATTCACCATGCAGGAGTATTGTCACTGAATCTGTAAGAATGAGCAGATCTAGTATGGCAAAGTTTATTGCTTGGGGCTCCCTCTTGCTTCCATGACTGTGTGCTCTGGTCTCTGCTCAACAGCTCAGCTCTCTCCTCTCCTCTCCCCATTAACCGGCTGACAGATCAGTAATAAACACAGCCTGTCACCTTCAAGGCCTGCCTCTCATTTACTAGAGAACACATGAAACCCCGCTCTCTTGTTCCCTCTCTATCTATCTCTCTCTCTCTCTCTTCCCTTCATCCGCTGGGCTCATTGGAGCTGAAACCTGATTTCTGGCCCCGGCCGCCTCCGAGGCAGCAAATTCTCCTCTGCACCCAGATAGTCCTGAAAAAGGCATGAATATTAAATGGAAAAGCCATGAATAAATAACCAAAAAAGGACTTCCGTCGCTGTAACCTCTTTCTGTCTCCTAGCAGTGGATGACAGAGGAAGAGCACAGTGGAGAAATAGAGGAGAAAAAAAAAAATCAATGACCACCTCAGGAGAGAAGGTGGACATTTGTTAGGTAATTGGCTTTCTCTATTTGCATTCCCATGGTGCTGTGATTTCACACATAAAACAAAGAGGTAATCACAAGGTAACAGTGCAGCCGATGGTTAGTGGAGCAAAATCCAACTGCAATATTTTCACTGGGAATATAATGTGTTATTTCCATATGTGGGGCAACCTGAGGGATAAAAGCGATACATATTGCAACAGCTTGATAATGTATGCGTGGAAAATGCAAATAACATTGAAAGAGTGCTGGAAGTGCAATGTGTACAAGGGATATGATGTTGAATGCATAAGAAACAAATAAAGAGAATCATTTATTTGTGATATACACTCACTAGTCCCTTGGCACGTGGCTGTTACACAGGAACAAGTAAATATAGATTATTTCGCTTCAAGCTATTCCCATTAGGGTGCTTAATATGGTATGTATTGTTCTGGATTTCAGTGGCCTGTATTTTCTAGCAGGGCACTTGAAGACAAATCTTAAGACAAGCATACCGTAGCTGCTAGTGAATAATCTATATATGTTACTGCTGTATTATGTGCTATAATGTAGCAGTATTATATGTGTTACATATACTGTAAATGATGAGTCAATTAAACAAACAGAATTTTAGCAGTAGAATAATAGTTAAAGGTATAATGTGACCCCCTTTTTGATACTACCTATGGCAGTCATTGGTTTCAGCAAAAGTTATTCAGTGTATTTACATTCTATAATTACTACTCTAGATAGCGTTTTTCATTGTTAGTGGTGGAGTCCGCCATTCCCGCACTTCAAATTGTCTTCATGTGCATGAGGCATGTAATCCAGAGTTAGTGTATTAATTCTATCTCACTGATATCAGCGTCAGTTGCTTGCTGTATCAGACAACTGACAGATGGCGTGGCTTTTATTGTTAAGCAGTCGCAAGAAACGCAGTGTATTTGTCATTAAGGTTAGTGCTAACTGCAACTGGTTATCCAGAATGCATTGATGAAACAAACCATTGTCATTTCTGGGAATTTTTTGACAGTGGATAAGTTTTAAATATTGCAGGGAGTAATGGGACAAGGAGGAGTGAGATGTTAGATGAAGAACTGACGTTTGTTTGGCTGCACTGCAGAATCATCAGTTGCACTTGCACTGTAGTGTTTTCTGATAAAGCAGCTGCTCAATGAGCCAAATCAACAAGAACTGAAATCTTACAGATTATAACTTTAAGGGGCCATGGTCATTTGAAAGGGAGATAACTTTTCACATGAATAAACATGTAATAACACGTGATAAAGACAGACTGACTGAGCTCACAAGAAATTAGAAATGAAGGCTTAGTTTTGTTGTGGGTTTCTTAGAAAACAAAACAGATAAGGAGAGAAAAGGAATAGACAATGTTCTTCAGTTTGACAGTACAATTGGTCTATGATTACCCAGCCCAGAGCTTTAGAATATGCTACTGACAGCGTGTACGTTTAAGGTATTCATTTTTGCTGGCAACATCTCTTGACATCTCTTTTAGGTTGAGAACCTGGCTCCCAATCTTGTTTTTACATCACTGAATGGCAAATATGACAGAGCTGGCTGTCCAGTGATGGTGATGAAAATTACATTTCTCTTGATACCTAACTGATATATTAAGAGCACATATTTTCATTCATGGTCAACAATCTACAGCTACATACAGTATTACAGTTTTCAAAAATGTGATACTGGAAGAGAAAAACAGTTTGGATAACCATTATATACACTGAAAAAAACTTGGCTATTAAATAGCTGAATGCTGCTCTACATCAGAATAGATCATCTAAAGAAATGGATGAAAATGATGTTGGCGCCTCAGGCTTAAGACAAGAGAACTACTTTGTCGACCTTGAGTTCCTTTGAAATGACTCCAGTCTCCAGTGATGTTGAAATTATATATGTCAATGACTTGACGCTACTAGAGATAAAAAAGATCTCATCATGACCTGCTGCTGGAGCTGAATTTCTCATCTCAGCAATTATATCCATGACTTCCTTCCCCGTTGTTGGATCAAACCTTAGCAAAAGAGAGTTCTTTTGTGTCTGCGGGAGAGCCATCCGAGTGACTAATCTTTACAGAAAACGATTAACCAATATTCACAAAGCACTCACTGAATTCGTATGTAATATCACAAGAGTTATACGAACAGCACAAAACTGGCCGAAGAACTGGGAATGACCTTTTCTTCTTTAAAAGTAGTTAAAAGACGCTCTGGTTTCTTTCAATTGTGGGTAGCAGTCTTTTTTTCCTTCAGCACTTGTGAAATACTGTATGCGATCAAAAAGATTAATTTACATGCTAAGCTCATGTGTGAATGTACTTCTATGAACCTTTATTCACTACAGAATTAAATTTTTTATCCTGATAACATTCTCGGCGACATCATCTAGCATTACCTTGAGTGCCAAATTATCCAAAGATGGAACAAAAGACATGACATTGAATTTATCAACCACATTTTAAAAAATACAAACTGAACTCTCCATCTCCTTCGACTAGGGGTGAGTAAAAATATCGATTCATCAATGCATTGCAATATATTTTTTCCCAATTCAATATCGATTCATTAAATCCTCTGAATCGATTCAAGCCCCTGGCCAGTGGGGGCGCGGTGTGCAACACCTTTGTGTGATTTGCGTTGTACAGACGGAGGCCGCACTCGACCACACAACAACAACATGGCAACTGAAGCAGGTAGCAGCAGTGTTAAACCAGCGCCTTCAACTTTGAAAGCAGACGTTTGGAGTCATTTTGTATTCCAGTGTAAACCCGGAACACAGGAAATAGACCAAAGTAAGGTAGTGTGTAAGCTGTGCCAGGCAGTACTAAAATACTGCAATAACACAACAAATTTGTGCAACCACTTAAGCCGACACCATGCAGATGCTCTGCAGCAACCCGCGGCTAAACCTGTGGATTCAAAAACATACACAACTCGACAGATCCTTCCTTTGCAAACTGCCGCCAAACTCTGCCCGCGCACAGAACATAACGGAGTCTGTGGCTGTCTTCATATGTCAGGACCTACGGCCGTACAGTGTCATGGAAAACGGGGGTTTTAAGAAGATCGTACACACACTCGAACCACGATACGCCATACCAACACGCAAACACATGACGGAAGTCGCCGTCCCGAAGCTTTTAAAATTAGGGGTGGGCGATATGGGCAAAAATTATATCTCGATATAATCAGTCGATATCCTTTAAAATGTGATTGGAATTGTCTGAGTTAGGGCTTGTGTCGACCAAACGCGTTTTTAGCACTAAGAACGCTCAAAAACTCATTTTCCAAGCGCTCCGCGGTGTTAAAAGTTGAACAGATTTCAACTTTTCACCGCTGAAGGCGCTTAGCGCTCTGAACGCTGAAGCTCATGGGATTTGTATCGGCACTAAATCAGAAGTACCGGTAGCTTCAGGGACTGGAGGTGCTTGCATTTTCTATCTACCATCACAACGCGCTGCTAAACTGTTGCAAGGAGGATGCTAGCGAGAGGTCATGTGATCACGTAGGCCCACCAGTCGTGTGACTTAATCCTGCCATGCTGTAGAGAGCGTTGCTGCACCTGTGTATTAAATGGATGTGAGGAGTTTCCGCATGCGTTTCAGTATTTTTGGCGAAGTAATTTAAATACTTGATAATGGAAATTTGCACATCGTCAAAACAACGACAATATTATCGCAAACGATATATATCGCCCACCTCTAACAGGTACTCTAATGAATTATTTGTGTAATTCTACTTCGAATTGTGACCTAAATAATCAAAACTGAATCGAATTGTGAGGTTCTTAACAGTACCCAGCCCTACCTTCGACTAATTCAGTGCTTGTACAAGAGATTTGTATGTTTTACTCTTTCTGGTTGAGCACTCATTAAAAAAGGCTTAAAGCCATTTGATTCACTCATGGAGCATTACTCTGGTTATGCACTTCATGGAAGCAGTAGGATTTTAATTCTTCAGAGGCATCGCAATGGGAAGGTCAAACATAATTCTCAGGTTACCTAATACTTTGTTCTGCAGAACAGCAAGTAGAGGATTCAGGCCCATTCAGCAACAACAGTCCCAGCATGATGTCTGCCAATGTTTTGTTGATATGGACGGCGATTCAAAGTTCTGCCTTGAAAGAAATACTTACAAGCTACCGACTTGAATGTGAAAAGAGTCGCTATCACATATTGAATCAATAGCAGTAGTCTGAGCTCAGCTCTTGTTCCGATTTTTCCAGATTGTAGTAATAAAATTAAATGTTTTGGTATGTATTGATTTATGTTTGGTGGGTATTTTTGATGCTTCCAACTGGTTTGAGGTTCAGTATAGGGCCGAGATTTTAGGTCATGGATCTCTTTTGTGACCTGTCCTATTTTTTTTTAGGTCAAGACCAACCTCTCCATAATGCTGAAAATCAGATGTTATGGCGTGATGAGGGTTATAATTGGCTTTCATATCATTACATTCAAATTCAAAATTCATTCATTCAGTAATTTTGAATTTGACTTAAAAGCTAAAACTATTAATTAAAAATAAAAAACAGTGTTATTGTAGGGTGAAAAGCAGGTTCGGTTGGGTATTTTAGATCAGAGCAAAGATACACTACATGAGGAAAATGTCTGAACCATAGTGGTATATGGTTTGTTTTTCACTTTTCTAGCTGTGTGTACATAGCCACAGCGAGCAGAGGATGTCAGGCTATTAAAAACATGA
This sequence comes from Dicentrarchus labrax, assembly GCF_905237075.1. Taxonomy (NCBI): domain Eukaryota; kingdom Metazoa; phylum Chordata; class Actinopteri; family Moronidae; genus Dicentrarchus; species Dicentrarchus labrax. The sequence goes on from NW_026136719.1 coordinate 9,279,750, forward strand.
GGGCAAGTGAAGGATAGCTATAAGGAAGAGAAAAAGGAAATGTGGGTTCATGTCAGAGAGCCAAATAGCTTTCAACACCCAGACTGACCTTCAGCTTACACAGAAGCACACACACACACACTGATACTAATGTTCACAGGATGTGACCATAAACCATAATGGACATCCCTTATTACAGGGAGTGAGCCTTGGCTGTATGCCATTTTAAATGTCACAGACTCCTCCACAGGCTAATGACTGATCAACCTGAGTTTGCATCTAGCGTAGCCTAGCATATTATCTACAAAGCCAACTATAAAACTGGCTGGAGAGAGCGGCGGCATCACATTATTTGATAATTGCAGAATGCATCCAATAATGTTCATCCACATGCAAATGTGCTAGCTTTTCCGACCTTTCAAGCTTCCAAATGTAATATGCAATATCACTACACTGTCAGTGTAAGTCAGTAAAACAAAGTGTTTGCCAGTGCTGATCCTACACGAAACAACACGCTAGTCTGCAGCAGCATCCAGCATTCAGCTCATTTGTTTGGCTTGCCTGCAGACAAATCAAAACAATTCCCATTCATATAAAAACAAAAACAGCTGCAATTTCCAGGCACAAAATGCAGATGAGCCAAAGTAAAAAGTGGCAGGTGAAGAAAAACAAACCTCCAGCAAAACAATAGGACAACGATATATTTCACAACTGGACAACAAACAATCAGATTAATGTTCAATTCAGTGTTTAATACAGTACATGCTTGGTTTTGATGTCATTTTATTGTGTTTGGTGTGAGGGTAAACTGACTTGGATGGGGATTATTTCAGTTTTGCTTATTTGTGGCACCTAGTGAGGTTGAATTGAAGTTGAATGTTGAATGAATTAACAACAATTGTCCATGTTATGTAATAAATCACTGAGTCAGCTGAAAGGAGTGGAAAGGCAGGGAACTGTACCCTTTTCTTGCTCATTCTGATGAGGCATGAGATGGTTTGCAATGTCAGTGACAAGCAGATCTTGTCAATGTAAGCTGCTGTGGGAGCAAAAAATACTTGTGCTAAGCCCCCTTGAGTAAGATGAGCGGCAATGCCTTGACCCGTGAGATGCAGTGGGAATTGAGGTGGAAGAGGGGGCGAGAGAGCAAGAGAGTGAGATAGTGAAAAGCTAGCTGGTGACAGAAGACTCAGACACGCTGGACTGTGTAGGTCCAGTGGGTCAGAGTAACCAATTCAAATACCAAGCTAATGTGTACAGCAGGGAGCAAGTTGTGATCAATGCACACACTGCATGAAAAAAGCATGCAATGCACAGAATTAAGACATTATGCAATGGGACCTGTAAATAAGTCCAACAACTCAACATATATGACGATGTATGATGTGTATTATAAACAAATAGTCCATTTCATTAAAAGATAGATAAATAACTACTGCATAATGAATAAACTTTTGCATTTGTTATATTCTGAAAAATATTTTTATTTAGTTTGATTTAGGTAATGTAATGTAAAGATATTTCAGCTTTATCTATTTATTTATTTAAGCTTCATGAATTAAATATTGTCCCACACCCAGAGTAGTATGTACAGAATTATCATCTGGTGTCTGTGTCCATGTCTGGGAAATAATTGTTATTACATAGGGATTTTGTGTTGCTAATCTTAGGATATTAACTGTTAGTGAACTAAACTAAGAACAGCAGTCATCAGGCAGCATTACTAAACTGTCATCAGAAAATTAGTGGTGGTGGTGGTGGTGGTGGTTGTAATGGCGAGTGTGTGTAGGTTTGGCTGAGAATAAGTATATCAAATTACACATGTGAGAGCCAATGCTGGAACAAGGCTGGGAGGCAGTTGGACAATAAGGAAGACAGCGAATCGTATTGTGCCAATACATCACTCGGCAAGCAATAAAGGTAACCTACTTGAAAATACTGCTGGTATGATTTCTTTATGGACGGTATAAACGCAAGGTCATCCAAACTAAACCACAAAGTGAAGGCTCATGTGTTTCTATTTTGTGCGAGACAGCATTTGATCATTTTCCAGATTACAAATCTGCTCCAGTGTTTGCGTGACATCATAAATTTCTCCCTTCTTCTGGAGAAAGTTTTGAGTTGTCACAACTGAAATGGGAACCAAGCGACATCAGGTATAGTAAAAAAGAAAAGAATACTAAAGTTTATTAGTGGCTTACATTTTACAACTGGAAAGTTAAACAAAGCCACCAATAGAAAGTGAGCTGCTGATTCATAAAACCACAAGCTATTGTATGTTTAAATAACGTAGGTACAGCTTTTCCTACAGCAATCTGTGCCTCCGACAGCGAGCCTGTAGTAGTGTGTCAGCATGTTTCATCAAGTTCAGCCTTTTATTCGAGACCATTAATTCCAGTTAGAATTAAATGTATGAACAATTTAAGACTACCTGAAGGTGAAAATGAAAATTAAAGTGCATTGGGAACAGGAGGAGAATGATTTTTCACTCCCAAACAGAGCCTGGAGACTTCAACAGTAGTTACAGACTTTTGTATAAGTAACCAAATTCAACACATTTTTCGAGACCTGCTGACATCCTATTCAACAAGCACTTAGTTTCATTTGTCACCGTTACGGTCTATGTGCAACCTCTAAAACCTTTTTAACTGTTCCTCCTATTTACAAAAATGGAGACAAGGTCATCATATCCATTTTAGTTTTTTTTATATATATTAAAAAAGGGTACAGCTCCTGCTACATTTTACCTTGAGCCTCTCAAAAAGCCTTCTCCATCGATCTGGAAAGATCTGAAAGAGGCACAGCTGCATACACAATCCTCCCAAGTCTTTAGAGGGTTTTGAAATATTAACAAAAGAGCTTGCAGGTACATCATTTTGCAGCAGCAGCTATGGCAGCAGAGGGAAAATGTGTTTGAGTCCTATTATAAATCACACAATACAGCAACAACATTGCACATCCAGGCCTAGCTTGTCCCCCAGGCAACCTGACAGCAAAATCCCGTCTTTACAGATGGCTCTCAGAGAGGATCTGTGCATGTGTACGTGGGAGAACACTTTGTCTGTGTGTGTGTGTGTGTGTGTGTGTGTAATTTTGTTTTATTAATGAACATCTAGTAATCAGATCCAGCGCCTAGCATTATAACTCTTTCACATGTCCATTTAAGCATGTATGTGAGCATACAAGTGCAGAGGAGAAAGCTGATAAAAAATAAAGTAAACCTTAGTCGGCTCAGGCTAATTTCATCCACTTCACTTCCCCTTACATAAAAGAAGTAGGACTTACAGATCTTGTGCTTTCCTTTCATGGGGAATTTCACCAGCATCTCCTGGGGGTTGGTGCAGATGAAGACGAATGGGGAAGAGGACTCCTCACAGGTACCAGGGAACTGCAGTGGTGGTGGTGGTGGGGGAAAGAAAAGAACAGTTTAGCACCATCTTACACAGAACTATCATATTGTGCACAGAATATGTTAAAGCTCATGATGCCTGGTATCACGGTTATGAATCATTCAGTGAGCGTCTCTGTTTATACACCTACATAATGCGAGGTGTCCTCCATACCTGATGTAATACTACATGCCTGACAGCAAATTATACGAGTCTCTCTGGATCTTATGCACTAAAATTGCACAACTAATGATGCAGTTGCTAATGAGAGAATCACTTGCACTAGCTGTCAAAATAAGACGAAATTCGTTACAACCAGCACCAAAATCCAAGAGATGTAAAGCCTTTTTTTTAGATGCAATCTCGAGGGTAAACAGTCTGTCAAACAGACAATATTGAATCACATAAATAAAATAGTTAAGGCCACGTGTACACTATTTATGTTTTCATCTAGTCATTACACATATAATCATTAACTTCTAACATAACTCATAAAAAGTATACTTCTAAATCTACATCACATTTAACCACATCCATGACGTGTTTATGCATACCCTATAACATGCTATACCACATTCCCATGAAGGAGAGGGTGTTTTACAGCTCATAATTGACAGCAGCCCACAGCGTACCGAGGCCACGAGACAAGAGAAGACCTCTCTCTCCCTGTGTTATTGATTGGTCTCTCAGGTGAGAGTAGGGAATTGACTGACACAGTGACAAAGGAGTCATCTTTCCCATCACTGGCAGCCAACGGCTCTCAGCTCATCCAATTTCCTCCGGTGCTATCAGATAGTGCCCATGATTGCATCTAGCCAGCCAGGAAGCGGCTCTTTTCATGACAGCATGCTTCCCCCCCCACTCTCTTATTCACAGTCACTCTATCTCCCTCAAAGGAGCACTGAAGGTTGTGACAAATTTGGAGCTTTTAAGGGAAATCAACAGAGTCGGCAACCCATCTGTATGGTCCCTGACAAACTGGGGAGAGATGATAGAGATGTTTATTTCAGATTACAATCCATGTCGACTTGAGTGTAATACACCGGTGAGTGATAAAATATGTAAACACTCAAAGTCGTTAGACATTGGTGGGGACCCTTAAAGACCCCCTTGATTCGTCCTTCCAAATAACACAGTGATTCCAATTAAATTAGGTCTCCCCGTCAACTACGCAGTCTCCCAGATAGAAATCTTTCCCCGACAACCCTTGAACAGCACTATCTTTGAAGTGGGGTTAAACAAGATGAAGGTTGTGAGTTATTTAATGGGATGAGGCTGGCAATATTCTATATTTTTTGTATCAAATGCCATGAAAAGATTACAGGTGCCACATCGTTGTCTTGTAAACAAACAAAGTTTCTGTTTACATTCAGCATTAAACCATTGTGTGACGTGCGAAAACATGTGAATTGTATCCGCCATGTGCACGTGCGTCTTCCTGCACGTGCACAAGAACAAACACACTGGGGACCCTCTCTGGAAAAATAAATAAATAAATAAATAAATAAATCACTCCATGCTGGCAAAAACTCCACAGGCGACCTTTAAAACCAACAATGAATGTATTTTACAGTCCAACTATTGACTGAGGAGATAAAGCCTCATATAGCCTTACAGCTGAAACAATTAGTCAATAATAGTTGACTAATCAATTAGTCGATAACAGCAGATTGACAGTCCATCAATTGTTTGTATTTTTAAAAAGCGTTCACAATTTCGATGATTTGGACTGTTGGTTGGACCAAACAAGCAATTTGAAGATGTGACCTTTGAACTTGTGATGGGTACTGTTTAATAATTTCTGACATTTGACTCAACAGTAAATCAATTCATCGTAAATATAAATCAACAGATTGCTCAATTATGAAAATAAGAATCAGTTGCACGCCATAGACCTCCAGTGTTTCTACAACACACTGTTGCACGTTATGATGAACACTGGCTCTATTTTGAGTCAGTCCTCAACAAAAACAGCACTATTTACTCCTATTTGAACAATGTGTGCTAAAAACTAGGAGAGCCCACTATTACAAGAAATGATTCAGCCTTTTATCAATAAAGAATCTATACACGGTATGTATGACGCATTTTATGTAAGAACCAGTTGGCTTCGGGCTGGATGCCTCAGACAGGATAGGGAAGTAGAAAAGTAGAATGGACAAAACAAATTGTTGGCTTTGGTCTTTTAAAGGGAAAAATATGGAATCACCTGAGACAATCACTGTATACCCCAATTCATACAGCTGTTTTCAGTTCATAACAACTGTGGAAGAACAATTAAGACCAAAATTCAAAAGAACGAATACCTTCTTCTATTAACTAGCCAGAGGGGACATTCATTTTCACCTACACAATGTAAAGATCGATCCTGTTAACTGTTAAGACGATGCAGTGCTTCTCAAATAGCTTACTATGGTGAGTAGCCTAATTGAGTGTTCATTTAAATGTCCATATCAGGCACTTAGAATGACACTTTAATCCAGAGTGTTTTAGCATTGTGCACAGTGATTACTTTTAAAGAACTATTAGTCAGTGTCATTCGTTAAAGGATATATATATATAAAATCTGATATTATTCTGTGGTTTACTGGTGATGTGATTGGAGGTTGTTAAATATTTGTCACACGTACATTATCCTATAGCCCCTTTCTGACATGAACCACTCTTAAATGAATGCTGTCAGATTATTGTAAAGGCTGCAGTTCAACATGAAGGGAGAGAGAGAGAGAGAGAGAGAGAGAGAGAGAGAGAGAGAGAGAGAGAGAGAGAGAGAGAGAGAGAGAGAGAAATGTGAGTCTTAGGTCCCTGTAATAAATGTAATATCTCACTAACATCATCTCTTATGCACAAAATCTTTTTAATAAACTAGGACACTTTTAAGTTGTTGAGGAGATTAATATCTTCTTGTATCAGATCAGTGAAGATGACCTAAGTAATAATAATACCAGCATGTCCTCTCCATATTTTCAATTTTTCATTCATGCCATATGTTGAATAGATGAATATCCAGCCAAACACTGTGAGCATGTTAATTAAACTAAACTTAACATCCTGTCATTTAGTGCTTGTGCATGACACCAATGTCTGAATGACAAAAAGCCATCACTGATGAAGCCTGATAAGTAACGTTATATATTCCATGTCTGAAAGGGGAAAAGGCACAAAAACAAATGTTCTTTTACTGAACTATACTCATTAATCAGTTATTTGTCCATTATACTCATATTTCTCTGATCTAAGAATAATCATCAAAGATGTTCTGGGAAAAGAATAAAGAAGACAGACAGAATTTGTGATTAAAAGTGTGAAGAAGGAGATGATTCAAGAGGAAGAAAGTAACATGAGGCACTCATTTGGGATCATTACAAAAAAATCTCACGTTGCACAAGATGGCTGTGTTGTCTGAGGAACCCAAGGAAACAAAATGGTGGTGGTCTTGCTAAATTCTGATGAAACGAGCGTGGCTGCAGCCTCAGTTAGAGTGTGTTCATGTGAAACCCCGCCAGTTGCCTGCTCTTTCATCCTCCATTAGCTAATTAGCATTTAAAGCTGTTGAATGTGGTGCTGCTTTGCCTCACTACCTCCCCCACCTAATTGTTTCCATTCCATGTTAATCAAAAGGGCACAAAACATCGTGGTTATGTGACAAGGAGGTTTGCTAAAGCCCTCCATATTCATCAGGAATGATCTAATGTAGTCAGAGTGGACCTGCTTACAAATGCAATTAAAATTTGAGCTTGTTGAGAAAAACAGGTATTGAATTAAGGAACTGTTAAGTGGAATTATGTGAAAACACTACGGGTGACAATGATGCCACACTGCTTTCAGTTAAGAGTGAAATGAGCCGTTATGCTGGTTTCTTAGTATGAAAGGTCTTGGTTACAGCCCTAGGGCATTCTGGGTTGTGGGACCAAAGTGTTTGACATGAGGGAGATCTGAGGGTATATGTTCTTGTGACAGGTGCATTAAAATGCCTGTGTGGATTGAGTATCACTAGTTGGTTGCCTCAGGCCAATTTACTTGGAGTTAGAAGTCAGACAATTGTGAGACAAGGACTCCGCAGCATCTACTTGCTCATAAACATCACTGACAATTGGCTTGTGTTCAACACAGAAAAGCATCTGCAAATGGCAGACTTCCAAGCTTGTTTTTAGAAAATAGATACAAAAACACCCCAACCTTGCCAGCGTGCCAACTCGTGATAAATCTAGTCGTCAGTCATGTATTTTAACCAGAGTGCATTTTTTTGCATCAGTTTTAACTGCCCATCAGTTTGTGTGTGCACAATTCAACCACCTAGTTCACCTTAGTTCACTTAAAGGAATAGTTCCACATTTGCGAAATGTGCTTATTTGGTTTCTTGCTAAGAGAATGATACCACTCATCTCTGCCAGCAGCCAGTTAGCTTGTTATATCTTGTGCAAAATGCAAAAAACAACATGTTGCAGTTTTACAGAAAGTTATGCGGTGGGCCATTTCTTCCTTGAGTCTCATTATCTTTTACTATACGAGTGAATAAGCGGATTTCCCCAAAATGTGGGGAAACCTATTCTTTTAAAATGTTATAGCTACAAGAAATGTAATTCAGTACTTAATTTTCTGCTTATAGACAGTAAGAATAGTTTGTGGTTAATCAGTTCTTCTGGCTAGAGAATAGAAAACCAGAATGTGCCTAAACAATTTAAACTGAAGCATCTTTTTGTATTTGCAGGCTAGACGTACTGCAACGCTGCGATAATACGTGCTGAAGCCGAATGAGTGGGAGTTAAGGAGGCAACATGCTGTAAATGTGGATTCAAACATTTTAACCACTATCCTGTTGAATAAGAAACCTACATACGAAATACTAAACAGGAAAAGAAGTGAGGTGAAAAATTCATACAGCTTCACAGCTTCTTCAGAGACTGCCAATTCAATAAACTGCCCACTATTTAATTTGCTGGGATCAAGCCAGAGGGGATTCAACAATAACCAACTGTAATAATATGAAATTCACAAGTTCATTGGAAAAAGTAAAAAGGGACGGCAGGGCACAGGCGGCTGGAAGGAAGCCTTTGGCTATGAAAAATAACAGTGGCTTAGAGGGCAGGGAGAGGGCACAGTGGCCCTATTGCACTTACCACATATCCTTATAATAAAGTAACGTGTGCTGAGGTTTATACATCATATGAGTCTTTCATCAGCTTCTTGTCCTCAAATAATCATCTGCGTTCTATATACTGTACTATTCATTCTCAGTGCAGTCCAAAACACCATGAGTTCCAACCAACATTTGATGAAAACAACATTCATCTTAATAAAACCAACTAATACAGAGCCAGGATTTGACAGCAGGAACACAAACCTTTGAGTCCAAGCTTGTCAAGTAACAGCTCAACAAGCCAACACTGTTCCCTCTCCTCTCTCTACAATGTCTCTCTCTCTGGCTCTTTTCAGCTGCTGTCGGCAATTAAGGGCAGCAGAGACAAGTAATCTCCTTCTGGGCGACAGGGCCAGACCAGAACAGGCATGTGGAGTGGTCTGTGCAGTTGGGGGGGTGGGGGGGTTGGTTGGGGGACTGCGAGGCTGGCCCCAGCCTCAGCCCTAGCCAGGCCCTGCTTGGCTGCACTCAATCTCAGCCCAATAAAAAGCCCTTCATTGGCAGGGTGCAACTGAGCCAGACGGGCTGGGAGCATGTGGCTTTTAAAAATGAGGAGGGTGGAATAAGGGGGAGGGAGGCACAGAATGAAGGGAAAGAGGAGAGGGGGAGAACTAGAGAGTAAAAATGAAGAATATGATTCGGTAAGAAAAACAGATAAGAGTATAAGGTGAGGGAGAAACACAGAGGCAGAGATTTTGATAGATGGGGAACTACACAAAGCCAACCGTGTCTTCCCAGAAAGGACACTTTTGAAATACTGCTTAGCCAGTTCTGTCAAGCCTGGTTTCACCCTGGGAATGAAGAAACAGATGGGTTGTCTCAGAGCTATGGGCTACATGTGGGAGGTGAAAGGGTGTTGTTGGGAACTGTACGCAACAGCAATCGTTTGCCAATCGTTCTTTAATCTATCGTGTTCACCAAACAACACAAGCTTGTTTCTGGCATTCATTAACCCTCCGTCAGATGCAGCTGCCCTCAGGAAACTGTACTGTTACTGCCTTTCGCGCTTTTTGCACGCACTTAGTGTATTATTTGTTTTTCCACCGCTGCACAACACAGGGCCAGAGCCCACACAGACACACAAACAAAAACACACACACACTGTTCATGTATGTATCACAATCCAAAACAATTTCTACAAAATGAACTGCAGAAAACAGCTTCACAATGATTACAAAACCAGAAATGATTTCAACGAATGAGTGTAAACAGGGTCAAACCTTTAAGTATTGACCTAATTGTAGACATTGTACAGCGTATTCAGAACCTTTAATTGTAAGATTCTTGGCCTTAGAGCTGTATTAAGACAACTGTGTCTATACCATTACATGTTCAGGGTTCAGCATATGGGAACGTTGTGACTCAAGAGAGCTGAAGTAGCCTGTTATCTCCACTGATAATAACCAATTTGTGCACATTATATTGGTCATAGTGGGTCAGCGAGCATAAACGTACCATAAATTGTCAAATAGTGGACGAGGTCACTTTATTTCTAATTCCCTGTTTTTTATAAGTGCTTCATTGTATTGGAGTAAAAATCCTCTGTATTTCCTGATTCATTCCCATCTGCTGTTTGCTGTTAATGCAAACTCATTCCTCCATCTGTTTCACATTAAAAGCCTTCCAGCGGTTCAGGAGAAATAATCTTTTCACGTCACATTTACTGTGAAACATCTGCAGGAAGTGTTGAGTTTCATTAAGAGCAGCTTACCATCATGAAAGGCGGCAAACTAGAGTTGATCAGAATGAATGAAACGGTGAGTTAGAACAGCATTTCTGTTCAAAAGGGAAAAACAGCAGCAAGTATATATTGTGTATATACTGTGTTGTACTGGTGACAATAATGATGTAAAAAATTTAACTGTGCAGAACTTACCATGCCAATCATTATAGTACATGCACCAGTTATTCTGTATTTTACTCCTCTTCCCTTGGTCCTAACTTGTTTTATTATTGTAGCACTAGCTTATCCATTCATTAGCTACCGAGGGAGTGGGTCCCTCTTGTACGGAGTCCGCCATGTTCAACTGCCATTTTGCTACAGTAGCCCAGAATGGAAAAACCAAACACCGCCATTAAAGCCTACCCACTGGTCCTTTAAAACAACACATGTTACTAGGACTAAAAAGCCCCTTTTGGCCTTAGATGTTTCCAGCCTCTAATTTGTGCAGCTTTATTGGTACAATGTTTAGTAGTACCATGGTGCTCATAAATACTTTTTTCCATTCAGAGATAACCTGCCATTGATAAGTAAATAATGGCCAAGGTAACTGGTGAATGCATCAATAGATATTTGAAGAACAGCTCAGGTGGATAGGAATATTTTGTTAACTGGTTTATTCATGGTAACAAAGACACTCAACTGCAAGGGTTCATGTAAACAGCTTAACGCAAACAGGATCTCTACTGCAGAATGGCAACCAGCCAAATTACACCATGCTTGTAAATGTAGACAGCGGCCCCTTTAGAGGCAGAAGTGCTTTCAGGCTTTTAGTTGTACTTTATTTCTCAGCCACACGAACAGGGAATATTGGAAAAGAAGACCAAATCATCATGTGTTTATTTATCTTTGTATTTGTATTAATATCTATCTTTATAATTGTTTATTAACTTGCATCTTTTTGCATTAATAATAAAAATCGTATAATCTTTGTATGATTGGCCATAGAAATGCAAGCAGGTCCAAACCAAGTGATTAGTATTTTATATTAATAATATGCCAATGCCTAGAATACTTATAGTACAGAGCATAAGTGAACCTGACAAGCAATTTTTCTGTCCTGACGAGAGCATAAACGATGAATCAATTAATTGTTGAGTCATTTTTACAGAAAAATGGCTTTCACTATCAGCAAACATTCTCTAGTTTCAGCTTCTCAATTGTGACGATTTGCTGCTTTTCATTACTTTATGTGACTGTAAATTAATTATCTGTGGTTTTTATATTGTTGGTTGGACAAAATATGAAATGTTTTACAAAATGACTTTAGGGTTTAGTTAATAGACGTCCCGGAGAGGCCGCCAGCTGAGCTGCTGGTAACGCTAGCTCAGTTTGTTTCTCTGATGACTTCAGATCCAGATGTCCAATAACTAAAATCCTTCATCCAGTTAAAATATTCAGATAAAATGACCAAGATCTAAAAAGTGTATTACATAATGTGGCATAAAACTTTTTCTCTGGGTTTGAACATTGTTGGATGTCCAACTCAATAAAATATATAATGTAGGTCTTGTGTTTATAGACATTTTAATGCAGAAATGTCTGTATACATACATAGTTTTTAAGTTTTGGCTTTAGCTACAGGGAACATCACATGCCCAGCTTTTACAACCCTTTTACAGCTGGAAGCAAAAGGTGCAAACATACTGGTATGTACCCTCAGCTAGTATGGACACAGGCTTTGAATCATATTGGTGCCATGTGACCTTAAGCCAAAGCAATACCTCTTCCATCTAAACAGGCACCTATTGCGACTCACTTTGTACCTTTCATTGGAGCTCAGGCACAGTGAGTTGCACAGTGATAATTAAAAATTGAACATACTCATAACATCACCTACAGAATCAACTGGTGTCAAGTTGGAGAGTGAACATTAATTATCTAGGAGTGTCCAACACTGGCTCCTGAATCTTTACATTATTAATATCCTCAACACAACGAGAGACATGTCTCATTACTAGAAGCTCAGCACCGGGGCCACGATTTTCCAATTACTGCCACCGTGTCAGTCTGTTCAGCAGGAACTTTCTTTTGCATTAAAAATGCTCCCTGTTTCAATAGACGTAAAAGCCCAACATTTTGCACGGACACAAAGTTTAAACCCAAGTTACTGCTTATATAAGTTTGCACTTTGAAATAAATTAAAGTACAGTACAGTGCAGCAATATGACGATTACATTAAACTACCAAGTGAGAAATCTTTGCAGGGTTTACTAATATTAACTGTGATGCCTTGGTGTATTTGTACTGTGGTGTTTAGTACAAGAACCAGCTCTGCATGTCAGCAATTGAGGCTTCATTATTGTCTTGATGTAAATGACTTCAAGCTGTCAACAGCCCTCCATCCCACTATAAAAATTCCCTGCAGATGGAGCAAGAGGTATTCAAATTATTTTCTACTCCCCTGCCTCATAAGCATAACAATTCAGCACTGCAAAGAACATTGTTGATAAAATGCAAGCCACACACACCAGCCTTTTAGCTATAGCACTAGTGCTGACAGGTGTAGTCAAGTCATGTGTTTTTGCAGCGAGATTCACACAGACTTCCTCACTTAGCCCAGTTCCACTTTCCCAGCCACGTTTATGACTTCACCTCCTGCAGTGCCCCTCGGGCAAGAAGAAAACAAGACTGCCTCACAACAGTCAAAGCTATTTAGACTCAACAAGCTAACAGTCGGAACTTTCCAAGGAAAAGGGTCCTCTCTTGTACTCACAGTTAAGCTTCTGTTTGACGAGTGCAGGACAAAATTGAAAAAAAAAAAAAAAAAACTGATTTCTATGGTGCAGCAGAAAATTGCATTTTGAAAAAACAATACTCACACTAACATAAAGAGGGAAATCTAATGCAATGCATTTAAGAATAAGTGGTTCAGAAGTTACAAATGCCAAATGTGAAAAAATAGGCATGTTGTTATTATATCTGAGTTGAAGTACCACACGACTGCACACATTTACAGAACATCACACAGGAAAACCCTTCTACTTAGTAGTTTCCTTTAACACACACACACACACACACACACACACACACACACACACACACACACACACACACACACACACACACACACACACACACACACACACACACACACACACACACACACACACACACACACACACACACACACACACAGCAAGAACCCCTGGAGACAATTACCATGTCTGCTTTCAAACCTTGACTTCAAAGAAAAATTCCAGGGAATCTAAGGCATTAAAACTTCTTATTTTCCACCACAATCTCCTTTTATCGGTGCCACAAATCCAGCCCTCCTTAACACAGGTGCTGTCAGCAAAAAGCCTCGTATTTTAAGTAAGGTAACAAACCACTTCACAGTGGGCATTTGATTTCATAATGTGGAAATTGAGAAGGACCGGGGAGTTTATGAACATGTCTGTCTCTTAAGGTGAATATTTGCTTTGATATTCCGACACTGGGGTACAGCCCTCCCATCTGTGTTCACTCAGCCTCTGTGGGAAATAACTGTCTCTTCCCTCCTTCTCTTGAGGCTGGCAATGTGCACGGTTTGAGAAAGGAGCAAAGAAGGAAGGCAGTCCCTTGATTCTTATCAAAGGCAAGTTTTAGGTTTCTCTAAGCCCATGGGTTAGTACTACAGCTTACAATAGATAAGGTGATCCTAGTGATATGCTCCAAGGGAGAACACAGTGAACTGCTAAACAGAAGGTGTTGAATAAGAGCTCTTTACAAGTCCTTTTCAATTTATACTTTTACACTTTTTGTAAGTGGGCTAAAATATTTCTTTCTTGCTTAGACACAACTTGGAGATTATATGGATACTTGAATTTTCTTTGCACTCGTGCAATCCTGAATAATCTTAGGCTCTCAACAATGAAAGCCTTCATTGAAACAAAATAAGCTAAGCTAAGCTCCACCACTCCTTAGTAACTGCAGCTGTACCCATCAAGCTTTCTATTCTTGCACGGCATATATGGGGGTTTACAATGACACACGGTGGCAGATTTTGCGCGTCAAATTCTTCATAATTTTTTTAAACAACAGGTCCTTGATTTCAGACAGAGGCAGAAAAAAAAGACACATTTCAGCTAATTGATAAGGTGAGTTGCTTGAAAACATCATCACCAAAATTACCTTAAATGTTCACTTGGTGGCTACATACGTGGTAAACGACTAAGGCTAAAGATGCATGTCTCAGACAAAAAGTTAGTTGGTTAAGCTAGCGAGCCGGCAGCTTACGTAAGGGCGGATAAACACACTATTTAAAGGACAGTGTTTAGGATTTAGTGGCATCTAGCAGTGAGATTGCAGTAGGGCTGCAGGATATGGTAAAAACATCATATTGCCATTATTTTGACGGATTATGTGATTCACGATTATGTGGGAATTATAATTTTTGCATCACAAATTGAATTTTCACTCAAACAAAAAGATTAAAATCATGATGATGGGAAATTTGTGTTATTTGCATAATTTGCATTTTACCTTTATCAAAACATTAAAGCTCTTGCGATTTGCATATTGCACTTGGCCATGTTGTGATTTCGATAATATTTCAATTAATTTTGCAGCCCTAGATTGCAGATTGCAATCAAATGAAACCTCCTGACTCAACCAGGTGCAAACGAGAAATCTCTGCCAATAGAGCCTAAAATGTTACACACTAAATGTTAAGATTTGATTGGGCAGTCTGTTTAGTGAACCATCAATTGAGACATGGGAACCAATACTGGTACTTTATACATAAAATATTAACAAGCATTCTTTCTGTTTCTTGTACCACATTATCCAAAAGGTTTCCAACAATGTTCAAAAGCCAGAGAAATCTGTAATTTTATTCAGGTAATAGTGCGTTTTACTGGTCACTTGTCTATGGCATCACATCCCCTTTGAGCATGCATGTTTCAGTGTTGTGGTTGTCTGACAGAATCTGATCTGAGCTGTTTTTAACTATATATTTTTTAGTCACCGGACGTCTGGCGGTAGTTCACGACTTCATCATACTTTTTGTTATTATTTGATATAAGAGACCCCCTAGCAGCAGAAATTACATATTGTGCGTTTAAATATTTAGATTCTTTTATATTATCCAACTTTCTGTTTAATGCTAAATAGATTCTCACAAGATGACTTAGTTGCTTCGAGGCAATTCCAATATCATTATAGTGGCATCTGGACTCAAAATGAAAATGGTTCACAGAATACATTTTTTAATTTAAGTGGAAAAAATATGTGTTCTTCCAGTGAATGACCAAGGATACAGTTCATTGGCGATAGTATGCCTATGTTTTTTAAACACCCAGCAAGGGCAATGTACAGTTTAAAGATATGTGGAGTGCCAGCATTATTCAAGTAATTATGCTGAATCTTATTCTTGCTACACTGACCACCAGAAATTTGAGTGGGAAGAAAATGATGTTGCATGTAAATCAATACTGTACTTCACACACTGAGCCTGCAAAAGCATTTAATGGCATATTTGCCCAGCGGACCATGGCAAAAGGAGCTTGTGCACTATATGCTTCAGGAATTTTCTCTAAATATGGCAAAAGCACAAGAGATAAATAGGTGCAGCAGGCAGTAAGGGAGAAAGACTGCAAATTCCATATTGATTTTGAATACCCATTTTAATGATGATTAATTTTTTAATGACTAAATAAATGCTTTTGCACTTAGAAACATATATTCATACACACAGACACCTTCTGACAATGGCAACAAACCCCATGGCCAACATCCTACACTACCTGCTTGAATCGTAATGGACACAGGCAGGAATTAATGTTTATAATGGTTCAGCGTGCTCTGGGGAACACTGAATCTTCTACGAGAGGGTAAAAGCTAGTGGAGATAGAGTTAGATCAGAAACTATTGTCAGTGTCGGTCTGATAATAGACTGCTCATAGATTCTTTGGAGGGACAAGTATTTTTTAACCCCTATAATTTTCACAGCAGTCTGCGCCAGACAAGCAATTTGTGATTTCAGCTGTACAGACAAGTTATCATACCAGGGTGTTATCTTATCACGCTCTCTACAATTGCATGGTCAAAAAGGAACGTGAACTTCGGCTCAACCCCATAGACCCTAAGTCTACATAGAAAATACAATCTCTGTTGTAATCAAGAGATTGTCAACAGGGCTCTTCCAACTAAGTGTGTTATCAATGTGCACCCTTAGGTACTTATAAGAGCAGATCTGCGTGATGGATTCGTTGTGTATAAGCACCAGCCTAAGATTGTCCACTGCCTTAAGATCAAACACCGTCTCCTCAGTTTTCTTCACATTCAACACAAGGTGGTTAGTGTCACATTACTGCACAAGGGCTAAACTGATGAACTGCTGTCTCTGTGCATTATTCCCACAATGGTTGTATCATCTGAGAAATGAATGATAAAGTTCAGGGTGCACTCATTTGTGTATAATGTGAAGAGGACCGTGGAGCTGACACAAACCTGGGGGGTACCAGTGCTGATATGTCTGGGCTCTGCCTGAGAGGGCATTGTTGACCCTAACCTGCTGGGAATGATTTTCAATCTTACCAGCCAAGAAAACAGTGTTATAAGCCTCATGAGGTGGATAAAGATAAACTATGATACTTTGCTGCTCGGTTAGGAAACTATTTGCTAATAGAATGTATTTCTATATGTAGATTTCTTTCATTTTAATGTATGTATGTTATGTATACCAGAAGATACCAACAGTTCTCTCACATGCTGAACCATTGCTACCCCTCTTTTACAGAAAATCCCACATGAATGTCAGTTTTTTTAATCAGCTGTGATTTTGTTTACCTATTTAATGGAGCAATGTGGAACAATGCCACATCATTTTTTTATTATTATGTAATTTGATTAATGGTGTGGTTTTAAATGCAGCGATTTAAATCTTGATTAAGACTGAGAGTTGAATTGTGACATTCAAGGGAACTGCACGTCGATTTTATTAGGATTATACCCTTATTAAATAGTGAGCCGCTTTTTAAAATAATTCATTCCAAGCTAAGATAGTGTCTCTGTGGATACTGAGACCAAATGGTCAGACACTTTCTGTAGTTTCACCTTGACACCCTTCAGCTCTAAAGTTTAAAGACATTTCAGTGAGACATCACTACACAAAGGAAAAGCACATAATATTTGATGTTTATTCTGCTTGATCACAAGGTACCTGGTGTATATGGGGCAGACTGTGAATTCCCTGCTTCCCTCAACACATATCACTGGAGCCTCATTGAAAATAATGATCTCACTCCTCCTGCCATTTTAGCAGCTCACACAAATGCACAATTCCATATGTTGTGGAATTAAGACATTTACTGAGTAAGACTAACAAAGACAAACAACATTAAGCTGAATGTTGTGTATGACTGATTGAGCCTTACCTCCATGTGACAGTTGTAATGGACAAAGATCCTGAACCCAAGATATGGTACATGAACACATTTGTCACAGACAATGAGCCAAAAGCAATGCCACTTTCTTGTGATTACAACAGGTCAAACAGTGTTATATAATGCACACATAAGCTGTTACTTGGAAACAGTTGATTCAATCTGGTACTCTGTGCCTGTGTTTTCCATTGTTTTCCAAGTCAAACATTTTTTAAGGCACTGGCAATCTTCAAAAAACAAGCACTTGATGCCCAAGACAACAGCTGGCAACACCTAGCTGGGATCTTGGCAAAGCAGCTTGTGGACATAACCTCTTTACAGATCCAATTAATGCATTCACATAACAGATGAGACGAATACAATTGGTGCCAGTCTCATATGGTTCTACTTTTTTTATAACCTACTGCTGGTTACATATACAGAAAATCCCTTTTAAAAATTAGGAATTCTCTTATCAATGTAGCCTTTAAAAGTTGCCTTTTTATTAACTGACTTATTCAGGGTGTTTCTATAATCTGTGATCATCCAAAAGCTATCCCATCGTTTGAGGGTTGAACAGATGTGGTTTCTGAACTTAACACACCAGGCTGTAAACAATTTTCTTTAAGATGAGAGTGAGTCCAACCTTAAAAAATGCAAGGATTGGCCAACTGGAATGACATATCAGTGATCCATACTGACCCTTATAAGCCTGATTGGACCACCCCTATCAAATATAATACATAGTAGAAGGGAATGTGCACTCTACTCTACTCATTTTGAATTTTCCTTTAATTTTCCAATGGGCTATATCCTGGGAATTAGACAGGCTCACTGGCTTTATGAGCAAGAGGAAGTTAAAGTCTTTTTTTTTGTTTGCTGCACACAAACAGAGAGATTAATGGCACTGGAAGCATAGATGGCCTCCCCCGCCTCCCCCTCTTTCTCCATACTTTCCTCCCTCTGATGTCGCTAGCAGGAAGTTGCTGAGCAGACATGTCACCCAACAGAGTACAATTGAGTTTGTAATCTCTGACCCTGCAGTGGCAGAGAGTCTCTCGCTCTCTGTCTCTCCGGTTCTCCCTCTCTAGGAGAGATACTTGTGGTTATACTGCTGCTGGGTTGGGCTTGGCTGGATAAAGATCTCTTCTCAAATGAACACACACACACACACACACACACACACACACACACACACACACACACACACACACAGGCGTGTGTGACATAAAGCAATTGCATAGGCATGCCTGGGGAATGTTGGCAAAAACACTCAATCAGCTAGACGTAATGAGTAAAGTAATGCTCACATTTGGATGGGAACAGGCATAAAGAATAATGATTAAATTGAGAGCTCTTCCAAGTCCTGATAACACCATAGCTGGGAAACACGGTCGCCCACTGACTTTGTGCAAAGTACTTACTGACTACGCCACACAACCTTCATTCATTTCCTCATTCCAAAACAGAAAACTGGCACAGACACTGGCCTCATGAGGAGCCATTTTGGGGCATCAAAAACAAACACCAGATGTTGAGATGGGAGATAAATGTCAAACATATTGATTCTATGCTTCATTAAAGCTTATTGTGGGGGGTTACAATTTGCCTGTGGCAAGGAATTAAATAGATCACAACATTAAATCTACAGAAGTCCCATTTTTTTTCTATTTTATGCAAACACTGTTTAACACAGTCGGGGCCATTAATCCGAGAGCGCGAACTGAGAACCAGAAGACTGTTCCATAAACTAAAAAGGAAAAGGCTGTTCCAGTTCCATGTGCTGGGACCAAAAAGTTGACTGCCGAGCCATACTGACAGAATTGCAAACATACCTTTTCAAAAACAGCAACAGCTAAACATACTTTAACCACAAAATCACAGGCTTTTAAAGTTTGGGCTGTAATGATTCCAGTCCACTGACCTGTTTTAATTCCTTTGATTCTCTTTACTACACTCCTCCGTATATTTACTAGTACTCGGGGGGTTTCATTGGTTTCTTCCATATATGCCATGTCCACCGTTCAAATTAGCTAGCAATCACAAGTGTTATGGCTGCCATGACATTAGCAGGAAAGCTCACTATACAGCAAGCTAGTAATGTGCGAATGAGATTTTAAAAATAAAAGTAAAAAAAAAAAACAAATGTAAATTCTATAATGAATAATAGAGAAACGTCAAAAGAATAATTGTAATAGACGTACGGTACGTTTCCTTCTTTTGTGAATCAGCGGTAGTTCTTTTATATGTGTTATATATTATGCCAGAATAAAGGAAATAATTAATATTCTACCCTACCCTAAATCTTAAACACAAAAAATTTGTCTTGATGACTAGAAACTAATTTCCTTTCCTTATACGAAAACAAAACTATTTCTTTCTTTTTTTTTACATTAGATTGTCTTATTTTCAATGCACCATTTACAAAACAAGAACAGGGACCCGTGTGTAGGATTTAGTGGCATCTAGCAGTGTAGTTAGAAATTGCAACTCCTTCGCTTCACCCCCCCTTCCATGCTTAAATGAGAAACTAAGGTGACCGCAAAAAAATGCTTGAAAATATACACGCCATGTGTGCATAGTCATTAATTAGGTTCATATCTTGTCATTCCTATTCTGTTAAAGTCAATAATTTTAGTCAACACTATAATATTGGAGTTCCTTGCAGGCTTGTTGTGTTGTAAATGATAGTGCTAGTGTAATTACTGCATAATGACTTTAGCAACAGTATTTCCAGTTCAGAAAATATATTTTTAAAGAACAGCTTAGAAATAAATCATAAGTTAAAGAGCAAAAATGCATCACATCATTTTTAAAGAGAAAAGAATTTCAACCTGTTTAGCATTCAGTCTAACACTTCATCTACAGCTTGGTATTCAGTTACTTCTCTTTGATTACGACTTATTTTCATCAACATTGATGTCTTTTCGACCATCAAAAGGAAGCTGTCTGCGTTGCCTTTATCATTGTTCCAGGTTCCTGTGATCAGCATACAGCGAGAGGAACAAGTCCTATTAAATGAGCAGAACAAAATGGAGGAGAAGTAGAGATAATAAAGGGGGCTTAACTGTCAGCTCCACCAACAGCAGAAACTGTGTGACATTCAATGAAGTGGTCTGAGGGCAGCAGTGAAATTCTAAACAGTGTAGCAGGCCATTTCAAGTCTGGCAGATGGTTCTATGTATTTTTCATGCTGTTGAAAACCTGTGACTGAGGTTTGGTTGGTTGTCATCCAGTGCCTGGGGACCCTGGGCTGAATGCATTCTACACACCACTGCAGAATCACATGATGTCTGACCTCTCTGCCATGGCAAACTGCCCAGCATGGAAATGGGAGGAAGGGGAGGAATGTGAGTGTGTTAGTGTGTGACTGAGGTTATGTAGAAAGAGATAGAGAGAGAAAGCAAGAGGGAAAGCTGCATAGTTGCATGTAAGTGTGCACGTCTGTTCACTGAGCATAATCTGAATTCTCCACAAAAACGTACAGCTTCACAGCCCCCGAACTGTAAAACATACTGTTAAGAGAGAAAGTGGGGAAAATATGAAGATGGAATGATGGCGGGGGGAAGGCAGCAGGAAGAGATGGGCGCAGCCACCGCTAAGGATTCACGCAATGTTATAGAGAAAGAGGGGGAAGAAAAAATAGCACTGCCTGACTTACCTTCTTTTGGAATGCATCCAATATATCCTGTGAGTGTGTGTGTCTGTGTGTGTGTGTGTGTGTGTGTCTCTGTGTGTGTGTGTGTGTGGTTGTGTGTGGCATGCTGGCAGGAAGGCTTTCAGCATATAAATATCACATTACCACACAAGGAAACGCAGGCATCAGTCCGAGCTTCCAGCCGGCCTAACAAGCACGGGAGCTCCACTATGGAGGTCAGAGGTAGAGCTTGCACAAATGGAATTCCACAGAAAGCCGCACTTCTTTTAACAGATAAGTGGCTAGGCTTGCAGCTATGTGATATTGTATAAGCCAGTGGTTTCAGTTATCCGACATTTGCTGGTGTGCATACATCTACTGAGCTGCAGTCTATATACAGTATGTTCTGCTACAATAGGGGATAAAATAGGCTGAAAGCTACAATAAAGAGTAGAATGGAAATGGCGGATAGAGAGCAATACTGACTCAGGTTTTAAATGAAAAATTATTCCCCATTCAGTGCAGTTAGGATTGTAAAAGAAACATGTAACCTTCTCAGAGACCTCTTATTTTAAATTGCGTTATCAGGGCAGTGTCTATGTAAAGCTTTGTGAAGTGACTATGTGATTCTTTCACGGTCATCATAATCTACTTTGTATGCGTTTTTGTAATTATTAATTATACAATTTCACACAGAAATGACAGAATACATTTCTCTACAGCTGTTCTACAGTGTTACTCCAGATGCTGCTATCATACACTATTACATATGTTAATTACATATGTACATGCAAATGATACTGTTACATACATACACTATACGCCGATGATATTGTTACATACGCTGTATGCAGATGATACTGTCACATAGCCTGTATGCAGATGATAACGTTACATGTCTAATGTATGCAGATGATACTGTCACATAAGCTGTATGCAGATGATAATGTTACATGTCTAATGTATGCAGATGATACTGTCACATAACCTGTATGCAGATGATAATGTTAAAGGTCTAATGTATGCAGATGATACTGTCACATATTTGCAGATAAAGCTGTTTCATAGAGTATGAATGCCTAAACAAAGGAAGAGAAAGCATGCAAACCTAACATTAGGATGAAAAAATATATAAAAGTATTTGGCCTTCACTGTAAACAAGACAACATGCAAGAAACATTCAGCTTCATGAGAAACTTTGTTATTTTTTAAAAATTCCATATTTGTGAAAAAAGGCTGGAATTTGTTGTGCTATTACAATGCTGTTATTGGTTGTTAAGCCTTAATATGACTTAATATGACAAATGTTTTGACCCTATAGTAGTGAAGCTCAAGAGTAACATAACAAATGCTTTACTCAGGAGTCCCAGTAAGCCATGACAGCATGACAGTCAGCCAGCATACACAATATCAGGACCCTAAAACTGACACAGCTAAATGGAACTCAGCCACCATTAATAGCATTATTTACACATTGCTTCTCCCTCTGTGTCTTTAGTGAAAAGTGCCTTCTGCACACTTCTTACATTTGTTTTCATTTTGTGAATTTGTGTTAATATATTTAAGCGGATCGTGAGTTACTGATCGAAGAAATGTGACACCTAAGTCTAGACCACTTTGGGACCACTGCTATAAACCATCCTGTACAAGCCATGTCTCAACTATGTGTCTATCTGATATACATAACTGCCAGGGGAGCTGGTATATGTCAGCCATCAACAGAACTGGGGTTAATAAAATGTGCTTATCTGTGAAATATTAGCTACCACAGACTGCATAACTGTTCAAAAACCTCTGTGAATGTTAGTACTTCCAGATTGCATCATACATCAACATTTCACCATGAGTAAATTCATAGGGTCCTTTGATTAGATAATATATGTACAGATCACACACACACACAAATCCAACTTTGACTTCTTGCCTGCATAGACATTTAATATGAAACAATACAGCACTGAACCGTCACTGGTTTTGCTCTCGGCATGCTTGTTCAAAAGACTAGACCTCTCTGACTTGTATTCACTAAGACATGTAGCTGTGCAGCTGGTAATATGGTCTTTGGAACAGAGTAATAAATAAGACCCTTATTAAGAGTGTGGATTGATCCAATCAATCCTTTCACCACAGGAGTAAGTTGATGGTGCGATTCGAGCTCTGTATGGGGTGTGATGTGTCTTTGCCTGTGCTGCGAACCAGACTGAGAATGGGTCTGTGCATGTGTAGATAAATGTTGTACTTGAAATATAGTTATGCTGCTTGACACCATTTTATGTGCAATTTTAAAATATTGCACAGTTGAGCATCATTTATATGTGAGAAGTAAACCATCTGCAGCATATCCACCACCCATAAACCTGCTTAGTTTGGCTGCAGCTCTCTGCTCATCCTTTTTAATTATCTCACTGCCTCTTCTAGCAAAAACATTCCAATTTTCAGTCTGTAACACACCTACCCTTTTCTTCCCCCAACCCCCTCTGTTCTCTGCAGTGGGAAGGTCAGGCGTACATCTTCACCCGTTGCTGAGTGAGCACTGGGGGGTAGGGGTGAAGGGACAGAGCACAGATCATAATGGCCAGCCAATTATCAGTAGTAAGGGTGGTTGGGGAGCTGGGAGGAGTGAGAGATTATGGGGGGGAATGGATCAATACACCAGTCAATTTCTAATGAGGGAAAGAATTGGTCCAAGTCAAGCAGATGGAAATCCTGCTCTGCCTGGGGTGGTCTTTCTTCACTGTCTGTCAGCAGGGTATCAGGTTTTTTATGCTGCTTTGTACAACAGCGCCCCAACAGGGGAATGACTGCTACCACACTGGATCTGTGATATTCAAATATTTACAACATTTACTGCAGTTTTTTTTTTTTTGGGTTCACAGTGTTCCTCTCATGCTCTCCTGATCTACCCACATTCCACTTTCTCTAAATATTTCATATATCACTAGGGGCAGATTTAGAAGAGCCAAAAGAATAATGGCTGTCTGTCCTTCACCACCCCCTTCTTTTTAACCACCCACAACTGCCAGCACAGGACAGTAAATCCTACACCTCACCCACTCACCCAGCCCAACAGTGCTACTATGCACAAGCACAACATGCACTCCTCTGCTTACATGAAAAGAAGCAAGCTTAAACTGCTAAAGGCAAAACAGCAAATAGTCTCGGCTTTTTCCAAAATGGTGACTGAAATAAGCACAAACCAACTGTTCAGCACCATCATTAAGCATTTGGTACTGTTGTTCTTCTCTGGTTGCTTCACCATTTTCTACATCTGCCTTTCTTTCTTTTTTCTGAGGGGCCTTGTGTGGGGTGGGGGTGTTATTTATGGCTGCTCTGTGCAAGTGGACACACACACACACACACACACACACACACACACACACACACACACCCTTTCACAGGATGAAAGGGCAGTCACACTGCCTGCAAACATGATTTTACAGCCCTGGGTGGAATGAGTGGTGGAGGAGAGAATGAGGACAGAGTACAAAAGGGGAAAGCCCTTAGATTTACAGGTCCCAGCAGTCAGAATGCAAACCATGTAGCAGTACACATTTTAAAGCAGCTTTTTTTTAAAGCCCAAATGCAGAGTTCCTTAGAAATAAGACAACTGTCTTTATCCAGAAAGACAGGTGTTAAAAGGTGCTCGCAACACACAAGTACAACATCCTAAAAGAGGATCATTGCTTTTTTCATGGCTCTGTTTTTTTAAATTGGAACAGGAGACAATTCAACGCTATTTCCAAATGTGATCCGTTTCAGTAGCTCATCAAAGATTGCATTTAAACGTGTGTGTGCGCGTGTGTATGAGGGCTTGTAGCTTGGCAGGGTTAGGGTAGGTTCGTGCAGTGTTTACACAGCATTTATACAGTTTCACTGTAGACTTTCCACTATGTATGCATGTGTAAATGTTTATACATAACATAAAAATAATGAGAGGTAACTTAGGGTGAGTTACCTCTCATTATTTAAATGTTATGTATGAGGGTGTGTATTTGTTTAGAAATCTGACTGATAGATGTGGGGAAAGCAGAGTAAATACTCTTAATAAGGCATTTGTAGTTCATCTTTACCCTATAATTAAAAAACTATCAATTCCTACAAATTAACATTTTTATCGCTGAGTTGTTATTCTTTAAGCTTTAGATTACTTGTATAACAACTCGGCAACTTACGATTATTCTTATTGTCAATTAATCTGCATATCAGTTTCTTGATTAATCGATAAAATGCCAGAAAATAGTGAAAATGCCCATCATGATTTCCCAGAGCCCAAAGTGACTTCTTATTTCAGTCCAAAACTCCATTCATTACCAAACACAGCTTAGAAAACCAGCAAATATTCACATTTTAGAGGCTTGGGGCAGTGAATGTTTGGCATTTTCCCCTAAAAAATTGACCTAAAAAAGTTACTGATCAATAATCAACAAATTAGTTATTTGACTAATAGTTTCAACTCGAATAACAACAATACTATAAACGGTTAACAACAGTGGGCGAGACAAAGCAGTCTCTCCCAAAGCCAGAGGCAAATCATTCAAGGATTGCGATTTAATTAAGTTAAAATGTGTTCCATTGACAGCGAAAGGGAGAGCGACTCTGTATGCACATGATGACTAAATAGGGAGTGGGGTGTATTTTCCTGTTTCCAGTTTAAACTGCAATTAATTAAAGCAATTTGGGTGGAAAAGCTCAAGTAAACAGTTTACAACAAGGCAGGACTGACCATAGTGCCAATGGAGCACCTCCACGCTTTGCCACATCACAGATTCAAAGTCAAACCAGAGTCCTTGTAACACTCTGGTTAAGGGTGGATTTCACTTTAAGTGTTCACTTAAAGACATAAAATGAAAAAGCATAGAAAACAGCATTGCACTCTATTGTTATATCAGTAATCAGAGGGCGCTCTTTGCTATTCATGTCTTCTGTAGCTGTAGGACAAAATAATTGCTCTGAAAGCACGCTGCAAACACAATAGGCTGATGCCAATGTAATGTGTGTGTGTGTGTGTGTGTATATATATATATATTAGTGGGAGGTAACTGGTATAATGAGGGCTTGGATTTGTGTTTCAGTGGTAATTCCTGTGGTGCATACTGTCTCTAGTGGAAAATACTGTGAGCTGGCAGGGAGTTTCTAGTGAAAAGGTGCAGTCTGACATCTGCTGGTAAGAGATTATATTGCAGCAGTTGTACACGCAGGACACAGTATGCATAGTCAAATACAGCATCTCCCAGTAAAAGCTCAAAGATATACAAGAAAGAAGGTTTTGGAAAAATTAACACAAACAACTGCCAGATTTTAACATCTCCAAGCAATCATATTCACAATGAATTAAAAACAAAAGAGTGTTTTTTTGTCTGGAGACATTAAAATGTTAAAACATTGTTTGACAGTGTATATGTGTTGTGTGATCTTGGATGAAGCAAGTCTCTGGATATCTATAAAATCACAATGCACTGTCCAAGACGTCTTTGTGTCACAATTTCCATGATGTTGTTGTTGTAGTAGTTACAGACTCTGAACTGAACTACAGTTCCAATACTATTACAGGATGAGACAAAATGTATTCAATTATTTAAGTTAGGTGCCTTTTTTGTTGTTGTGTACTGCAAGTAAGTATAGCCTCCAAGGGCAGAAGGACTATAACAGCCAAAAGGAGGACGTGGAGGATGGGAAAAGAGATCCAGCACTCGACACAGAATATCAACAAAAACAGCAACAGCATCAAACAGTCCACTAAGTCAACCAAAGGCAAATCACACATTTTCACCTGTTTTGTTGCAACAATCTGTACTTTGATCACAAAACATCCAAACACTGAGACTCAACTTAACAAATAAAACCTCCAAGTCACTTCACAGTGCCTCATTTCGCACTTATATTCAAGCCTTTCTGTTCATCACTTTCCTTTACACCTATTGAAGGTTGTAACAACATGCTCTGATTAAAATAAAAGCACTTCAGTCTTTGGTTGATGAGTTGTCATTTACTCTGCCACCAACATCTCTATAAGTAAAATTTACTACTGGCATTAAACTCTGGTATGCTCTTATGTTTTACCGACCTGTTGTCTGAACTGCTCCTGAGACAGGCAGTCGGTCACGTTGACGCAGCCCAACAAGCAGCCGGTGGGGTATTCTTTGGGAAACCTGGGCTCTGCACAGAAAATGAGAGCAATCAAAGACCGACCAACAAGCACATCTACAAGCATCGTACCAGTCTAGAATGTGTGCAAATTTAAAATGCTGTATATGAAGCATGTAAACAAGCTTGAAGCAAATCACCTCCAGTATTTATTAGTCTTATTTACTGGTTTGCTGTGTATGTTTACCTTTCTTGTAGATGTGGCGGTACATGGCTTCCACCTCAGCAGTCTCCTGGGGGGTCGGTGTTTTGGCTGCAGCAGCAATCCAAAGACGACCCCGGTGGGATGTGTACCAAGTTCGCCCCTCTACCCTACACAGACAAACACACACACACACACACACACACACACACACACACACACACACACACACACACACACACACACACACACACACAAACACACAAACACACAAACACACACACACACAAAATTGCAATGTTACTGCTGCTTTCACTGGCCTGACAGAAAACAAGACTCCCTAAGAGTGATTTAGTGTCAAAGCTCATTTGGGATTTTGTTTGCTCCGTACCTCTTGATGCCTCTGATCAGTAGTGAAGCCCACGGTTGGTGCATGCTGAGACACCAGCCCCCGTCAGACATCTCCTGCAGCTCTTTGTCCTGGAGCCTCAACCTGGAACGTTCTTCTCCTTTCTTGTCCTCCGCCGCACTCTTTCCCTGCTCCATGTTTCTCTTGTAGTTCTCTTTGCCTCTGACATCCACCCACTAGAAAGTACATTCATTGTCATCGTTATGACATTATTATCACCATCTGCACAATCA
Source organism: Dicentrarchus labrax (assembly GCF_905237075.1). NCBI lineage: Eukaryota > Metazoa > Chordata > Actinopteri > Moronidae > Dicentrarchus > Dicentrarchus labrax. The sequence goes on from NW_026136719.1 coordinate 9,307,889, forward strand.
ATTTCCAGGATGGATAAAAAGTACATTGCAAACTCAAGAGGGAGAAACAACTGTCAGCTGTCAGTTTCTACCCATTTTACCGATGTTCCAAATAAGTTTAATAATGGTACAAATCACTAGTCTAAAATCTAAACACTTGAAAATGTACCAGGAGATCCCACCACTGTTACGACCTACCTCTGGTGCAGACTGCAATATGTTGGGATTGACCAGCTCTCTGTTGCCCTGCCCTCCACCTTGTCTTTGAGAATACATCGGTGATTTTGGCGTAGAGTCACTGCTCATAGCCTTGAGAGTCTCATCCAACCTGCAAATGATTGCAAAATTTCAGTCAAAAGGAGGCTTTCAGCATGACGACACAACATAAATCTGCCCTTGCAGGTCTTGATCCAGGTGGTGTCAGATTATCTTACTTGTTGTAGTACTCGTTGAGGTTCTTTCCCTCATCAATCACTTGTCTACCAGCGAAGTCCAATGTGATCTTCCTGTCCTTGCGAGAGGCATGGCGAAGTTCTCTAAGCTCCTCTTCCTTTTTCCTCAGCTTCTCTCGCTCACCAGGTGACAACCACTGATTGGATTCAGTAGCAAAGTAATCCGACTCATCGTCCAGAACCTGCGTTCTCCTGACACTGGAGTTGAAGGGGACAGTAAATAAATAGGTTAGTGTTATCACCGACTTTCATGATTACCTACAGAAATCGAAATGTCCGGTTAAAGTGCTGACATTGCACACCAAGCAGTAAAACCTATCCTCTCTTTTCTTCACTGTGCATTTTAATGATACCTGTTCTTGTCATATTCCAGCAGTTTGTCTTTGTGCTGGACAGCCTTCTCCAAGCCAGCCTTCATCGTGGCCTCCTGGTGTGGGAGATAATCTCTTTCTCCACAGTCTGTCACCAAAATAAAAACAAATTCATAACATCAACCCACGTCGTTATGTCATAGATTTTAGTACTTAATAATCTAATTTCTTAATAAAGTCTAATTTTGACTCTCACCTCCCATAAGCTTCTTTCTTAGTTTCTGGCTTTTGTTGGAGTCTCGTTGCAAGATCTCCTGCTCCTCTCTAGTGCAGACCTGAGTCAGAAAGGAGAAAATAATACTAATACTAATAAAAATAAGGTTTGTCAGCAGTAGGTGTTTGGCGATATTGATGATAACCGTGATATTTTTAAAGAATTCTATATTGAGATCTTGTTAATAATACAGCGTCTCTTTCTTTTCATTGTCGCTTTGTGGTTTACACACGTTTTTTTTGTGGTTCTTTTTATACAGTTCTGCTTACAAACCCTCTCTCTCCAAAACAGAGACAAAACACACAATAACAGTTAAGGATAAATTTAACTTATTCTAGAAATATTGCAATAGTATCACTGTTGTGAATTCTTTGGGATCGTAATCATGTAGTGACAGCCACTGACTCAGAACCACAAGTAGGTCAAAATAAAAAATAAAAGACCTGCGTACCAGACTGCCGCAGAAGAGGCAGGGTCCCGAGCCCTCCTGCTCACACACAATGTGACCACAGCTGATGCAGTTGTTGATAAGTTTGTGCTTCTGGGCAAGACACTCGCAGGCATATCGACCTGGGAGTAAGACAGCCAGCCTGTCCTGTCCCTCTTTATTATAGAGACTGACAAACTTATTTTTCTTCTTCGTTGAAGGAGCACTCGTGTTTTCTTGGGCCTGAGAAAGTAAATGAAGAGAGGAATAGATACAATAACAATGTGATGAATGATCTACAAATAAACTTAATGTGTCACTGTCACCGTGAGAATTACCTCCATAAAGTCGGTGATACGAGAACAAATGTTCAGGCCGACGTGTACTCACCCTCATCAGGTCAATGGGGGTTTTGACTGCCTCTGGCTCAGGTTCAGTTTGGCTCACAGTCATCACTTCTTGTTTGTTACGGCCCTTTCGTTTAGACTTCTTTTGGGTATCTTTGGTCATGTCTTGTGAATCTAGGAAAGGTGAGCAAAATACCTTCAACAAATAGTATGGATAGTGCATCTGGGAGAAATGATGAATTATGATACTAGTTTATTACATTCATAAGACATTAAGTCGTTGGTATTTATATTCATTTACAATGTTTGTCATGTCCAAGTTCTTTGCATAGTAGTTTTACAGAAGGTTGTTTATAGCTGGGAGGAATTTTATAGGAAAATATATGATTACGATTTACAGTAGAGGGCACAAACGCAACATACAATGGGGCATAAATCACAACAGTTACAGCGGCATCTGTTCATTAAAAGCAGTAAACAGTAGCCATGATAAAGTGAAGCTGAGCAGTGCAGTCAAATACATTCAGATGTCCTTTATTTATTTATTTACCTGCCAATGAGACGGATTCCTTGAGAAGGAAAAGACTTGGGTTATCTGTGGCCTGTCGCTGAGTCTTCCTCCATCTGACGAGGAGCTCATCTATAAACATCCCTTTCCTCCCATCTGTGCCCTGCAGGAGGTCTCCCACATACTCCTCAATCTCTTCAGCTTTTTCAATGGACAGAATGTATCTAGACCACAGGATGACACAGTTATTTAATCTGACATGCATTTACATTTGATGTTGAAGACATTTAAGACGAAAAAAATAAAGACACGCTGCTTCGTGTGGCATCCAGCAATGTCTGAGGGTCTGCTTATTCTTTATTCAATTAATATTTAAGAACTGATTTGCTTCTTTTTTGTCACGAATATTTAGGATACTTGATCTTTTTTTTATGATATTGACTGAAAACTGTTTAATAAATACTTGATTAATACTCATCTAATTAGGAAACTGTTGTGTGACTCACCATCACAAACTATCTATACATGTGTGCTCACACTTTCCCCTACATTTGAAAACCACCTGTGGTTGAAAAAATATCTATTTTGTTTTTTATGTGCTTGGTTTTTAACTAGCAAGCACCTGCAGAGTGTTTCAGATGTTCTTGAGCCGCTAGGAGATTACATGACATCGTAAACATGCCACAATATGTCCAGTTATTACCAGGTTTCCCTCTTATTTCAAGGTTTTTAAGTTGGATAGCTTTATAAATGATTACAAAAGTGAATTTCAGAATGTAATCTGTTTGATTTGACATAACCGGAACAGCAACCACAATGTTATATCACTCAGGATGTGTCACCTCTGGGGGTTAATAAAGTCTGATAAGTAAGAAGGGCTGCACAATTAATTAAAATCTAAATCGTGTTAGGATTGAATTGCAGTTCTGGCCTACAAGTCTCCAGATTTAACATGTTAGTTTGTACAGACCCCGTCATATTTCACATCCTTATGAGTTTAATATGTGTTTTCAGTGTCACAATATCGGTCGAAATTATGGCAATATGATGTTTTTACTATAAGGTGCAGCTGTAAGTTAGGGAAAGAAAGTTCTGGTTAACCATTAGTTGGTTCAGCGGGTCTGGACCCTCACTAGGACTCACAAGGCCTTCTGGTTTTTAAGGGGTGTAAGAAAACTTTTATCTCAACATTTCATTCATATTTTGGGAAGAAAACTAAATTAAATTGTTACTTCTAAAGTTTAGATTTAACCGCTTAAGACCTGAAAGAAAAATAGTTAATTAAAACAACCAAAAAGAGCCAACAGAACAATGAGAAGAAGTATGTATGATTGATAAAAATGATTTAAAATAAACCCCTAACATCGACAGAGAATTATATATAATAACCTTAAATATAATATAAATATAATATATATATAATATATATAATATACAGGGGATCTCTCGCTGTACACAAACACCCTGCAGTTATTGTTAAACACTGAATACAATATGAAATACCCATAAATTATATTTATATATATCACAGTAATCTACCTGCTCCTCTGAACAGCTGTTTTAACAACTTATTAAACACAAATCACATGAATCGATCATGTATTGAGTACGCAGGAACAACTTGAACACGGTAACGTTAACATCGAGCTGTTCACTGGATCCCGTAGACTCGTTAACGGTAGCTCGTTGGCACGGCAACGGTCCGGTTGAACGTCTCTTACCGGACGATGTCTTCAGAAGCCTCCAGCCCGAACTTGTGGTGCAGCTGGTCCACACACCACCGGAGCAAAGCCTCCGACATTTTTAAAAAACCGGTTAATAAACACACCGACGACAGCTGACGTAACGTTACCGGAGGCGTGTTTCCAGTCGGAGACATAACGAGGGGGCACACGGAGATTGCGACTGCGTGGCGTGCAGAGGATCTCGTCCTGAACGCAACCCCGGCTGTGGAAGGTTCCGCCCACCACTCCAACTCGTACTACTTCAAGATCCGTTAAATAATAATAATAATAATAATAATAATAGTAATAATAATAATAATAAGAATAATAACTTTATATATATAACGTAGAATAAACAATAAAAACTTAAAATAAAACTAATACTAAAATAATAATAATAATAATAATAATAATAATAATAATAATAATAACTTTATATATATAACGTAGAATAAACAATAAAAACTTAAAATAAAACTAATACTAAAATAATAATAATAATAATAATAATCATAATAATAATAATAGCAATAATAATAATAATAATAATAACTTCATATATATAACGTAGAATAAACAATAAAAACTTAAAATAAAACTAATACTAAAATAATAATAATAATAATAATAATAATAATAATAATAATAATAATAACTTTATATATATAACGTAGAATAAACAATAAAACTTAAAATAAAACTAATACTATAATAATAATAATAATATTAATAATAATAATAATAATAATAATAATAATGATAATAACTTTATATATATATATAACGTAGAATAAACAATAAAAACTTAAAATAAAACTAATACTAAAATAATAATAATAATAATAATAATAATAATGATAATAATAATAACTTTATATATAACGTAGAATAAACAATAAAAACTTAAAATAAAACTAATACTAAAATGATAATAATAATAATAATAATAATAATAATAATAATAATAATATTAATAACAATAATAATAATAATAATAACTTTATTTATTTATCACCGTTCATTCAAGGGTTTACAAAGTGCTTTACATGGTAAACACAATCATAGCACCAGTAACAATATATGACGTAGAATAAACAATAAAAACTTAAAATAAAACTAATACTAAAATAATAATAATAATAATAATAATAATAATAATAATAATAATAATAATAATACAAAGTAGGGTTTACAAAGTGATTTACATGGTAAAAACAGCAAAATAAAATTACAGAACACTAAAAACCATAGCACCAGTAACAATATATATATAATTAACAATAAAAACCAAAGTAAAACTAATACTAAAATTAAAATAAAAATAATAATAATAGTTATAATCTAAATTAATTATAGTAATAGTTAAAAAATATAAACGGTGTATAAAAGGTTAGAAAAAGGATCACAGGGAGGAAAGACTGCGTTTTAAGAAGAGACTTAAATGAAGTGATAGAATTTATAAGTGTGTACCTGTTATGTTCAGTCACTAGGTGGCAGTTGTTTAATACAGATGTCTTCAGATAGAACCTGAAATGTGAAAATGTCAGTGATGGAAGAAGTGTTCAGAACCTTTACTTAAGTAGACTATTAATACCTCCTGTAAAAACCCTCTGTTACAATAAAATTCCTGCATTTAAAATGTTTGTTTGTAGGTATAATCAGGGAATACCTTCTTAAAGTGTTTAACGTACTCAATCCAGAAAAATGGCCCCCATGTGACAATTATACTATTATTTTATATATTATTATTAGAATTATATCATTAAATTATTATTACTCATGAATTAATTTATGTATTTAGTTGACGTGGAGCTAGTGTTTAACTGTCTGGATTTTAACTACTGTGGTTTTATCTGACTAATTACTTAATTGATTATAAAAATCTGAAAACTGGTGTCTTAACCCAACCCCACCATAACCTTACCCACAGTGGGCCTGTCAGCCACGCTGGGACATTTGTTTATAAGTCCCGCCTATGGCCAGACCCCAACCCAAGGTTCCACAACATCCTCATGGACTAAATCACAGTCAGTAAGTAATGTCTTACTTTTTTGGTTGTTATACAGTCCAGAGCAGACAAGTAGTTGGTAGTCATCAAATTCATTAGAGCGTATATATTGTTCACACAACACGGGGAGGGTCAAAAAGCAGGCTTGTGCAGGGCCCAAACAGGTCATCCCCCACACACCACGCCCTAACAAGTATTTCTTATACATGGACAGTATACATCACCCGTGTGTCTGGTCAAATTGACGATTTAAAAGTTTATCTTCAAAAATGTAGTTAATTACCAGACGACCAAAATCCAGACTGTCCACAAAGAGGTATCAACAGACAACAGTCGGGAAGGGAAAATGTTCCGAGGGGGTGTGATATAAGTGGGATGCATGTTTTCCTTTAGTAGATAATAGAGACACAAACGCAGTATTGTAGCAAGGCAGTATTGTTGACTAAATGGCGGTGATGGGATGCATATTTCTTTAGCATGATAAGAGAGCAAACAAGCGTCAAGGCAATGAAAGTATCCTATCAGGGAAATTCAGCAGCATCAACAAATAGCAAGGCAAGCCAAACCCATGGGGATCAAAGTGGGGGAGAACGGAATCCGGCATGATGTGACGTCACCAAGCAATGTCACGGAACGAGCCAAATCGAACTGGTGTCAGGGTGTGGAGAAGCTCTCCACACACCAGAAGGTCAGAACTACAAAATGTATGCAGACAACACCACCGTGTTCCATTATTAGGAAACCCTGATGGGAATTCATAGTGGAACAGCCAGGCAGGGCCCACCCAACGAACCTGAAACGAAGAGCTAAAAAAGGGAAAACAGACGCAGAGGGAGGGACACAACACGTCGTCAAAGAGACAACAGGGCCCACACATCCTTCTGAACAACCGCAGAAATTCACCACCTAAAGCCACCAGAACCACATGAAGTAGACCTACTGTGGTGCCACAACAAGTACAGGGAGGAGGATTGTGGACCATTACAGCCAAATATAAGTTCCCCATCAAACCCGTCGCGGTACATGTACATCTTCTGGCACACCATCATCCCGTGGGCAATGCCTGGCCCTCACAAGCGGACGCAAAGCCCAAGAGCACAAAAACAAGACAGGAGACAGTTCAGGCACAGCACATCCTCCCATCCGGTAAACACAACACTCAACCCAAAGAGGGAGACCATCTTCAGCAAAGGGAGCCCAGCATCACAACAGTGCATCAGAAAGCCCCGAATGCCAGAAGAGACCACCAAAAGTCACACCTACATGATGTACGCAAGGACCAGTTGCACATTCCCAGGAAGACAGGAGGACGCGCAACACACAAAAAGGAACACCAACACCAATGCAGCAAGTGGAGTCGCCTGCTTTCGAGGCAAGAACGTTTTGGGACTTCACTAACAAAAAGTCAGTCAAAAAAAAAAAGGAATGAAAATCAAAAAACAGAGTTTGTCCTGTTAACAGTTTTTAATAAATACAAGTTATTAATTTTTAAAATTTTTTTATATAAAATAAATAAAAAAACCAAAAAAACAACCAATTTTTTTTTTTTTTTTTTTTTTTTTTTTATTTAAATAAAAAAAAAAAAATTATTTCTACCCTAACCCCAAAAATTATTATATTATAATTTTTTTTTTTATTTTTTTAAAATATTTTTTTTTTTTTAATATATTTTTTTTTTTTTCAAAAAGCCCCTACTACAACAACATGTAAAGGAAAAAATATTTTTTTTAAAGGTTTTTCTATATTTGGGTCTTACAGGGTTAACAGATGAATAAAAGAAATATGATTTCCTTATAGAATGTGATGGATTATTATAGATTAAATAATAATATATTACACAATAAAAGCTTAAGTTTAAGATCTGAATATTTTCCTGCACCACAGGTGAGGGCAGATGTTGCTCACTCATCTGTTTGTATTCTGCTTCATTCAGGATACCACCAAGTCAGTTTTATTTATATTACCCAAAATTAAAAAGGGCTTTATAATCTGTAGCATGAGAGAATATTAGTGTTATTACTTAGTGCTGTCAGTACCTCGTGTGATAATGCACTTGACCCTGCAAATGGAAAAACTCCAGTTTTTGTATTAAAATATTTGGCAATCTGGCATCTAATAAAAGCTGCAAATGTTTTTTCTTGACGTTTTGTGTGAATTTAAGACTCGGGAATTCGAATGTGTGTTCTTGTACGAACAGCGAACAACCTGTTTTTAAAATACTGAAATCTCTGATAGAGAGGTAATGAAAATGATTTGCTCTCTTAACAAATCTAATGCCAAGGATGACTATGGATTTGAAACTTCACATGGAGTCTCTGGTTTGCCCCATCATGCAGCTGGTAAATCTGTGTATCAGGCATTCTGTTGTCCCGACTAACTGGAAGGTGAGCACGGTGAATCCAATCTTCAAATCTGGAAGTAAATCTGAAATCAAAAACCATAGACCAATCAGTATTCTTCCTGTCATCTCCAAAATAATAGAAAAATCGGCGGTGTCAATTCCCCTTACCGCCATACTTGGACCTATTTTGTTTTCTTTTTACATTAATAATTTCTTTGATGTCTGTAAGGGTGTTAATGCACAGTTGTACGCGGATGACGCTGTGATTTTTACCCCTGCGAAAAACACGACAGAGGCTGCTCAAATACTCACAACAGCAATGGCTCGTGTTCAGAACTCACTGATGTCTGATTCAAATGTTAAAAAAAAGTGTCTGTATGATTCTTGCTAAAAGGCCGCCAAATATTGATCATTCTGGTGTCTTTCTGGGAGGGGAGGAGCTCGCCTTGGTGAGCGAGTTCAGATACTTGGGAGTCATTCTGGACTCGACACTCTCATTCAGGAAACACATCAAAAAAGTGTCTAAATCTGTCAAATACAACCTGGCAAATTTCAGACAGATCAGGAATTCATTAACCAGCAGTGCAGCTTTGATGTTTTTACACTGTATGATCTTCTCACATATAGACTACTGCTTAACGAGCAGTATAGTCTTCTATTGTGGAATAGTCTTCCCTCCACAATAAGGGAATGCCCCACATACTCTTCTTTTAAAGGACAACTAAAACAATGGCTCAAATCAAATCAAAAGTGCAACCACTAACTGGACTTGAGACTAATTGAACATTACTTTTTATTGCATTGTTATATCCTGTCTGGGTCTGGTGTCCTTCTGATTGTGTAATGTTTTTTGCTTTGTGTGTTGTCTCTTCTATTTGTATTTTTTCTATTTATCTATTAGGGACTACGGATGCAAATTAGCAGCTTTGCTATAATCCGGCATGTTTACAGAGATGTTTTAAATATTGATGTTCATTAATGTGCACTGTCCCTATCCAGAAAATAAACCATTTATTATTATTATTTATTATTATTACGCTTTAAAATTGATTTGTAAATCTCACATAGTCTTTTTTTAGCGATAAATAGTTGCAGTGGAATTAAAACAGTCCAATAATCAATAAACTATAATAATAAACTCTGATCAGAGACAAACAATCAAATCAAGCATTTGTGAATTTTCTTGTTCGATACAATTTTTCATTCACTCTTGCAAAATTAAATGCAGGCAAACTGATGACTCATCTTCCTTCACACAACTCTGCAGGATTTGTATTGGAGTAATTTTTGGTTTTTGCAGGCTGGAAGCAGTGAAAAGATTTTCACTGTCAGTATGTGTTTGCTTTAATTTGACGGTGCACTGAAATGCAGAAAAAGGGTCAAAGTTATCATTTGTATTCAAAGTATGAAAATATGGATGGAGCAGCAGCAGCATCTTTATACTGGTACAGTTCTGCACAGCAAAAAGACACTAGATATGCTGTCCCATTTTCAAATAGAAAAAATACATTTATTTGTGAAAGGTCATAGTACAACTATCCTGCTGCCAAATGCCAAACTAGACCTACCTAACTGGAATTGGACAAATTATATGAATTACCAGCACAACAACTGTAACATGGACAAGAACAAAAACATCATACAGTCAAATGAAAAGACTATTTGGACGTCATGACAATTTTTTAAAGATCACAAAATGTTCTAATAAAAATAAGTAAGAAACAATAAGTAAGACCAAGTATGAACATTGTTAAATTGAGGTGTTTGGTTATGCTTATGACAATAATCAACAAGAATTTGTAGTTATAGAAAGGAGAGGATTTTCAATTCAACATTCAATCCGATATAACAAAGACATTTCAATATACTGCAGCCATAATGTTTTGTAAATGGAACAATAGAGTTTAGTGAGGATCGTCTAATAGATACAATGCAATAATACACAGGTAACATCACATAACAAACCACAGTTACAACGCTTTGCAGCAGGAGTGCCCTTTAATTTCTTTTCTTTAGAGGGCCAAATCAGAAACTTAATGGTGGGCCATGAGCCAAAAGCAAACACTGCAGTGTCACTCTGCTTGCCATGCTCAAGATTATGCAAAATAATTAGTTATTTTACATATTTAAAGAGCATTACACCTCACAAAAACAAAACAGCGTAAAAGTTATGTATACATTTTTTCTGCGGGCTTTAATCTTATGACAGGCCCCACTTTGGGCAGTCCTGCATTGTAGTATTAGTCATTTTAAAAGTAGTACAGGGTATACATTTAGATGTTTTCCTTTAGTATGTCATTAGATTATCTCATATAAAAGGCAAAAGCTGGTATTTTTTACCACCATCATGTAACACATAAATTAAACTATTTATGCGTTACATACATTTTGCCTAAATTTAAGTAGTATTAATATTTGGTGATATACAAGTCTCATACTAGCAGACTTAACTGTGTACAAATTGCCACCCCATGGTTTACCAAATTTAGCTGAAGCATTTATTTCATGATAAAGTCTTAAGTAAAAAAGTCTTTGGAAATGGCCTCTACAAAGTTGGGTGCTGACATGAGGATCCCAATGGTGCAGAGGATAGTGAAGACGGAGAAAGCCATGAGACAGAGCCTGTCGATAACAGACGCAGCAAATTTCCACTCATTGCACACAGACTCGTCCTCGTCTTGGTTGCGGAAGCGTTTGGCAATGTAACGCAGCTCCTCCAGGATCTTGGCTAGGTCTGGTTCCACCTTGCCCACTGAGGAGCTGTGACCCGTGGGGAGGAGCATCTCTTCCTCACCTGCTCGTGCGACCAGTCGTCCACAGAGGACCCCGGAGTCAGGTGAGGTGGCAGCTGTGGAGTGAATGCTCTCCAGACCATGGATGCCAACATAAAGCGTGTTGCCGTTTGTGGATTGGGGGGCTGAGGCGCTACCGCTGAGCTCCATGCTGGTCAGGCTGGTCCTTGGAGCCTTGTTGTGACAAGCTAAACGCACTCGCTCCTCACCTGGGCGTTTCATGCGCAGGAACCAGGCGCACCAGTTCAGCAGCAACACACGGGTCTTTGGGATCAGATAATAACGTAGAAGAAATAACTGAAAAAGGCTCTTATTCACTTTAAATCAAACTTTGAAAACATGAAATTAAATGTAAGACACATCCACCAAAGAACATACAGCCAGTTTGTTCGGGTTACCACAAGAATTTTTACTTCTTCAAAAGTCAAATCAGCATTGCTCCACTGAATCCTCCTGATAAATGTTTGTGTGGCTAGCATATTTCAACACCAAGCAATTTTCCGGTGGAGGACCTCTCATTACATTTCTGTCTGCTAAAGATAGCTGGTGGGCACACGGCGCTACACAAGCAAATGCATATTATTCTTGATAAACTACTGTAAGTGAAGCAAAATTGACTCTAACCTAATAAAAAACAACAAAAGCACCGTAATCAAAGTAAATGTCTACAGTTTGTCATAATGTAATAATTAGGTGGCATGGCTCAAGGCAAATAACTTAAGTGGTGTTAATATGAATATAGTGTAAGTCACAGATAATGGTTAAATATGAAACAGCACTCACCCACTTCGGCATCTTGCTTCCATCAGGGTCATGGTGGTGATATTGTAAGACTAGAACTGTCGCAATTACTGAGAGACCAACAATGACCATAGTAGTGGCAAAGTACTGAGCTGGGTAAAAGAGAAATAGAGGAGACATTAAGAATGGACAACAAACAACAATGGACAACATTAAAAATGTTTCAGTATAAGGAAAAGGTCAAACTCACAGTCCAAGAGAGCAAAACTGCCTTCTTGTGTCAAACAAACAACTCACTTTATATGTCTCAGATCAAATCTCTAAATAAAAGAATCTAAATACTGGATGGCTGCTTAAACTTAGTTACACTGTGATATAAGAGAACCACTGATGAAAAATGACTCCAGACATTTTCACCCTTGCTTGCCCGCTGATTGTAGTTGACACCCATAGCGACTGCTTTTAACTTTAGCCCTGGCTTACCTATTAAAGGCACCGAGTCCGATGTAGCGGGCATAATCTCTGCAACCAGCAGCATAAAGACAGTCAGGGAGAGCAGGACGGTAATGCCTGGGAAAGAGACCAAATCTCAGTTAGCGCTTGACAACAAAACTAAAGTGCAATGAAAAGTATTCAAATCTCACAGTTGTGACAGGCCACCAACAATTCTTTGATGTTGAAATCTGGCAGGAGTTTGCATAAATTGGATGTTGGATGGATGATGAAAACATACAGTGAAACACACATTTCCATCCTTAAAGAATATTGTGTAATAATATGCAAAAAATGTAGGCTATTCCCAGATTTTTAGCATTATGAAAAGGCATTGCTTTAGGTTTCAGCTGCATTGTACTCAGTTCCTTTCTGCTGTGCACGTTTTGTTCCTATTTAGTGTAAAATCCTCCATGAATTTGTGACACCTTATTCTTATGCTAATTTTGCCTTGTTTAAAATTTTCTTCCACAATGTGGTGCTGAGCTGTAGTCGAACGTGAAGGAAAATCCCCCAAAAATCTGAATTGCAAAGCTGTTGAAGCTTATAATGTGCCACAGTCACTCACTACATCACCTAAGAGGGTACAAGCAGAGAAAGACAAACATCTAATAATACCTGTGAGCAGACATTACAGTTCTCATTAATGAGCTGACATCGTTAAGCCCCAAGCTCTTACCGTCTTACTAAAAGACTGAACCTCTCAGCAGGATTAAGAGTCACATCTTCAGGCACGCTGATATACATTTAACGACTGAAAAACACTTAACAGCTGCTTTATGTTGTCATGATACTGCTGCTGTTGTTTCTTATATGGGTGGAACAAGGAGGAGCACATACATTGTAAAGTGATGCATGCAGACATCACAAAGGTCAACATTTCAAAACTCCTGCAAATAAAACCTTCACTCACTACACACATAGCTAGATACCTCACTGGAAAATGTGTCTTTGCCTTGTGATGTGGACCCTTAAAAAAATGAACTCAGTATTGCTGACGAATCTTCTTATACAAGCAACTCTTCACAGCACTGAATGCAAAATGCAGAGACTTTGAGAGTAAAGATTCACAAACTATAAAATTCCTGTTGATCCATCTGTGTATTTCACAAATAATAATTCTCATGACAGCCCAGTGTGACTGAAATTAAATATGAGAATGAATGCTGCCATGAAAACACATTTCTCAATGAGTGTTCACCATTCTCAATGGCTGAGTGATATACTGACTCCATATGCAGTAGATCTGTTTCACACACACACACACACACACACACACACACACACACACACACACACACACACACACACACACACACACACACACACACACACACACAGTGTAGTAGGGAATAGTAGGGACTATAACTCATGATGTATGATGAATGTGTGCTGTGAATCACAATATGTCATAAACATTTTGTGATGAGCAGCATAGAGATCTACGTAGCAGCAGATTATATTGCACATAAGCAATTCTCATTTCTCACTTCCTCACGTCTATAAGCTATGAGAACATCAGAAGGAATGAACACATATAGAAAGAAGCACACACACATAAGCCTACACATCTGGCTCTAGAGCATAGTTAATGAGGAATACAGCTGCAACGCAGTACTCTTGAGGAAGGAATCCAGCTGCAGGACTCTAATGATTTCAGGAAGGGACAAAACTGCATAAATCAACGCCTCCACTTCGCCCGCCCACTCCCACATACAGTAAACACACATACTTTATCCGCCACCCAGCAGCAGACGCTCTCTACATCAAGTTTGTGTAATTTATGCATGAAATGGGCTCAAACATTCAAGTCAACTGTGACAACGGAGATAAGATTAAACAGTTTTTTCGGTCCACTGACAGTTAAGTCAGTCTCTCAGTGCCGATTATCAGATTGCTTCAGAAGGCGACAGAGGAAGTGGATTAATGAGTCATTACCCAGGAAAGAAATAGACTAGGATTTAAATTCATAGTAGATGATGAAAAATTGAAGAATAATAGAAATAGTTGGCTCAGTGTCATAACCACTTCAGATGTAAAAGATTTAATTTTTTAATGATCTTAGTTAGTTTACAGCTGTGTTCTTTGAACAGTTGTTTTCCATAGATCACAGTCAACTCAAAATGGCAGGAGGACATTAAAAAAGCATCTGTAGGTAATTTAATATGACATTACAACACACTGTACTGTACAATATATCCATACACCTAGACATTATATAATTGGAACATGATGTTATCATCAGGGAGGAGTATGGTATGCATGTATGTGTGAGTGTGCACTGATTACATTTTGAGTGAGAAGTGCAGGTCACTGAGGTCCAGAAAAGGCAGTCAGCCAAACTCAGTTTACAACTGAAATCTTCTTATAAGGCTGGTAAAAAAATGATTTTTCTGATTCATATGGACTACAAATGTATAACAGTGCTCCACAGCAGCAGCCAAGGGACACAGAGGTGGGACCACAGAAACAAAATACATCTCTACTTTGGCTTGGAGGTTTTTCTGTACTGAACGTAAAAAATCTTACAGTGATATTCTTATTTTTTTATGAATTAGATCAAAGGAGACTGGAACTGGAAAAAGTACCTCGTCTACAGTCTTCTAGTTATACTTTTTAATACTTGTTTTCTTTTATACTATATATTTTATTGCCTTGCTTGCTTGACTTTTCAGGTGATTACACACTAATGAGTGAAATTATATTCCATTTCTGCTAATAGACCCTCCTGAATATTACACACTGGACCTTTAATATGACTACAGTATTTCAGCTCTAACAATAGTAAGGGCACTAATACTCATGTCTGTAATGAAGCAGTGCCAGACAAGCAAGCATAAAGTGTGTGTGTATTTCTTACCCAGTGAGATCTTCTCCCCAGAGTCAGCGGGCAGAAGGAAGACGAGCAGGGCCAGGGTGGAGATGAGGACACACGGGATGAGCAGGTTGAGGCCGTAGTAGAGGGTCCGTCTCCGCATCACCACGGTGTAGGTGATGTCAGGGTACGGCTCCTCACAGCATTCGTAGGAACGGTGGTTCACCTGTCCTGGAACCTCTGTGAGACAAAACAAAACACAAAACGGAGCATAAAATGATATGATCATTTCAATGACATAAAGCAATAGTAACATTTGAGATGCACAATCCTCTGCACTTTGCAGGCCACTGAACACTCTTACCGACAAGATCCCACTCTCCGTTGGCGATGTAGCCAGAGATGTCTGCCTCTATCATCTTTAAGTCCAGAGACCAGCCCCCATACGTCCACGAGCCAAACTTTAGGTCACATCTCTGGACATCAAACGGGAACCAGCGCACATCGATGTAGCAGGTGCTCTTGAAGATCCCTGTTGTGGTAAGAAACATGAAAAGACCAAGACGGATCACAGAATGACTCACTTTGATATGTACTGCAGTTCACCTGTAGAAGGCTACCGAAGAGAGAGACAGAAATGGATGGGGTGATTTTTCAAACTGTGATTGAGAACGTATTTTATTACTCTGGAATAAAAGGAGCAGAGGGAGATTGAAGGGAGAAATGACAATGCCCAACCGTTACAGAGGCAGCAAGAGAGGTTTTACTCCGACAAGATATGGAGTCCAAGTGCCATCAATCCTTACAAAAGCAAAAAATCCAATATGACAATGAGACGAAAGTGGTTCTGGAGAGCCGGGCGCCAAACTAATTTCCATCCATATTTAAGAAAGATATGAGACGTCTGCAGTAAACAAGGTCTCTCCTCTCTCCCAGTGCCATGAAGATAATAAACCTCAGCAGGGAATGAATATAGATGGGGAACAGACGAGTAGTCCTATTTACTGCAATGAACCTCAGTGACAAAGACAAGTAACCAGGACACTCAAATGATTTGGATCGAGCATCTAGGTAAAATCTGCATACAGTTTTACTCATATAACGCAGTTGTGTTGAGCTCAAGCGCCAAATGACTATTTTGCGCCGATATTCCATTCAGTGAGGGTTCATTTGGAACAAAGTTGAGAGGCAATTTGTTTGTGTCAGAGGCAATCAATCCAGAAGAAATTCAATGATGGTGCTATTTACGCCGGTATTGATTGAGATGCTGAGGCGAGGGAGGCTGACGCTTTTTGTGTGGTATGGGAAACAGGGCTAAAGAAGAGCCTGCCAGGGAGAACAGTAATCACCAGCTGTGACAGGAAGGCCTTCCTTTTTCAGTGTGTTCCCATGCATATGTGTGTGTGTGTGTGTGTGTGTGTGTGTGTGTGTGTGTGTGTGTGTGTGTGTTGGTTTCACAGAAAGTGTGATAGATCTTTTAAAAACTGCACAGTGTGGCAGGGCCAGTAGGGGCTTGATCAGGAAAAGTGAATCATTGCTCAAAGCGCGTGTAACAGAGTGTGATAGTGATTGATCCGTTGACATTAAGTTACTGGCAGTGGCGTATGTACCGCAGGTGCAGCTGGTGCAATGCCCGGGGGCCCCCAGCTGATTATAAGGGCCCACGAGGGAGAGCGACAGTTGCCTAGAGTGAGGAGTTTTGACTTGAGTGTTGTTAATGATTTTGCTGAGCGAGAGGCCCGTAGGATGAACTTCTAATGGGTGAGTTCAGGTGTCTCTCTGTTATGGAGTGGGTTCAGGGATTCAAATTACCTCTCAAATGTTAGAAAATGCACGCTTACTTCAATCTGTGTCAGAATGGTGATTAATGAATGGTTTATTAAGTAATTGTGTGATCAGATGCCATCATCCATCCATTCATTTATACTGTGTAGGCCTTTAATGAGTTGCTTTTCCTGATCACTATTTGTTCTGCGGTTATTGACATACTGTGTAAGCTACTTTTTGTTGATTTGTTACTGTAGACTGGCTAAAACTATTTTGGTAGTTTGATAGTCGGAGACAGCAGGCTGTGGTGGTTTGAGTCCAGGGCGGGCTGTTAGATTTGTATTGATAGATTGGACACCTTGCCTGCTGTCCGTGGTGCTGATCAAAGGCTGCAGGTTTGCAGTTTTGTGGAGTTGTTGTGTCTCTATATGAGCGTTTTTGGGGCGGTGGTGGGGGGCACAAAATATTTGCACCGGGGCAAATCACAAATATGTTACACTGCTGGTTACTGGAATAAGACAATTTTAAAGAGAGAGTTTAGCTTTTTGGGGGAATACACTTATTTGTGCTCTTTGCAAGAGTTATCACAATACGATGATAATTATAGCATCATTTCTTGAGTTATGACCTTTGAATCAAAAGTGTCACCAATTCATTGTCCGACCATTTGTGAAATAAAATAATAAATTCTTGAGTTATGGCCTAAAAAGTTGTTTTGTGAGGGCACAGTGACCTTTACCTTTGACCACCAAATACTAAATCAGTTCATCGTTGACTCCAAGTGGAATCATAAAACATAATGCCTCCAACCACGGCTGGCACTGTAGCAGAGGCATAAAAGCACAGCATAATGTTTATACAGTTAATCACATTTATACACCATAACAGCAGGAGCTTGCTAAAGTCAGTCTGCACAGGAGGATCGTGTCTGTTTGATAAATATGCCTCTGACCTTTTGTGTGCAAATTCATTCGATTTATATTTGAAAAGATGACTATCAATCAGACTATTGACTGATGATATTAGCATATCATTAAGCTGTGATAAAATAATCATACCTCATCATAGTTATTGTCCCCTGCAATCTGGTGTTGTTTTGATTTATGTAACATTATGCAAAACAGAAAAGGGAAAACTTCATTAGGGGGTTTGTGCTGGGGGGCCACATATTTCTGTTGGAGTGACAGATATGGGCCATTATTTAGCCACCACAGCTGTACAGAAAGGATGAAGGAATCTGTGCACACAAGTTGAAGCTAAAAACTGGTACCTCAATGAACAATGAGGCAGGATCTGGACACAGTTATAGTTAAGACCCTTAATAAGGTGCATCTACTAATGTTCTGACATGACGGGTGTCTTCATCAGAGTAAGAGGAAGCTGTGGTAGTAAGGATGTTTAAATTACCTTTGTCCTTTGTCTCTAATAGGGCAGACAGGTTCTGGGTGTTGCTTACATCTTGCCATGGCAATACTGACACAGCATATACATCATTACATGGGAATAGATATAGAGTAATTTCTTAATGTAGTCAATATGGTGAATTGTGCTTTTTGTTCGTATCAGTTTGTTTTCAGTTTGTCTTGTAGCAGACTGCTGTTTGTCTATGAAAGAATTCTGACATTACTGGTTTGTAATGTTTGTAGTCCTTGTATTTGCACAGATAAGTAACCATACTCTGACTGATTAATGACAAAAAACAGGGGGTGGCATCATGGAATAAAAAAAATAATAATAATATAAAAGATATCATCAAAGGACATGTGATTTACTGGAATAACAAACAATTTCTTTAACATAGTACCATGCCAGTACCTCATCCTCTAGATTCTTGGTGCAAACAGCTGTCTTAGATTTTATTAAGTCTTATTGATAAAGTTCTGTATTTCTTTCCTTTTTTTCAAAGCTTTAACTATACCAGACCTCATCACTCCAGTAGCGATAATATTCATATATTATGCGTATTTTCTTTTAGACTCTGGAGGTAGAATATAAGGTTTAGTTCTGTGGTTTTGTTGTTAATTTAGAAGAAAGTCCTTACATTTATGTAAGTGTGGCTGTGTATATCAGGGGTTTCCCAAAACAAGAAGCATCTGCTACTATTTTTTAAATATTTGTACGTGTAAGAAAAAAGGAAGGAAGGAATTATCCAATATCAAACATTCAAATGAGTAAACATCTGGTTTTATCTGATGCTGAAGTGTGAGAGCTAACTGGGACTATATGACTCTTACCTGGAGGTATGTAGGAGCAGGAGCCTGAAGAATTGACCACAATGTTGGTGCGGAAAGTAGCATCAAATCTTTCATCAGCACTGTGAACAACATGGAGCGATATCAGTATTTACTGCTGAATTATCTGTAACCAAAGCACAGCTTCTGTGGAAAACATTGTAATAAATTCATACAACCTTTGCAAGAACCGCTATTAATTATAAGGATGCAACATAAATTTGGATGAGCCACAAACAGCGAGTGGAACAGATGTGGCGGAAATATACAAATATTTCTCTAACTCATTATTGCAGCAGGTACACAGCACACGAGGAGTCAAAACTGATGCAACACTTCCCTGGAGATGGTTATTCAGTGGTTTGCCTCATTCTCCCGTTACCCACAATTCACTGCCTCAAAATGAATTCCCCAGAGACTGAAGCATGTCTGAGTTAAAGTTGAAAGAGTTGCTTGAAAAAGAAAAAACTTAACTCACAGCAGCGACTAATTCAAAGAGTCTAAAATCAAAGCTTTACTCGGAGGGTCGATGACGAATGAAGTACAATGCTTTTCCCCTCATTAGTTGTTGGGAGAGTAGAGTGCCTCTAATGTGATTTGTTCATATGTTTCTTTAAAAGATTGATTAATGGTGATCTCTAAAGCGCTTTCCATTTGGGACATATAATAAAATTCTCCTTCTTCCATCTTTTTTCTTCCAAGTTTATTCATTTGTCTAAATGATTTATTGCTCCAAAGCACTCCTCTCTGTCCTGCATATATATTAAAACTGGGGAGCACCACTAACCTTCAAGTGTAATATTCCTGCCTGAAGATTAGCTTACCAACCAGAATGAGCTGTATCAGTGCAACACGCTCAATGCATGTTGATCTTCTAAGCTTCTACCAGACGTACATGCTTAGTTTTGAAAATGAGAGATATCCAACTTTTTGTTCCAAAAGGAATAAGGATTAAGTTTATCTTGTGGAAGAGTGGGGTTCATCTATGTTTAATTTTCTGCTTGTGAGTCTCTGCAAGAGATCCTGAATAAATCCCTTGACAACATGAGGTCTGATGCTTTGCAGACAGAAACAGTATATTGTATTGTATAATATTTTATTTGTTTCTTAGTTTCCATTTTAATGCCTTTTAGAATTATTTAATAGTTTTACAAACCCTCCCTTCCCCTTTAAAACTAGAACTTTGCGCATAAATACAGCTTTGTCAAATTTTGCCCATTTGTAGGTGGAAAATAAGAATTAAAGGAGAAAAGGCTTTAAAGGACCAGTGTGTAGGATACAGTGGCATCTAGTGGTGAAGCTGCAGGTTTCAACTAACTGAACACCACTTGCGTCAGTGTTTGACGATCTGGGCTTGAGAACAGGTTGTGAAGTGTGTAGGAGAAACTACGGGTGGCTGCAAAATTCACAAAAAATGTGAAAGACCCTATCTAGAGCCAGTCTGACTCATTATTATATTAAATTTCTGACAATAGATCCTCCTAAACGTTACATCATGGGCCTTTACATTTAAATTAGGTTAATATGAATTCAAATAATAACTAGATTTGAGTTGTTCTTTGAAGTTTATGTGATGATCTGACCATCAACATAAAAACACATTTTCCTCAAAATGAAAACTTGACCTTTAAATGCATGCAATGGGCCTCATGTGAGAACTTTCTTACCTTGTGTGTGTTCCGAGTCAGATTCAGCAAACCTTCTCAACAGCACAGACTTAACATAAACTGCTTGTTTCAACTTCATGATCACTGCTCATGAGTAGGTGCACATTTGTGAGATTTGTTCCTCAGCAAAATCAATGGCCTTAAACTGCTATCTGTCTACCTGTTCTGCAAATCTCATTCCCCAAAAAAAGAGCAAAAAGAAGAACATATTTATCAGTGTCGGTGGTAGAATTAGAGGACCAAGAAAGACAAGAACTTAGAAGCCAAATAGCGTATTTCAAGCAGAGCCGTGCTTTAAAAACAGAGGGTGTTCAAGGAGAAAGTTTTATTGAATTATTCAAATTTCTATTCTAATACACATCTTTAAAATCCAAATTAATTCAACAGGCAAGCAATTATGGAGTCAAACTGATTTTTTACAGGTCGCTGTACATGACTCGTTTGACAGGTCTGAGCCACTAAAAAATGTTGTTTATACCAAAGATAATGTTTCAGAAAAATCTGATTTGTGGTGTCTAATATATCACAGTCAGTGTCACTGTAACAATCTTCTTTTTAACTCTAGAATCCCCAAATCCCTCAACCCTCAGAGATCCCCCGCGTTATTTTGTGCAGAGGACAATGCATGCATGCTGAGTCTGACACCGTGCATATCCAATTACAGAGCAGCATCCAGCAGATCTGCCCTTACAACACCTACCTGTTATACAGCAGAATATCTGGCTTCCAAATGAGATGCTCAGGAAATCTCACTTTGGTCACACCTGGATATTCTGATGAATTCCAGCTGAGGTAATTATCATCCCAGAACTGTGGGACACAAAAAAACATGATGTATATTTCACATTTCACATATCTTTAACCTATCCTTTAAACCCATATGGGGCCCTGTGCATCTCCACTTTGATAAACCTCGTTTGAAAGCTCAAACTGATACTTAACACAGGTGTATTTTTTTCAGTGGCAGTGACAGTAATGGGTAAAATAAATGTAGGGGACAGCAGCTGTTGGTAACGTTATGCACTGACATGCAACCAGAATTGAGCTCAATCTCTGTGCCGGGTTTCAGTGGCATCTAGGGAGGAATAAGATTGTTGTTGTAGGAAACTATTTATTATTCAAACACATTATTGTAATTCTAGGTTAGACACAGAAGATAATAACCAGTCACGTCTTCCCTGTGGCAGATATCAGTTCATTGAAGATTCAGAGCCACACTAGCAGCTCTATGCTGACATTTAGCAGCGTATGTTCACCATCTTAATTTAGTGTGTTAGCATGCAAACATTTGCTAATTAGCACTAAAGGCAAAGCACAGCTGAGAGTGATGGGAACGTCATTAGTTTTGCTGATATTTGGTCATAAAATAAAATATTGGACAATTTAAAATGCTGACCTCATTGTGGAACTAGAGGAAACGTCAAGGGATCACCAGAGTTATTACAATTCACCCCGAGGGGGACATGAATGTTTTTAAAGAAATGTCATGACAATCCTGTTTCACCCAAAAAGTCAACCTGCTGGTGGCAAAAGAGGAAAAACCAAGGGATCAACAAAGTCATTGGGATACATTTGCTTAGTGTCTGTACAAACCTTTGGGCAATTTCATCCAGCAAATATCAAACAATTTCACAAAATGAAATGAAATGTTGACCTGCTGGTGGAGCTAGAGAAGTCAGTCAGTTCAAACCAAAGTCAAAACATCATCATCCACAGAGCCGCACTGCGACCATAACTAAAACGCTCAAACCTGAGAGGTGAATGCTTGATTACTTTCACAGAACCCAGGTCAGAGTTGAAAATAACAACCCCATCCAGGCCCCTTAACAGATGTGTGTGTGCATGAAATGGCTTTGGCTGACTTACAGCTCAGTATATCAAAATGGTACAGCTGGATGATCTGGCTAACATTGTAATATCTTATCTTTTTTTTTTTTTACACCTTGGTGAAATGGCTTTTTTAATGGCTTTTTAGAAAAAGAAAAGATCTATAATTCATTTTTAATTAATTCAAACCATCCCGGTATTCAAATAATGGCTGTAGCCAGCATGAGGAACTATAAAGGTCAGTCGTTAATAAAGCCCGAGTAAAGCACACTGAGGGACGCTGTCACCTGTACAGCTCACATGATTAATTCAGACTACGGAGTCATGTCATCCTCACCAACCTGCTGCTCTTCTGAACATAAATACAGACAGCTCCAGGAGAGTAATGCGTTAAACTAAAATACTACACAGTAGTTTGTCATTACAGTCAACCACTCAGTTGTCCTTAAAAAAAAGCACGAACATGATGCCTAAAACCAAAACTGAAGCTACTCAATTATTCAAGTCATCTTGCAAGATGTCATACAATTGTGCATTTATAATTTGTTCATTCCAAGACCATCCTGAGGCAGTTAAAAATCTTGTAATTACTCCTCTCAGGCAAAAATGATTGAATGCGTAATCTTGCAGAACCATCTTCAATGTCTCAAACTGACTTTCAGAGATCTTTAGGACATTTAAACTTTCTTCCCTGTAGTCCACACAAGTAGACTAAGCCAACATATGCTGGAGTAACTCTAACAGATGGTAGATACTGTGGATTCCTATCTTGCGTTTGAGAGGCGGTGTCGACTTTGCAGGGTGTGCAGTGAGAGAGAGTGAGTGAGACTGCTGCTGTGATTCCACTGGGTGATTTAAAACAGACCAAGCAGCCTTGATACAGCTTGCTGACGGTGCAGCAGCAGGGAACTCGTGTCAGACAACGGACAGGCTGTGATAAAACATCCGTGTTCATACACTTCATCTCACTGCATAGAGGAGAAAGGGGCATTTTGCTCACGTAGAAGATGAAAAGGAAGAGTCTGGGTACCAGTAGATGTGATAAAGAAGACTGTAAGACAATCAAACTATACATTTAAACTCAGACATACTATATTAGTACTTTGTAATGTTTGTTGAGATTAGATGTGCAAACTAAATACATGGTTAAAGGCTAAAGTTAAAGGTACAGTTCAACATTTAGGGTAAAATACTTGCAGAAAGTTAGATGAGAAAATGGCTACAACTCTTTATAAATATGAAGCTATAGCCAAAAGCTGGTTAGCTGAGCTTAGCATAAAGACTGGAAACTGTGGTAAAAAGCTAGACTTGCTCTGTCCCAAGGTAATAAAATCTTCATACCACCATCTCTAAAGTTCCCCATCTTGTTTGTTTATTTGACAGGGACAGACAGAGCTACGGGCTCATTTACATCTGCAGTCCCTGGGCAGGAAACAGAGAAAAAAACATCTCTGTTAAGAAATCTTATATACTAGAAAGAACAATTTGTGTTTTTTGGGGGGAATTATGTGCCTCAATTCCTGGAACCTTGTTACCGTAAGGACTCCAGGAAGTCACGGCCAAGAAATAACCTTGGCACATAACCCCGAAAAACCACCAGGGTGTAATCTGTCTTTAGTCCAGTGCATGTTCAGAGTCCAGCATCTTGTGAACGATAACAGGAGAAGTATAAAAAAAATGGCTGGATTTATTATGAAAACCAGTTTAATGTATTAAGTGTAACCATAAGGTTGTAAATGGTAAATGTTAAATGGACCTGTACTTGCATAGCACCTTTCTAGTCTTCCGACCACTCAAAGCGCTTTTATACTACATGCCACATTTGCACACATTCACTCAGTGATGGCGAAGCCCATCGGGAAACGTCTTACCAGTTGGAGCCAAATGTTGGTTGTTAAAACCTGGTTCTTCTCATCCTGTTAGAAAAGAAGAATTATCAGTATGATTATTCAGGTATTTTTGTGTATTGTTTTTTCAGTTTAAGTTTCATAAAGGAGGAATCATGCTACTCTACTAAAATGTATACATCCACAACCTCACCTCTCAGGGCTGTGGTAATGAAAAAAGGATTGACTATTAAACAGTGACAGCTGTTTAGCATGAAGACAGTTCCTTCATTAATTGTGCTAAACCTTTCAGCATCAGTTACACTTTGAACTCATGACTTAAAGACATCCAAACCCAGATGTAAATTATCCAAAATGTCTTTAATGTGCATGAAAGATAACTGAAACTAGTGTTCACAAGTTCACACTAAACAAGAGCTAACTCAAAGTTTGGTACACAGATAAAACTGAACAGTCTGTGCTCATTTCTCTTCTTTTTTTTTAAATGAGCTGCTTTACAAAATACTGTCAATTTGATTTGGGTGGAGGAGCGTTGGCTTGTGATCTTACCTTTTGAAAATGATTTCTAGTGATCATCACTCACTTAAAGGACCAGTGTGTAGGATTCTGTTTCATCTAGAAAAGGACCCACTGTCTCTATAGATATAAGCGGCTCACTCAAAGATAACAAAAGTATTATTCTTATTTTTAGGTGATTATCCGCTAATGAATTTATACCTATAAATATTATATTCTGATTGACAATCTTTATATATATTCAACTGAGTGTCACCTAAATAAGAGTGAGTTAAAGGTCCAGGCTGTAGGATTTAGTGGCATCTCGCAGTGTAGTTGCAGATCACAGATGGTTTGTCTGTTCTGGGCTACTGTAGAAACATGGAGGTTGAACATGGCGGACTCTGTAGGAGAGGACCTGCTCACTCATTAAAACAACAGCTCATTATGAGGTAACGAAAACACAACAATTCCTATTTTTAGGGGATTATACACTAATGAAATCATACCTATGAATATTATATTCAGTTTCTGCCAATAGATCCTCCTAAATGTTACAAACTGAACCTTTAACATAACACTGCCTTGCGTAGCGTGTGGAGATTCATAATTTATGTACCACATCCATGATCTGATTGAGGGTGAGGCCGAAGTGAACAGTGAGAGTCTGAGAGTCATTGGCGACTGGTCTCTCCAGTGGGCTGTAGTTAGTCATCAGGTCTTGGTACAGTCTGCGCTGGTTCGGCCCTTGAAGAGAAACTACAGAGGACACAGAAACTTGGACAGTAAATATACTTTAATAATCACAAAAAAAAATTGAGTAAGACATATCTATTGCCTATTCCTTTTCAGTGTCATTGCCAAACTCCCATTTACACAGCCATCCTGCAGCACAAACATTTCTTTCTATTATAAACTGGACGACTGAAAGCCTGTCTTATATAACTACATGGCTTCTTTTTCAAGCAAGAGCAATAGCTGTTTGTTTGGAATGAATAGAGAAAGAGATGATGCACCAGCAGTGACCAACATGACTGAATAGACAATGACAAAAACGTTGCTATTACTTCACCAATAGCGAATCTAAATAGGACTAGCCACAGTACCAAAGTTTTAGCCAGTGTATCATTTTGTTTGATCAATGGAAGTCTACTTTGGGAAAGTGAAATGTTATGCAGAAACACCACAGTAATGAGCAGTTATCCCCAAAGATGTTGCCAAAATTATCCAAACTAAGAGTCTACAGCTTTTCTAGCGGCTCTATGAGGCTCTACTTACTGTATACACAGTTGTGCTTTGAGCTAAATGCTGACATCAGCATGCAAACCTGGTCAGAAGGATAATGCTAAAATGCTGATGTTTAGCAGGTAATATTTACCAGGGTTATTTTAGCCTGTTAGCATGCCAACATTTACATATTTGCATTAAACATAAAGAATAGCTAAGGCTGATAGAAATGTAATTAGTTGAGCAAAGTATTTTGGTCATAAACTAAAATATTAGGCAAGTTGAAATATAAAACCAGATAGGATCAGCACTATATGACCAACACAGGTGCTTAAAATCATCAGTATTTATCCAATTTATCCAATCCATTTTTAACAAATGTTTTCACTCTGAACCAGAACGTCAGTCTCATGGTGGCACCAGAGATCACCAATGTCAGTAAACTTTACCGCCTGGGGAACACGAATGGACAATCAATCCAATAGAGATATACCAGTCTGAACCAAAGTAATAAACTGACTAACACTCCCTTCCTAGAGCCACAATGCTGTCGTGATCAGACAAATAATCACTTCATTTGTAGCAGGAAATTTACTTAAGTTCAAGGATGAGCCTGAGCCAAGGTAATATTCTCTCCATTCACCCACTCGAAGTCATCCTCTCTGCTGATACACCTCCAATCTTGCATTTCATTTAATGTTTGGAGATTCTTTTTTTGTTGTTGTTAAAGTATAGTAACTCTTGAGTCAATGCCAGCGTGGAATTTCTAAACAATCTCAGTCTCAGGTGGTGAACGCGTGCACGGCCAAGGCCATCATCCAAATACAATACCTAGACTTGATTCATATCACTGTGCAATCTCAAATCAGACCTGCCCCTCATTTTAACACACTCTTGTCTCCCCTCATGAGTTATGGAGCATTTTTGGCAGCATTTATTCACTTCACTAATGGCCATAGCCCAATTATCCTAAACCACCTATGAGAAGCACATTATCCCAATTATTTGGCAGAGAGCTTGTTGACTGTAGGCATCTCCCCATTCCTCTGCTCTGTGCTGCATCCAGTTCTTTCATAAAATGACTGAAAGATTAGCTGAAAGCTTGTCTTTGTCCACGGCTGAATCCCCTGTGGATGTGTGTTCTCCCAATCCCACCATAATCAAATTTCACAATGAGGATCAGCGAGATGACATCACTGTGTGCTATTGTCCTAAGATGTTTCTCTAATATATCTCAGTATATTAATGGCCATCAGACCACATGAGGAACATGTCTGATATGTCGCTGGATGTAAGCTGGGATCTATAAAAGGGAGAAGCAAACCATTTCTACCTCTTAATCAAATTGAAGAGCCTTAATAATGTCAGAGAGATGGACAAGAGCTTTAAGTACCCCAGACATTTAGATTTGCATGTATGTAGGCAGACTAATACGACTTCCCTCCATACTGCACTCTCAGGGGAGCCTCAATTAAGTAGTGCCTGCTGTAAAGTGCAGACTGAAGAGCCTGAGCCAGTGATTACCATTAAATTAACTAACTCAATCCAAATATTTTAAATTCAGAGCAAATTTGAGTAAAACGGATGAGAGAATGTCTTAAAGGTTTCGCACACTAAATACCATTTAAAGATCAGAGATCCTGATCATTTTTATCAAGTTTTTTTTTCAGTTTTTATGGGGTGACCTGTTATGTATGTTCTTCTAGACCAACAACAGGAAGCAGCAGAGTATGTAGTCCATACATAGCAATGGAAATGAAAGACTTCATTCAACCAGTCTCTCATCTCAGTCTGTTTGTGACAATCTCTCTCTCTCTCTCTCTCTCTCTCTCTCTCTCTCTCTCTCTCTCTCTCTCTCTCTCACACACACACACACACACACACACACACACA
Organism: Dicentrarchus labrax; assembly: GCF_905237075.1. Lineage (NCBI taxonomy): Eukaryota > Metazoa > Chordata > Actinopteri > Moronidae > Dicentrarchus > Dicentrarchus labrax. Next base: position 9,336,054 of record NW_026136719.1, read on the forward strand.
CACACACACACACACACACACCAACATACCAACCCTGCCTAGGAAAAGTGCTGTGATGTTACAGTAACTTTTTTTGTCTTAGTGAAGGAAAACAATAAAAACACTGATTAATGCCACATTGCTTTCCTCATTTTCATCTCCAAGCCTCCACTTGAAGGTAATCATGATACACCTCACATACGAAATGAAAGGCAACATCTTTCTGTACGGCGGCAGATGGTGGCTGACCCCTCGCAACCCGGACAAACAACTAGTGAAACTTTCCTTTCTTCATCACGTCACGCCTCACGCCACAAGAACAGTTTGTTCACATCTGCTGGCCTCATCAGTAAGGGACCAGGGACCCCCATTTACTCTTGACACTTCTACCCCCACCCTCATCAGTAAAAGCTGCAAGATGTTCACACTACATACAGCACACAAAGTCCATATGACAAAACATGAGAAGTATGTGTATTGCAATCATTTATAGGCTGCATATAGGACCTTGTTATTCAGTTATTACATTACTACATACTATACATGTACAAGTATATTTCTTATTAAAAAGCTTTGAAGTTAGAGATAACATATTTCCACTAATTACAAGCCACACAAGCCCAAGAACCAACATGCTTTTGTGACTGCACCAGTTCCATCAAATGGAAATGCAAATCTTGTCATTTACTTTGATACACATAAGCCACATTGAGCCTTCTGAGGTGGTTGACTACATTAATATATACTTCTGGGGATTCTGCTTGTGCACTTGTAATGTCTTAACAAAGATGAACCAGCGCTGAAAAGGTTCAAAAGAAGAGCTTGGACAGTAAAACAACTCCCCTTCAATATTATAATTTCTATTAGTTCATATACAAGTGAAGTCACAGGTGATTCAAAATAGCATTAAAGAATGATAATGTTACCAAAAAGTATGGAATGTCATTCCAATGAGGAGGTTTGCAAATCAATCCTGCAGGCAAAATACACACAAGAAACGCTAAAAACCTCAAGAATAAGGCGACCCCCTCCCTCCTAATCCTAATAACCGCAATTAAAGCGCATGTTGTCAGCCTACCTTTCACTTTGAAGGCGGTGACTGCAAGAAAAAGCAGAAATTTCCGCAGGTCCATGTTGAACCGAGGAGTGTGAGCAGAGAGATTCCTCAGTTCTTCTCTGAAGCAGCAGCTGGAAATGATGATAGTGAGTGTGTGTGTGTGTGTGTGTGTGTGTGTGTGTGTGTGTGTATGTGTGTTTGTGTATGTGGGGGGTATTAAATAACTCCTCCTCTTAATGAATAGCGCTGTTTGGATGGACAGCGATGTGATTTGTTGCAGCACCTACCTACAGTAGCTTGTCTCACTTATTGACCATGAACCCACTGATATACGGTAACACTCTTACAGAAACGTGTGTAAAAATTTAAGTCAGAAAAAATAATAGCCAATAAATAAATAAATAACTGATGCACAACGATTTTATTACCTGTAGCAACAAATACATGTTTTATCAGTTATTTCTCTTTTGTAAATTGTTAACTATTACCGAAATTAATTTTAAAAATCCCTAACAATTCCTCATATTTTATGTATTTAAGTATTTAAGACTAAATTGAAAAGATCCGAACCCCAGAAAGAACTATATCAGGACAATAGCCCCCCCATATGCTTGTAAACTGCAATTTTCTTCTGCTTTATATTCATTTAATGGTTGATTTGCCTCTTTTTTCAGATATATTATATATTATATATATAAGAGTTAGAAGGGGGTGCACAGGGATGCTGAAAAAGTTGTACAGCATCATTTGATCCACAATCAACGAGCTTTTGCAAAACAAAGGGACATCTGCTGGTCAATGAGCAGAATTACAACTACATTTAGAGAATTAGTTAATGCATGGACTCTTTTTTCCCCCCCTCTTGTTTATCAGTCTATTTTGCTGGCACTGCAAACATTTTTGAGCTCTTTTAATCAGCAATAAACAATGCAGGGAACAATTCCCCCTCCAGCATATGACTGGATTAGAGAGAAATACCCAACGAATCGCAGAATGCAAAAAGCATAAAAACATGAAGAATTAAAAATGAAAATGAAATTGATAATTAATACAATTTGCAGGAATATGAGCTGGTGCTCTTGGGTAATACTGTAAAATGCTGTTTCAAAATAGTTAAAAAGAAAAAATTAACAACAGATTGTCAGTGCAGTAATATCTGCTCTGCAAGGTACACAGACTAAAACTATTAATTTAATTCATCCTGTGAAAACTCACTCAAAGTTTAAAGTTTATCTCATATGTGACCTGTATGTAACTGTTTACCCTCCTTTACAGGAACATGAGCTGCATAAACACGCTGTACCTGAAGGTAAACACCCACATGAATATATTTGCTTTGCCATCGAAGGTACTTTAATTAAGAGCTATTATTCTGCTCCACACAGATCGAAAATAGTTGGGAGGTTTGTAGCAGGGTTGTATGCACTCTGCATGTCAAAGCATGTGTTTCATCAACCTGTGACCAAGCTGTACTGTGGTCACAGGATAATTACACTGCCAATCACATTTCACCGAGCTTTCATCAGGCTGAAAGAGAGCGAGGTTTAATTAAATGTACACACAAGACAAAATGCTGTTAGACTTTTGCTCATTACTGCATTGGGAGCTACATACATGATACGTGTGTGTAAGCTTGTGTGCCTCACCTCACTGTGTGTGTGACATTAATATTAATATTTAACCATCTAAATGTTATTGGAACTAATCACTAGTCTCATCAGGAATATGAAGCTTTTCTGTCAATGCGCTTTTATTCATTTTTGTAATGTTAATGGGAGTTTTATGGATTTAATTCTTTTTTTTTTCAATAATAACTTTTTGGTACTTTAATCTCTGCAAAAATAGTTTCTACCAACAGAACTTATTTTTAGGTTTCCACAATAATTATTTAATTTGGAAGAGCTTGACAGAGTGCTAGAATTATGTTCTGAACTTTAAAAAGGTGAGAAAGGTAAAAAGGATTTCCAATTAATAACCAATTAGAAACTGAGCCTCAGTTGGGTTTGGGTCCACTACTTAACTACTGCTGCACTTTTTAAATAACTGGTTCATGTGCCAATATTATTTCCTGTCATTATATAGTCATTTTTGGTCTTGTCCAAAAGGATTTGCCTTTATCTAGAGAACAGGCTAACTCCACATTTGTTTCTCTAGCTAGACGTATAATTCTGTTGAAATGAAAGAAAGAATTAAGAGGCAAGATTTTGTCTTATATTTAAAATCTATAAAAACAGAGTTCCTATAGGAATCATTGGATACCAAACATCTGCTAACTGCAATCCTCCCAGAGGCAGCGAGGAATGTGAAGTCGTTCTCTTAGAAAATAAAAACAGGTATTTTACTCACTATGCTGAAAAATTAATTGAGACTGTGTAGTTAATGCATATTTGTGAGCCGGAGACTTTAAAACAAAGACCAGCTTTTGGTTTCCTAGTAGCTCCTTAGAGACCACAAATCATTTAATTCCCTCGGATTCATACAGGCACAGTCTCGCTGGACTAATTGCATCCTCTAATGACTGTAATCAAAAAGAATGACTTCGGTTACATGTGCTATGGTTACTTGTGTGTTAACCTTAATAATGGATTTGTTGTGGAAATTGAAAAATCTGTTCTTGCCTCATGCAGTGCGGAGTCAGCAATTAAATGCCAGGATACGCTATTATGCAATGGAAAATATGAAAATGTCACAATTGTCCTGGCTAAAATAATTGCAATTCACAACAATAGCTCAATAATCACCAAACTATACTTAGAACACTTAAAATGGCACTAAAACACATTGACTTCACTGTACCTAAGAAACAAACATTTTATTGTATCACAGATTGGACACATATCTATAGTATTTCCACAAATCTGGTTTAAAATTTTTTTTGTGAGTGATAAAATATAGAAAACTGAGCCTTAAACCAGAGATTTTACACACATTTACTGTAACCATAACAACAGGAAGCACACGTTTTACTCAGTTTGTTGTCCAACCCTTCTCTTACTACTCATGACACATTAAAACATGTTGTTCTTCTATTATCCTTCATATTACGTCATCTGTCCACCACATAATCCTACTAACATCTCTACACATACAGTATATTCCTTCGTGATACAGATACACTTATACAACACCCCTCCATGCTAAACCCAGTGGGCAACTCAGCCACAACTCAGTTACCACATGACTTTAACATAGGGAATACATCGATTCATTAAGCATAAAGTATGTGAACAACAGCGATATCATAAAAACAAAAACACAATGTTTATCAGGAAAATTTCCTTCAGACATTCATAGGAAAGCTTAATAAATATTATAATTAACAGAAGAAAAAAACACTGCTCATATGGTAGCAGACTCAACTGAGGTGCTTGAGCTAAACACTATCAAACACAATGAATAAAAGCATCTGCACATCCAAATCTGTGTAAAAATTTTATATATTTTATGAACTTTTGGTCAAAAAACCTTCTTCAATGCAAAGACTGATAGCCAGTGAAAGCAGCAGTGAAAAACATAGACTGATTAGCCTTAATGCAGAACACTTGTGTCAACCAGTAGAGCTTATGTGGCTAGACATCAAGGGAATTGTAGTCTTAAATATAATAGACTACAAGTTAAAGAAACATACATCAAACATATAAGATTCAAAATATCCAGAATAAAACCAGAATATGCAATAATAGAAATAGATGCTGTGTAAACATGTTTCAACCATCATCAAACATACTATAAAGTAATAAATAATGTTGTGGTAAAGGGTTAGTAGACCCAGACAGAGACATAAACAGAGAATAGTAAGAAAAGCACAGGTGTAAATAATAAAATTACCATTTACCTGCTTCAGTTTCACGGTCGCATGTCATGGCGTACTGGGACACTTGAATACAATTGAGCCATCATTAATGTTATTAGCAACACCTGTTCTATTACGACAAATCAAAAAGGTAAAAACAACACAAATGTATATTTTATCTTTTGTATTAGACTTTGTTAATACTGGTGGTCTCTGCTCTGTTCCTCTTGTGTGAAGCCCAGAGGCTCAGGACCCTCGGAGAAGGGGTCCTCTCTGTTGAGTAGAAACAGATTTCAACTTTTCACGTGTTAATAATAATAATAATAATAATAATAATAATAATAATAATAATAATAATCGGACGAAAGTAACTTAACTAGGACAGACAGACAATCACAAGAACTTCTTTGTCTCATAAACATCATAAAAGTTGGCCGATCTTTTGTATAAGATTTGTGTGTCTCCTATTGTGATTACATTATAAATTACTTTATTTTAACTGTAGTATTTTGTGCTTATTTCATGTGTGTTCAGTGATTTCAGGCCAAATTAAATCAGAAATCTCTATACTAAATGTCTCTACACTGCAGGGCATTAAACCATAGCTACTATAATGCAATGTATGCTGCTGGAATAATAATATATTTGTAGTGTTTCATTAAAATTAACTAATATAATCAAATATAAATTAATTAATTCAGACACTGCACATGTTAAACACCCATTGTTCACTCACACAAGTGTTGTGTGGCCTGTTTAGACCTGTTTTCATGCTGCACCTGTTGAGGCGAGGCAACTTACACCTTTATTATTGTTATTGGTACATTCACTTGGTTGACTTCATGTAATTCCCAGCATATGGCACCGCCCAGAGTCAACCTGAGGAGGGAGCTACTCAGGCAGATAATTGGAAAACACCAGTAATGTCACCAGCATTGTCTCCCCCTTTCTAACTGTGTTTCATACACTGATCCCCCCCCTCTTGTGGGGTTGATGCTCAGGCTTAAGTTAGGTAGTCTAATGGTTGGACATAGTAGAGATAACAGGTTGAGCTTATATATAGGCTACTGTCAATTAGGGGTACATTTCGGCTGAAGTTAAACTAATTGGTAACACAAATTGATTGGGGAGACAATCCAGGCCTGTAAAGCACACACAGAATGAAAAGCAAAATCTAAAGCAACTTTTAAAAGTGTAATTATAAATTCAGAATAATGAACTAGAATTAATATTTGCAAATTGTATTTTTCTTTAACTTCAGTTTTTAAATGAATGACTGTAAGTTACCTGTGAACCTGCCTGTTTTAATTGCAGTACAAGATATTATCGTTTTTATAGGATTTTACACACTTACTGTAACCATAACAACAGCAAGCACAACAGTTTACTCCGTTTCATCCTTTCTCTAAGTAGAGCAGTTTTTATTTTGTACAAATATATTAATTGATTCTTATTAAATTTAACATCAAATGACAAATAACTTAAAAATGTTAAAACATTTATGTCTTTTTTTTTTTTTTTGTGATTTGATTTGAAGTCGGTAAATATGCCTACGTCGGACTCCTCTCCTGCAATGTGATTGGTGGATTCGGCGGTTGGGCGGGAAGAAGGCGACAACAAGGAAGTGAAGACGTTAACTGGCGTTTGTTACCGCAGGCGGTCAGTACCGTAGAGGTAACGTTAGCTACACCAACGATAACGGAGCAAAGACGTCAAAATGACTACACGAAAACGTCGAGGCAAAGATTTACACACAACACAAACTAGGTTTGTAAGTTAAAGGCTAAAGTTATTTTGTTTTTTGCTACCTTTGTAGCCGTTGCTTTGTTGTTAGTTGTTATTAAAGTGTTTGTTCCCGAAGTTCAGAAGTAGTGGAAATTAACTTGGTTGGTAACCCTTAGTTACCGGTCAGTTCGCTCTGCTGCTTGTTCGCCTGCGTAAGCGCCGCGACTGCGCGCAGAGTCAACGGTTGGACGCGCGAATGAAAGCGAACAAGCGCGAAGTGTCAACGTCTCCACTCGGAAATCTCAATTTAACTTCTGAGCTCATGTTAACTGATAGCTGGATTATTTTAACTGTCAAGACTTGTCGCTGTTGGTGGTTAATAAACTGGGACTTAACAGCAACAACACCCGGTTGGTCATGTGACAAGCTAGAGATACGATGCTGGTGGTGGTTACATCCTCTTGTTTGGAGACAGTCTTTGGCCATTTAGCTCCTCTTCCTTAACTTAGTTAATGACCGGTCGCTTCGTACTCTAGAAGCTAATATTGAAAGGCATTTCACAGTATTCTTTATTATATTTCCAGTGAACTCTGTGAAGCCTGTAGGCGTGCGAGTTGTGGGTCCATAGGAGCTGTAAATAGCTGCACTCCCTTCCTGGTTTGTGAATGGTTTGAGTGTTTTTTTTCTGCCCTCACTGTGCTGGAAAAATTGTGAAAGAGTGAAGGCAGTATTGGACAGCGTGCATTAAGGTTGTACAATTATTCAAAATATTATTAAAATTGCCTAAGCTGCAATTTTTGGATACATTTGTGTGACAAAATAGCATTATAATGAAGTACAGTACTGCTGCAGAGATGCTCTGGCCTTGTTCTCCAGATGTAGGAAAACATGTTCATTTGTACAGACCCCAACAAATTGATCATCATGATTTTAAAAGTTTTAAAAAAAAAATGAATTTGTGATGCAAAAATGATAATTTCCACACTAATAGTGCATCACATCGCAAAGTAATAGCTATAGGATTTTTTATGATGAATATAAGCTACTCCATTAATGAGTTAAAAGGCCTACAGTAACAACAACGCCACATTTGCAAAAGCTAGGTGTCAATTAGGGAATTCTGCTAAATAAAAAAACCCACAAAACAGCTATAATAAAAATAATACCTTATGATAATGCTTCAATTTTAGATCACCTGGGGAGTAGATACTCCTTTGTTAATATACACAGATTTGAACTGAAAATGGTGGCTGCATTGCTGCCTGAAGGCAATACTAAATAAGCTGTAGAGAGAATCACAAACTCCAACTTAATACAACGGGACACACACACACACATACACCCACACACAACGCAGCAACAACACAACACACACAAGCCCTGTCAGAGATCTTTGAAAAGACTGCATATATTAATGCACAAATATTTACTATATAATCAAAATCCAAAGTCACCGTAGCACTTTCATTTTCCTCAACCTTGAGGCCTCACATTTCATCTCAGCAACTGGTACTTTGGAGCAATTTAAGACAGACAGAGACATCAAAAATGCAGAACAACAATCACTGGCATTTATAATATGACACATGTCCAGATAATAAGACCACATAACAAGCTTCTGATTTGGACATAGGGTTTGCAATTTCATGACCCATGTTTCCGTCCTTAAATGCTGTATGGATATTTGAATGACAAGAGCGGCGTTTCAGGCAGACATGGGGCGTAATAGCTCTATTTGTAGTCCGTCTGTTTTGCTGGTGTTGACAAACAGCCTGTATTCCTTTTGCCTGACCTGACAGGCAGGCCTGACGGACCCGCGGTGTATTCAGCCTTTTGTTGTCTTGGTACATATGCTGAACCACAGTGACTGTGTTCGGCGTGGAACAGGAAACTGCACAACTTTGAATAGGTCAGCAAATCCACAGCTGCTGTCGCAAACATCATCTGACAGTGATTTCAGAAGGAAACAGCTCCCCATTTTTTATAAAGGCAAACATCCAATAATTTAACTATGAACTTAAAAGTGTATGATGATATTTGTTTATACGCTATATTGTGCCATTTTCTATTGTTGTTTACTATAGTCTGCTAAAATATATGAACACATAAGTGAAAATACTTTACTTACTTATATTTCCATTTGATCTGTACATGCAAATCTTTGTATACACATCACTATGGCTAAGCAAAGTGCTTTGTTACTTGTGATATAAAGGATGTGACCTAACATTTTACATAGTAATAAAATAGGTAAGTAAAAAGCATTGCAAGTTAGACAGTACCATGAAATAGATATGTGTAATTTCTGTGTCTATTTTAAGTAAAACAGCATTAAAAGGAACCATTGTGTTTTAACCCTGGTTGACTGCAGTAGTAAACACCATAGTAAACCATTACTTTACTCCAGTATTCCCAAGTGCCAATTAAACACTCGACCTCTGTGCTGACCTTTGCTTTTGTAATGTTGCTTTATTATAATGACACTCACTGTAAATGTGTGTTGACAGCGCTGCTGGTGGTTTGAAGGAAAATGTGCCACAGAAGAAAATGCAGCACTTCCACTTCGACCTGTGGTTCTGCCTGACTCTGCAGAACTGGATCCTGGACTTTGGAAGGCCTATTGTCATGGTAAGGAGGCTCAATGACCATTTCGCTTGCCTCATGCAGTCCTAAATAGTGCAAAAAATATACGATGGATAGTTACACAACATTTTATGGCGCAATTAACACCAATTTCTCATATGTATTAGATTATCCTTCCTCTGGAGTGGTTTCCCCTCAACAAGCCCAGTGCTGGAGACTATTTCCACATGGCATACAATGTCATTACACCTTTCCTAATGCTCAAGGTAGGTCTTAACACAACAAAGTGCTTTGGTGATTTATTCAGTATGAGACAATAAAGATAAACTTAATAAATAAATTATGTTTTATGAAAGTCCATACAGTATATACTAACCAATCAACAGATCAGTGTAATTAACCCCGTCATGGATAATTACTACTAGTGACAAAGAGCACAAATATAGTAGTTACATTGCTGTCCTTGGTATTTATATGAATAATATAAAGAATATTTGCAGCACAACCAGTTGCTTTAAGGGGCTTCATCACACATACAGGAAGCAAGATAACCTTCGACTGTTGCATGTTAATTATGCAGAAAAACCTTAAACTCCTCATACAATTTCCAGACAGATCTCTTGGTCAGTATTTTTATCAGTATTACATATTATTACATAATTATAATTACAGATAACCCATTATAGACCACTTCATGTGTTGTATATTCTCATGCGTACTTCTGCGAGGAGATACGAAGAAAGAAAATAAATGCTCACAACAAATTCTGTAGATTAGCAGATTATTAAGTCTCAGCTGTCTGACTGATGCCGGCCCCTTTTGATTTGACAGTAAAAAATTTTCTATGGCTGATGTTTCTAAAACTATATTGACACTTGACACGCCAAATAGTAAGAGGGTAGCCCAAAGAGATATACCTGGTTTTCAAGGCACACAAGCAAGATCTGGGGATTAATTCCTGGGTGTCGTCCACAGCGCAGCACTCACTGAGAGCTGCAGAAAATGGAGAAATGGGCTGAAAACAGAATGAAATATCTGAGATGAAACACTGGCTTTGGAGCACCATGGTAGCTCACCTGGTAGAACTGGGTTTGGGCCTTTGCTGCATGTCATCCCCTCTTTCTCTCCCCACTTTCCTGTCACTCTACAGCTGTCACTATTAATTAAAGGCAATAAATGCCACCAAAAAAATACACTGGCTTTTTATGCTTGTGATTGTTATTAAACTAAAATAAGCTACTTGCTATGTATTATGCATACATTCCTAAAGATGCTACCAAAATAATAAAAAAAATAGCAATGGATAATGTCAACTAGATACAGTTAGTATAATACAGAATGTGTGTGTTGCTGCTCCATTCAGCTGATTGAGCGCAGTCCCAGGGCGCTGCCCCGCTCAGCGGTCTACCTCTGCATCATCACTTTTGTCATGGGAGCCAGCATCCACCTGGTGGGGGACTCCATCAACCACCGGCTCATCCTGAGTGGCTACCAGCTCCACCTGTCAGTCAGAGAGAACCCCATCATCAAAGACCTCAAACCTGCCTCACTGGTAAATATCTACTGTATCTACCTCACAGTAGCTTTATCCCATAATGGGCATGCTGGGAATACTGGAATATCCTTAGAAAAAAGGTCAACATTTTGTTAGATATCCTTTTTAATGTTTAATGTCTTCAATATATGCTGTTTATTATCACCTATCAAATCTGTTTGCGTTGCCACGACTCTCTGGTGACAGTTCAGTGAGTTGAAATTAGTTTTTCTTGTCTGCGTGTGACACAAGCTGACAACATACCACACAAAATATATCTGTATTGTGACACTTGTTTGATCCAGCAGAATTGATCCAGCTGTGTGGGAGTGTAGCTTATTTTTCTCTCTGCTCCTTCATTTCTATCACATCTTTTTTTGTCAGCATGATTTCCGGGGGAAACGCACAGCGTCGTACTTTTGACAATGATGTCGTTGTCAACAAGACATTATAGGTTGATGTATGGCATATCTGGGTCAGAATAGAAAGAGACAGAACTATTACAGTATATAGGGTCACTATTGTATGTTTGATGTTAAGATTGTAAGCACTGGCTTGGTTTGACTTCAATTTTTGAAGGTTAATATCTTGTTGTATCTCTCTACTGCTTCTACCAGTGCAGCAACCACATGCAGAGAGAAATCAGGTGAAAGCCATAAATTAAATGTTTAGATGTACGGCAAAAACCAGTTTACTGAAAAACCAACATGAACTGACTTATCTAGATTTTTTTTAGTTTCAGATCAGTTTTAGTCAGACTTTGTATTTTTTTCTTTCGATAAAAGGATACACAGCTACAAGAAATAATTGTTTCATCCCACCTCACTGCCGATGCTTTCAGAGTTGTGACTATACTGCACCAGACCAAGAAATCAGGTTTCTCTAGCAGATGTCTTGCTGTGTATCATCTGTGGTTCTTTTAACCCAGAAGAGTATTGGACATTTCTAATTTCCATAATGTTTCATAAATTAGTTTGACAGGCATAAAGCTGACAATAACAATACTTAAGAACATATAAACCCACAGAAACCATCACAACAGATGTAATAGGGCCTGTTAGGTTTCCTTGCGTCTGATCTCTGAGTCGTTGGTTGACTTGTTTGTCAGCAATAATATGCATATTGTGCCCCTTGTGTGTGTAATGCATTTATTATTGTGTTCATTTTAGTGATAGATCACTCTCAAGTTGAGAGTCACATTATTTTCATACTCAGACACTGAGTATGGAAGATGCTTATATGCATTTGTTACGTTTCTCCACTCATTTATTTAGGGATTGTCCTGTAATTTGCCACCTTCTGTAGATTTCTACATATTGCCTTATTAAAATGTAAACGGTACCAGAACAGTAGGTGGCACTGTTGCATAAGGCAGAATGGAGCACCACAGCGCTTCTCTACCGCTGCAGAATAACATACCTGTTAATGCTGTAATGAGTTTCAACTAATTCAGCCTTTGTGTCCTTCCTTCACAGATTGACTCCTTTGAGCTGCTGTATTATTATGATGAACAGCTGGGACACTTAATGTGGTATGTGTTCATGATAATTATTGTATATATACTGCATATAAAGTGCTTGGAAATTACTGGAATGTAGCAGAGTGTTTTGCTGTGAACCAGTGTTTGTTAACCTCTTTATGTTTAAATCTGATTGTGATTGTGAATGATGGATTTTGTGTCTTTTGAAAACACATGGATGCAAGAAATCAATTAAAGAGCTAAAGGTATAGATTCAGACAATTTTAATACAGTGGAGGCTATAACTATAGCCAGGTATCAGTGTGCTGGAATATATTCCATCTATTTTCCATCTAAATACAAAACTGATTTTAGGATGAGCAAACTGAGGAGGTCAGCGGTGACAGTTTACGCCAATTGTGTGAATCTGAGTGTTCTGACTAGAAAATAAATCCAACAACATGCTGGAAAATAGAAGCAGAATCAATTTGGTCTGATAACAAAATAAATTATTGAAATATTTTTTTTTTTCAAAGATTTGGGGCGAGCAGCAAGTGGAAGAGGTATATCTCTCCTTCTTTTTCTTGTTACGTGCGTATGCCTTTAGTTTTATGCCTCAATCGGCTGATAACGCCCCAGGAGAATGTTTTTACTCTGGCGCTGACAGAATTTCAGTTTGCACTGGATGATGCTGCTGTGTTGTGTGTGTGGTTTGAATATTGCACCTCCAGGCAGAACACACAGACTGAGTTAGCAAAACAATATGCTATCAAATGATGACAGTGTGTTAAGATACTGCCTCAGATTAAATTCTGATTAAATCCATTAAAAGTGTATTTATGTAAATTAGGATAGGGGATGTATGCCATATAACCACAATGTTCCTAGTCTGACACTGTGCAAGGCCAGGGACCATTGTAACTGTGACCAAGATAGGTACAGACATTTTACACACATACTGGACACAGTTGTCAGTGCTCTCTGGTGGACAAACTAAGCAACGACCACACTGTTTCTGAGCTACTTCAAACGTGTCTTTGGCGTTTCTGTACTGCCATTTGTTGACACTCATTTGCAAACATATACACTGATACTGAGTTATAATATAAGCTGGCCAAAAATCTGACAAGTTCTAAAGAATATTGGTTTAAAGGCAACCAGGGATATACAGTGGGTACGGAAAGTATTCAGACCCCTTTACATTTTTCACTCTTTGTTTCATTGCAGCCATTTGCTAAAATCAAAAAAGTTCATTTTATTTCTCATTAATGTACACTCAGCACCCCATCTTGACAGAAATGTAGAAATTTTTGCAAATTTATTAAAAACGAAAAAACTGAAATATCACATGGTCATAAGTATTCAGACCCTTTGCTTAGTATTGAGCAGAAGCACCCTTTTGAGCTACTATAGCCATGAGTCTTCTTGGGAATGATGCAACAAGTTTTTCACACCTGGATTTGGGGATCCTCTGCCATTCTTCCTTGCAGATCCTCTCCAGTTCTGTCAGGTTGGATGGTGAACGTTGGTGGAGAGCCATTTTCAGATCTCTCCAGAGATGCTCAATTGGGTTTAGGTCAGGGCTCTGGCTGGGCCAGTCAAGAATGGTCACAGAGTTGTTCCGAAGCCACTCCTTTGTTATTTTAGCTGTGTGCTTAGGGTTATTGTCTTGTTGGAAGGTGAACCTTCGGCCCAGTCTGAGGTCCTGAGCACTCTGGAAGAGGTTTTCTTCCAGGATATCTCTGTACTTGGCCGCATTCATCTTTCCTTCAATTGCAACCAGTCGTCCTGTCCCGGCGGCTGAAAAACATCCCCATAGCCTGATGCTGCCACCACGTTTCACTGTTGGGATTGTATTGGGCAGGTGATGAGCAGTGCCTGGTTTTCTCCACACATACCGCTTAGAATTAACGCCAAAAAGTTCAATCTTGGTCTCATCAGACCAGAGAATCTTATTTCTCATAGTCTGGGAGTCCTTCATGTGTTTTTTGGCAAACTCTGTGCGGGCTTTCATATGTCTTGCACTGAGGAGAGGTTTCCGTCGGGCCACTCTGCCATAAAGCCCCGACTGGTGCAGGGCTGCAGTGATAGTTGACTTTGTGGAACTTTCTCCCATCTCCCTACTGCATCTCTGGAGCTCAGCCACAGTGATCTTTGGGTTCTTCTTTACCTCTCTCATCAAGGCTCTTCTCCCACGATTGCTCAGTTTGGCTGGACGGCCAGGTCTAGGAAGAGTTCTGGTCGTCCCAAACTTCTTCCATTTAAGGATTATGGAGGCCACTGTGCTCTTAGGAACCTTGAGTGCTGCAGAAATTCTTTTGTAACCTTGGCCAGATCTGTGCCTTGCCACAATTCTGTCTCTGAGCTCCTTGGGCAGTTCCTTCGACCTCATGATTCTCATTCGCTCTGACATGCACTGTGAGCTGTAAGGTCTTATATAGACAGGTGTGTGCCTTTCCTAATCAAGTCCAATCAGTTTAATTAAACACAGCTAGACTCCAATGAAGGAGCAGGACCATCTCAAGGAGGATCAGAAGAAATGGACAGCATGTTAATTAAATATGAGTGTCACAGCAAAGGGTCTGAATACTTATGACCATGTGATATTTCAGTTTTTCTTTTTTAATAAATTTGCAAAAATTTCTACATTTCTGTCAAGATGGGGTGCTGAGTGTACATTAATGAGAAATAAAATGAACTTTTTTGATTTTAGCAAATGGCTGCAATGAAACAAAGAGTGAAAATGTTAAAGGGGTCTGAATACTTTCCGTACCCACTGTAGTTGGAGTCACATTTCATTCACTGAGTTGATTAGTGAAGGAATGACGGGCAGACTTTAAAATTGTTTTTTATAGTCAGTTTAATCCACAGTTGGCTTTGGGGCTCCAGCTAAAAACTTGTTTCATTATTGATTAATCTGCTGATTATTTATTCAATTAATCGCGTAGTCTATCAAATGTAAAAAAAAATCATCACAAATTCACAGTCAAAAATGACATCTTCAGATGATTTGTGACGTTGGTATAAAATAACAAAATACCGTTTCAGCCCGAGTTGGTTTATTTAGTTTTACAGTAAAACTGGTAATACAGAGTTCGGTGTGAGCACTGTTACTATAGTTACCTGCAGTTTAATACACAGATTTTTAACAGTTTTTTAACTGTCAAGTTGAACTGTTTCAGGTGTCCTGATGTGCTGATTTGAACTGAAACCTATTGTCAGTTAGAACATTTCCTACAGCCATGGTACAATATTATTTAATAATTATTCTCTAAGATGTTCAGTTTGAGAAACAAATATCAGTACAACCTTCTCTGTCCAAAACACACTGACTTCATTTTCAGAGAGAAAAGAAATCATTATTTTTCTCAGTCAGCCCTGAGAGGTTTGTGAAATGGTTTTGGCTCAGCTGTTGCCCGGCCAAGATTTTAGAGATCGTGCTGGCGCTGGCCTTAAGCTGAGTCGAGTTGAGGGTCTTTCTTAGGATTTTTGTCAAATGAGAGGTGATCTATTATGCTTTCTTTTTTTTTCTGTCGTTTATTACTTTATGCTTCTTTATATGATCATCTGCACCAGGCACAGTATGCCCAAGAAGTACAACTAGCTCAGTCTGTCTCAGTTATTCGCCCAGTCTACTTAGGACTACTCTAAGTTTTGGAGGTTGTTCCATATGTCTCGCATGAAGAGCATTTTTGTTTATGAATATATCATTTATAGTATAAAATATAATATTTTCTGGTTTTCCCCTGATTTCCTCCAGCTGCTTTGCCTCTGCTCTCTGTGATCTATGGAGTTTCCTGATGGACAAATAGCTTTACTTGTTGCTAAAGTAACTGCAAACGGATGCTAACTGTCGCTGCTGTTAACTAGTTTGCTCAGTTAGCCATGCAGCTAGCTGTCCTATTAGCGCGGACTGGGAGCTCCGTAAATCGGGAGAGTTGAGGCAGAGCATCCAGAGGACATTAGTGGAAACACTACAAATTATTTTCTCCATTAAAATATAATGCAGTTTCACCGAAATTAGTAAATAAAAACATACGCATACTCTAGTGGAGTCCCAGAATAAAAATAAAGAGCTGGAAGTGAGCATAATAGATCCCTTTTAACAATTTATGTGGAATTACACAAATAAAACGCATGTACATGTACATCTTTTACAAAGACCTACTTGAATGTAACTTGAATGTGTTGGTCTACTGTACAGTTACGGCCTCTTGTTTTATTTTAGGTATATTCCTTTCTTCATCATTCTGTTCATCTACTTCACCGGCTGCTTTACCAAGGCCAAAGAACAGAAGAAGATTCCTCTCTCTGGTTGGCTGTTGCTGGGACCCAGCGCCCTCTACTACTGGTCAGTCTCCTCCTCATGTCTTTTAAAACCTTCTGTGTGCTTCCATGAATACATGACTTGTAGCGTTTTTGTTCAAGAGTGAATGAAAGGTTATCTTTGACATGAAAAAATTACAAAAATAGACATATGTAAACAGTATAAACATAACAATGAAAATTATACAGTGAGATAAAGATGTGTAAATTTGCAGGACTAACAGGGTAATTACATTGGCATTAACATTGACTAACTAATGTGTACCCTAATCATTCTGCACTCAAAGCCTCATATTTAAACTTCTTTTAGGGGAACATTTACATGCAAATTTTAGGTTGTCCCATCTATTTTTAGAATTAATTGCTGTCCCAAAAAGGTATGAATGTGACAATGTGAATGTGAAAGTGTACAGCAGCATGTTTTAGACAGAGCATTTCCTTCTTTTGTCAGATGATGGACAGTAAACAGAGTGTAATGTGATGTTGATTACAACTTGAGGTTGCTTAAAAATGAAAGCAATTTATATCACAATGTTAACTGGCTGGAACAATTTAAGTGTTTTTGGAAATGAAATTAATGAGTTGCACTGGGTGGTTTCTTTTGTTGGGAACATAACAAGCTCTGTTATTTCCATCTTCACTTAGTGCAGAAATTCAAATTGAGGAGAGGAGCGTTGATCGTCGTCACAAACCTAAAAAATGTGCCCTTTATAAAAGCTATGACTCCTAAAGCAGTGAACATTTTCATTGTAAAACAGTTTCCTATGTATATATATATATATAGTCGTATTATGTGGTTATTGCAAAGGTTTCAGTTGTAACGAGTGACTGATTAAACGTTAGTATTTCTCTCTGGGTTTATGACATCTCTTGCTTTTACTTTTATTTCTTCAAGGTACTTGGTCACAGAGGGACAAATCACTGAACTTTTCCTCATCACCTTCCTTGCCATGGTTGCCATGGTGATATATCAACAGCGTAAAGGGCTCAGCCCAGACAGCAACGGCCTGTTCCTGTTCTGTAGTTTCAGTGGTACTGTGCTTCTGGTGGCACTGTGGGTGGTCTATCTGTGGAATGACCCAGTGCTGCGCAACAAGTACCCTGGGCTCATTTACGTGCCAGAACCCTGGTCCTACTACACATTACACATCAAGAGCCACTGAATAACATCTGCCCAGGTCTGTATACCTCTCTGTTTGAAGAAAAAATATTTCTGAATGTCATATGTTTGTATGAACTGACTGATGCATGTTTTCTTTCTTCTGCAGATTTCCTGTGACAGAGATTGTGGCAGCACTCAGAATGACGTCAATACTGATGATGTGATAATGGGCAACGACCTCACTGTTAAACACAAGGTCCTGCTGCCTTCAGCCATAAATTCAAAAGGTGAAATGTTACTTTATATGTCTGACTTGAGATCTGAGACATTAGGCCAGTACTGCATGTCACATATAGCAGGTTAGCAGGAATAACTGAGCCTTTTCTCAGAAATGTTTTTTTTAAATCTAATGTTTAAATGTTATTTTACAATGCCTCATGTAAGTCTATCTGTGATAGATGGCTACGTGTGTGTTTAGCCCCAATGGGAATGTGTTTTATTTAATTATTTACTATTATAGTATTCTGTTTTTTTATTGAAGGTGTGACACCAGGGCAGGGATTAACCTGCTAAAAACAAAAGGGGGGCTGTGGTCCTCTTTTTAAAGCCCCCAAACATTTCCCATTGTGAGTGTAATGTCAACAGAAATTTTAAAAGATATTACATTTAGATGTTGGCACAGGACCCCTGTGTAAGACTTTAACATTTGAGTTGTGCTTTAATGGTGCATTGGTTTATTGATACCAGAAATGTAAACTTTGATACAATACTAGTAGTAAAAACCAATACTTTATACCGTATTTCAATACCCCAGGAAAAATAAGTCCTAGCCACACAAAATACGATTATTTTTTATTATTAATTTTTATTTTTAAATGAACCACAAAACATGTGGTATTGAAGAAGTATTGAAGTATCGATACTTTGGACAACCTTAGTGACTATTACAAATAATTTTGTAATTAATTCAAATTTAGATAAAGTAATTGCCACTCAGACAACCTGGGGCCTTCGGGTCTCCTGAGAACGGCATCAACTGTTCTCACCGTTAGTAAATACGTAAATACGCCAACTTAAACTGCATGAAAAAGTTGAGCTTTTACAATCAAATTCAAGGTTATTATACTGTATGTAGGGTATATTCACTGAAAAATCAATGACTACATGCTGTGAGGTTGATCTGTAACAGCTCAGAAGAAGTGTTGTTCGTTCAGTAAATTGTCTGCCAGTCACAGCTGTTTCTGTCTGGCTTCCAAAAAGAAAAGAAGACAATGGGAGTCATTCTAATCCTGACGTACTGTCTAAACACGGTTGTGTAAAATAATATATATAATACATTCAACATAGCACTTTCCAAGCGAGATGCACAAACTTCAATAACAAGATATAGATATGGACTACCATTAGAAGAACAATGGCTTCAAAGTAGCCAAAACAACAATTTAGATACAAAAAAATAAAATCAATATAAATTCAGTAAAAAAGATAAAACAGCCATATGTAATACCAAGCCAAAGACAAGATAAAAGAGAATGTAACAAAGTATGATGGTAGCATCACTGAGCAGTATTATATAAACAGGGTCTGTTGGTCAGTTAAATGTGTTTTGAAGTTCGATTTAAAAACAGAAACTCTGGAAAGGAGGAATGTTTCTGAACTTTTGCATTTTATTTTATTTTTTAAGAAAAACTTTTCTCAGGTATGAAATGTTTCACACTTTTCACATTTTGGTGAAATGTATAATTGCCATGCTAATTTAGACATGAAAGCTGTTGTAGTGTAGATGTATTCCTAATATCAAAAATAGAGCAGAATAATCAGAAGATGATTTATCAGAAGATCAGGGGGAGGATGAGAGAGTACATAACCCTGAGGCAGGTTACGCAAGAGTTTAAGAAATGCAATGCCTGGACAGTGTCAGAAAAGGAGACTTATCTTAAGTTTTGGTTGGTCCAACAGAGTCCAATGCTGTATCCGAGCACGCCAGAGAGGCAGTTTACAATGCTTCAACCAAACTGACTCCAAGGATCAGCTTATTTCCAGCAGTGCCTTGTTGTCCAGGAACATTCAGTAAATCCAGCCAGTTCTTGGGAGCAGCTCCCACTCTCATTACTTTTATATATGTCACTTGTGAAATATGCCCAGAAACAGCATATACTTCACAATTATGTCCTCCTTTTAGCTACTTCCACTCCTCTGTCATGCTGCCTTTGTTAGGTTTTTTTATTATTCCTCTTCTCCTGCTCACAGGTGTGTCTGATTGATCTTCTTCCTTCCCCCACCTTCCTCTCTTGTCCAAGTACAAAAGGGTTATTTCCTTTTTGTTCCCTTTCAGCTACACTTAGCTATTATATTTCCACATGTGGTCTTTATGACCTAACCCTATTGAGAACATACTTTCTTTGACAAGATGCTTTATTGCATGTGGGTCAGTAATGTACAGTATAACAGACTTCACAATGAAAAGAAGTCTATTGTACAGATGCTTTTACATTATTCAAAAGGTCAAAGAAACAAGAGCAGATGACATACAAATTAATTTGATAAATTCAAGTGTAGTTCAAGAGGCTCTCTTTGCTATTGATCTCAGGAACTGTACAGGAGAGAACAATTTTGATTGATTGCTTCTTTAAATGATCTCAGAGCAAATAACGCTTTCTATTTCCTCATATGTGGAAATATCCAGAGATATCCAGAGATTGGAAAATGGCTCATGTTATACCCCTACATAAAGGAGGTGACAAGAGCAATCTTAACCACTATAGACCAGTACGCAAACTGTCTTACCTGGTCCTGGAAAATTTAGTAAATGACCAATTACAGATATTTCTGTCCAGAGTTTCCATCTTGAGCCCATTTCACTCTGGTTTTAGAGCGGGACACAAATACTGTAGCTGTTGTTACTATGGTCGTAATTGACCTATTCAAAGCATCTGATACTGTAGACTATTGCCTGGCTACATTATATTGGATTTCATATTCATGCATGTAATTGGCTAAGAAACTATGAGAGAGACAACAATCTTAAATTGGGAAGCCATCATATTCGTAACGAGGGGTTCCACAGGGTTCAATTTTAGGTCCACTTCTTTTCACTATTTATATCAACAATACTGTTTGTCTTTGGCAAATTGTCATGCAGATGATACAGTGTTGTATTATGTTGCTCTTCAACTCTTTAACTCATTTATTATCGGTAATGTCTGTGATACATGTCATTCTGTTTGATATGATATGGTTAGGTGGTCTTCTTTCCATGAGAGACGTGATACTCTGTGGTATTTTTTGATCTGTATAGCTCTTATTGGAAAATTACCATATTACCATTCAGAATTGCTTTGTCACTCAGATGGGCTTTATCAGAACTGCTTTAAATTTTAGTGCCATTGACTCCTGGAAATAAATACAGCCCCTCCTTAAAATCAATACAGTTAACCTTCTGGACATTTCAGAGATCTTTAAACTCCCTTGTAGTATCACCTTTTCTCTGTTATAATATCTTTTTGTTCTTTTTTTTCTTCTTTTTGCTTTTGTAATTGACACATTGTTTTCCCTTAATGGGCGGCACCATGGTGTACCTTCTTCACAGCAAAAATGTTCTGAGTTCAACTGTCAATGGTTCAAAACCCCTGGCCAGCTGGGGACTTTCAGTTTGAATGTTCTCCCCTCGTCTTCCTGGGTTCCCTCCGGGTGTTTCGACTTCCTGCCAAAGTCCAAAGACATTCAAGTTAATTGGCGAGGCTAGATTTGCCGTAGGTGTGAATGTGAGCTGTAAGGGTTGCTTGTCACTATGTGTCAGTCCTGTGAGGAACTGGATCAGTTCCAGCCCCCCTCCGCCTCGCAAAGGATAAGCGGTTATAGATAATGGATGGCAATGATCTCTCAAGTTACTTTGCTGATTTTTTTTTTTTTAAATGTTGAGTAGCCATCTTTTTCTTTGCAGTTATTGTTCTTAATGTAAAATTGTGATTGTTTTGTGTATTTACAGTATTATTCCTGCTTGTAAAATACTGTTCAGTTACTGGTTAGATTTTACTATGTTTATCTTAAATAAAATGTTGAAATTTACCTTCTACCTGCTGGTTATTACTTAAATTTGTCTCTTAATACACCCTATTTGACCCTGAACATACTTTCAATCAAGTCTTTACAAAGAGCATATTGCCGTTTTATTTGTGACAACACAAATAGTTAAATGATTTAAAATCTCGTTATTTATTTACAAACCTTCCTTCTATTATATGGCACTGTAGTATCATATTGTGATTGACTGGTAATAATTGGTTGCCTCCTTTTATTGGAAGGGGGAGGGGAAGGGAAAGGACAATGCAGCACTTTGGCTCTGGTATCTGCGTTTCCACAGCAACACATATTAAATTACGCAGAGGCTTACAGGTGGTGGACTTTAAACAGAGGTGGAGGGACAGGTGACGTGGGCAACATAAAACTCTCCTTCCTGGAAAGAGCCAAACCAACTGCAAAAATGGTAAGAGCAGAAATTCTTTCCATTAAGCCTTTTTTCATATATTTCCTTATGTAACAGCAATTTCGTTGTGTACTGACCTGACAAGTGATGCCAAACTATTGTCACCTTGCAGGCAAAATTCTTCAAACAAGTTCAAATCAATGGTAAGAGTGTTCTACGGCACACATGTTGTTTTCCATTTATTGCTTTTATATATTGGTGTTTGAAATGTATTATTTGCTGTTCGTCTTCATATGTACTTTATATTTGCCTTTCAATAACCAAAACAATGTTGAAAAAGATCATTTTGACCTTGTTTAGTCTTATTAGTCTGAAGTTAATTTTAACTTTTGTATGATGGACAAAACTTTATTGAAAAATGTCCCTTACTAAATAATAAAATGAAACAAACTGCTGGTGTGATCCAATACTTTTTCCATTTCCCTTCAGAATTCAAGGAGTGCTTCTCCTTGTATGACAAGAAGCAGAAGGGCAAGATCGAAGCCAAAGACCTGATTACAGTAATGCGCTGCCTGGGCACAAGCCCCACGTTTGGTGAAATTGACAGACATCTACAAGCTCACAAAATCGGTAAAGCACAACATACAGTGAATACATACAGTTTGTGGGCCTTTGTTTGAAGGCTGCAAAATCTTGTTCAGGTTGACAGTAGTTAGAAAAAGTCAAAATAGGTCTTATACTAAAACTAAAAGTATTTCATTAACATCCTTCAGTGGGTTTATACACATTACTGTGCAGTACAGAGGAAGGAACTCTTCATTCAGGAGAGGAGGTAGTGTTTGTTTTTAACTGTAATTGTGTATGAGTATGGTTATTTTGGTTGGTGCTTACAAACTGCAATTGTTGCAAGGGTACAGCATTTTTTTCAATATTATTATTAGGTTATTATAAAACCTTGAGTTCCAGGCTTTTAGAAGGCAGAAGAAATTAAAAGAAAAAGGGTTTTTTGCTTTGAACAAACAAATAATCAAGTCGGTTTATTCATAGAGCTCAAAGGGAAATATTTGTGTCAGTTTATACAGCCTCTTTCCCTAGATCCTTAAAATAATTAAGGAATAATTGGGGGGGGTATATAATCGAAGAATCCCCATTACCATTATATAAAATTAAATATAATGTAATTCTTGTCAAAACTTGTCAACTCATGCTTATTTTTTTCTTGGTTATTAACATGACGCAAACTTAATTTCTGTGCTATATTTGTGTTTAGATAAGAAAGGGGAGCTGGACTTCTCTATGTTTCTGACAATGATGCACAGACAGATGCAACAGGAAGACCCCAAGACAGAAATCCTGGAGGCCTTGAGGATGACAGACAAACAGAAGAAAGGATACATCCAGGCCTCTGAGCTCCGGGCCAAGCTCACCAAGTTAGGAGAGAAACTCACAAACAAAGAAGGTACATATCTTATTCACCTATCACCTATTACATAAATCAGACTAGAGACAGTCTGTAAATGTTGGGACAGTTGGACTCTATAATATAAAATAGAGTTCTATGATGTTGAAGGGCAGATTGTAAGGTTACATTTGAAGGCATTAACACTAAAAACCAATGAATATGTTGAATTTGTAGCATTTCGCACCCTTGAATATGTATGTCATTGCTTCATTCAAAATACTGAACTGTGTTGAAGGAGAGCCAAAACAATGAATAACTCATGTCTGTCCTGATACTTGACTGCAGTGAATATCACTATCAGGGTTAAAACATTCTGATTTCTAAAGAGGAGTTGGGAATTAACCTGTTTATATTAGATAAGACTTTAACTGATGTGTGTTCCAATGAAATGACAAAAATGGATAGATATTTCAGTCAAAACAGTGGCTTCAAGCCCAGCCTGCCTCTACCTCTCCGACACACATCATCTTTTCCTAAGATTTGTCACATTTACTGTCTTCCCGTGGCACTATGAGCTCCACAAAGACTCCAATGCACTGTAACTGACTGCAGTGAGTCTGGCTTTAGAGTTCAGCTCAGTGTCTCCTTGGGAATTACAAGCTGATTCCCTAAATCCACTACAATTTGTCTTGCCCCATTGATACAGTAGCTGTCCTGTGACCTGCTTGTGTAATACAGCATTCCCCTTGATATTAACTTTCCTATAGACCTTAACCTGACTATCTTCTTTTCTGCTGTGTACCTGGTTGTATCTTCAGGTGTAGTTTCCTGAATACAGACACAACATGCTGCTGTATTTTGGTAACTGGTGGAAAGTTGTCGTCAAACAGATGTGAATATATTAAAAATATACTCTATATGTGTAATACTACAACTAACGATGAAGCCTGCACTGTTACTTTTTGAAGATAAGTTTTGGTGATAATAATTCAATAACAGCAGTCAATCTTTGCTTAGCGTCTTAGTTCTTTCTCTTTCTTCCAAAACTTAGAATTTTTACTGAGTCTGTGTGTCAGACATGTCAACACTGACGTTTCACTCCATATGTGAAGTGATGACAGTAGCGCCAAAGGATCAAAACTGGATTGTCCAACATTTTTAAAGCTAAGAGTTTGATGGAAGGACTCCTGCATGGATGCCGATATCCAGTTACATTTCAGGGGATTGATTTTGATGCCATTTGTTTTTGAAAGCCCAAGATCAGTCATTCATACAGTTCCTGGCTTCAATGCAACATAAAGATTTAATTCAAAGTACTGTCAGTGTACTGCCTCTGGATGGGTGCTGCGCACATAAAGCAGTGGGGCTCCACAACTTCCCAGTGGGGAGACTTCCATCAAGTTGACGGATTCCCGAATTACTGAAGCAGATAGTGATGCCACTGTACTAAAAGAGCCGACAATAGTGCTTTGAAGCCGTTCAGCTACTTACTGTAGCAATTCTCACTGTTGCTGCTCTAATACACCAGCGTGAGTATTCACCATTGGCATTCAGGGGATTTTTGGTTTGAATTTAAAAAAAGAAAGACTGACTGAGATGCTAAAACTACGGAAGCCCCCCCCCCCTCCGGGGTCAAAATATATAAATCTGAACTTGTTTTACAAAGTTGCGTGCAGGGTTCATAAACCATACTCTCGGATTCATAACCTGTGACCGCAAATCTGTAAAACGAGCCCACTGTTCTGCAATCTGTGCATGTTTTTATTACTCGCTAGTGTGTAAAAAATCTAAAATCACAACAAAAATTACAATGCATTATCTATAAAATCTATGTGGGTAAGAGATATTATACTAAATGACTGCAACTTGTTTCTCATTGTATAGTGACATCTTCTGGTGTAAAGCCATATAACCCTCCTGCTGTTGGCTACCAGCCCAGAGTGCACATGAGCACACATTGCCAAACCGAGGGAACAGTTCCTTGCGCACGGATTTGTAAATTGAGAGTACAGATTTACACAGGGGGTTCAAAAGGAGATGGGGAAATACATTTAAAGGATTTGCCATATGAGGAATGTACTGTTGTTCACGTAAAACTAACTAGTAGTAATCATACCTTTTATTTTGTTTAATTATGGTTTTTGATGCATTAATTAGACATTTTACTGTTGTAGCTGGTTGAGATGGAACTAATTTAAACTACTTTACAGTTTAATCTCTAACAATGATACTAAACTGATCATATTTTTAATCTAAAATAAAATAGTAACCAGTAACTACAGTTGTTGAATAAATAGTAGTAACAGATAATAGAATAATAGTAGTAGTAAAAAGTACAATATTTTCCTCTGATTTCTAAGCTTTCACATGGAGTAGGAATCCCCATTAATAAGTTAATTTCAGTTTTGCTAATCACTCTATGAATAAGAAGTGCACTCACAGTCAGCACAGAGGTTATGGTTTGTGCCAGCTCTACACTTTGACAGAGTTGTTGTCAGACACTCAAAAACTCCCACAGTCAAAGACCAGTAGGGATTCTTTAACCTCTGCTTTCTGAATAATCGTGGGAGACAGATGAGTTTTCAGGCAGCGCTCCCCGATCTTCAGGTTCACTTACAAAGCTGTTTCCTCTGTCTCTGTCTAGTGGATGAGCTCTTCAAAGAGGCAAACGTCAAGTCAAACGGGACCGTCAACTATGAAGAGTTCACCCAGATGGTGACACTGCCACCTGTCGATTACTGATCTTTCAAGGAAAGAACTTCAGAACAACAGCCATGATGGGGAACTGACTTGACATACACCGCACATGACTGAACACGTTGTAAAGCATTGCGGTTGTACTGTTTTGTAACTGTATGTAACCGGTTTGGCGTGTCATTCTTTGACGGGATAAAATTAAATTGTCTGTACACACTTTGTCAACCCTGCCCCCCCAAGTCCAACAAATTAGTTAGAATTTATATAAGCAAGTTTTAATTTAGTTTTATTTTGTAGTATAAAGCACAGTGTATAAATATCCATATGTAATAAGACATTAATGATTAATAAAAGAATAACATTTTGTCCAAAACATGTAAATGTTGTATCACTACTACAACTTACATTATGTCATTTCTATGAGGATTACTGTACATAGCAACTGTGGGCAGGTAAGCATCATTTTAGCCACTTGGCAAAACATAGTCTTGATTTTGTGCTTGAAAACCAACATAATCCAATACATGTACAAATATGAATCTTTAAAAACAGAAAAAGTACAGAAACAATCAGTTCAACAAACTGAACTGGGAAAAAATAAGATGATCTTAGTTGCTGCTAGGGTTGCAAAATTCCGGGAATCTTCAAAGTTGGAAACTTTCCATGGGAATTAATGGGAATAAACTGGATATTTTTAATATTGCTTGTACTGTTAGTCTATAACAGGGAACTTGCATGTAGTTGAAAAGAAACATATTGCAGGATAATCTTGCTTAAAACAACCTGATTTAATGCATCTTCAGTTGAATGTCCTCCCTATATTCGTCAATGACATGCACACACGCAGTAATCAGCATAGGCTACTACATACTCGCCAACATTTATTTTTTAAAATATGGGAGATTTTTTCTTTTTTTGGGGGGGGGTAATACATAACCCATTGCTATTAACCTATTTGGGTTAATTGTATTGTACGCATATAACCATAACCACAGCCATAGTAAATCAAAGGCAGCATGCTCACTACCATCATATGTTAAGCTAAAGGTCAATGGTTTGGGCTACTACTTATGGTGCTGTCCATTTGTCTCGTAAATCCCCCGCCCGAGTTGCTCTGTAACACTTATAGCGTTCCATTTGTCTTTGGGCATTACGAGTCGGGAAAGAACATGGACGCCACCAGTGCAGCAGCTGTGTTGTTATTGCTTGTGGCTCATCTAAACAAGCTCAATGTGAAATAATAATAATGTTTTGCTACAGAAACACTAACATTTCAAGTAATTCCGTTATTGCAAGTCTTACATTTCAATAATATTTTGCCATTTTCGCCGATTTCAGTTTCAACAAGTGCTGTGGCGTTTCTCTCGAGCCTCCAGGGGCCACCAGGGACAACAAGGGGCCTCCAGGGGCAGTGGCAGGCTAGTGTTACTGTTAGCTACATTAGCCTTTTTAGCAAACCAGCTCGAAAACAAAACTTTACATTGTATTGCACGCACAGCAACACCATGCAATGCATAAATTGGTGACATTAAAACGACCAACGTAGTACAAATACAAAGAAAATACATTTCAATATTGTATGAATTACCCAACTTTTCCAGTTAATTCCCATTATTTCCCATAATTTCCCATTAATTCCCAAAATGCCCATTAATTTCCATGACAGTTTCCAAATTGGAATGTTTCCATTCCCCAGTTTATCTTTACATGACAAGTTTCTGGAAAGTTTCCGGAAATTTACCGGAAAATGTCCGCCCCTTTGCAACCCTAGTTGCTGCTTTACACTGCAGTCAAACAGCAACTGTGTGGGAATATATTTATAGATGGAAAACAAATGCATCAAATATGATTGACCCTTTATTACAGCCCTCCCCTGATTGTCCAATCAGTTTAATAATTGTAATTAAGCTTTGGAGTCTAAATTCCCTCTAAATAAAGGAAGAACTTGCAGTTTACAAGTAGTTTTTTTTTTTACCTCCAAAAACAAGAAAGAGCAAACGTGTAAGGAATAAAAAGACCTTTACAGCTTTGTCCGAGCAGGAACCACAGGTGTAATTAAGAACATCAACAATGTGCATCTGCCTAAATGTCTGCAGTAAAAAAGGCCAATTGCTCCAGGTTAAGCTGCTGACATTAGCATGCCTGACTTCCCTTACTGCCTACGGCAGCACATTAGCATTACTACTACAGCCAAAGGGGTGGCTTAACATTAGCAAACTACATTATGTTGTCAAGCTGTTGTTATGTGTTAGCTGGTCCCATGTGCTACTTTGTCATTGGTTAGTGGTTCTGTCCTCCTCCTTATTGGATTTGGGAGGATTCATTAGAGGTACAATTGACAGACCCACATGTTCCTCATCCATGAAACCTGTTGTGAAACATACTATCTTCTACATGATGAGCATGCAGACTTTTTGCCTGGGACCTTCTGACGTATCTGTGACCTCAGCACTCCACATAACTCCATATTTCAGTCTCTTAAACATTCCCTGCCTAACCTTGAGGAGGAAATGTAATGTTGTTTTGGACCCAATATCCAGCTTCAAAGGTATGTCCATGTTGCTATTGTCTGTATTTTACCTTGAAAGATAAAACAGACGTTTACATCTAGTTTTTCCACACTGTTCCACTTTACCCTCCTCTCTATTGAATCATACGTTATTGTGCAGCCACGCCAGGGCTTGGCTTAGTCTGACAATATTGGATTCAAATTTTGGTTACACCGCTGACATGCATTGTATCTTTGTGGGCAGGCAGACGACATATGTGGGGGCCAAATAAACTATCTTTTATGATACAACCTGCTGCTGGATAACATATATAGGGAACGCTATGTGGTCGAATCACACAGTAGCATATGGACGTTGAGGACACGAATAGGGCTTGTATGTAGCATGCTGATAACCCTTTAGCAGGGTCAGTTGGACACATCAAATACTTAGGTGTACGCAGAGTTTGACCAACTTTTTACTCAAATAAAATCAGCAAGTGACCGTTATTATTTCAGTCGGTAGTATCAATGGTCATTGACTACAACTGAGAAACCTGTTTTTGTCTTTTTCTGACTGACATCAATGACCCAGTGTTGAAAAAATGAATTTAGATTTAACTTTTGATTGGCAAGTCTGCCACCATTTAACTCTGTATGTGCCACACTTGAATAAAGAGCTTGACAGACATAGTAACTGAAACCAAGAAGGGAGGGACTTATCGTACGATCAGTTCAATTCAATATTCATCCTGAGGAAAATTTCAAATGGAAGTAATTTTGAGATATTAAACTGAACAAGGCTTTAATTGCTTGTTTCCAGCACCTATACCTGTAAACCTTAAATAAAAAGTTATTCAAAACACATTTTTTCTTCCAATCAATAGCCCTTTACATTAATATATATTATGTAGACAAGGCAGGTATAATTTACATAAGCATTAAAATTAAATTATAACTGCTTTATCAAATAATAATCACTGATGACTTCCAACTGTGTGATTATGTAACTACACTCAATTGTATCTTGGTTCCTGTGTTGCTTGTGTATACAGTTATCTGAGGAGAGAATGTACTATACATTACTTAACAAAAGGTTGCTACATATGAGATTATTATAAGGTTATTATTATTACCTTGAACAAATTCGTTCCATCTACACAACCCCCCCCCAAGTCCAGACAGAGAGTTCATGCTCCACTCCTCCAGCTGCTTCAACAGCTCTATTCATGCAACAATCAACATATTTTACTGTAAATTCTCCCAATTTACAGTATTTTACAAAAGTATGAAATTATTTTTTTCCCTCTTTTTCTCCTTTACTTCTAATTTTTTTTTACATTAAACAGCATAAAGAAATACAGGAGGATATGATAGCATTGCAGCTCCCTGGGCTAGACTCCATTGATAAGCCTGAGCTGCTTTTCAATTCCTGATGAAAAGACTCCTAACGGCAGCTTATGTACGTGTCAGTGCTAACAACAATTCTGAAAGAATGAAAATATGACAGAGTGAAGTGTACTAAAAACCACCGCTGCAAAAGTATAAAATACAATATATACCTAATGTATGACACTGACCTTATTCCCTCCGTTCCAAAGAATAAAAAAAAAACATGTATTCTGAAAAGCTGAATTTGACTTCAATCAAGTGGTTAATAAAAATAATGACATCAAATGATCCAATATTCAAGTAGATAAGGCACTGGGCCTGCCCAAATACCTGACCCGAAACGTTTGGAGCCTGTGCGGCCTCTAGCACCAAGTATTTCCTGCAGCTCCACTTTTCACATTTACCTCGATGTGTAATGACTTTTAAAAATCTGTGTGGTAAAGCCAAAATAAGCTTTTTTACAAGCTGCTATGGACATTAAATATGCCAATTGACCGTTGCTAAACCCCCGCCTCTGAACAGCGATTGTACCATCATAGCTTAGTAACTGCAGCTAGGCGCTGCAGGTCTGTGAAGTGAATGGGGCTGTCAAAGGTTTTGAGAGCAGTGTCTTTTTATTCTTTGCAAAACCAAAAGTGTAAGGCATGAATTTAACAGTGTGCTCTAATGTCAGCTGCAAACATTGCATGCCTAGCTATCTACATCTACTTGCAAGGCCAAGTATTTTGTGAGGTTAGGAACTCAGCTTAACACCCGGATAATCATGTGTTACATTTGCCAAACACATCAGTTAGTCAGCATCCCTAAAGCCTATTCTATTGTAACATTCAAAGTAAACACACATTGTCTAATATGAACATAGACCTTGAATCCAAACAGCTTCTATGCATTTAAACTAGGCATCCAAACTAAAAAACAGTCCTCTTTACTGCAGTACAAGAACAATGCTGTTACTTTTTCCATTAGAAACGAGAAGTCTGTTTTTGTGTTTTCTGCCACTGCATTACAGGTGTAGCAATAGTAAGTAAGGGGGGCAGGGTTTAGCTAACGGTCAATTATTTTTAAATGTCACATCAAGCATTTATGCACCACTTAGTTTTTTGATTCATAACACACAAAACAATTGTATACCTGTCTGTTTTATTCTGTTCGGTTTCTGCTGCTGTCAGTAAAAATGAAAGCATTGTACCAACCATAAAGGTTAACGAGTGGTTTATCTACATGTATAATAGTGTAATAGCATTACGAAGCAGGCTACATTGACGAGAAACCCCTTATGTTGCACCATATCTGTTACAAAGAACTCCTGATCCATAAATGGTAAAACTGTATAATATAAAAAGTGCAAACAAATATTTACATTCTCATTGTTTTGAGGCTATGCTTTGCTACATTTCCAATTAATTTCAGCCCTCTATAATAATTTCACCAGCCGAAACATGCAGAGTTTTGGCGTCGGACTAATTCATAATTAGTCTGTAGTGGTGAATAAATCTGAAAACGGTCCAGGTTGTCTTGATGATTAATTGCTGATTCAGTGGTGCAGTCAGTATTCCTGTTGATGAGACGTGTGTTTATTTTGTTGCACCTCAACGGTGAGACATGCTGCTGGAGCGGGAACGCTGGCTGCAGGTTTTGCAGCACTGTGCTCGAACGTTGGACAAGTGGCAACGGCCAAGCCAGCGGAGAGTCTGACAGAAGCGAAACGTTAGCCGATCTCGAACACATTGTGTTCCTGTGTGGGTGGCAGAGAGAGAGAGAGAGAACGAGAGGTTACACACAGGAGTTAGATACAGACTTCATTCTGTTACATAATTACAGAGTGTATCATAGACATTATGTGAGGATTGTAAGCTTCTTAACATCATAACATCCTAAGATATGTCCTTTAAGTTGAATAGTAACACATGAGAGTAATCCCATACATGGTGCTCATGTTATTTTGTCCTTCAACACAGGAAATGGTTAGAGAAGATTTCTTTCTGATCAAAGCTTGTAGATGCTGAAAAAAATAGCAAATATTCTTGGCCACACGAGTATCTGTTTGGATGCTGGCTTCGCATTAAAGCCACTCTGGTTGTTTCTTTCACAACCATATTTATAGATTACGTCAATTTAGATTATTGTGGTGCAAGTGTATTTAAAGGGTATGCTCACATGTCTTAAAACAATGCTCACCTGCCAACAAGTACAACAAAGCAATCTGTGGTCATTTAACTCTTTCTTGCTTCCATACTGGGCCTGAAAATAATATTTCCTATTGTGATTCTAATATAAGAGATTGCAGACAAAGCCTACAGTCCTCGATCTGTGCAAAGCTCCATCATAAAGTTAAGCCAAATCGTTCATCATACAGATGCTCTGAGTTGCGGTGTTGGAATGAGGCTGAGAAAGAGACAAAGCTGGATTGTTGCATCCCAACTTTTTAGCACAAAATGTCCTGTTGTATGCTACAGTCCCTCCTCTGCATCTCAGTCTTTGTTAAAAAGACTAACTTTTGAAGATACACTTTCAAGCTTAACTGAACTTTAGAATGCATAATTACACAGAACAAGGATGGTGGATTTTGTCCTGTGTCTTCCACGTAGGCATACTAAGTGTTGTTTTTCAGATAGTAAAATGTTAAACTATCCTTTAAACTGCAGTTAGCACCAAAATCTAACCAACATCTGACCTCTAATCTCTGTCCTTTTGGGCTTTCAGGAGCATGTTTGCTCAGAGGCAGATGATCAAAAACAAGAACAGATACTCTTGCAAACTTGGACATTCCTATATTTCTATTCCAACTTTAGTTCAAGTGATTTTTATAATGAACCATTACCAAGAAAGGGCTAACAATGTGATTTAATATATATTTGAAAAAATAGTAGCTGAGCTTTCTGCTACTTTCCCACAAATGTCTATTGAATGGACAAAACAACTCATCAAAATGTTGGCTATGTTAGAGCACTATGACAAAAAAAAAAAAGACATTTGTATGTTTTAGACATTTGTAGCTTTGTATCTGTCTACCAGAGAAAACATTTTTACTATCTGCTGGTCTTTTAAATCCTAGCAGTTTCTGCAGAAGCATGAAATTGAAAAACCAGGCCACACAGCAATTTGAGCGTGGGCTGTTATTGAATTATTACACTTCATCATTCTCTTAAGTGTTTCAGAGCCAGATATTGTTGTAGTTAGCTCATTGTCTTATAGTTTCAGGGGAGCTAAGTGGGTAGGAATCAGGGCTCCTTAAGGAATTAAAACGTTTTTAACACCTTTAATTTCCCACAAACCTGCTCAGTTCAGGTGAATAATACAAACATTTCCGAGAGGCAGAGGCAACAGCTGATGGCTTTACAAGTTAAGCAGTATAGGTCAGTTAAAAACCTCCAGCAAATTACAATGCAACGTTCTCTGAGACCTGCAAACCCTCAGCTCAAAGTTCAAGTTGAATCTTTACTCATCAGGGTCTCCACAGTCTGCATATGAAGTGCGACATTATGATTATCAGATAAGATGATTTGAATGCTTTTATATGTAAATTGGGAGACACTAAGCTGGGGGTGACTGCAGGCAGCAGATGTCTGATACTGAAGACAAACTCTTGTTTTATAAGGGATACTAAAAAAATACATATATACAGTTATATTAATGAAATAAAAAAAAGACAAATCAGTATCACTATCCTGTTTTATGTTCTATCATTGTCCTTATAAGACTCTAAATCAACATGAAAACAAAAAAATCTTATTCACACATCTGAAAGAAACGCACATTTCAATATGTGGGGAAAGTCATTGCAACAAAAGAAGTCCTGGCACAACATCTGTTGAGATTAGTAGTGACAGACATTTTTTTTGTGTCTAGAAAATGTTCAGCACCTGTCGTACTACAGTAAAACAGTTGACAGCTCTATTCACAAGCCAAGTATTAAATGGATTTTGTTGATATCTTGTCAAATAGCCTATATGTGAGAAACTGTCTGTAAAAATATATTTTCGAGATATCTGAACGATGCTGCTAGAGGACAAGTCGGAGGGTCATCAAAATCATTAGGATTCATCCACCAAGGAACATGATTATCCACAGCACATTTCATGGAAATCTAACAATTATCTTTTCAAGAATCAAAGTGTAAAATAAATGGAAAAGTGTAGTCTTTGTCTGGAAGCCAAGTCAGATTGTCCTCAGATCATATTCTGGGGACATCCAAATTTAATGTCAATTCAATAATTTAAATGGAATAATATTTCATTAGAGGTCATTTCAAGTAGAGTTAAACCAGGAAAGGTTAGACCTGGATTGGCACTGAGATTTTTGGGTTATAAAGAAGCTCTTTGAAGTGACATGCTCAGCAATACGATCAGCCTGTGCTCCAACCATGGCTGTACCATTCAACATGACCTTTACATAATGTACTGTACTAATGAAACCACTGCTCTTGTATAAAGCAATTCTCAAAACTCCAGGGTGCAGAATTTCCAATGTCACTCAGATCGGAGAAACTCCATGACTTCAGTGGGGTACAAAGGTCACAGCTGCAACTCAATACACAGCATTTCCTGTGTGCTTCTCATCTTCTATACACTCCTATTTGCTATCTTTGACCCACTCACCAGCATGCCCTATATAGAACAGTAAACAACAAAAGGGAGCAGTGGGACATGGGACTTCCGCAGTAATATGCTATTCTTTCACTATCTGAGAAAAGAACAGAAACCTTGGGTTTGGCGACAAGAAAATCAGATACTGAATCAGTATAAGTGGATGTGGCTTTCCATTGGCCAGGGAATAAATAAACTGAATAAAACAATGAGTAAACACGTTGAAAGCTTATTGTAATTAACACAAACCAGCATGAATTCAAAGCACATGACCTTGTAGGATTGCGCAATGACCATTGATACAGATGGTACGTTAACCTCATTAAGGCCCACTGAATTCATCTGTTGTAAGCTCTACGATCTGAATATGAAAACACAACATGATGTCTGCCAATAATACACCAGATTGAACAACGCAGATGCAAAGTGAGTAAAACAAGTGAAAGTGTGCAAGAAAATTGGATTCATACTTTATCCAAAACATTTCCCTTGGTGAACTAACGGCAGAAATTGCAGCATATGATGGATTTCATCAGCTATCGCAGAGCAGCACTATAGAAACACCCACCATAATTTCCTAAAATATTATACAGATTTGTAACAGACTTCTCATATAAGAGGCGGGGTGTATGATTTAATTTCAATACTTGAAATTCACATGGACCATGAAATCCGATGGCCATGGGGATGAGGAGAGAGCTGAACAAGAGAGAGCTGCTGTATCTTCGGTAGTGGGAGAGGGTCAAGTGTGTAACATAAAGAGGGCATATCGAGTGCGCACAGGGACCAAGCATCTTGCATTAGCCCATCACAGGCCAAAGCCTATTTGCATAGGCCAATCTTTAATGTTTTAAAGGCTGTAAGCTATTATTTTGTTGCAAGAGAACTCTAGTAGGTTTGAACTAATCTCAAAATATGTAATAAGTTGATTTACATTTTGCACATTAAGCATGCCTTGTATGTATTCAATTGGTTGCAGTTTGCCACTTCACCGCTAGATGGCACTAAATCCTACACACCGGTCCTTTAAAAGTGCTGCTCTGTTGCTGCTCTGTCTCTGCTCTGCAAAGCTGCTGCTTTATCACTATCTGTGAAGTTTAATATTTGGTTCAGTTCACTGGACAGCTGCTGGATAAGAGCTTAGTCTCACCTCCAGAATCCTCTATGGGTGAATGGTGTACCATTACAGAAAAATATCTGGCCCTCCAGAGGGACATGTGGGCTGGTAATCTGCAGATGAACTTAACCTAAACTCACTTTCCTGACTTTCAAATCTTTCCTTAATCATTATTACATACATTGTTGGAATGTTTTTGTTAGATTTATGAATTCTGATTCAATAATGTAGACTCAGTATCTTTAAATTAGCTTTTTGTGCAACTGGGGTGTGGAGAAGATATTGAAACAGGGATTAACAGGGATTAATGTAACAAAACTCCCCACGCCTTTACATAAATAACAATTACAGTTCAAGTTCTCAGTTTGAAATGTAATGTAAGAAGTTATGTTAATGGAAATGTTTCACAACTGCAGCAGTATTTTTTGTTGTCTTATAAGTCCATGTGGGTTGGGCACTACGTATTCTGTATGAGACAATAAACAGCAATTGTAATTAATGCTTGAAATAAACCTATTGTATTTTGTACAATAATAATATATTGTATTTGTATTAGAACATTAAAAAACCACACAATGTAGCACAGTAGCCATTCAGTGGGAATCTGTGTGAACGGGAAATCTTCAGACTGAATACAGGTCATTCACCCAATTGACTGCATGTTAGACATTTATTTTAGCTTCCACACAAACACTCTGCTATAGATAATATATCACACTGTTACAGTGTTGCCATATATAACAACAAAAGTCTTTTGTCAAAAAAAAAAATCAATGCAGCCTTGAAGGTAACAGAAATACCCTCTTAAATACTAAAATCAAATTTCCATTAGACCTACAGTACTTTAAATTCTGCATCGCTTTGATGCAAGGACATCGTATGTGAAGATCATATACAAGTATGCATAATTCAAGACATAGAGATAAGACAAATTCAATGATGTGCACAAGGCAGAGCTGTAGTCAAAATCATTTATCTTGTCCAACATGAGTCTGAGACAGAACATAGTGGAGTTTGGGTCAAGATTGAGTCTAAAATGGGCTTAAGATGAACAGAGACCTCTCCCAAGACCAAGCCTAAACTAGACACTAACCAGCACCCAATGCAAACATTAAGGTGTGGGGACTTGCAGTAAAACTTTATATTTTTAAAACTACATAAAAATTCAAGCTCTTCCAGGTTTAAAATTACTGTAAAACAAAAATTAATAGCACAGGCTTTTATTTTCTTCAATCACTGAACTCAACCTTTATTTGGGACAGGAATAACATTTCAATAATCATTAATTTGATACTTTGATAACTTATGGTTTCTGTAAAATGAACTGAACAATTGAATATAACTGATTTAATGATGTGTACCACATTCATATTGACAGTTTAAACATTTATATTTGTGTAGGGGATGTGGGCTTTTGGTGAGGTTTCTTTCATCCAAACAATTTGTAGAAAATCCAAACCAGGCCTCTAATTGACCTGCGTTTATTTGTCAAAACGTGAAACCACATCAAGCTAGTAAAAGAGACCTGCCTCTAATTCGGACCCTGCTTTTTACAGTTACAGTTTTACAGTATATGATTGAACCACTTTTGGCACCACTGCCTATGAGCCCTGGAAGGTGGGGGGCATTTCTTGTACAAGCAGTGTTCTTGGTAGAACACATTGTAAAGTAATGCAGCTGCAACCGCAACCACGACCCCAAGAAATCTCCTCCGTTTATCGTTTTAATGAGAAAATTCAGATCCTTTACATTTAGACCGTGTCATTTCTTGATATAACAAGATAAAGTGATCTGTTGCTATAAAAAGAAAGGTTTCTTATTCTTTATCTAGTACTAACAAGAAAATGTCATAATAAGATGAAAAATATGCTGCTGTAACATTAAAAGCAATATGCTGTCATAATACACTCATTTGAAAAACTGCCATATTACCGTAAGTGATTTTTGTCTAGGTTAAGGTTGGGTGCTTTGTGTGGCATCTCATTCAGGTGAAACGAGAAAAAAAAAAATTAAACCAGACTTCAAATGCAAATGCAGTTTGATCTGTGACACTGACGAATAAAGTAAACACTGAGAACATAGAAACATTGTCTGGAGACCTTGCTCATGTGCTACAAGCAGACAGTAACTGACGTGAATCATTTGCACACATGTACATTTCTTTAGGGGTCAGAGCCCACGCAGCAGATGAGGTTGTAGATGGGGGCACATATGGCAGTGTAAGCACTGGAGAGCTTAATTAACAAATCTGAAGAAAATGTTACTTACTCTATGACATGTCATATTGCTTTCTTTCTGATAAATGTATCCTTTGCTTAGCTCGTGTACGGTCCATGTGAAGGATGAACTCACATCATCTTCATATCATCCTCCTACTGCTAACCAACCCTCTTCTTCCTGGTGGGATATTAATGACCTGCAGCCCAGATATATTGTCAGGAATACAAAAATGGAAATGTGTCTTGGGCTCACACAGCTGCACACATGGTTTACATGTCTCGTGTCACTGCATTAGTTCGGCAATCTGACTAAAAGCAGCTTCTGTGTGCAGCTTCCACTCCACGTTGAAAGGAA
Organism: Dicentrarchus labrax; assembly: GCF_905237075.1. Lineage (NCBI taxonomy): Eukaryota > Metazoa > Chordata > Actinopteri > Moronidae > Dicentrarchus > Dicentrarchus labrax. The sequence continues at coordinate 9,374,294 of NW_026136719.1, forward strand.
GACTATATGGAGTGGCTTTCACCTTACAAGCTCTGACGCATCAATATACGACAAAGAGCAGTTTTATCATTGACTATCAGTTAGATTGGTAATTGGACTTTAAATAATGACAGATGAATTGTTGAATTGTCTTCCAAATCACTGTCCACATAAAAAACAGTACAATCTACAAACTATCTTGACTATATATTTGGAAAACTACAAAAAGTTTAGTTAAGAAAGTTTAGATTACCCATAAGTATCTTCTATATATGTAATGGATAAATTGACCTTCTGCTCCAGCACTTTACATTTCCATCACGTCTAGTCTCCAGTAACTCTTAAGAGATGTTTCTGATCTGCATCCAATTACAGTTGCACTCTCGTGGTTCAATGCAGCATCAGAATGGCTCTGAATGAATATCTGCTCATTGGTTGTGATGTTGAGATTCGACAAGACTGCAGCTGCACACTGGAAGAAACAGGCACTTATCTGAATGCATGCTTTTGTGCGCTGTACAAATTAGGTACAATCCAAACCACAGTAGATAAAGGAGAAAAAGATCCTCTACACTCTACTCTACAAATCTATTTTATCGTGTGCCGTGTGCAGCATAAAATCAGATGATAATTGCTCACAATAACCGAAAAAAGGGAATTATTATTACCTTTTTTACCTATTATTATCTTCATTAAAATGACAATAGTTTGTTTCACAGCACTAACACTAACTAGCTGTTCGCTGCCACGTTGTTATACGCCTCAAATATTTACCATAACACATTTATACCTCCATGCCTTCAAAATGTCAGCAAAGCTGGCGTTCAGCCTCTAACATGCTGCCCTCCGAGGAACACTCTGATTTCATATCCGATATAAAACAGAAATGCCACTGAACTGCTGTGGCCTACATCAGAAAATAGAAGGAAAGAGTGCAAATTATGTTTGCTAAATGACACAAAGCGCAAATATTTAAAAAACTGTGATGAATGATTTTGAAGATTATTGTCATTTATCTTTTATTTATCACATGAGGGAGATGAAGTTAAATAAAGTCCATGTTACAGTCTGCAGTTTGCTTTATCTAACAGTAAGCTGTGAGGACCATTTATGCTGACAAAAATAAAAAATAAAAAAGCTACAACATGTTTTTTCTCTGCAGATAACTTGCAGCCTTTTCTAGACACATGGACATCAAAGTCCGATATAAACTTCCATCTACTGAAGGAAAAAGTTTTGGTATACAGTGTGACCGAATCTAACTCAACTGAAAGCAATAGATGGAAATATCAAGCCATGCATTTGTTTCAAGCAAAAGAAGACTCGCCGCCTATAATTTTCCTGCTGTGAATAGTTGCTTTGATTGCAAATGTCTTCTTCTGCTCTGTCAAAGTATGAAAAAAAAAAAGAAGCTCTTACTTGTTTTCTGTATGCCTGGTTAACAAAGAAGAGCTTTGAGGCAACTGTAGTCAGCCTTTCCACTGGTCTTGTGATGTGGCATCATTAGAGAATTTGCTACAGGATTCCCAGAGATATCATTGCTGCTGTTGACAGCCAAGTATAACAAAAGTGCTTCATACAGTCAAAAAAGCTAGAACCATCAGGCGGTTTAATATTGAATACACCTTAAATAAATATACTGTATAGATAAAACATAAGGGACATCTTTGGGATAGTGATAGACACTCATATATTGAATCGAAACTTAATAACTATCACATCCTTTGGGACTATATAAGGTTAATAAAGAAAATTGAGGCTGTAATGTGGATCTGCCTCATGTGTATTTTGCACATTCTGTGTGTTCCTTATGTCAATTTGGGATACCTTTTGCTCGACTTCTCAGAAATCACAACCCTAATACATGTTGAAGGTCTTGGTTATTGCTCTAGGTTGACATTTCGCTCAATATCCCCACTGACATGAGTAAACAGTCACTGTTCAGTCAACGTCACCTTGAACAGCCCTGACCACAGACTGAAGAACTCATAGGTTATTGCTTTAAGATGAAAGCGTTTCTCTTGTGTAAAGTGCATTTCAGATACCCTATAATCAAAGTCCTGCAGCCATCACTTGACGTGTGTGTCCATCCTCTTTTCTCCAAGTCTTGCTCAGAACTCACATCAGTGGGTTTGATGGATCTGACAGAGGGAAGTAAGACAATCCAAACACTGATCTCAGACTATTTCCTGAGATTTGGTAATAATAAATAATGAAATGAAAGATCTGCACACTGCGACTAAGGTACAATAAAGTCAAAGCGCAGACATTTGGGGCAGAGCCTTTTCTCAGCATGTAAAAACAAACTACAGGCCCACAAGCGACCCACACATAAACACATCCACATGCAGGAGGTTTAACACAACATGTCATCATAATCATTATCATCATCATCGTGTTGATGGCACAATGGGCCGGTATACAGCGGATGTCTGCAGAGAGAGTCAAAATATACTACAGTAATCAAACCACAAACAGACAAGAGTCTACAGCCATGCAAGCAGTTCTGTGAGGCTGAACTTAAACACAGCTGCAGTTTGAGCTCAATACTCACATCAGCATGCTAACATGCCAGCGTTAAGCAGGTATAATGTTAATGTTTTTTGTAGTTTTTGTTTTTTCCATTGTTCATTATTGAAATCATACACTGATATGAAAAGAAGGAAAACAAACTTTAAAAGGCTTTCTGTGTTAAATGTGGTGACATATAATCAAATATTTGTATGTTTCTTTCTAATAAATTTGAATTTAACAGAGTCCTATAACAACTTTAGTCCCTCTGAAATTGATAATCTTGTCGATAGTGCTACAGGCTCACTACGATCAACATTAGACTCTATCGCTCCTATAAAAAGGAAATTATTAAAACATAGGAGACTAGCACCTTGGTATAACCACCAAACCCGCCAGTTAAAGCAAATAGCTAGAAATCTGAAAGGAAATGGCGCCTTCCAAATTATCAGAATATCGCTCAAATTGGCAAGATGATCTTAAGATTTATAGAAAGGCCCTCCGTAATGCCAGAGGAGCCTATTACTCAGCACTAATAGAAAAAATAAGAACAACCCTAGGTTCCTCTTCAGCACTGTAGCCAGGCTGACAGAGAGTCACAGCTCTATCGAGCCACATATCCCCATAAACTTAAGTAGCAATGACTTCATGAGCTTCTCTATAATAAAATTATTACTATTAGAAAAAAATTAATCACCAACTGCCATCAACAGTTATCAGTGGCTCTCCAAGTTCAGGGACTTCTGTCAATGTAAACTTAGATGTATATTTAGACTGTTTTTCTGCTATCGATCTTCATCAGTTAACTTCAATCATTTCTTCATCGAAGCCATCAACCTGTCTGTTAGACCCGATCCCAACTAGGCTGCTTAAAGAAGTTGTTCCCTTAATTGGCACTTCTTTACTGGATATGATTAATCTTTCTTTATTATCAGGATATGTACCACAGTCCTTTAAAGTAGCTGTAATTAAACCCCTTCTTAAAAGTCCACTCTTGACCCAGGGGTTTTAGCCAACTATAGACCGATTTCTAACCTCCCGTTCCTCTCTAAGATTCTGGAGAAAGTAGTCGCCAAAGAGTTGTGTGACTTTCTACATAACAATAGTTTATTTGAGGATTTTCAGTCAGGATTTAGAGTTCATCATAGCACAGAGACAGCTCTGGTTAAAGTTAATAATGACCTTCTGACTGCTTCTGACAATGGACTTGTCTCTGTACTTGTATTATTAGATCTTAGTGCTGCATTTGACACCATTGACCATGATATTCTTTTACAGAGACTTGAGCATCAAATTGGCATTAAAGGAACTGCCCTAACCTGGTTTAAGTCATACTTATCAGATCGTTCTCAGTTTGTACATGTTAACGATGAATCCTCCATAAATACTAAAGTTAGTCATGGAGTTCCACAAGGTTCTGTACTTGGACCAATACTATTTACTTTATATATGCTCCCTTTAGGCAACATTATTAGGAATCACTCCATTAACTTTCACTGTTATGCAGATGATACGCAGTTATATCTATCAATCAAACCCAATGAAATTAATCAATTATCTAAATTACAAACATGTCTTAAGGACATAAAATCCTGGATGACCTGCAATTTTCTGATGTTAAACTCAGAAAAAACCGAAATTTTTGTTCTTGGCCCCAAAAACCTTAGAGACTCATTGTCTAAAGATATAGTCACTCTAGATGGCATTAACTTGGCCTCTAGCACCACTGTCAGGAATCTTGGAGTTATCTTTGATCAGGATTTGTCATTTAACTCCCACATAAAGCAGACCTCTAGGACTGCCTTCTTTCATTTACGTAATATTAGAAAAATTAGACACATACTATCACAGACAGATGCAGAAAAACTAATCCATGCATTTGTTACTTCAAGGCTGGATTACTGCAACTCTTTATTATCAGGTTGCCCCAATAAGTCCATTAAAACGCTCCAATTAATTCAGAACGCTGCAGCACGAGTACTGACAGGAACTAGAAAAAGAGATCACATCTCTCCTGTACTAGCTACTCTGCATTGGCTCCCTATAAAATGTAGAATTGAATTTAAAATCCTCCTCCTCACCTATAAAGCTCTTCATGGTCAGGCCCCTTCATATCTTAAAGAGCTCATAGTACCCTATTACCCCACTAGAACACTAGGTTCTCTGAATGCTGGGCTACTTGTGGTTCCTATAGTCTCTAAAAGTAGAACAGGAGCCAGAGCCTTCAGTTACCAAGCTCCTCTCCTGTGGAACCAGCTTCCAGTTGTGGTTCGGGAGGCAGACACCCTCACCACATTCAAGAGTAGGCTTAAGACATTCCTCTTTGATAAAGCTTATAGTTAGGGCTGGATCAGGTGAGTCCTGAACCATCCCTTAGTTATGCTGCTATAGGCCTAGACTATTGGGGGATTTCCCATGGTGCACTGAGCTACTCTCTTCCTCTCTCTTTCTGCACTCATTCATGTCCCTTTAATGCATGTTACTAACTCCACTTCTTCCCCGGAGTTCCTGTGCTTTCTCGTCTCGCAGGTTCTCATGGATCCTGGTGGAGCCTCCTGCCATGGTCCTGCTTGACTGCCATTGCCAATACTGTTGTTGCTGTGCATCTGTCTGTCTGTCTGTCTGTCTGTCTGTCTCTCTCTCTCTCTCTCTCTCTCTCTCTCTCTCTCTCTCTCCACCCCAACTGGTCGAGACAGACGACCACCCACCTAGAGCCGGAGGATCTGTCCTAGGTTTCTGCCTTTTAACAGGCAGTTTTCCTTGCCCTTGTCGCCAAGTGCTTGCTCATGGTGGTACTGTTGGGTCTCTGTAATTAATGTTAAAGAGTTCGGTCTAGACCTGCTCTATTTGAAAAGTGTCCTGAGATAACTTCTGTTATGAATTGGCGCTATACAAATAAAATTGAATTGAATTGAATTGAATTGAATTAATACTGTGTGTTACTTGTGTAGATATGTATACAGAAGGCCATTCATTCTCAAATTATTTAATGAGCCAACACTGAATCTTAAACTTTCTGGGTGTTCTCTGATTCATCTGTCAAGTAAACAAAATCCATCTGTCCACTCACTCATTTCATCCTGCTCAGGGTTGCTGGGGACTAAATTTAGAGACTACAGATCATCTGAGCTGCATAGTTTAGGATTTTAGGAGTAAACCGAAGCAAATTCTAAAACCAAACTTCTTGCTGAGAAGCAACTGTGCTAACAAAAGTCACCTTTTATGAAAACCAAAAGTTGATTATGCTCTGCAATCAAGAGTCAAACACACATCTACCGTAACAGCAGGGCTTTCAGTTCATTCTCATCCTTTATGCTAAAATTGACACTGACACATAATGTTAAAGCATATACAGCACACATAAAAAAGATATTAAAGGAATGTTAATGACCTTTTTCTTGCAGTTAATATCCCCTAAATATTAAACAACAATTACAATACAGAGATCACAGATTTGAAACAGTGCATTTACTGTAAAAATAACAGTAAATGCACTGTTTCAAATCTGTGAATTGAGCTTTAGCAGCATTGTGTAGAACAACAACAGCCAATAGTTGCTTCAGTCCCAAGACAATAAATTCACTGCCACTTCACAAAGTGATGTTGGTATGTGGCTCGAGTAAAGCTGAACTGTTGTTTTTTTTGGCAGTTTGGACTGTTTGTGTTAGTAAGGAAGTTCAGAGAGAGCAACTACTGATACAAAATACAAATCTGTCCAGCACAACTGTCCTTTCTCTCTGCAATCTTGATAATCGCATAAATAATAATTCAGTTACTTTAGAAATGGAGGATTAGCTGAGTTATCCTATACAAACTTAGAAAACAGAGTCAGGTTTATTGTTAAGTAGGTTTTCACATAGAATGAATTTGCCTTTGCATATGGGTGCATAACAGTAAACATGTTACAAGAAAAACATGAATAATAATATAAAAAAAGATGAAAGCAATAGTATCTAACCAAATAACCATGATGCATAAAACTGAAAAAAGCAGTATACCGGTAGATGGTTTTGTAGCATCTTGATTTACTCACCAGAGGGGGCGCTCTCACACTCCTGTAGGTTACACTTCTGGAGGCTCTCAGGCTGCGGCTCATGGTCACATTGAGCTTGATCCACTTCTTCATCTGCCCTTGTGTTAACACATTTGATGAGCCGACGCTCAACTCCTCCACCGCAGGAAGCTGAACACTGCAGAGAGAGTTGTGAAAAATATTTGAAATAGCAAAAAAATGTTTTGTATGTCATTATTTATAATACCTTTTTTTAATAATAGACTTAGGTTGTCATAACTTTTGTAGTTTTGTTGTGATGATCTTTCAATTTTATCTGTGTTGCTGGACCCTTCTCTTCCCCTGTTACTTTGATTGAGACTGACAGGGCACTGAGTTCAGTAGGTTCATCATGCAGTGACCGATAACTGATGGCCAAAACCAAATGTCATTTCAGTTCATTACAACAAGGCTGAAACTGTTGTTTTGGGTTTGCCTAGTACATGCAATTTATCAAAGGTCAGAGGTGCATTTTAGGGACTGAATGCTTTATTTTTCATTTAGGACTTGTATTGAGTTTGATTCAGATCTTTATTTTTCCACAAGACAAGAGAAAAACACTTAAACACACTTTAACAATTAAAGACATTAGTGCTGTACTATGTCTGCAGTTAAGAATCTACTTCTTCTCTACTTTATGTCAGTCAAATCTGGCAACACAGGATATATTCTCATTATTTGGACATATTTTGACATATTGCACACAGTAAGAAGACAGTTTGACAGCAACTTCTTCTGTAAGCATTACCTTGTGCTGTTGTTTACATGGGATTAATTCCCAGTGTCATAATTCACAGAGTGGGTCAGGTTAAAATGAGATGATTGCATACAGCTGTTTGACTGTGTACAAATCTCAGGGATAATATTGATTTGAGCTACATATGCTAACCCACAGTTAGATAATATGCTATTGTCTGTGCATTTTTAACCACCGCCTCTTAATCAATGTGACA